>NC_079161.1:86930665-88180665 GCF_947563725.1 Argiope bruennichi
GAAGGAAATTAGAGACCAAATATTTTCTGAAAAAGTGAAAATTGCTTGCATTTCAAGTAAATAGTGTAATCTACTTCTAGAAATTAGGTAAAAAGGTTTTTTTTTTTTTTTTTTGGTTTTTTTTTTTAACTTGACATTTAGGGGAAATTTGTATAATTATTAAATTGGTATTATTGAAAGGACCTTTTCAAGGACTTAAAATGGTGTAAAATTCATTTGTAATGTAATAGTATTTCCAGTATGTATGTCAATATTCAGCATATTTTATGTAATAATATTTTTAGAAAGACATCGAAATTCAGCTTAGATTTTAATTAATTCAAATTATGATTAAAATTTCAAAAAAAATCCCTTTAAAGTGCGCATTTTCTTACTTCAATGTATATATGTGCTGTAGGTCTAACAGTCTGATCAGTAGAATATCAAAACACTTTATATTTCTTATTAGATGAGATAATTGTTACATTATGTTTAAATTATGATATACAAGGAAATTCAAAATGAGCATTGCGATTACAAGCGGCTATAACTATTTAATGAAAAATAATTTATCTATAAGATTAACACATAATATAGACGGAACCTCAAAGCTATGTATACAAATATCATAGATGTTCTATGTGACTTCCCTTGGTCACTCGGACTAAATCTATTTGGTATTCCATTTCACACCATACATTCTGAAGCATATCTGCACTCACCGATGCAAGAGCATTACAGCATACTTTGAGTCCTTCAATTGATTTTATGCATGGGAAGCACATACACACTGTGTTTAACATAACCCCCATAGATAAAAATCGCAGGGTGTCAAGTCCGGACTCCAGATTCATTAATGAGACTCCCGCAATGAACAGGTTTATTGTTGCGAATTTCAACTCCAGCATGCGTAAGCTTCCGCTTCACTGGACCTGCGCCTTACGTAAAGAAATTTTGAAGTTTCGTCTACATTATGCGTTAATCTTATCGATAAATTATTCATTAAATAATTATAGCCGTTTGTTATCACTATATTCATTTTGAATTAACCTGTATATTTAATCATCTAGAAGTTTATATGATTTTTTTATTTAATTTCTTTTTAGATTATCAAAATATTATTATACTTTTTGTTATGTATTTTTACATTTAAATTACCTAAAATATTTTTTCATTTCTTCATTAAAATAACCCCATAAAGTTCTACCAATCTGTTAAACTTTACCCTCGTCTTCTTAAACTTATATCAAGTCCAACTATTTTTAATTTCTGAAGTAATTTATGAATCAAATACTAACACATTTTATTCCCTCGTTCATTTAATTTAACATTTTTCGAAAAATCTTTTCAAATCTTCATCAACAGTTTGTAAAAATTCCTTTCTAGACCCTTTGAAATCAAGTGAGCCGTGAAGATCAAACATCGTTAAGATATTTTTCGATCTGTCAGGATCAATTTAAATATTTGTTCAAGGTGCATAACATTATTATTAGCAATCTTTCAAAATTAGTATGTATCTTCCTGTGATACACGGTAACTTGTACCAAGTCTTAATTTTCTGAGAGGTTTGATTAATTGCAATGTATTTATTACAATTAACTCCTTGTTTTATCGAAAATATCCACGACGACGCTATATGGAGTCGTAATTTCTGAGATGTTAAATAGTTGACATGATGGGAGTTCTCTTTTTTCTCTCGAACATTCCAAGAATGTGTTAATTTGTTTTGTTTTTTTATTTCTCGCATACAAAGAGAATGCATTATAATTATCAAAAAAAAAAAAAAAATTGTTGTTCGAGAACTTGACTGATCTCCATATACAAAGTGGTATTTTCTTAGATGTTTGAATAATTGCAATGTATTCATTACAGAATTACACTCTGCGTCGAAAACATTCACCGTAGCAAGTAAGAAAGTCGTATTTTCTGAGATATCGTATTTTCGTATAGCATGCAAAGAGAATGTGATGTAATTGTCGTAAAATTCGAACTCGAAATGTTGACTGATTTCCATAAACAGTATCTTCTACAAAGTGATATATCCTTACATGTTTGAATAATTATAATGTGTTCATGACAGAATTTACCACTTTCGGCGGAAACATTCACCGTAGCAAGTAAGCAAGTCGTATTTTCTGAAATGTTTGATAGTTGACACAACATGAGTTCATTTTATTTTTATTTATTCATTGTTTGTCCACATCATTTTAAAGGTTTGTTATTTTTTTTTATGCTTTCTAGCATGTAAAAAGAATGTGATGTAATTGTCGTAAAATTCGAACTCGAAATGTTGACTGATTTCCATAAACAGTATCTTCTACAAAGTGATATATCCTTACATGTTTGAATAATTATAATGTGTTCATGACAGAATTTACCACTTTCGGCGGAAACATTCACCGTAGCAAGTAAGCAAGTCGTATTTTCTGACATGTTTGATAGTTGACACAACATGACTTCATTTTATTTTTATTTATTCATTGTTTGTCCACATCATTTTAAAGATTTGTTATTTTTTTATGCTTTCTAGCATGCAAAGAGAATGTGATGTAATTGTCGTAAAATTCGAACTCGAAATGTTGACTGATTTCCATAAACAGTATCTTCTACAAAGTGATATATCCTTACATGTTTGAATAATTATAATGTGTTCATGACAGAATTTACCACTTTCGGCGGAAACATTCACCGTAGCAAGTAACAAAGTCGTATTTTCTGAAATGTTTGATAGTTGACACAACATGAGTTCATTTTATTTTTATTTATTCATTGTTTGTCCACATCATTTTAAAGGTTTTTATTTTTTTTATGCTTTCTAGCATGTAAAAAGAATGTGATGTAATTGTCGTAAAATTCGAACTCGAAATGTTGACTGATTTCCATAAACAGTATCTTCTACAAAGTGATATATCCTTACATGTTTGAATAATTATAATGTGTTCATGACAGAATTTACCACTTTCGGCGGAAACATTCACCGTAGCAAGTAACAAAGTCGTATTTTCTGAAATGTTTGATAGTTGACACAACATGAGTTCATTTTATTTTTATTTATTTATTTTTTGTCCACATAATTTTAAAGATTTGTTATTTTTTTATGCTTTCTAGCATGCAAAGAGAATGTGATGTAATTGTCGTAAAATTCGAACTCGAAATGTTGACTGATTTCCATAAACAGTATCTTCTACAAAGTGATATATCCTTACATGTTTGAATAATTATAATGTGTTCATGACAGAATTTACCACTTTCGGCGGAAACATTCACCGTAGCAAGTAAGCAAGTCGTATTTTCTGAAATGTTTGATAGTTGACACAACATGAGTTCATTTTATTTTTATTTATTCATTGTTTGTCCACATCATTTTAAAGGTTTGTTATTTTTTTTTATGCTTTCTAGCATGTAAAAAGAATGTGATGTAATTGTCGTAAAATTCGAACTCGAAATGTTGACTGATTTCCATAAACAGTATCTTCTACAAAGTGATATATCCTTACATGTTTGAATAATTATAATGTGTTCATGACAGAATTTACCACTTTCGGCGGAAACATTCACCGTAGCAAGTAAGCAAGTCGTATTTTCTGACATGTTTGATAGTTGACACAACATGACTTCATTTTATTTTTATTTATTCATTGTTTGTCCACATCATTTTAAAGATTTGTTATTTTTTTATGCTTTCTAGCATGCAAAGAGAATGTGATGTAATTGTCGTAAAATTCGAACTCGAAATGTTGACTGATTTCCATAAACAGTATCTTCTACAAAGTGATATATCCTTACATGTTTGAATAATTATAATGTGTTCATGACAGAATTTACCACTTTCGGCGGAAACATTCACCGTAGCAAGTAACAAAGTCGTATTTTCTGAAATGTTTGATAGTTGACACAACATGAGTTCATTTTATTTTTATTTATTCATTGTTTGTCCACATCATTTTAAAGGTTTTTATTTTTTTTATGCTTTCTAGCATGTAAAAAGAATGTGATGTAATTGTCGTAAAATTCGAACTCGAAATGTTGACTGATTTCCATAAACAGTATCTTCTACAAAGTGATATATCCTTACATGTTTGAATAATTATAATGTGTTCATGACAGAATTTACCACTTTCGGCGGAAACATTCACCGTAGCAAGTAACAAAGTCGTATTTTCTGAAATGTTTGATAGTTGACACAACATGAGTTCATTTTATTTTTATTTATTTATTTTTTGTCCACATAATTTTAAAGATTTGTTATTTTTTTATGCTTTCTAGCATGCAAAGAGAATGTGATGTAATTGTCGTAAAATTCGAACTCGAAATGTTGACTGATTTCCATAAACAGTATCTTCTACAAAGTGATATATCCTTACATGTTTGAATAATTATAATGTGTTCATGACAGAATTTACCACTTTCGGCGGAAACATTAACCGTAGCAAGTAACAAAGTCGTATTTTCTGAAATGTTTGATAGTTGACACAACATGAGTTCATTTTATTTTTATTTATTCATTGTTTGTCCACATCATTTTAAAGGTTTGTTATTTTTTTTTATGCTTTCTAGCATGTAAAAAGAATGTGATGTAATTGTCGTAAAATTCGAACTCGAAATGTTGACTGATTTCCATAAACAGTATCTTCTACAAAGTGATATATCCTTACATGTTTGAATAATTATAATGTGTTCATGACAGAATTTACCACTTTCGGCGGAAACATTCACCGTAGCAAGTAACAAAGTCGTATTTTCTGAAATGTTTGATAGTTGACACAACATGAGTTCATTTTATTTTTATTTATTTATTTTTTGTCCACATAATTTTAAAGATTTGTTATTTTTTTATGCTTTCTAGCATGCAAAGAGAATGTGATGTATTTGTCGTAAAATTCGAACTCGAAATGTTGACTGATTTCCATAAACAGTATCTTCTACAAAGTGATATATCCTTACATGTTTGAATAATTATAATGTGTTCATGACAGAATTTACCACTTTCGGCGGAAACATTCACCGTAGCAAGTAACAAAGTCGTATTTTCTGAAATGTTTGATAGTTGACACAACATGAGTTCATTTTATTTTTATTTATTTATTTTTTGTCCACATAATTTTAAAGATTAGTTATTTTTTTATGCTTTCTAGCATGCAAAGAGAATGTGATGTAATTGTCGTAAAATTCGAACTCGAAATGTTGACTGATTTCCATAAACAGTATCTTCTACAAAGTGATATATCCTTACATGTTTGAATAATTATAATGTGTTCATGACAGAATTTACCACTTTCGGCGGAAACATTCACCGTAGCAAGTAAGCAAGTCGTATTTTCTGAAATGTTTGATAGTTGACACAACATGAGTTCATTTTATTTTTATTTATTCATTGTTTGTCCACATCATTTTAAAGGTTTGTTATTTTTTTATGCTTTCTAGCATGCAAAGAGAATGTGATGTAATTGTCGTAAAATTCGAACTCGAAATGTTGACTGATTTCCATAAACAGTATCTTCTACAAAGTTATATATCCTTACATGTTTGAATAATTATAATGTGTTCATGACAGAATTTACCACTTTCGGCGGAAACATTCACCGTAGCAAGTAACAAAGTCGTATTTTCTGAAATGTTTGATAGTTGACACAACATGAGTTCATTTTATTTTTATTTATTTATTTTTTGTCCACATAATTTTAAAGATTTGTTATTTTTTTATGCTTTCTAGCATGCAAAGAGAATGTGATGTAATTGTCGTAAAATTCGAACTCGAAATGTTGACTGATTTCCATAAACAGTATCTTCTACAAAGTGATATTTCCTTACATGTTTGAATAATTATAATGTGTTCATGACAGAATTTACCACTTTCGGCGGAAACATTCACCGTAGCAAGTAACAAAGTCGTATTTTCTGAAATGTTTGATAGTTGACACAACATGAGTTCATTTTATTTTTATTTATTCATTGTTTGTCCACATCATTTTAAAGGTTTGTTATTTTTTTTTATGCTTTCTAGCATGTAAAAAGAATGTGATGTAATTGTCGTAAAATTCGAACTCGAAATGTTGACTGATTTAAATAAACAGTATCTTCTACAAAGTGATATATCCTTACATGTTTGAATAATTATAATGTGTTCATGACAGAATTTACCACTTTCGGCGGAAACATTCACCGTAGCAAGTAACAAAGTCGTATTTTCTGAAATGTTTGATAGTTGACACAACATGAGTTCATTTTATTTTTATTTATTTATTTTTTGTCCACATAATTTTAAAGATTTGTTATTTTTTTATGCTTTCTAGCATGCAAAGAGAATGTGATGTAATTGTCGTAAAATTCGAACTAGAAATGTTGACTGATTTCCATAAACAGTATCTTCTACAAAGTGATATATCCTTACATGTTTGAATAATTATAATGTGTTCATGACAGAATTTACCACTTTCGGCGGAAACATTCACCGTAGCAAGTAACAAAGTCGTATTTTCTGAAATGTTTGATAGTTGACACAACATGAGTTCATTTTATTTTTATTTATTCATTGTTTGTCCACATCATTTTAAAGGTTTTTATTTTTTTTATGCTTTCTAGCATGTAAAAAGAATGTGATGTAATTGTCGTAAAATTCGAACTCGAAATGATGACTGATTTCCATAAACAGTATCTTCTACAAAGTGATATATCCTTACATGTTTGAATAATTATAATGTGTTCATGACAGAATTTACCACTTTCGGCGGAAACATTCACCGTAGCAAGTAACAAAGTCGTATTTTCTGAAATGTTTGATAGTTGACACAACATGAGTTCATTTTATTTTTATTTATTTATTTTTTGTCCACATAATTTTAAAGATTTGTTATTTTTTTATGCTTTCTAGCATGCAAAGAGAATGTGATGTAATTGTCGTAAAATTCGAACTCGAAATGTTGACTGATTTCCATAAACAGTATCTTCTACAAAGTGATATTTCCTTATATGTTTGAATAATTATAATGTGTTCATGACAGAATTTCCCACTTTCGGCGAAAACAATCACCGTAGCAAGTAACAAAGTCGTATTTTTTGAAATGTTTGATAGTTGACACAACATGAATTCATTTTATTATTATTTATTTATTTATTGTCCACATCATTTTAAAGGTTTTTATTTTTTTTATGCTTTCTAGTATGCAAAAAGAATGTGATGTAATTGTTGTAAAATTCGAAGTCGATATGTTGATTGATTTCCATACAGAGTGTCTTATATAAAGTGACATTTTCTTGGATGTTTGATTAATTATACTGCGTTCATGACAGAATTTCACTCTTTCGGCGAAAGTCTTCACCGTACCAAGTAACAAAGTCGAATTTTCTGAAATGTTTGATAGTTGACACAACATGGGTTCTTTTTCTTTTTATTTTTTTTTTCCATAATATTTTAAAGGTTTGTTATTATTTTTATTATTATTTGCTTTCTAGTATGCAAAAGTGAACGCGATGTAATTATCGTAAAATTTAAACTCGATATGTTGACGATTTCCATATACAATGTTTTCTACAAAGTGATATTTTCTTGGATACTTGATTAATTTTAATGTATTTATGACAGAATTTTATTATTTCGTCAAAAGCATTTGCAGTAACAAATACAAAATTACATTTTCTGAGATGCTTGAGGCCCGACATGGCAAGATTTCTCTTTTAGTGTCCAAAACATTTTAAAGGTTTGTTATTGTTATTTCACTTTTTAGTATGCGAAGAGAATGTAATGTAACTGTCAAAAAATTCTAACTCGAGATTTTGATGTCTCTCCACATATCAGATTTCCTGAACTTTGAAGACCCATGTGTATATAAATATGTACCCAATAATTGCAAAATTCTTTGAGCTAGGTTATTGAAATTTAATATATGGACTTTACATATGATTGGTTGAGTGAAATTTATTTTTGAATGAAATCAGCCTAAAGGAAGTCTGTTTGTCTACATCAGAATACAAATGGACGCAATAACTACAAAACATAAAGAACTAGTTAGGTAAAATTTAATTCATAATTTTAGAATCTTATGCGTACATTCTTTTCAAATTTTGAAAACCCATGCGTACCCAATAATTGAAAAATTCTTTGAGCTAGGTTATTGAAATTTAATATATGGACTTTACATATGATTGGTTGAGTGAAATTTATTTTTGAATGAAATCAGCCTAAAGGAAGTCTGTTTGTCTACATCAGAATACAAATGGACGCAATAACTACAAAACATAAAGAACTAGTTAGGTAAAATTTAATTCATAATTTTAGAATCTTATGCGTACATTCTTTTCAAATTTTGAAAACCCATGTGTACCCAATAATTGAAAAATTCTTTGAGCTAGGTTATTGAAATTTAATATATGGACTTTACATATGATTGGTTGAGTGAAATTTATTTTTGAATGAAATCAGCCTAAAGGAAGTCTGTTTGTCTACATCAGAATACAAATGGACGCAATAACTACAAAACATAAAGAACTAGTTAGGTAAAATTTAATTCATAATTTTAGAATCTTATGCGTACATTCTTTTCAAATTTTGAAAACCCATGCGTACCCAATAATTGAAAAATTCTTTGAGCTAGGTTATTGAAATTTATTATATGGACTTTACATATGATTGGTTGAGTGAAATTTATTTTTGAATGAAATCAGCCTAAAGGAAGTCTGTTTGTCTACATCAGAATACAAATGGACGCAATAACTACAAAACATAAAGAACTAGTTAGGTAAAATTTAATTCATAATTTTAGAATCTTATGCGTACATTCTTTTCAAATTTTGAAAACCCATGTGTACCCAATAATTGAAAAATTCTTTGAGCTAGGTTATTGAAATTTGATATATGGACTTTACATATGATTGGTTGAGTGAAATTTATTTTTGAATGAAATCAGCCTAAAGGAAGTCTGTTTGTCTACATCAGAATACAAATGGACGCAATAACTACAAAACATAAAGAACTAGTTAGGTAAAATTTAATTCATAATTTTAGAATCTTATGCGTACATTCTTTTCAAATTTTGAAAACCCATGTGTACCCAATAATTGAAAAATTCTTTGAGCTAGGTTATTGAAATTTAATATATGGACTTTACATATGATTGGTTGAGTGAAATTTATTTTTGAATGAAATCAGCCTAAAGGAAGTCTGTTTGTCTACATCAGAATACAAATGGACGCAATAACTACAAAACATAAAGAACTAGTTAGGTAAAATTTAATTCATAATTTTAGAATCTTATGCGTACATTCTTTTCAAATTTTGAAAACCCATGTGTACCCAATAATTGAAAAATTCTTTGAGCTAGGTTATTGAAATTTGATATATGGACTTTACATATGATTGGTTGAGTGAAATTTATTTTTGAATGAAATCAGCCTAAAGGAAGTCTGTTTGTCTACATATCAGAATACAAATGGACGCAATAACTACAAAACATAAAGAACTAGTTAGGTAAAATTTAATTCATAATTTTAGAATCTTATGCGTACATTCTTTTCAAATTTTGAAAACCCATGTGTACCCAATAATTGAAAAATTCTTTGAGCTAGGTTATTGAAATTTAATATATGGACTTTACATATGATTGGTTGAGTGAAATTTATTTTTGAATGAAATCAGCCTAAAGGAAGTCTGTTTGTCTACATCAGAATACAAATGGACGCAATAACTACAAAACATAAAGAACTAGTCAGGTAAAATTTAATTCATAATTTTAGAATCTTATGCGTACATTCTTTTCAAATTTTGAAAACCCATGTGTACCCAATAATTGAAAAATTCTTTGAGCTAGGTTATTGAAATTTAATATATGGACTTTACATATGATTGGTTGAGTGAAATTTATTTTTGAATGAAATCAGCCTAAAGGAAGTCTGTTTGTCTACATCAGAATACAAATGGACGCAATAACTACAAAACATAAAGAACTAGTCAGGTAAAATTTAATTCATAATTTTAGAATCTTATGCGTACATTCTTTTCAAATTTTGAAAACCCATGTGTACCCAATAATTGAAAAATTCTTTGAGCTAGGTTATTGAAATTTAATATATGGACTTTACATATGATTGGTTGAGTGAAATTTATTTTTGAATGAAATCAGCCTAAAGGAAGTCTGTTTGTCTACATCAGAATACAAATGGACGCAATAACTACAAAACATAAAGAACTAGTCAGGTAAAATTTAATTCATAATTTTAGAATCTTATGCGTACATTCTTTTCAAATTTTGAAAACCCATGTGTACCCAATAATTGAAAAATTCTTTGAGCTAGGTTATTGAAATTTAATATATGGACTTTACATATGATTGGTTGAGTGAAATTTATTTTTGAATGAAATCAGCCTAAAGGAAGTCTGTTTGTCTACATCAGAATACAAATGGACGCAATAACTACAAAACATAAAGAACTAGTCAGGTAAAATTTAATTCATAATTTTAGAATCTTATGCGTACATTCTTTTCAAATTTTGAAAACCCATGTGTACCCAATAATTGAAAAATTCTTTGAGCTAGGTTATTGAAATTTAATATATGGACTTTACATATGATTGGTTGAGTGAAATTTATTTTTGAATGAAATCAGCCTAAAGGAAGTCTGTTTGTCTACATCAGAATACAAATGGACGCAATAACTACAAAACATAAAGAACTAGTTAGGTAAAATTTAATTCATAATTTTAGAATCTTATGCGTACATTCTTTTCAAATTTTGAAAACTCATGCGTACCCAATAATTGAAAAATTCTTTGAGCTAGGTTATTGAAATTTAATATATGGACTTTACATATGATTGGTTGAGTGAAATTTATTTTTGAATGAAATCAGCCTAAAGGAAGTCTGTTTGTCTACATCAGAATACAAATGGACGCAATAACTACAAAACATAAAGAACTAGTTAGGTAAAATTTAATTCATAATTTTAGAATCTTATGCGTACATTCTTTTCAAATTTTGAGAGAAATCCGGCAAAGAGTTGACCACCTGTCATTTAGTACATTTGCTTGCAGCAAATGCGATGTACCAAAAACGAAATGATTTCATTAAATAATAAATCATTTTGCATACCCCAAAAATTTCAGCCTCCCGCTTATATTTCAAAAATAAATTAAATTCCAGTTTATCCTTATATTCATTACTTAAGTGTCACTGGTCGATACTATATAAACTATAATAGTTGCTTCTTTGTGCTAGGTTAAGCGCGCTTATAATCTCTGAAACAATGCGATCATGAGCGCCTAGAGCACACTCTTGCAGGAAATAGATTAACCATTAAACGTTGGGCCTCACTTTAGAATGGCTTTGTGAGCACAATTAATAATTCAACGGAACCGGCCAAACCAAACGCTGCAGTTGTAGAGGCAACAGCAGTCCACTGATAGCTCAGCCGAGTTGTTATAAACGATGTAAGTGCAGATTTGTGGATTGAATTACACGGAGTATGATTCTCCATCCTTTTGCGATTCAGAATCGTGGTGTTGATCTGATTTAGTTTGATAATGTAAGTCAGAAAGCGATCTGTAACTTAAATGAGTGTTTTAAAATTAGTTGAGCTTTATGTATAGAAGTTTTTGATCGAAATAAGAATCAAATTCCATGTAAAGATTATTTTTAATTTTTATAGAAGGAGTTGGTGTATACATCTATGATCTAGGAATTAAAGCATGGCATATGGGACAGTCTTTAATTGGAAAGGGACTGTCATATGTTCAAAGCAGTGGCTTTTCATTTAATTACTAAGATTTAAATTTTTGCAGTAATGCAGCGTTTCTTAACCTTTCAGTATTCGTGGCCCAGTTTTCAATCATAATTTTCATCGCGCACCCCTCTTACAACAAAATGTATACAACAATAATGTATATTGAATATTTTGGATTCTGTTTTTAAATTATTTTTAACTAACTGTCAAACGAAGAGTAAAAGCGCGCCAACGTTGACGAAAAGCCACATATGGCATTTTGTAAAGCGGGCGGTAAACAGATGAAGCGAATGAAAGGGGGAAAAATTTAAATATTATATTTGAAATCGAAGCCAAACACGGAGATAACGTTAAAAGAACATGAAAGTAGAAAAATTCGTTAATTAAAGTTAACCTAGATGAGATGAGCTAAATTTAGAAATTGGGAATACATTTTTTCGAATAATAAAATAAATAAAACAGAAACATGACTAAATAAAACAGAAAAAAATAAGTAATGTTTGTGGAATGGAATCCACACGATCGATGCTGTCTCCAGCAAATGTTTACTCATAGGAAGAATGAAAATGTTCGATAACGCAAGTTTCAATTCCAGCCAGTGTCATTCGAGTCGATCCTTCTATCACTATCGATTCTATCGTGAATGTGTATGTATTATATATGTTTTCTTGTTAATTGTAATTCACCATATTAAATATTCTCGGCTGCAGATTTATGCAGACTCATGGATAAATTTTTAAGCTAAATAAACGAGCTATAGACGATAGTCAAGCATCAACAAGTGCACAGACGAGCGTGGTTCCGAAAATAAAATCAAGAAAATATTCTCAAGAATACCTAAATTTTGGGTTTACCAGTACTGAAGTAAATAAAGAAGAATGGCCCCTGTGTATCATTTGCTCAAAAATGTTGGACGCAGACAGCATGAAACCTAATAAACTTAAACGACCTTTGGAAACGCTTCATAGTGAGTACGGCAACAAACCCAGAGAATTCTTCGAATTAAAATTAAAATCATATAAAAAGCAAAAATCATTTTTTAAAGAAACTTTGTCTGTGAATAAAAAAAGCTATAATTGTATCTTACAAAGTTTCATATAAAATAGCCAGGTGTAAAAAAAAACCTCACACCATTGGTGAAGAGCTTATTTTGCCATCAGCAATTGAGATTGTAGAAACTATATTTGGAGATAATTTTTCAAAACTATTGCAGTCCATACCTCTTTCAAATGATACTGTTGCTCATGAATTGGTGATACAGCTGAAGATGTACAGTGTCAGCTTTTCTCGAAGTTGCGTTGCAAATTGTTTTCAATACAGCTTGATGAAGCAACCGATTTAATAAAGATGCTCATTTAATTGCCTATGTTCGATTTTGTGATAATAGTCAGTAGTACAAGAATACTTTTCTGCAAGCCAATAGAACTTAAAACAACAGCGCTTAATTATTTGCTGTTTTAAATGATTTTATGAACGAGGCAAACATAGAATAAAAGAATTGCATCAGAATAGGCACCGATGGTGCTCGTCTGGAAGATTCTAAGGTATACAAGCATTTGTAAAAAAAAAACTCGCCCCAGTGCGTCTGGACACATTGCATGATCCACAGAGAAGCTTTGGCTTCGAAAGAAATGAGCCCTGGTCTGAATACTGTGTTAACCACGGGTGTAACCGTAGTAAATTATATATAAATGAGACCCCTGAAATCGTGATTCTTTTCCGCACTTTGTAAAGACATGGGTTCAGTACATTCAGCGTTACTATTTTATTGCGAGGCAAGATAGATATCACGTGCGATATTTTTGCAACTTGTTTATGAATTAAGAGAAGAAATCTTCATTTTCCTAGAAGAAGAAAACAGACCGGATGCCGAAAATTTTCGTGATGGTTTATTTGTGATGAAATTGAGCTACTTGGTCGACATATTCGAGAAATTAAATAACTTGAATCTTCAACTCCAAGGAGCAAATACACTTATGTTGGATACGAATGATAAATGTAATGCTTTTTGTAGAAAATAGGAATTGTAGAAATTGTGGAGCAGGAATTTAGAAATTTAAAGCAAAAAAACCTAACAATGTTTGCAAATGAGGATGATTGTATTAAAAATTTCAAGGCTGATGAAGAACATGTAAAAGTTGTTTTTGTAACCATTGAAAATCATTTAGCCATGCTGGCAAAGAATTTTAAAAAAGTATTTTCTTGCTGACGACAAACTGATAGCAAGTGGATTAGGGATCTATTTCATAAGACTCCCGAAGGACTCTCAATTGGTGAGGAAGAAAAATTCATAGACTTCACGACAAGTGGCGAAACTAAAAGACAATTTAGTAATAAATCCCTATTTGAATTTCGGGCAGGAGTAGAGGATTAATTTTCTGCACTAAAAACAAGTGCATTTCCCATTCTGTTACCATTTTCAACATCCTACATTTGTGAAACTGGATTTTCTGGTGTGGCTTCTTGGAAGACAAAATACAGATCTCGGCTAAATATAGAAAAAGAGCTGAGAGTGACTATTTCGAACATTAAGTCTTCTTTCGAAAAACTTTGCTCTGCAAGACAGGCCCAAGGAAGTTCACTAATAATTATTAAATTTGTTTTTAATTTAGTATATTTTGATTAAGTAAGTTTTGACTTATTAAATTGTTTTACTTTAATGAGTTATTAAATATGTCGAAATGTATTTTGTTTTTTATGCGTGTGTGTGCTTTCCTTTCAGTCAGTTAATCAATTTTTTTAAATAATATTTTTTGTTGGATATTCTCGCGCCCCACAGGTTGAAAATCGCTGCAGTGATGTGCTTACTTCTGAAGTTTCCTTAAATTTCCTCCGATCGAAACATAGATGCACACCATTTTCTAATAAAAGAAGTCCAAGGTGCCAAAATGTCTTGATATATTTGAGATGAATCATAATAATAATTACTACCTTAAATACTGATTAGTCGCTTTGACCAATAAAATATAGCAAGTTTTTCACTATTTCTGAATCCTTGATTGGATTAACAAACAAGAAGTGATTATAAATTTACCATGAGTTTGCGACTCATGGACTTGACTGGACATACTAATATGCAGAGAGTAATAAATTAAGTTGAAGGTTCATAAGTATAATTGGTTTGTAATCTTTATTTATCATGAATCAAGGATTCATGATAAGTAAAGAGTTATTATGAATCAAAAATAAATTCATTGATAAACAAACTGTGGTGGTAATATTATAAGCCAGATAACAACTTCCGGAGAGGAGAGTACTCTTTTGTCTAGTGGTTATGCTACTCGGCTATGAACCCTAACGTTGCAAGTTCGAACCTCAACCCGCACATTGGTGACCCTGGTTCTGAACAACCGCATCCTTCATTCTGCTGTCGTGGCTCCATCTACCGGCAGCAACCACTCACACACGCTCGCCGTCGCCCGCCATAACACTTGGCGCGATATCAACGTTCGTCGTTCGCCATAACGCCTGGCGCGATAATCACGCTCGTCGCTCGCCATAACTGGCGCGATAAACTCTACCGACTCGCTGGTGGGGGACTATTGTGGTGGTAATATTATAAGCCAGATAACAACTTCCGGAGAGGAGAGTACTCTTTTGTCTAGTGGTTATGTTACTCGGCTATGAACCCTAACGTTGCGAGTTCGAACCTCAACCCGCACAAAACATTGACTTCTCATTCATCTGCCACACTTAAGATGCAGAAACATCCAAAGTAGTCCGTTAAGTGATTAGTCGATAGACTACAGGGTCAGAGAGTCAAATTTTCTTTGATCTATTGTTATACATTATACAGAATGAGTTTTATTTTATCCGAAATCACTACTGAAATAATCTTTAAGTCTTTATAGGCAGCACCGCGAATATTTTTACTAAATAAAATGATGGAAAGGATCAGTCAGATTTCAAAATTGGTACCTAGTCAGAATTTTTTTTTCTTTGAACCGATCATTAATGTTTCAAAAAACCTTTAAATTATTTTGTACAGAAATTTAGTGTCAACCTCTGTTAAAGAAGACTTTGCGTTGATTTCATACAACGACATGATAAAAGAAGAGATAAATTAGTTCAGTGGCAGAGAGGGTTTCATTGACTGATGTCTCCATTAACTGCATTTTATGGGTGTCCATTGACTATTAGCGGAGTTAGAATTGCGACCACCTCCATTGGATCAGTGATTTTTGTAAGAGGAAGCAATAGCTGACAAATCTATTAGCGTATTATGAACACATAGAGTGTGTTATGGTATACTCTTTATTAATTCGATACAGCTAATAAAAAAAACTTTTAAAACGTTTTTTTTTTTAGTGTACTAAAAAAAGTTATTTTTATCAAAATTTGGAATGTCAGAAACAAAATTCTTAATAGCGTGACAGAAACATTTAAATAAATTTGCTCTGCAATATTTATAAAAAATTTTAAATTATATGTAATGACAATTTAGGATTTTTTTTAAGGATATTTATTGTGGTTTTATACCCTGTAATTATTTTCTAAATATCCGAACGAAACAAATATCATTTTGTTTCGTTCTTTAGAGTTTTTAAATAAAAAAAAAATAAGTTTTAAGAACATATTAAATTTCTTTTACTACACTAATAAAATCGCTATTTAAACCTCTCTTAGGCATTATTTTTAAAAGCAATCTTTACTTCTTTTATTCATTGTGAAACTAAAAAGACTGAAAAACTGGAAACTGAATTACTAATTGATGACTGAATATAGCCTCTGGAGCAAAAAATAAATATTTTGAAGGAAGTACAGATTGAAGCATAGCTATCTAACCTAAATGGCAGTACAGAATCAATATCTGCTTCTGAATCTTATAGTACCGATTTGAAACATCCATAAGAAAAAAAAAGTTTAAATAAAAAGAAAGCAATAATGAAAAGTTTTTCTTTGTAATACACTGTAGACTTTCATGCAATTCACCCAATTGATAAATCTCCTACTAAATAAAGTCAGGCGCTAATAAACGCCAAACCCTTTCAACACCAGAACCGTCCTTAAAAGAGCTTCTAGAATCTTTCGTGCCATCACGCGCTAGCCGATCTACTTCTGTGTTATAAATGCAAAGAATTTGATCACATAACAATGACTGTACAATCCATCACGCGCTCAAGTCTGCTCGCAAAACTTTTTGCTCTTGTGTTTGCCAAGTAAAAACTGCAGGAAGCCATGCATCAACCAAGGTTGCGTGTTCGTCATATGGTGGGTTTTGAAATTGTGATCTGTACGTGATGGTTTTTTAATGCTCTTTTGCGGGTGATTTTTTTTCTTCCTCCGTCAGTTTTGGCCTTTTACTTAAAGACTTCTCGGAAGCAATGGAGTGTGTGTTTTTTTTAAATATTTTTTTCGAGGCGAGTCATAAATGTATGCATAAGTTTCGTAGAAAAGTAATAGTTGTTGAATCCATACTGAGAATTTTTAGTCCTAGTTATATGAAGAAGTGAATTATGGATTACTTGTGGAAATATTAACTAAGAGCACTTTTTTTTCTACTATCTAATCAATGTTTCAGGACATTTATTTTGTTTTTTAGGAGGTTTAACTTTGTGAATTTATTAGGAATAGGCTAGAGAATAGCTTAGTAAAATATTACAAAAGTTTTTTTTTTTTATTTTTATTTTGGCGTAATGTTGTTTTGTTAGATTAACGTATGATATTCATAAAAATGATTTTTTTTTTATAGAAAAACAAGAGAGGTCTAATAATATTATTTTTTAAAAATTTTTTGACATTTTATGATAAAGACGGTTAAAGCATATTGTAGCTGCTTCCTTTTTTTTTTTTTTTTTGATACAACAGATGGTGTTACTTTATTAACATCAAAGTATATTGTAAATAATCCATCTTGGAGGTCATTATTAGATTGTATCCTGAGTGAGTGTCGTGTATTTTCGTGTTTCATGTTTGTTTTGTCTTGTGAAATGTGAAACTTAGTAAATAATTAATTAACTTTTCCAGAAACTCGTCTATTATTTTCTAAAGTTATAAAGAGCCTCGACCCTCTGCAATATTATTTTTCACTTCCAAAAAGCAAATATTTAAATATTTTCATTATCAACAAAAGATCGAAGAAGTAATTTTCCAAAGTATTCCAATCAATTTCCAATGAATCTATAACTTTATTAGAATTTGAAATTATAAATTTTTCATCTTGGTTTTCAAAACAAAAGCCATTTCTTTAAAAAAATATTTTAAAAATTATTTCAGCACTAAATCTGAAAAATCACAAAATCATACTGCATTGTTCTTGAATTGCTTATTTTTATAAATTAAAAAATATATTTTTTTATTTGTAAAAAGGATGTTTGTTGTTTCATAAGTTTGTATTGTACATCTCATTTTTTTTACATGTTTCAGATTTATTGCGCTTTATAAATGTTACTCGTTTTCTTTAAATTTTATTATTCTCTTGTGCATTGATTTTTCAAGGATTTTATGCTTTTCGAAAAAAAAATTTTTTCTTCTTGTACTATATTACTTATTTTTTTTTTTTTTTTTGTGTGTGTGTGTGTGTGTGTGTTTGTTTTTTATTTCTGGCTCATTTCATGTTAATTTCAATAATATTTTATAAAGTTTATGTTATATATTGTGTTATGCTTTAAACTATACATGTTTGCGTAGTGTATTAAATTAATAATACATACCTTTATTTCTTCACTATTTATCGATTACAAATATGAATTCATTAATTTCTGATGCATTGATCAGTTTCATCATTAAAATTATTATTTAAAGAGGATTTAAAGGTTTTTTTTTTTTTTTTTGTCTGACTGACATTTGATGCTGAAATATTTAAAAATGCTTATTCATTAGCAGTTATATGATAAAATCTGCAAAAAAATGAACATATTTTCAAAAATAACTACTGTAAAATTTTAAAAAGCAATCTTTCTCTTAGAAAACTATATTTTTTACTTATTTTTTTAGAGATAAATGTCTTGAAACTATTCTTCAAATAGCATCTCTCTCAGTAATTTAAGAGATAAAAAAATCCTATCAATATTTACTTTAATTTTTTAATCTTTCAAATTACCCACACAGCACAGCAGAAAAACAAAAAACAAACAAACTTAGTTTTGTGTTAAGCTCGCTTATTTTGCTTTAAACCAAGTAAAGCATTGGCAAAGGTCCAAAACCCGAACTTCCTTTACCAACAAACCCGAACGGGAGATATCAACCCAGCCAAACAGCACGGAAACATTACCATAACAGCGCCACGGTTGGAAGAAACCGGAACTTCTAATTGCCCTTTGCACGTCGCGCGGACATTAGTACTCTAGCGACCCTAGTGGAATCTCTCCAATTTGCCTTTTGCACTTAATTGCCCAGAAGATTAAGCCGATAGGAAGACTTCCACGGCATTTCACAGTTCATTACCGGCAATTGTGTACCGATTTTGGTAAAGGCACTTCCTCCTGTTCTTGGTGTTGTTTTCACTCTTAATGAAATTCGGTGGAAGATTTTCACGGAGAAGGTTTCCTAGGGGTCGCCCTGGGAGCGTTTCTCGTGATAAAGGTTGACGAACCGGAGGAGTGTCGTGATGACACTGGAGGGATATCTCGGATGATAATTACAGAGGGGTGTTGTAGACATCGTTGACATGGGAATGTCTCTAAGGGAATAGATGGGACATTAAACAGACTGGAAAGGAGTATGTTAAGAAAAATGCATTATATATAAATGGAGTCATACAGAATATGGTATAACTTGCGGCTGAAGTCCGTTATTGTATTTCTACTTAATGTGAGATGCTCTGGTGGCCACAGTACCGTTTATAAGTTCATCCACTAAGTTAGTTTTCATAAATGAATTATTGTATATAATAGCATATAATGAAATGATGTAATTTTTTAACTTCAAAGTCAACATATCCGAAACAGTCGAATAAGAACGAGTTTCTTGCTTATGGTTGCTGTAATTCAGAAAAAAAATCATGATATTTATGAATTTCCCATATCTGTTTCGCCATTCTGAGAAAATTTAATAAAATCATAGAATTTATCATATTTAAATCAGTCGCTCACCTTTTCGTTATGATTTAGATTATCATTCTAATTAAATACGAGTTTGAAGATAAGATTAATCTTAATTTCCCGAGCTCGTGATTACAACTAAAAATTACATACTATTGTATGTCCAAGGCGTTTAAACATCAGCTGGTAACGCCAGTACAGTATACGCAAAAGGAAAAAGTAAATTTTATACTGTTGCTATAATTTGCCCATTTGGAACCTTTTGGTAAATATTATGAAGAAAAAAAAATTAAATAAAAACAGTTTTTTTTTATTTGTTTTAAGTATTTTTATCACAAATTCAATTTTGTTGAAAAAATTGGTATTAAATGTTCTCTTATTCGAAAGCTTCTCTATTTGAAAAGAACTCTTCTGAAGGATTGCCAAAAATAGTTGTTCTTGTTTGATTTCTCCATAGTTTTTATTAATATTTAAAAAAATATATTGTTGAAGATCTTTGGTATGTTAAATGATTTCTACTGAATGGATTTGATTTTACTCAAAGTCAGGCTTAATGAGTATCTGTTAAAATGTGGATAATAGATACTACACAAGCAGCACGTTGTAGTTAATTAGTTCAGAGATAGCACAGCAAAGAGACACTATCCGTCTTCTTTCAGTAACAGAATCTCAGGGAGGTAAAGCCACTAAGAGGAGAAAATATATTCCATTAATAAGTTTTCATTAAACTTGGAGTGTGCTTTGAAGCATCAAAAGGGATATATTTAAGTGCATTTTACAAATCTGATGACTGCTGAGATAATAAGGTTGATGTTTGATCTACAAATTTCAAAATTTCTGTCTTCCATCAGCAAGAGGATATGCTACCTGGACGCATTTAATGTGGCATGTTTGCAAGGTGAATCTTTGGTTGAAGTGAGTTTCGAACTTGAAATAGCGTCCTCCTATGAGGAGGCCTTACTTCAAGACCATCATGATTCAAGCCTATTCCGAAATATCGTCATTGTAAAGCATCGTATACACATATTAAATTCACATACTAAAGAATAGAATACAGCTTATATTTAAGGAAGAAAGCTTCTTAATACTTCAAAACACATAAGAGTAAAATTATAAAATCTTCAGAATTTTTTTTCGATAACACCACTGACCTGAAAATATAATTATTAATCCTCACAATCGACCATAAATTTGTTGAGACGTTTTTCTAGCTATACTATAGGATACTTACTTTTTCACAACTACCCGGCCGAAGTGCAAATGCTTTACTGGCTGGCTGGTTTTTGTTTCAGACTAGTGGGTAAGCTATAAAACGAGTTATTATTAAGTATGTCTTTGCTTCACATCCTGTACCGCACGTTTGATATAGAAACGACCCATAAGTAAGGAATATGCACGGCCGGTTGGGCCGGGACAGTAATGAAAGTGTTAAGATCAATATCTACCATAGATGCACAGCTTACGGAGGCTTGGCGCGCTTTGGATATGCTGAAAACAATTATACTCCTGTTGGTACAAGTCCCGAAAAGAGACAAGGATTTAGATATAATCCTCATCCTAAGAATGAGGATTAAATTTAAGAGATCCGTTTCAAAATCATTAGTCCTAGTGTAACTTGTGCGTTAATCTAGCCAATCAATCCATCTAGAGGATTCATTTGGCTTTCTCCACTTCTGACTCTTGGAAATAAGAAAATCTTCTACTTAATAACCAATAGGTCTCAAGCTAGCAAATGAAGTTTCCACATTTTCTATTGTTGCCAGATTTTTTTGGATTTTTACAATACAAACTCAGTCATCCGGAGTTCTGTCAACCGATGTCTTTGTTAAATGACTCAATGCCAACAATTCGTACTGTGGGTTTTATTCTTCAATGCAGTCAATGAATTTTAAAACAGAAAATGGTGCCAATGTTACTGTTGGAGCAATTTTTCTGATATAAAATTCAGACATACAAAAGTAGCTTGAAGGACTATTTTTTAAAAATTACATTAACATCGGCCGTAGCCTACTCTCTAATAAAGTTATTATCCCCCCCCCATAAGAATTGTGAAATTTCGACAAGTCCGTGAGCGTTACGAGTGTTAAGATTTATTTTCAGAGCCCACAAATGAATGTTTAGTGCATTGTAGTACAGTAAGATAAAAACCAACTATGCATTTGAGATGTTTTTGTTAATGATTGGTATTAAAAGTAAATACATAAATGTGATTTTAGTCATTCATTTACATACTAAATTCCATTTAACTAAGGAGTAAGGTTTTTTGAGTTATCTATTTATAAGCATGCTAATGTAAAAACATTTGGTCCGTTTAAGGGATTTGGTTCAAAATTTTACGCGCATCTACACTTTATACGATGAAAATGTACACTAAACTCGGTTTGTCGAACCAAACTTTGTAGTTATCGTATTCATTTTCATTTTTAAAAAAATAGAGGAAACATTTCATAAAAATGGATTTCGTTCACAATTTGATGGCAAATTAGAAATGTGGCGTAGAGATCTTATGCTAAATGTCATTGGTCTATCTCAAATTGCTTTTGTATTAGCGGGCTGTGAGCTAAACTGATGAATATAATCCCCAAAATGTGCTTTACGGACTCAAAGAAAAGTAAATTAGAAATGCTTTGAGGAATCTGGAGGTAAAATACTTTGAATCAGGAGGTCAAATGCTTTGAATCAGGAAGTTAAATTGTTTGATCAGAAGGTCAAAACAGGAGGAATGCGTTGAATCAGGAAGCTAAATTGTTTGATCAGAAGGTCAAAACAGGAGGAATGCGCTGAATCAGGAAGTCAAATTGTTTTATCTGAAGGTCAAAACAGGAGGAATGCGTTGAATCAGGAAGTTAAATTGTTTGATCAAAAGGTCAAAACAGAAGGTTAAATGCATTGAATCAGGAGGTCAAACTGTTTGAAGACTGCAATATTTTCTTTTCGTATACTTTGTTTACGAAAAAGTAAAATTGAATCATGTAAACATGTAAATGGATGCCATTCGCTTATTCTAAACTTTTCTACTTCCGTTGTTCCAATGAATTCCAATAATATTTCATCACATATTTGCCACTTCTTAATGAAATAACCCTAGTGTTGCTTCAAACGGGACGTTAATATAACCAAACTAAACCAAACCAAAGCTACTTCTTAATGTGTAGGAATGATAAAGGGAATTCTTTTAAATCTTAAATGTATTTATTAAAAAATAATAAGTATTTATTACGAAACGGTAACTTTCATTGTAAAATGCTCTCTAATATAAATTTCCTGTAATAAATTAAGTAATCGCTGAATACAATCTTTGCTTTCTGCACGATAATTTTGCGTGTTAAATTCCTATTACAAGTGAGAATATTTAAAAAAATAGTTTTTCTATCATTTAATGTTGAAACACCAATTCAATATTAATATAAATATTTGCTCAGATATTAAATATTAAATTCATAAAATTCATTAAAATTTTATTCAATTGGCACTTGTTCAATCTACATAGCTGAGAACTATCATTTCAATATTAATGATGTTCTTTTCTGTAAAACACATTCTGAATGTACTACAACATCAAATCAGACATCTCTTTGAAATGAATATGGCAGTTTGAAGTTTAAAAACATATTATTATGTTATAAGCTGTTATAAGCTAGTATGAATTTACTATATTCAAATCTATTGTTATAATATTTTAAATCAGGAAGCATTTTCGTTTTGTTACTTTTTAAATATAAAATGTCTTCAAATATTTATTTCAATTGTATTGGTTAGTTTAGAAAATTTAATTATTTTTAGAATATTGCGATTTTATGTTTATTATTTTAGGTGAATGAAAATACTGCATTTTATTATAATCGTTAGAATAACACATTTTAATGTGCTTTTTTAATATTATATGATATTTTGAATATAATTTTCAAATATTTGAGACAATAATATTTATTCGTATCTTAAATTATTTTGAAAATTTAGTTACAGTTGCAATGATATGACTTTTATTTAATCAAAATAACAATAAGCTTCTCACTAATGCTTTTGTAGGCATTATTTTATATACAAGATATCTGAAAACTATAACTTTATATAATATATTTGGTTTGATATTTATTAAGATATACTTTCTAAAAATATTTTTTTAATGGAAAGTTAATTTGTATGTTTCTTTTTTACTCTGTTTGATTCCTTAATATCTTACAAATAATTCTTTCAAATGTATAATTAAATGATATTTAGACTTTTTTAATTAGTTCTGAAAAGAACATTATTCAAAGAAATATTATAATTAAAAGAATATGATTTGAATTTAATAAAAACAAAATTTTTTTCTGAAGATAGTACTTAAAAAATATTTATGATCGCTACTATTAATAAAAGTGAATGTATATGTAGGTGTGTTAGCACTTTAGCTACCAAATTTAGCCCATAGATATAGATATATGTATATGTATATATATATATATATATATGATCTAAATTTGGAATCGGTGGTAATTCCAGAGTGATCTTTTTTAAAGAAACATGCTAATTAAAATTGTATTTAATTAATTAATAAAATTAATTAATTTTCTTAATTATAAATCAGAAATTTGTCTTTTAAATATACTTTAAAATACAAAAAACTTAAACTCTGTTCTAATTCACATCCTCTAAACCTAAAGAAGTTGGCATTCGTTTCTTAACAAATTTCTTGTACGAAATGACGAAGTAAAATTTAAACCTGATATCTTCAGATAATGAAGGTAATGGAGTTGGGGATGTATCTACAGAATATCGTCACAACATCAGAATTATGTTTTTGTTGAGAGTATGTATAAATTTACTTACAGAATGATAAAATGTTGTTTGTTTGAACATTTAAACACATGGCTTGATTTTAAGTGAAAAACGAGGTCAATGATGGAATACTTCAACTTCAGAATGGTGTGAGAATCTTCATTAGATATGATGAGCTTAGAGACAATGAAGAAATTAACTGGATAATTTCATATTTTAAAGTTAAAATTATGTTTTACAAACATGGCTACATTCAAATCGCTGGATGTTTTTTTTTTTTTTTTTTTTTTTGATAATTTTGTGAAACCGTTGGTACATACCCAATTAGCACAGGATATTTTACAATTATTGATTGAAAAATCTGAATACCACAGCATATCGTGAAGATATTGTAAAAATATCGGAAAGCATCTTGTACTGTTCATTAAACAGTTTTTCAGAATTGAAATACATTAGCATAAGCAGAACAATCCGCTATAGTGTGTACAAACTTTTGCCAAGATATTGTGCTAAACAATGAATCAGGATGCCGTCGTAAATATTATTGTACACATGCTAAAAATCAGACAGGATGAGAAATGCATACTGATAAATGAATAACAAGTGTTTTTTTTTTATTTATATAAGATGGCAAAGGTATGTAAAACAGATGGGAGGGTATAAGAAAAATATTGAAAATTGTTGACTCAAGTTCCCGTTGTGATATGAATAAAATGGCGAATATTCTGGAAACTGTCCAATGTTTTATTAAATGCTTCTGAATATTAGGAAAAAGCTTGAAAAGTTATTCTCTGCATTGTCTATTGAATTGTTGGTTCTTAGGGCACTTGCTATAGACAAGCCCGCTGTTCGAAGACAGCCGATTTAAGCCTGAGAGGGAGCGTCTCTTGTTTTTATAGTAGAGTCAACTAGGGCCAAGGGTACGACTTAGTTACTCACGCATCACTCATTCGCTTGCACAACCCCTTTTTACAGGAGGGCACATTCATACATCTCAGAAATAGAACAACGGAAGAACAACCATGCCTAAACCGGGACTCGAACCCAGGACGCTCAAATCACAGGGAAGACGCACTGCCCCTATGACAGGACGTCGGCCTATTGAATTGTGACACATTTTGAGAAGAGTACGTGAAAAAAGCTTAATAAAAATTAATTAAACCTTAATTCTAAATCATACAAACATAATATTAAAAGAAGGAAACACAAAAAATGTTGAAAATTGTACATTTGAGCTGACATCATGAGTGAAATGGAATCGTGAATATTCTTGTGATCACCCATTCTTTGTACTTTCATATCAATTGAGGAGAATTTGTGTTTTTTGTATTTTTTGTGGTAGTCTATAGATGTTTGAAGCGATAGGGGCAGCATTGTTCACTGGAGTGTCATGAACCTTGAAAGGATGTAAAATCTGAAAAGAAAGCTTAAAATATATGAAAACGATTTAGAATAATATTTATTGGTAATGGAATTAAAAAAAAACAAGCCAGCAATTCACTAGAAGAAAGAAAACGTGAAATGCTGGGTCACGAGAAATATTGAAAGTTGGTCAGTTGAGCCGTCATTGTCAGATAATGGGTTTTTGGCGGATTGGTATGAGAGAGGATAGAACCTGGGACCATTTGGTCTGCTGTCCAGTAACATAACCAAGATACAAAAGCATCTTGTGGTTCGCAGTCCAGTAACATAACCAGGATACAAAAGCATATGCTCGTGTAGCGTAGCTGTTAACTGCCTTATATGCTATTTACCACAGGTTCATGAATATTTCTCAATTTGCTCAATTTTGTTTTCCATGCCTGTGGCAAATAGGGACTTGCTTGAGGTAATATTCTTTGCACTGTCACAGGAATGTCAAAGATATTTGGAATGATATAGAATCTGAAAAGAGAATAATTAGAGTACATGAAAACAATTTAAAAGAACATTTATTCACTATATAAGAAATCTTACAAATATATTATTATTATAAACACATCTTTAACTTTCTACAGCCGAAACAATTACTTTTTAAAATATAATTAAAAAGCCATTGTTAAAAATAATTAAATAAATTAATTAAATAATAATAAATAATTAAAGAAGGATAAGAAATGAAAATTATTAATATTAATTAATAATAATTAAAATAATATGCTCACATAATTATACATTATTCGTATTATTCATTTTTGTCCGGTACCTGTTTCCGTCTAGAAACATGTAACTATAATATGAATGAAATTGTTAATATCTTAGGTCCGGAAAGGGCTAAGAAATGGTGAGATTTATGAAAGTGATTTTGGATTTAAGAACAAAATTTATTTAAAATAAACTAAAATTGAAACCTCTCTGTAAATTAGAAGTCCCAAAATAGAAGATTAGGGACCGCTATTTTAAATCCGAAATGGCTTGCATATTTGCGAAAAGTAAATAGAATCGAAGAATTCAATGCCTCGTACTCAAAATAAATACCTACATTGGGAGCATATACCCAACACCAAAACCCAAATCCAACATCAATCAATCTTAGCGAAACAGTACATTTCACTTTCTACTCCAGCTGGGAGGATATCTATTCGTGCCAAGGGGTTATACAAAGTCAAAAACTTTTTCCTCTCGAATCTACACAAAAGAATTAGAATCACATTCCAATACGAGAAGAATCCACCCCATTTATCAACACCGTTATCCACTTGGGTCGAATAACGCGGGTCCATTTCGGGGCGAAACGCCTCCCAAATTATCTTTAAGTCCTCATGGACTTACTTGGAGGACCAGCAAGACATTCGCTACAGCAAAATCCTTTTAGAAGCGGGCTTCCACCAGTGCTTCCCAGTCAAAAGTCTGTAAAAATGCCTCCCATACCTCCATCGATTTTGCATGAAGGTATTTAAGTAGATTTACGGGGTGCTGTTAAAGCGCTTTAAGCGAGTTTGGTGGTAAAGCGTTTTGGAAGCGTCTTGGGTAACCGATTTTGGAAAACCATCTTTAAGAGTATGAATAACATCATTCGCTTTGCTTTCCTATACAGGGATAAGGGGAAGAGAGTGAGGTTTTTTCCACCCTCTTATCCCGTCATTTAAGTAACCTGTTTGATGTCGTTTGCGGCGCAGGGGTGGGAGAGGTGGAAATCACTTTATCACATTACCAGTTTACCAGTTGCTGCGGTAAAGAGGATGAAAAGGGTGCGAGGGTTGTCTGAAATCGCTTCAAAGTCGGGAAAGAGGTGTTATTAAATATGGAAATCGGAAGGGGTGGAATTTTTCTTTTTTCTAGAATTTTAATGGATTATGCAAAATTGCCGTTTACTTGTGAGATTCTGGTGTATGACTTGGCGAACAGTTCATGCAAGGTTTGGCATTTAATAATAGGAACTATTGATGTATGTGAAACCAAAAATAAATTCTCTAGATTTTTTTATTTTTTTATTTTAAGAAGGGAGAATTTATTTTGTTTATATTTATATAACTTTATTTCTGTAGTGTACCTTGTTTATAAAGATGGATAACAAGATTCGATTTAGCTCGACAAGGAGGGTGGTATATATTTTCTATTTTCTCTTCCATTATCGCATAAGAAACCTTTTTGGAGCCTTTTATATAGTCGGAGTTGAGCGAATTCGAGAAAGGCTTCATCGTCTTTTGAATTATGATTTGCTTTTGATAAAAAGATAAAACGAACAATACAATTGTTTTTGAAATCGCCTGAAATATGAAGGAAAAGAGGAATTAAATATTGAATTCAGAAGAAAAAGAACTGTTGCTTTAATTTTTATTAAAATGCTGCATATATTAAAAAATTCTTTTTCTTTTCTTCTTTTTTTTTATTCTTATAAGGTAGTGTGAGGATTGGCGAATATTCAAGTTATTTTAGTAATCGAAGTTGGAGCGAAAATGAGATAAAATATATGGTAAGGATTACCAGGATTTTGTAAACAAAATAATTCTTGCTGAAATTTAATACTTTAGAAAACGTTGAAAATTTGGAAACATTCCATTCCATATGAAATGCATTTAAAAAAATAAAATATCACTTCTTGCAAAATTTTTCGAAATGCACTCCTTTAAGAGTTTTTTAATACATCGAAAATATACAGAAAATAATTTAAATTAAAAAAAAGACAACATTTATGCAATGTAAGCTATAAAAGATATTGCAAGTTGTTATAAGAAGATTAAACTGCGCAGAAAAGTTTAAAGGATTATTTTAGTAATCGAAGTTGGAGCGAAAATGAGATAAAATATATGGTGAGGATTACCAGGATTTTGTAAACAAAATAATTCTTGCTGAAATTTAATACTTTAGAAAACGTTGATATCTATAAAACATCTGTGAATAAAATTTAGAAACATTCCATTCCATATGAAATGCATTTAAAAAAATAAAATATCACTTCTTCCAAAATTTTTCGGAATGCACTCCTTTAAGAGTTTTTTAATACATCGAAAATATACATTTTAAATTAAAAAAAAGACAACATTTATGCAATGTAAGCTATAAAAGATATTGCAAGTTGTTATAAGAAGATTAAACTGTGCAAAAAAGTTTAAAGGATATTAAAATTTACAAAATTTACAGGAGAGTTCCTATGCATAAGATATTTAGAATTTTTGCTTTGTAATTTAATAGTAATGTGATGTTTTAGAATAATATTTCAAATTTCAATGCACATTACTTCATGCATTATATTGCAAAATATTTGTGAAAGAAAATACTTTTCTGCTAGATATTCAGAACGGAAGTAAATATATTTTAATTCGAAATATCTCTAAAATAAATATGTTTTCGTAGATAAATTTAATTTGAAAAAAACAAATATTTACATTCGGTATGCAAAGTTGCATGCAAATATTTCTAAAATACAATGTTTATCTCTATGTCTGAACGAAGCTGTCTAACGTTTTGGAAAATTTATTTTATTGGAAACTGAACTTCTCAGACATCTAGATCTAGTCAAATAATGACATTTGTATTGAAAATAGAAAAAAATTTATATTTTGGAGATTTTTTGTTTGGAAAATGGTGGATGAAATTCGATCAAACTAACATCCAAATTTTTCTGCTATGCGTGGAATTATCTAAGTATTTGGATTTAGAGGGAAACGCTTTATATGTGTGTATGGAAATTTTTGCATTTTGTTTTTCCGTGCACATGGCCGATATCCATATTAGCACTTTGCAAGAATTTATAAAATTCAAAAGTAAGACATCTCTATAAATAAATGCATTAAATTCAATAAAGGAAGGAAATGAAGAGCCATAGGAGAACTGGAAACAAAGTAGTCTTTTGTGCACAAATAAAGCGTGAAGGACGACTGACTAATATGGATGATTATTAAGGCCTTATTTTTTTACATTCGTCAGAATGTAAAAGTAAGCGATTGAAATAAATAAAGGCTGTAAACTGAATACGAATACGTAAGGAATATAATAGATAAAACTCAGAAAACAGATTTAATATATACAGTGGCTCAAAAAATTGAGAGTACACCTTACTTTTACTTGATAAATCCGAATTTCAATATTAATAACACATTACCGGGAAGTGCAAACATGTTTTTAGGTTTACACATAACAAATGGTTTAATTTAGAGTAAAAATAAAGAAAAATCAACGAAAAACTTCTCAACTGAAAAGTTTCAGAAGCATTTTAAGTAAACATACGCAGAATTTTGTCTCAAAAAATTGAGAATACACTAATGAAATTTTTGCAATATCACACATAGAAGCAAAGTGTCACTATTAAATTGCATGTCTTTTGGCTCTTATACTGGCCTCTAAACGTCATGGTACCAATTCGACCAAATTTGGTGGCATCTGAAGATATTTTACCCCTTTCTTCTTGTAACTTTTGAACCACTTATTTGAGTATGGCTCACGAATATTTAATGGCATTGATGTCGGGGTACTATGCTGGTTTAGAATGAAAAAGATACCATATTTTGACGTTACGTGCATTCTGTTTGGGGTCGTCGTCCTGTTGGAAAATAGAATTTCCATCTAAACCTAAATTTTTAGCACTTTCCTTTAGATTGCTGAGAAGTATATCCAAAATATATCCAAGTAAAACATATGGTTTATATAATGCCATATATAAGAATTAAATTTCCTACACCGAATGAAGCCATTCAACCTCAAATCATGACGGAGTCACCATCACGTTTAACTGTAGGGCGTAATTTTTTTGGATCCAAAGTAGTATTAGACATTCACCTTACAGTACGATGGCTGTCACTGCCAAAAATGTTGAGTTTTCTTTCATTACTAAATATAGCTTTCTTCCAAAGTATATTGGTCTTCAGTTGACGAGTGTTTGCAAACTTCAAACGCTTTTTCTGAATTTTCAAGCTGATGAACGGTTTCTCTCAAACAATGCGCCTTTTATATTCAGCTTGTCTAATGGCATTTCGCACAGTTTCAGCACTTACGCTTCGGCCTATGATTTGAAAAGTTTCTGCAACAAGTTGGATGAACCATATAATCGCAGAAATCTAAAGAAAAAAATTTAAAAAATTGGGTTTAGATGAAAATTCCATTTTCCAGAAGTACAACGACCCAACACAGAATGCACGCAACGTCAAAATGTGGTGTCTTTTTCATTGAAAGCAGCAGTTACACACACCACCACAATACCCTGACATCAATGCCATTTAATATTCGTGGGTTATACTAAAAAGTGGTTCAAAAACACAAAATTAGAAACAAAACAATTTAAAAGAAGTGTTGCTAGAAGATTAGGGTAAAATATCTTCAGGTACCTTTAAAAATTGATCAAATCGGTGCCATGACGTTTAGAGGCCATTAAAAGAACCAAAATATATGCAATTTAATAGTGACACTTCGTTTCTATGCCGGATATTGCAAAAATTTCATTGGTTTATTCTAAATTTTTTGAGGCAAAATTCTGCGTATGTTTATTTAAAATGCTTCTGAAACTTTTCAATTTAGAAGTTTTTCGTTGATTTTTCTTTATTTTTACTCTAAATTAAACCATTTGTTATGTGTAAAAATAAAAACTGGTTTGCACTTCCCGGTAATGTATTATTTATATAGAAAGTTGGATTTATCAAGTAAAAGTAAGGTTATTCTCAATTTTTTGAGCCACTGTATATAGTGTAAAATCTTGCCAAATTTGCAGCAAAACCGGACCACGGATTGAATGTCTGTCGGTCTGTACTTTCAGAACTAAGTAAATGCGATTCAAAACCGCAATGACTTAAAGATGTCAAATTCTGTTTGGGATTTTGTTGACTACAAGTACAGCTTTATATCAAATTTTTCTTTCAATAGGTGTCTAAACCACAACTTAGATTCTTGATTATTATTAATGCATACCAAGGAATAACCGCCAAATTACTCGCCAACGATTGCGCGATAGATTTAGTAAAAATGCTAATAAATGCTAATAATTCACGCTAATTGTTAATATTTTGTAACTATTGTAATACCATGTAAGGTAAGTACGAGAAAAGTTTCAGGGGACCACTCCCATTGGTTCATATTTATATATCGTTTACTATAAAACTATCATACCCTTACGTAAAATTGTGATCTTTTTCAGACTCTTATGGATATAAATAGCATTGTTGAGGAAGAAAATATTTTCTTTTCATTCAATAATAACAAAATTTAACTATTAAAGTAATTGGAATGACATATTTATTTAAATTTCTTTATAAAGTAAAATATGAATTGCTTAAAACTGAACAGATACACGAAAACATTAAATTAATTATACCAAACAATTAAATAACATTCTGACAACTAAGTGGCATAAATATTTTATACGGAAATATAAAAATAAATTTCATACTAGCACATTTTATGGAATGAAAACGAACATATAAGAATAGCACTTTTTAAAATATATATTCAAATAATATTTTATTGTTGAAATATATAAAGTATTATAATGTACAAAGCTCTCGAATTATCGGAAAATGAGATTATTTTAATTTCGTAGATTCTCAAAAAATTCAAATAATGCCAAAGGATTTTTAAAAACAGTTCAGAGTTTATTTATTGCATGAATTATTAATGATTTGTAAAGAATGAGAAAAACATTAATCAAATATTGTGACTGGCAATTCAGAAACAAATAATAAATCTACTATGTTTATATTCAATAGGAGTGGCAACAGTAAACAGAAAATAATCTTTTCTGTTTGTTGTATTTTTTAATACAACAAATTTGATAAAAGCAAAGGGTCATATGTACAAAGATAATGAATTTGATTTACATAAATCGAAGAAAGCAATTTCAAAACTCAGAACCATCTGAAATAAATAATATAACAAAAACAAGCTTGTTAATAATAAAGCAAAAACCTTTCATATGATTTTTATTAATTCTAAGCAATGTTTACTTTATCGTAAGCTATTTAAAATATTGTGAAGTCATGAATATGCAGTTTATTTTAAAATTTGATTTGAATCAAAATAAGTCGTTTGGTACTTGCAGATAAAAAAAAAATAGAGAGAAAAATAAATGACGAATTTGTGGATCTCGATTTAGTTGAGTAAAATAATATCTATTTTTATAAAATATACTATATATATATATATATATATATATAAATTGTCATTTTAATCTGAATTCGAATTAACTTACATCTCCTAGCTTCGTGGATAATTTAACGAATTACTTAATGATTTTTAAAAACCATTGATATTATTTTATTGCATTGTCTTTTGAGAATTGTAAAAAGAAATGAAGCGAGCATTTTGAGAAGAAATCGGTGGCAAAAATATAAATTGCCTATGATTTTTTCATTCCATAGAAACGACAACATTAAGTAGCAAATAATCTCTTCGTTACGCGTTCGGTTCTATAATGTTTGAGCTTTTGATAGTGAAAATTGGAGCATCGGTAAACTCATAGACAATACAATTAATTTAATTTCATGAATTGAATCTGCTTAAAATTTAAAACACAGTACAGCAAATTCCGATCGTCTCTCGGCGAGTCTGGTCTACCGGAGTTCTGTTGCGAACTGAAGAAGGAGAGGATAAGTAACGCCACCTGCTGGCTTGGAAAATAATCATATCCGCTAAACCTTTTGATTTAAAAAAATAAGCTACTGGATTAATTGTTATGATTTATACTCTGCGAATAAAATGTGGAAAAAATTTATCCCCCATCTTGGGGTTTTTGCAACTTATACATTATGGAAATATTTCTATTCTTTTATGTATATCAATTTTAGTTTATTATGTTTTAAATGTTGTTTTTTAAACAATTCTGTGTCTATTTCATTGAAAGCAGCTTATTTTTTAACATTAGTCGAATAAGTCAATAAATCAGAAAGTTCGCTATAAAATTTCTCGCCTCTTCTCAATTAAGAAATTTACCCCTTTCCCTATAAAAAACTGAGAATTTCGATCAAAGCCGTAAGCCCTATGAGAGCTCAGAATTATTTTTAGAATCCCGCAATAAATTTTGTGCTTTGTCATATAGTGAAGAAAAAACAATAGGCATTTTGGAACTTTTTTTTTAACCGACTGTAAAAAAGTCGATTAGAAAAATAATATTCACGATTTTAAAAATGAAATTAAGTACCAAATTTCATTTTTTTTAGGCAGTTGCATTTTTTTTTTCCTTTTATGAATCGTGCTAATATGCATGCGAGAATATGGACCGCTAAGTTATAATTTTTTTGACGGATATAATTCAAAATTTGATAATAAAATACATTTTAGATGCTAAATCTATATATCAAATTCCATTTATGTAATTCTTTACGTTTTGTAGTTATCGAAATCACTTTATCGGACAGTTAAAAAAACAAACAAAAAAAAACATACATCCTCTGAATAGAGTGATTTCAATGTAAATCTTTAATTTGGTGTTAAAACCACATACCAAATTTCATCCGTCTAGCGTAAGGAATTTGAAGGTTGTCCGTTAGCTGAAAAACAGCTCTAAAAATTTTTATATATAAAGTTTGAAACGTGGAAACTCTTTAAAATCTCGAATTCGAATGTTTTTATGCTTGCAATATTCTCTTTCCTTTCTTCGTATACTTAAAAAGTAAAAAGACATCTTCCTGTGCTTTGTAATTTTGAATAAATATTTCGCTTGTAGAAATTAGTTTCATATTGTGGAAATTATATCTTGTAATAATAATTCAGCAAATTTTATAATCCATATATCAATATCCTAAACTACATGCTGTCACACAACTATCTGAAATACCAAAGAGCCTATCCAAGCAGACTGGATAATGAAATCGGTTTAACTATTTCTCTTTATAAAATGGGGTTGTTCAGAATCTGGAAAATTTGAAACCTGAATATCTGGTAAAAGTTATAATCAGAAGACATGAATGTTATATTTTGATATTAAATGTCTTTTGGCATTAAAAAGCTCAGAAATTTTGGTGTAAGATCTTTGACCTTATATACATAAGGTTTCTTGTAAAGCAGTAATATGCAGAGGCTCAAAAAATTAAGAGTACACCTTACTTTTACATGATAAACCCGACTTTCAATATAAACAACACATTACCGAGAAGTGCAAAAATGTTGTTATTTTTACACATAACAAATGGTTTAAATGAAAGTAAAAATGCTGAACAATCAACAAAAAAAAACCCCTTCTAATCTGAAAAGTTTCAGAAGCATTTTAAATAAACATATGCAAATTTTTACCTCAAAAAATTGAGAACAAACGGGAACTTGCATATTTTTAGTGGATTTTGATAGAGTATATAGAAAAAGATTACATTCATATTTTGAGCATTAAATTTCCAGTTTGATAGCTCTTGTTTTTAACTATCATTTCACATCGTAATTTCCGTGATATGATATTCCACCTTGGCTTTTAGATCGTTTCTGAATTACTGAAAAAGAATAACCATGTTCTGATAGAGCGGAAACGTATCCTTCCATCTATTGTCTTTTCAAAAGTGCAATTCTGCATGTAAAAAAAAATTCTATCAGACGATAAATAAAATTTCATAAAATATAGCTGTTGTGAAAATAAATTTTTCTATGCAAAAGACTTTTTCTTACGGCGAAATAAAATCGTGTAAAAAATTTTCGAACTTATGAAAAAATATGCTTAACTACCATTAAATATTTTCTACTTAACTGTTACTTTATTTTCCTTAAACTTTTTTTTAATGGTCAATTTTGTGTGATTATGTTTGTTAGATAAATTTTAAGCCAAACTTTTAATTGGAAATGATTCCTCGAAGTAAACCAATACTGATGTAAAAAAATTCGTATTAATTCCTACCGGAAATTTCATTTTCCACCAGGACAATGATCCCAACCACATAGCACGTAACGACAAAATATGGTGACTCTTCGTTCTAAACAGCAGTTACACACACCACCACAATTCACCGACATCAATGTTATTGAAAATCTGTGGGCCACACTCGAAGCAGTGGTCCATAAACACAAAACTGGAAACAAAACCTATTTAAAACCAGTGTTGCACGAAAAATGGGGTAAAATATCTTCAGATGTCACCCAAAAGTTGGTCGAATCGGTATCACGACGTTTAGAGGCCATTATAACAGCCAAAACGCATGCAACTAAATACTGACACTTTCTTTCTATGCGAGATATTACAACTATTCCATTGGTGTATTCTCAATATTTTGAGGCGTAAATCTGCATATGTTTATTTAAAATGCTTCTGAATTTTTTTCAATGTAGAAGTTTTTCCTTAATTGTCCTTTATTTTAATTTTAAATTAAACATTTGTTTTGTTTAAAAATAAAAACATGTTTGCATTTTTTAGTAATGCGCTATTTGCATTGAAAATTGGATTTATCAAGTGAAAGTTCGGTATACTCTGAATTCTTTGAGCCACTGGAATCCGAAGTGAATATTTATCAAACTGCATATTTTATTAGACCAATGGGGCAAAAGAAATAATTATAGATAAAATTATAAAATAAAATTACTCAAATGGCAACCAAAATATTTTAAAAACTGATTATGACAACTTCTTTAAATTTATATAGTCATAATAACGAAAAGATTCAAAATTCCACCTCGAATTCTTAGTGTAAAATTGAACTTTTTTCAATAATGACTTAAAGGACGGTTTCCAAATGACATTTCTTAAACAAAAGGTAAAATTATATTAAAAAAATGCATTATTATTAAAATTTACAATTGGCTGAAGTGCTGTCCACAGAACTTCCTTCAAACTCTCTAAAAAAGATAAATTTATATTTTGGATGCGTTTTTTCCCAACCGACTTAACCCTTTCTAGAGCCGTGGGGAGTATGCTTCCCACCAAATTTATCAATCTTTGTATGAAATTATGTAGGTTGGCATCAGTTCTGACAAACTTTTTTAGAAAGACAGAAACTTAGATGCGTCAGTTTTTTATCTCACACAAAATGATATGCCTTGGTTTGTTACTTAATTATTAATTAACCAAATTAATTAATGAATCAAATTAAATTTATCTAATAAGCTAAATCAATCCCTTTTCTAATTCTAATTCCATGCTTAAAAATATTTTAACATGATATGACTAGAAAAAAATGGCCCTTCAAAGGATAAATCAAAATTTGATACAGGATGACAAGTTCAAAGCCGCTGTGTTTTTGAACTACAGTGTTTATATTGAGTAAAAAAGTATCTTAAGATATAAAATAGCCTCAAAAAGTATGTAAATGTAAATATAAAAATCTGTGCAACTTCCAAAAAAATTCTAACTGTTTTATAAAGATATCTGTTTAAATATTAAGAATATTAAATAAGAAAATTCATAATTTCCTCAGGAAAATGACTTTTCAAAGTAGTCATATATCTTAAATTATAATTCTCCGATAATGACAAGTGACAAGAAAATTTAGTAACATAATGAAATGTTCAGTAGGAAAGTGCATCGTAAATCCACTCACATAAGATACATTATGTTTAACAATATTACCACTGCAAAAATCTCTTTAAAATTTTTGAAACGATTCGTTATTTATAAACATGAATCATTATGAAAAACATCTTGGAAAATCTATAAAAAAGTGTGCAGTCACAGTAAGTAACAGAAATGTCATTAAATGATCTCAGTAGAAGATTGTTCATCTTCCAAAATAAATGAACCTTTCACGCAATAACGAATGCGCCTTCATCAATCAATAAACAAAACAAAAAGAAACATGCAAACAAACAAAAAAGCCAGAGCTACTTTCTATTTCCCTCTAACATTTAAATCCGATTTTCGGTATATCCCAAGCTGAATGGGTGCACCAATCTAAACGCAAGAAAAAGAGGGACGTGTCCCAGATTTGGAAATTTTCATTTCCGAACATTGAATTCGTAAATACATTCCACTAATACTGGGACACGTGACTACCAACATTTATTACAGACATGTCACCGAGGCTTCCGGTTTGGTAGCAGTCACTTTCAAAGGGGGGGGGGTTATGAGTGGTAAATGAAAAAAAAAAAAAGAGGGAGATGGTGTCATCAGGGGATAGAAAAGGAAGTATTTTCTCTCCCTTTTTTGTGTAATGATGCGTAACGTTTTGGTATTAGGATTGGAAATTCTTTGGAGGTAATTTCTTGTTTAACGTTATGTCCGCTGCATATAGATACCCGCGAATCTGGAAGTGCCTGCAATTCTGTGTTGATTTGAAGATACATTTATTTTAATATCGTTCATAATATAGTTTATACAACCTGTTACTTTAGAATGTACTTTTTTTTTATCAATTCTTATGAGAAAAAAAAATGGAAATTGGCAAATCCTAAAAGAAGGAAAAAGAATAGAAAGAAATACTCAAAAACACAATCTTTGAGGAAAAAGTCGATAAATTCCTCAACGACTTTTATTTTTCATAATTTCAAAGAAAATATCCAATTTTGATATTTTATTAGGATTGTTCAAGTCATGTAACGCATTGTTCAAGTCATTTTGTTCCTTATGCCAAGGTAATCACGATGTAGCGTGCTAAATACGAAGTCAGAAAGCAGACAACAGAGTGTGAAAATATAATTGAAGCTTTTATAATATCAGAAAAGTATTTGCAAATTTACCGTTTAATTCCGGGGAAAATTTAAATCTCACAATTGCACAATTTAAAATCTCAAGTTACACTGAAGAGGGACTTCGAGCTATTAGGAAATTGTTCTTAAAATGTATATTGATTAGAAATTATTGCATGCATATATATATATATATATATATATATATATATATATATATATTAAATAGTAGAACTCAAGGATCATTTCAATGTATTTGAATACAGAAATGGACACTTTTTGTCGACTAGAATTTTCTGAATAAAAATCACAGGTTGTGATCCCTAGACACTTGAAAAAGTTATGTTTTAATTTAAAAATTAGTCAAATTTGCCATTTTCAGTCAATGATGAATACGATTTCACAGAAATAAAGTATATTATAATGCAAACTAAACAAAGCATATTAATAGAATGAAACATAAAGCTTTAGTCCTAGCAAATAAATACAAAAATAAAAGAATGAAAAGTATTAACCCTTTGCTCTCGAAAAAATAATACGATGCAAGATTATTCATCTAATACAAGGACTTGTTTATTGATACGAAAACTAATTATGTAAAATTAGTTTAAGTTGAATTTTACAGACAAATTAATCTTTATCCTCTTACCATTCTGTAGGCATATTTTTAACAATGAAAATTTTAAAAAATGAAAGTAATGCAGCACTTCGATGATACCTAAAAAGAGACAGCCTAGTATAAACAGTTAAATCAGGAGAAATAGTTATTCTATTCTGTTACAGTACAATCGCACTAACGCAATATTAAATTATGGTATAGGCACACAGACCTGAATTATATATATTTAAAAAAGCATAAAATATGAACCAATATATAAATAATCAAATATACGATATAATTTGGAATATTGATATTACTTTCATTATATTTTGCAACTCTATTAAGATACCGCATTCTAAATTTTAATTGACAATAAATAATTAAATCTGTAGAATTCTTTTGCATTCTTTTCTCAATGTAAGTGGCCAATTAACTCCAATATAAATCTTTATATTATTAGGCAATCAATCAATCCTCTTTCAGTAAAAGAGAAAAATAAATTATCAGTATATACTCCAAAACTCCAAAATACTCTGAGGGACATAGAGAAGAAAGATGAAAACTTTAATATATATATATATATATATATATATATATATATATATGTGGGAAAAGGCAACGGCCAGCATTAATATTTGAAATATATTTATTAAGATTAAAGTACAAAGGACAAAACATTACTACATAGAACATAAAAGATACATGAGCGTGAGCTACACGTCTTGCAGTCTCACTGCCCAACTCTCGTCTGCCAATAATGGCGGGAAAACATCACGTGATTAATGACGTGACGCAACATGGCCAGCATGGCGCCATACAGGATACGGGATCTGTCAGCGCTTCCCACATCGGCCATCATGGCAGGATAGGCGACCTCGCCTTATGTTATACAGTACAATGAAGTAAATATATAAAACAAACAGCAAATACAGGAAAATAATAATATGTAAAATTGAAATATTCACAAGATAAAACAAATAAAATAGTCATACCATCCGTGCCAGCATAAGTATATAGCAATACAATAGCGTGCACTGGAAATATCCAATAACTAACTAAAAATAAAAATAATATTAGTGTTGAACATATAAAAATATAAAAACACAAAATAAACAGAGAAAAAAAAAATCAAAGTCTATATCGTCCAAATATACACACACAAAAAGAAGGAAAATAGTTCTCTTTCTCTTTAAGTAGTGTTCAGTGTTTTCTTTTGAAACACAATTCAAGTGATATGTTCTATATTGCTGGACCATGGTTTCATATATTCTGCACAAGTTGAAGTTTTTGATGGTCCATCGAAGAAATCATACTTTTCAACATCGTATGTGTCGTTTGCTTTAATTTTGATCACTTTATATGGTCCGAGAAATTTTTGTTTCAATTTCAGACCAGGGCCAAATTGAGTGCGCTTGATTGCGACGAGATCATTCAATTGAAATTTTTGAGCATGTTTCCTACGCAGATTGTAGGTACGGCGATTTTCTTCTTGGATTTTGAGGATTTGTTGTTTTGCATCTTTACGGAGCTCATCACGCTGTTGGAGAAATGCAGACTGGATCTCTTCGTTGACGATTTCGAGGATTTTTATATCATGCTCAGATTTCATTTTAGTTCCAAACAGAATTTCGAATGGAGTAGAATTGATACTTCGTTGAAATGTAGAATTAATAATTTGCTGAACGGAAGCAACATGGCTATACCATTTCTCAGGGTTTTCTATGGATAGCTTGGAGAGTACAGATATGATAGTAGAATTAAGTCTTTCTACCTGACCGTTTGATCTAGGAAGTCCAGCTGTAATATGCTCATCTGTCTGTTGAGCTTTGAAAATGTGAAGATTGGCACAGTCTTGAATGATCATGCAGCATGGGCTTCGGCTAAGAGCGTCGACATGAGTCATCTTTGAACCGGTTCGATGCTCTATTTCGTAGTCAAAATCCTGAAGGTAGAATGCCCATCGTGAAATGCGGGAATTCATTTCTTTTTTATTTAACGTTTTAACGAATGCATTACAGTCAGTGATAATTTTAAAGTGTGATCCGAGGATGTAAATTCGGAATTTTTTAAGAGCTTCTACAATGGCGAGTACCTCCAGTTCATAGCTGGTGTATTTTCTTTCGCTGTCAGACGTTTTCTTGGACATATAATACACTGGATGGAATTTGTTATCATCTTTGGATTTTTGTAGTAGGACTGCCTTGATTAAAAATAGTTAAAACGGGTTTATCAGAAAGTAACTGTTTTAAACGTAAAAACGCAGTTTTTTGCTGAGCTTGAAATAGAAAGGGGCTGTCCTTACGAAGAAGATCAGTAAGTGGTTTTGCTATAGCAGAGTATGAGGGGATAAATTTTCTAAAGTATCCCGTAAGACCTAGAAAACGTTGTAAGTCTTTTGCATTTTTTAACTCAGGATAATTAAGAACGGCTTTAGTTTTGGAGGGTGAAGGGAGCAATTTGCCGTGTTCTACTACGTGACCCAAAAATTCAATCTGACTATGCAAAAATTGACATTTTTTAAAGTTTATGTCTAGTCCATAATCGCGAGCTACTTTTAGAACAGTGTTAAGGCGTTCGAGAGCCTCAGATTCATTATTTGCGGGAATGACGATGTCATCCATATACGGGAGGACAATGCCTTTTGCAATAAGATCACGAAAAACGGCATTTATGTATCGCATAAAGACAGGAGGACATGAACTTAAACCGAATGGCATATAACGAAATTGAAATTGACCTGTATTTGTGACGAAACTGGTGTAACAACGACTTTTTTCTTTTACCGGCACATGAAAAAATCCGTTACGCAAATCGAGAGTACTGAAAATTTTAGCATTTCGAAGACGATCTAAAATGTCATCAATTAATGGTAGTGGATAATGGTCTTTAACTAATTTACGATTTAATTTTCTATAATCTATACAGACTCTATGTTTTCCATCTTTCTTACGAACTACGACAACTTGACTAGCATAGGGTGAAGAACATGGTTCTATAATTCCATTTTTTAACCACTCGTCTATCTGCGCATTTACTATATCACGTTCGGCAAAGGGTAAACGTCGAGGAGAGTGGAAAATTGGCTCATCGTCAGTAAGCGTTATATCAAGTACGATGTTCGTGGTTTTAGTTTTGTTAGGTTTATAGGCTAACAAAATCTGTTCAACCTCATTGCGAGTTTGTTTAGAAATATTCGGACCTATATCAAACGTGGGAGTTTCGGCAGAAATAGCCATTATAAAACTGTCAGTTTCAACAGGATCACCAGATTTAGAAATTTTGGAAAATACAACACCGTCAGGTTTAATTGTCAAATTTGCCTGGTTTATTACGTCGCAACCTATTATTAGGTCATAAGTAGTACAATTATTAGGTACCACAGAAATAAAAACAGGAAAACTTTGTTTGTCAATAATAATTTCAGATTCAAAGGAACCTATTATTTTAGTTTGGGAAAAACCGAATCCAGTTAGTGTCATCTTGTTATTCGTCAACGGCGGCGATCCTAGTTTAATCCATGCAGAATGTTTGAGAAGTGTCGAAAAACTACCAGTATCGACTAATCCGGAAAGTGTATTATTAAGAATAACAACCTCTTTATGCATATTCGACGGAGAATGCAATAAATGTAAAGTGTTGACATTATCCCGTGGGGTAGAACTGTCATTCCGAGTAGTACGATGACAATCGGAAGATTTATTTCCGAAAAAATTACAAGAAAGACATTTAAGACCACGATTACGATTAGGGCAAGACTTTGCGATATGTCCAAAATCGTTACAGTTAAAACAACGCGTCTTACTGTTAGTCGGATTACTAAGATTCAATTTTGATTCTCTTTGTTGGACAGGGATTTTATATATTGTATCACGTCTTTGGCCGTCATTAGCATATCTAGAATACGACATCTTTGAATTATTTGCGTTCATTGCACTTACGATAGTTTCGAAAATTCGTAATTTTTCTTTAAACTCAGAATAACATTTTGCACCATAAAGAATAATTTTATCAGAAGGAGAACTCTGTATCCCATTTATTGTGTATTGAATAACAGAACATTCATCAATAAGGGTTTCAGACTGATTCGCAATTTCACGCATGGCAATAAAATATTGCATAAAAGTTTCATTCGAGCGCATTTTACGTCTTTCTAGTTGTTTATGTATTTCAATCGAAGTTACTTTATCGGAAAATTCATTAATGAATGCACTTTTAAAAGTATGATAGGAATTTAGATTTCTTTGAGAGAATAAAAAAGATTTAGCTGCGCCGGAAACTAATCTCTTTACAAAGATTAATTTTTGTTGTTCGCTTAAAGAAGGAAAAAGAGAAAAATTCTCTTCAACATCATAAAAAAAACTTTTAATCGAATAGGAATCATTTCCTGTGAAGTTTCTGCTACTACCACAGAGATCGCGTAATAAAAAACAAAACTGAAGGTTTATTTCATTCATCGTTTGTTTATTCGAGGGATCATTTTCGAGTGATTCCCTTTTGGCGCCAGTAATTAATGCCTGACTGTTATTTATTAATGTTTCGTCTGAAGTTACGGGGATGGGGAAGGAAGAATTATTACCCGTATTACTCATAGAGCTGTTATTAATAGATGAAGTTTCGGTTTGAGAAACCTTTTGAGGAGACAAAGGTTTTTCTTCTGTTTCCGATAAAAAACTAATATCTAGCGAGTTCTGAAATTCATTTAAATTTTTTAGGGCTTTAAAAATATTTTCACACATAGCATCTTTGTCGGTCTCAGTTACTTCTAAGTGTAATAAATTAGAAACGGAGATAAAATCAGATAAAGAAAAAATCTTCAGCAATTCTTGTTTATGTTTTTCTACATCTAAATTTTCAAATCTTTCCAAATTTCTCATTCTTTTTCGAGAAGAATGGTCAAAATTACTGTAACCTAACACAGAGTTAAGCAATTTTACGGAATTAGTTTTTGCATATTTAAGGGAGTTAGCGATTAATTCAATATCGCCTAGTTTTAAAGACATTGTAATGAATTAAAACAGAACTAATGCACATTCACTCGGGATTAAAATTTAAAGGGAGAATGGAATAAAGTAACGTACTATACTATAAATTACAAACTTGGGAAAAAATTGTTCCTACCTGGTTGGGAGCAGTCGAATTATTCACTCTTAAAAGTTCCTTTTTTTTAAAGCAGCCAGTATATGTCAGCACAGTTGCACAAGAACACGAAGTAATTGAACCTTTAACGTTTCCACTTGAATCATATCCATCCAAAACGTGCACTAACGTCCATTAAAATATCCACGGCAAAAATCCACTCTTATCAAAATTCTTAGCATCAATTTAACGTCTTAAATTGTACTAACGTCCACAGCTTTTCAACAATTTGGCGGGATTTGCTAGGGGTATTCACGAGAAAGGCCGAACCCCCAAAAATGTGGGAAAAGGCAACAACCAGCATTAATATTTGAAATATATTTATTAAGATTAAAGTACAAAGGTCAAAACATTACTACATAGAACATAAAAGATACATGAGCGTGAGCTACACGTCTTGCAGTCTCACTGCCCAACTCTCGTCTGCCAATAATGGCGGGAAAGCATCACGTGATTAATGACGTGACGCAACATGGCCAGCATGGCGCCATACAGGATACGGGATCTGTCAGCGCTTCCCACACATATATATATATATATATATATATATATATATATATATATATATATATATATATATATATATATATATATATATATATATATATATATATATAAATATATATATATATATATATATATATATATGTGTGTGTGTGTGTGTGTGTGTGTGTGTGTGTGTGTGTGTGTGTGTGTGTGTGCAAGCATATTTCTGAAAAGTAGAAGGCAGGTTTGAAGATATAGAAAAGACATTTTACATTTTCAAATTCATTCTAATATATCCCAAAAAAGCATAATTAGTTACAAGTAGAGATGCGGACAAGGCGCGTCCACCACAGTGCGGCACAAAAGCAGAAGTCAGGAAGGGAGGAAACAAATAATCACTAGTCTTATATAACATAAGATTTTTGCCACGTGTCGACTGAATACACGTTTTGACCTTCGACAAGGGCAACAGAGGGATAATTTTCACTAGACACGTGGAACTGAGGGCGCATCATGTTTACAGAGCTTCAGTTGAATTAATTAAACAGAAAGTGGAATTGGATCAGGAAATAAGAGAATAAAATAACTATGGGCTAAATTAAGAGTTTAAAATATTATTACATACTTACACACACACACACACACATATATATATATATTAATAGTATCCGAAAACAGAAATTTAATTTTAGATGTATTCTTCCGAATCGATTGATACCAAAATTTGACACAAAACTACAATTGTAATAAAAAAAATCACATATCAAATTTGATATTATCAAATCATTGTGTTTTAGAGTTACAGAGTTAGTATGTTTCTGAAAGTACAGACAGACAGACGATCAACCGCATGTTAGATTTCACTCACAATCAGATAAGTGTCTGTCTACAATATAAATGCTAAATCTGTGCACCGAATTTCATTATTCTAGCTCTCGTCTCTATGTAATTATCATGCTAACTTGTATTAGAACAGCTGGACAGCTGGAATTTGGTCCAAATTTAATAGAAATCTGCAAATTTAATAAAGACCATATGCCAAATTTCATCCGTCAAGCTCAAAGCCTTTTTTTAGTTATGGTTGTCATAGACCGGCAAACAGATATTTTCCAAATATGTGTTTTCTGAACTGAGTAAAGTCTAAAATGTAGAGAGTTTCGTTAAAATTTCGAGTTCGTATATTCTGATTATTACAATAATTTCTCTATACTCATATAAAAGCAACTTAAAAATAAATAGATAAAACATACGATGTTAAATGAAAAATTGTTTTAAAGCCTTTAATGTATTAAAAAGTTTCAGATATGATCATAGAATATTTTATTTCATGATTCTCTTTGAAGTCTTTTAATGCAATTCTTAAAGATTTTTTTAAATCACTGCACAAATAATTCCATTAAAACGCAAATATATTGCTCTAACAGCCAAGTCTTACACAAAGCAAAATATCCACACTGAATAATTTCTTTTATGATATTTAAATTTCATTTCACAATCCAAGTTCGAACTTGACTTTGAAGAAAGGAAACAATTTCTACTCGAAAATACTCTTTAAATATTGTGGAATGTTTATGAAAACAAGGGTACATCTTATTCCGATTTCTTCAAGAAATATTCATCTATTGAAAACAAGCCAAGAGCTCTAAAGAATATCCACGACATTATATTAATTTATCTGTTTACATTTCCTCTGCACAAACACGGATTTATCTGAACGATAGAAATGAACAATACAATTTTACTTTTCAGGAAATTCCGCCATTACTCTAGATTCGGCAACGAACCACATATTACAAAAGAGTCCAACTCATTATACGCAATATTTGAAATTTCTCTATATCTTTTTATGAAGAAAGCCATTACTTGCAGAAGCATCAGGCCAACGGAGGTGCCATTTAAAATCTCAACAGACCATCTTTCAGATGTGGTGTGTGTTTGTGTTTGCCAGTGCTGGGAACTCCAAAAGCAGTCTTAAAGTGCATAAATATGCTAATGCATTTCAGGGAGCCCATAAAATATCTCAATTTACTTCTCTCTCTCGCCGTGTTTGTGTCTGCTTTTCTTTATGTTTAATTCATCAGTCTCTTGTGTTTCCCCTTTTGTGTATAATGTTTATGGAATCCTCGGTTTCCATGGATGGCTTTGCAGATGAATGCGAGCGTCTTGCAGAGAGGCAGTGGATGAATGCCTAAATCAAAAGCAGTGACAGTTTAGACTCGGAACAAAAGAGAAGAGAAATTTCACGTTGTTGAGTAAATACACATGGAATTGTTATTTAAGAAGTATTTCAGCATTTTATGTTTCTTGTGCCAACGTGATTTGTGTTATATGCTTAAGATATATGATACTTAGGATTCCTTCAATATTGAATCGAAAGCCGGCGGTGAATTGAATCTTCCTAAATTGAACTTACTATTTCAATAAAATTTGGAGACTCGTCTATCTATTAATGAATTTAGTTTGTAGAACCTATAGAATATTAACAAAATGCATGGAAGAAATAATAAATTGATAGATTACTGATCTGATCCTACAACGAGAAATATATTTTTAAAGAGAGTTTCGTTTATTTTGTAACTAGCCGCGTTTGGCGACCAGCCGGTTCGCCAATCTTAATGTTCGTTTAAATTTTAATAATTAAATAGGTTGAACCGGAGTTTAACCCCCTTCTTCGCCAAGTTGCGATAACGCACCAAACTGGCAATCTTTATTATGCACTATAATTGAACATCTGCTTCTTTGCTTTTGAACATTTCGCAAGGCCGTTGTTTGCGATTTTTAAAAATTTCGCCAAGCAGGGGATAAAACTCCGGTCGTACCATTAAATATTTTACGCAATTCCAACTTAAATAGATTCTTCAGCAAAATATTTTAAAACTTCAAATTTTGATAGTCATATAATTCACTCATAATATTATAAAGGCCTTCGGTTATAGCGTGATATGTATCTCTTTAATTTTCGGTTACCCCTCGTGGAAATTATGCTTTAAATTAAAGTGTAAATGATTAATCTGCAATTAATATAATAATATTTTTTACTGAAACAAAGCATTTTTTTTAATAATATGATTACTGATAATAGAGTCACTGAGCGTTTAAACTTTATGATCACTAAAGAATATCTTTCTTAATTTATGTAATATCTCAAGAATTTGTCAACAAAAATTTCTCAGATTCATCATGAACAGATCGATTCATTAACAATGTTTAATTTTAAATGCATCAAACACCAAGAAAATAAAATGAATCGTTTAAAATAATCGGTCAAAAACAGGTTTAAAAAAAACTACTTAAAAAACGATGTACTTAAAACTTTAAGCATATACAAAAAATATATAACTAACATAAATACATTTTACTTACAAAAGCATGCAACTAACCTTAAAATAATTTAAATCATCCGTTGAAAGTGGTTGTCATGACAACAATCAGAACAATGCGCATGCGTGAATTTTCTTCGCCAGTTAGGTAACGCAAATGCGTGAATTTTTCTACGCCAGTTGGGGTAACGCTATGCAGATTATACATTTTTGATTTTCTTTATTCTGTGTTATTTTAATTCAAAAGTACTTCAGAATGAATCTGAAACATGGATTAATTAACAATGTTTCATTTTAAATGCATAAAACATTAAGAAAATAAACAGAATCGTTTAAAATAATCCGCCAAAAAATATTAACCCTAGCCTCATTACTGTTGGGAGAAAAAAGAAATTGAAGCCTTACTCATTTGGCGGTGGGGAAAATGGAAGATTTTTTTGGCGGGAAAGTTAGTTTTTAATTAATAATTAAAATTCTAATTAAAATTTCAAAAAAAGGGACCCCAGGTGCACATTCCCGATTTCTAAGATATACATGTACCAAATTTGATAGCTGTATGTCAAATGACCTGGCCTGTAGAGCGCCAACACACACACACACACATTGAACTTTATTATAAGTATAGATATGATGAAATATATATGTATACACAAACATGCTTTCCCATTTAAAAAGAGATTTAATACATTTACATTTTTAAACATGTTGCCCAAAGGAGTATAAATTATGGTAAATGTAATTACTGTAGCCATCAAAATACATCAGCCATTATGCCAGTAAGGCGGTCATTCGTTAGTGTAGACGATGTTATTATTTCCGGATTCCAGGACAGATGAGAGTGATTCAACTACCTAAACCGTAGAATTAATATTTTTTTACAGAATTTTAAAGACTATTTTTCTGTTTTTATTTTTTTATTTTTGAATATTTTCTGTCTATAGTTTATAGTTGATAGAAATGACAAGCTGATTTTTTTGTTCAATGCTTTTAAAAATAAAAAGTGTAACATTTAGGATTTCTTCAATACTCACTGGAAAGTAAGTGGTAAATTAAATCTTTCTTATCATTTAAAGAATTAGTATTTTTCATCTGTCTATTAAAAATATACCTAACGAATTCAATTTGTAGAAGCTGTAAAATTCTAATCAAATGCACGGATTAGTATTATTATTAGTATTATAATAAAATACTAACGGAATGCACGGATGAAATAATAATTTCCGATTGATGATGCCATCCTATAATGCGTTCCTTTTATTTTTAAATTATTTGAGTTATTTTTTCTTATTATGAAATATTGACATTCACACAAACATACTTTCCAGTTTAAAAAGAAATTTAATAAGCTTACATTCTTTTAACATGTTGTCCAAAAGCATATAAATTATGGTAAATGTAACTACTGTAGCCATCAAAATACATCAGCCGTTGTGACAGCAAAGCGGCCATTCGCTAGTGCTGACGATCTTATTATATCTGAGCTCCGAAACTGTCAACATTAATTTTTTTTCAAGCATTTTAAAGATTTTTTTTTTATTTCAGTATATATTTTCTGTTTATAATTTTGTAGTTTATAGAAATGGGAAAATGCTTTTGTTCTATAACTCTGTTTGTAAATAGAATATGCATAACTTTGTTGGGTTTGTCAATTTTATTTTCTCCGTAGTTGTGAAAAGATTAAATTTTAGTTTCTGTGAGATTTAATTTAACATTTAAATCTTGTCATTAACAAAAACAAGCAAATATAATTCTAAAATAATAAGAGTTTCAGCAGTTTTAGTAATTTTACTAAACGTTTTCCAAGATGATAATGAAATTATTCATTTTTTAGTCTCATCATCACATAAACAAGTTACATTGCATTAAGTGGTAAATCTAACAATTATAAAACAATTAACTCAGGAAGTTTTATTTCATTTTATATGCTTTAAATTCATTGAAGTCAAATTCCAATTTACCATAAATCAAAATCTTAGCAACAGTTATTTTTAAAAATACAATGTCTATGAAAATCAAAGCAAAATTTATACCGCATTTTTCCTGAAATATTCCTACATTTAAAAAAAAAAAATCAAGACTTCTATTTTAATTAATATATTTCAGAAATTATATTATTTTTTTTTTCAGTGCAACATCAGATTTATTTAAACAGTAGAATCGAGCATTGCAATTTTGCTTTGTAACAGCTTCATCACTTCTTTAAATTCGGAAAGGAATCATACCTTTCAAAACTGTGGAACTCCTTACACACAATATATCAGATTTCTCTACTCATTTTATGAAAAAAGGACATTAGATACAAAAACATAAGGTCAACGGAGGCACCATTTAAAATATAAAAAGACTATTTTTGAAATCTATAGTGCGCATGTTCGTCAGCTTCCGGTAAAAAAAATTTCCAGAAGCAGTCCTAAAGTGCATAAATATGCTAATGCATTTCATGGAGTCCCTAAAATATCCCAATTGACTTCTCTCGCCGTGTTTGTGCCGGCTTCTCTTTATATTTAATTCATCAGTCTCTTCTATTTCCCTATTGTATATAATGTTTATGGAATCTTCGGCTTCCATGGAAGACGTTACATTTGACCATCTTGCAAAAAAGGTCTATGAATGCTTAAATCAAAAACATTGACAGTTTTGACTCGGAAAAAAAGGAAAAAAAAAATTACATTGTAGAGCTGATACAAATGGAATTGATATTTCAGAATTTTTTTCAACATTTTGTGTTTCTAATGTTTACAGGATTTCTCTGAAAACCAGGAAACAAAATATAATTTCTTATAATTTTTTTTTCAGTAGCAAATGTATACATAACCACTCACTGATTAAATGTTTATATATATGAAATGTTTTGAATTTTAAATTTTATTTTATTACTCCAAAAATAAAGGGTTGTTGATCAACACATCTTATGATTTCCCAAAAATGAAAAAACCTCTCGTTGGGAGGTTAGGTATTAACGCCCCGTTGTAAAGCAACACTAGCTATATTTTGGGACGGACCTCTTAATTTGAACCGTAGTTAAATGACGAGGACGACACCTGAGCTGGCAGCCCACTCTCCATATCACACCAACGGGAGAAAGTTTGGCCTTGGCGGATTTAACGAGCAACAGACCTCCTTACACGGTTCTTCTGTGTAATCGAGTCTCGAACCTGAAAACCTACGGCTCACAAGCCGAGACTTTACCATCAGGCCACAGCGGCCCTTACATGGTATTCGCGTACAATGGTTAAGAATTGTTACCCTTTGGCATGAATTGAGCATTTTTACTGAATTTATCGTGTTATCACTTGGAGAGTTATTTGGCGATTAAACCCTGGTAGGCGATTAATAGGATCCGAAAACCAAGTATGTGTATTAGATCCATATTTCGTAATAGATTGATTCAAAAATTTGTTAAAAATTTGCACTTGTTGTCACAAAACCCATACAAAATTTAATCTATTTAACTCATACATTTTGAATTATCGCTTTTTTTCGGAAAGTACAGATCGACAGACGGTCAAACCCTTGTTGGATTTGGCTCAATATTTTATTATCTACACAACAGATTTTAATCGTGTGTTCCAAATTTCATTCATCTAACTCTCCTCGTTTCATGGATAGCATGTAAATTTATAATCGAAGAGCCGGACAAACAATTTTCTCCGAACGAATTTTGCTTAAAATTTGAAAGAAATCTACAAATTTGGTGTAAAGACCTATACCAAATTTCAGCCATCTAGTTTAGAGCGTTTTTGAGTTCTCTTTGTCACAGACAAACAGAAAAATATTTTCCAAAAATGCAATTTTTTTTTTAACTTAAGGAGGTCTGAAACGTGGAGATTCTTGAGATTCTTCGAAACCTCGAGTTCTAATTTTATATCTATTACTATACTTCCTCTAATATAATAAAGAGAGTCCTCTGAGAAACTTGATAGCTTCCTTAATAAAGTTAAAAAAGATTAATCAACAATATACGTTTCTTATAATTCTTTAAATGCAGACTTGATGTCCATAGGTGTTTAAAACATCTTTGAATAATACAGCTTATTTTCCAAATTTGGTTTTAATAAATTAGGCAAAAAATTAAATGTTGATTGATAAATATTTTTTATGATTAAAAAAATATTGAAATATCAAATTACTGAAAATTTACCTGCAGAATTTGTGATTAAAATACGAGATGTATTGGAGAAAACATTAATTACTATATGCAGTATAAAGTTGGACATTTATAGAAAATCAGTGATTCATCAAGAGTGAGAGATTTGAGAGATTAAATATCTGAACTAATTATTTTTTTAAATAAACATGTAATTACTTACATTTCAAATTCGATGGCGGATGCATTGTATAGTCTGAGATAAATTACAATAACTTAATTGCAATTTACCGAAGATGAGCCCCTTTTTTAGGCTAGGTGCTCCATTTAGCTTTCAAGTTTACAATAATTCTGACAAGGTGCTTTGTCTTTCTTCCAGCAATAGGAGAATCTCGTCGTTGATTTTCTTCAACATGGAATATGAAACAATGCTCAAACCATCTTGAGAAACTTTGACAAAACTCAGAATGGTTATGAATTCTCAACGTCCCTGGAAATTTTCTCATGGTGTCAGCCTGTTGCACAACAACTTTAGAATGCACACAAGCAGAGATACAAAGAAACGTCTACACAAGTTCAAATGAGAAAAATCTATTCAACCATCTTACAGTCTAGATGTTTCTTCCACGTCTTCAGTGAGCTCAAAAACACTCTGCACTCTGGAGACAACGGTTTTAAACGTACGATGAGTCAAAGAATGATTGTGCAATTGGTTTAAACAGTAATGAAAGGATTTTTTACGGGCATTGCAATATTCGTTTAGTATAATTGCCAAAATAATTCAGGACAATACTTTTGAATTTCTTTAAATATTAATTGCATGAAATAGCATCTGCTTCGTTATTTATCGACATGTTTAATATCTGGATAAGAATTAAGACTACTGTCCAGCTTCACATAAAGCATGGTAAAATTGCACGAAAATGCAGTAAAATCCGCCAACGTGGATGTCTATAATAAAGTTATAAGTCCTTGTTAGGTTTGCAATTAAAATTGCGAAAATTACCGAATGTAGCGAGATATTGCCATAAACTCGTCAATGGCGACCAGACATTTTTGTTAAGTCGAACCCATATTTGTACATATGATTTTGTGACTGAAATGTAGGAATATTGCTTCCATATTCAAATGATATGGAATACAGTTTTAAAAATTTTGTTATTTTGATGTAATAAATGATAAAGAAATAAGATATCTCAGTTTCTAAAACATATTTTGTGCAACGTAGAATGTATATGATGAATACTAAATTATCTTTTCTAAATTCTTTTTTCAACCTTGTATCATGCTTCAAAATAAGAAATATCAAAAATAATGATAGTAATTTTTAAATACATTTTTTTCTGCTATTTAAAAGAGCGGGAAATGATTTGATCTCCACTTAAAAATACAACTAAAAGAATTTTTCGGGAAACAAACTTTCGCTCAAATTTTGAGATATGACAAAAAAAAAAGCTATATTACATTACAAAAAAATCAAATATTTATAAATCTAAAATATTTAAGCCGGAATGGTAAAAGTGAGAAATGCCCTCAAAATATTCTCAGAAATGTATAAAATAAACGTTTAGAAAGTAAACTCATTTCCTTAATAATATCATATATTTTGAAATTACGAAACTAAAAGCAAAGGTAAAATGTTTCAAAATATTTATATATTATGTAACAAATGATTTGTATTTATATAATCTAAGAAAAAGTCATAGTTCTCAACTTACAATGTTAAAGCAATTTTAATCTTTCAACTAACTGAATCTTTATTTAGCATATAAAAACAACATTGATATTTAAAAACGGATAAAATATTAATAAACAAATACCTGATCTCCCCATCAACGAGAAAGAATATTTATAAAAACATCGTTTTGTTTTGATATACGATGAAACATATACAGTGGCTCAAAAAATTGAGAGTACACCTTTTCTTTTACTTGATAAATCCGATTTTCAATATAAACAACACATTACTGGGAAGTGCAAACATGTTTTCCTTTTTACACATAATAAATGGTTTAATTTAGAGAAAAAAATAAAGAAAAATCACTGAAAAATTTCGAAATTGAGAAGTTTCAGAAGCATTTTAAATACACATACGCAGAATTTTGCCTCAAAAAATTGAGAATACACCAATGAAATTTTTGCAATATCACGCATAGAAACAAAATGTCACTATTAAATTGCATGTCTTTTGGCTCTTATAACGGCCACTAAACGTCATGCTACCGATTCTACCAATTTTTGGTGATATCTAAAGATATTTTGCCCCATTCTTCTTCCACCACTTGTTTTAAATGGGTTTTGTTTTTAATTTTGTGTTTTTCAACCACTTTTTCGAGTATGGCCCACGAATATTCAAAGGTATTGATGTCAGTGTACTGTGGTAGTGTGAGTAACTGCTTTTTACAATGAAAAATACACCACAATTTGAAGTTACGTGCATTCTGTTTGGGGTCGTTATCCTGCTGGAAACGGAAACTTCCATCTAAACCCAAATTTTTAGCACTTTCCTTTAGACTGCTGCGAAGTATATCCAAGTAAAACATATAATTTATAATGTCATCTATAAAAATTAAATTCCTTACCCCGGATGAAGCCATGTAACCTCAAATCATGACGGAGTCACCATCATGTTTAACTATAGGGCGTAAATTTTTTGGATCCAAAGTAGTATTAGGATTTCTCCATACAATAAGATGGCTGTCACTGCCAAAAATGTTGAGTTTTCTTTAATTAATAAATATAGCATTCTACCAAAGGTTAATAGTCTTCAATTGATAAGTTTTTAAAAACTTCATATGCTTTTTCTGAATTTGCAAGCTGATGAACGGTTTCTCTCTAACAATGCGACTTTTATATCCAGCTTGTCAAATGGCATTTAGCACAGTTTCAGCACTTACACTTCTGCCTATGATTTGAAAAGTTTCTGCCACAAATTGGATGTGCCTTATGGTAGACGCAATCTAAAGGAAAGTGTTAAAAATATGGCTTTAGATGGATATTCCGTTTTCCAGGAGAACAACGACCCCAGATAGAATGCACGTAACGTCAAAATGGTGTCTTTTTCATTGCAAACAACAGTTACAAACACCACCACAGTACCCAGACATCAATGCCATTGAATATTCGTGGGCCATACTCGAAAAGACGGTTCAAAAATACAAAATTAGAAACAAAACCCATTTAAAACAAGTGGTGCAAGAAGAATGGGGTAAAATATCTTCAGATACCACCAAAAATTGGTGTAATCGGTACCATAACGTTTAGAGGCTGTTATAAGAGCCAAAAGAAATGCAATTTAATAGTGACATTTTGTTTCTATGCGTGATATTGCAAAAATTGGTGTATTCTCAATTTTTTGAGGCAAAATTCTGTGTATGTTTATTTAAAATGCTTCTGAAACTTTTCAATTTAGAAATTTTTCGTTTATTTTTCTTTATTTTTACTTTAAATTAAACCATTTATTATGTGTAAAAATAAAAATATGTTTGCACTTCCCGGGAATGTGTTATTTATATTTAAATTCGCATTTATCAAGTAAAAGTAAGGTGTACTCTCAATTTTTTGAGCCACTGTACATAAAAAAATGTTTTCCTTATTTTGTGGGGAAAAAAATAACATTGCTTTGGCATATTTTTAATGTAGATTTAAAGAATCATCAACAATTGTGAAGATAAGGTGGCCTTAGTTAAGCGCAGACGATATAATAATTGGCTTCTTAAGCTGCCGAAAGTAATTCGTTTACGCTAGTCGTCAAATTAAATATAAAAAAAAAGTTTCTTAAATATTTTTCTTAATTTTTATTTTCTTAATGATATATAATTTGATAAAAATTACTGTCCGTCAACTTTTGTGGTTTGTCAACATTTTTTTTCCATCAAGAATATGTTTTGAAAGATAAAATTAACAGAACTTTGATATCATCGTACATAGTTATTTACTCAGGCTTCACCATTTCGTTTAATTGTATATTAGTTAAAGAACATATCTAAATTAAGAGAATTGACTGCATAATCCTATTAAGAATAAAGATTTAATTATAACGTTCTAGGAATTGCAATGTTACAAATTCAATGGAATAATATCTGATATTTTCAGGCATGTTAACATCTTTATCATAGAAAACTTTCACATCGTTTATTTATCTTATATTTGAAATTCAGAACGGATATAAAACCATATTGCCCCGGTCATATAAATCGTATTCAAAATTTATATTTGTCAAGTCCATTGAAATAAAATATAAATAATTGCTATCTAAGACACTACATTATTTTATCATGTATGACTGTTTGTTTGTATTTATGATGTGAAGTTCGTAAAACAAATATAGTTAACAAATACATCTACATTAATTAGCTTTAATCTACACTCATTAATCTAATATTTCTGAAATTACACAAACAATATTAGCTTTTAAATAGCTAATAAAATTGCGCCATTTCATTGTTTTGAGAAGAGATATTTTGTTATGAGAGAAGCAATGAGAAATATTTGAAACAGTCTGTATATTTAACTTTTCGATTTAAAAGACTTTTCATGATATATATATATATATATATATATATATATATATATATATATATATATATATATATATATATATATATATATATATATATATATATGGTAAATATTCTGGATATATGGTAAAACTTCAGTTTGATCAATAACTATTAATAGCTTTCCCACGAAAGATTAAGTCAACCATCTAACTCTCCGACCCGCCCTAAGGCACACGGATTTAAACCATAAAACTGAATGACCGGACCGCCGCAACAGCAATTGGCGGGAACTGTGGTTGAGTCCTAAGGGCCATCACCGGCCACGGTACAACCCTCCCCGAAGGAAGTACGTCCCGTCATCGATGGGAGGAGCCAGATCCCCCACCTATTAGTGTACCCTCCAGGGTGGCGAGATCCAACCACCATGCCGGAAGCATCTCATCCTCATTTCGAGGTGCCCCCCCGAGGGTCTCCCACGAAAGATTAAGACATAGGTACCAAAGCATAGACATAATACATATAAAAATAGTGCTAAGAACATTCAAAGTGTAGCCAGACAGTTTTATTTTTCTGCAATAAACTTTTCAAAGTGATAATTCATTCTACTGAATCATTTTAGTTCGGACTAGTTTATGTATAATTTTTCTGAAAGCATGCATAATTTTTTACAGAATCTTCAAATTTTAGTTTCTAAAAGAAGAATCATCGAAATTCCTGTATTTTCTAGAACTTCCAACTTCTTCTCCAAGACATCACAAACTCGAGTATCATTGATTTGGCATTCATTCACTATCCATTAAAGACGTCTGTAATTTAACTTTCTCTATTGCAAAATTAACTGTCTAGAAAAAAAAATATAGATTTGTAACAATATTTTTTTCAAAATCTGAAAGTGCAAGATAAAAGGAATGTATTAATTGGCAATAATAAAATTGTCTTAGTATATTGAATATCTTAAACCATTTTGGTCAAAAACGGGTAAATTCTCTAATCACATATTTATGACTATGGAAACTATACGAACAAAATCATGTTTTCACATGATTTTTTTCATATATTTATATGTTCATTTTCATTTACACTGCATAAATGAAAGGTATATTTTCAAATATACTTTTTATACTTTCATATTCATTTGCAAAGTATAAAATTTTATGCTTATTTTTAATAATTTGTTTATAAATTAATTTGTCATCTCGCATTTACAAGGAAAATACTAAAACCGTTCGACAACTTGACATTTGTTTACATTCATAATAGTACTTTCCAAATAAGAATCATAAATTTGAATTTCTGATACAAAGGAAAATGAAATTACGGCAGCATTGCCCGGCAACATTAGATAAAGCATAAATGTTACAACTTTTGGACACTTTTTTGTTATGGTTCAATCGCGAAAATTGGTGTGATTATGTCAATATTAAAGCGTCAAGCTCCTCTAATAGTCATGATAGAAAAATTTAAAACTTGCAGAAAAATTAGATTACAACAAGCCCAAATGCAACGCGGATGTTTGATGGATTCTGATTTCAAACCTACAATCTCGAATTCCAGATATTTCTATCAAACCAACGAGCCAAGTAAATAATCAACAAGCATTTTAAAAAAATGATCTATTCGATTCAAACATAAAACAATTCCTATCTACAAAAAATTTTACATCATCGACATAAACATTCTTCAAATTCTATACAATTTAAAATATTCCAACTTTAGTTCTTATTGGCCAGAAAATTCACTTGTTTTTTTCATGGCAACTTATCATTATGGTCTGAAATAACTGCCCAACTATTTTATCTATTGGGAAATAACAACAGGAATTGCTATTTGTCCTTTCTGATAGTAAGCATTTTACTGGAACAAGAGAATGTTTTGGAATACGTTTCGTAAGGCCATATTTTGTTATGTCGTTGATAAAAATTCTTTCAGAAATTCTAGCACTAAATTGTCAAAACTGCTGGGGAAATAAACCCATAATGCTTACGACCATTGAAATGTTTTCGATTGGAAGGCCTATTTGAAGTTCTTTTAAACCACAAGACTTCAAACCAATTTTTGTCCGTCTGAAAAAGTTATGTCAAAGAATGAATGGAAGTTTGAGAAGTTAAAATTTATACTTTTTACCCTCGTGTGTATGCGTCCAGATGTAACGCTAACTTTTTTTTAGTAAATTAGTCAAAACAAATATGAGAAATGTCGTATTTTTCATCGGTATTTTTTATCCAATTTTGTGTTGAATAGTTGAGAACATAAAATATAGAAATTCACTTTCATATGATTCTGTGTACATGGATGTTTTATTGTTTTTTACTGTTTACAGATATAATTTCCTCAAAATAAAAAAAAAATAAAAAATGCATTTTTTTTTTTCAAATTTAAAGTAAAATTTTTCAAAGAGTAATTTTAGGTTCATTTTTATTTTCGTAGCGTACTATTATGTTCATTTTTATTTTATTATTGTTTTTCATCATTATTTGAGGATAACACGAGAAATCATTTCTTCAAAATAGGATACTTATACTTTTTTCAAAGCCAAAGTGCGATTCTGTATTCAAAGACCTTTTATTATTTTTTCAAATTCTAATTGTGATTTTATATTTATAAATCTTTTATGACATTTCTAATCAGCATATTATTTGAGGATGACTCCAGACACTTTTTTTTCAAAACAGAATACTTGTAATTTTTCCCAAGAAAGTTTTTTTTTATTATTCTATGTCCACAGATCTTTTATTTTTATAAACAAAAGATTACTTGAGGATGACGCCAGAACAATTCATTCAAAATTGAAGGCTTGTAATTAGTTCTCAAATCCAAAGTGCAATTTTTATTTGGCTCATAGATGTTTTATTATTTTTTTTTCTTTATTATTTTTTCTCATATTTTTCGATTTTCTATCACTTCTCTTAAACAGCCGATGAAAATGTCTATACTTTTTGCCATTTCTATTAGATATAATATTTTAATTACGGAATGCTTGTGTATTTACACCCCTGCTATGCGACATCTTTTCTTTAAAATAGAATATTTGTAATTTTTTTTTTCAAATCCAAATGTGATTCTACATTTATATATTTTTTTATTACATTTCTAACCAGCTTATTATTTGGTGCAGACACCAGACATTTTTCATTCAAAACTGAATGTTTGTAATTTTTTTTTTCAAATCCAAATGTGATTCTACATTTATATATTTTTTTATTACATTTCTAACCAGCTTATTATTTGGTGCAGACACCAGACATTTTACATTCAAAACTGAATGTTTGTAATTTTTTTTTTCAAATCCAAATGTGATTCTACATTTATATATTTTTTTATTACATTTCTAACCAGCTTATTATTTGGTGCAGACACCAGACATTTTTCATTCAAAACTGAATGTTTGTAATTTTTTTTTTCAAATCCAAATGTGATTCTACATTTATATATTTTTTTATTACATTTCTAACCAGCTTATTATTTGGTGCAGACACCAGACATTTTACATTCAAAACTGAATGTTTGTAATTTTTTTTTTCAAATCCAAATGTGATTCTACATTTATATATTTTTTTATTACATTTCTAACCAGCTTATTATTTGGTGCAGACACCAGACATTTTACATTCAAAACTGAATGTTTGTAATTTTTTTTTTCAAATCCAAATGTGATTCTACATTTATATATTTTTTTATTACATTTCTAACCAGCTTATTATTTGGTGCAGACACCAGACATTTTTCATTCAAAACTGAATGTTTGTAATTTTTTTTTTCAAATCCAAATGTGATTCTACATTTATATATTTTTTTATTACATTTCTAACCAGCTTATTATTTGGTGCAGACACCAGACATTTTTCATTCAAAACTGAATGTTTGTAATTTTTTTTTTCAAATCCAAATGTGATTCTACATTTATATATTTTTTTATTACATTTCTAACCAGCTTATTATTTGGTGCAGACACCAGACATTTTTCATTCAAAACTGAATGTTTGTAATTTTTTTTTTCAAATCCAAATGTGATTCTACATTTATATATTTTTTTATTACATTTCTAACCAGCTTATTATTTGGTGCAGACACCAGACATTTTTCATTCAAAACTGAATGTTTGTAATTTTTTTTTTCAAATCCAAATGTGATTCTACATTTATATATTTTTTTATTACATTTCTAACCAGCTTATTATTTGGTGCAGACACCAGACATTTTTCATTCAAAACTGAATGTTTGTAATTTTTTTTTTCAAATCCAAATGTGATTCTACATTTATATATTTTTTTATTACATTTCTAACCAGCTTATTATTTGGTGCAGACACCAGACATTTTTCATTCAAAACTGAATGTTTGTAATTTTTTTTTTCAAATCCAAATGTGATTCTACATTTATATATTTTTTTATTACATTTCTAACCAGCTTATTATTTGGTGCAGACACCAGACATTTTACATTCAAAACTGAATGTTTGTAATTTTTTTTTTCAAATCCAAATGTGATTCTACATTTATATATTTTTTTATTACATTTCTAACCAGCTTATTATTTGGTGCAGACACCAGACATTTTTCATTCAAAACTGAATGTTTGTAATTTTTTTTTTTCAAATCCAAATGTGATTCTACATTTATATATTTTTTTATTACATTTCTAACCAGCTTATTATTTGGTGCAGACACCAGACATTTTTCATTCAAAACTGAATGTTTGTAATTTTTTTTTTCAAATCCAAATGTGATTCTACATTTATATATTTTTTTATTACATTTCTAACCAGCTTATTATTTGGTGCAGACACCAGACATTTTTCATTCAAAACTGAATGTTTGTAATTTTTTTTTTCAAATCCAAATGTGATTCTACATTTATATATTTTTTTATTACATTTCTAACCAGCTTATTATTTGGTGCAGACACCAGACATTTTTCATTCAAAACTGAATGTTTGTAATTTTTTTTTTCAAATCCAAATGTGATTCTACATTTATATATTTTTTTATTACATTTCTAACCAGCTTATTATTTGGTGCAGACACCAGACATTTTTCATTCAAAACTGAATGTTTGTAATTTTTTTTTTCAAATCCAAATGTGATTCTACATTTATATATTTTTTTATTACATTTCTAACCAGCTTATTATTTGGTGCAGACACCAGACATTTTACATTCAAAACTGAATGTTTGTAATTTTTTTTTTCAAATCCAAATGTGATTCTACATTTATATATTTTTTTATTACATTTCTAACCAGCTTATTATTTGGTGCAGACACCAGACATTTTTCATTCAAAACTGAATGTTTGTAATTTTTTTTTTCAAATCCAAATGTGATTCTACATTTATATATTTTTTTATTACATTTCTAACCAGCTTATTATTTGGTGCAGACACCAGACATTTTTCATTCAAAACTGAATGTTTGTAATTTTTTTTTTCAAATCCAAATGTGATTCTACATTTATATATTTTTTTATTACATTTCTAACCAGCTTATTATTTGGTGCAGACACCAGACATTTTTCATTCAAAACTGAATGTTTGTAATTTTTTTTTTCAAATCCAAATGTGATTCTACATTTATATATTTTTTTATTACATTTCTAACCAGCTTATTATTTGGTGCAGACACCAGACATTTTTCATTCAAAACTGAATGTTTGTAATTTTTTTTTTCAAATCCAAATGTGATTCTACATTTATATATTTTTTTATTACATTTCTAACCAGCTTATTATTTGGTGCAGACACCAGACATTTTTCATTCAAAACTGAATGTTTGTAATTTTTTTTTTCAAATCCAAATGTGATTCTACATTTATATATTTTTTTATTACATTTCTAACCAGCTTATTATTTGGTGCAGACACCAGACATTTTACATTCAAAACTGAATGTTTGTAATTTTTTTTTTCAAATCCAAATGTGATTCTACATTTATATATTTTTTTATTACATTTCTAACCAGCTTATTATTTGGTGCAGACACCAGACATTTTTCATTCAAAACTGAATGTTTGTAATTTTTTTTTTCAAATCCAAATGTGATTCTACATTTATATATTTTTTTATTACATTTCTAACCAGCTTATTATTTGGTGCAGACACCAGACATTTTACATTCAAAACTGAATGTTTGTAATTTTTTTTTTCAAATCCAAATGTGATTCTACATTTATATATTTTTTTATTACATTTCTAACCAGCTTATTATTTGGTGCAGACACCAGACATTTTACATTCAAAACTGAATGTTTGTAATTTTTTTTTTCAAATCCAAATGTGATTCTACATTTATATATTTTTTTATTACATTTCTAACCAGCTTATTATTTGGTGCAGACACCAGACATTTTACATTCAAAACTGAATGTTTGTAATTTTTTTTTTCAAATCCAAATGTGATTCTACATTTATATATTTTTTTATTACATTTCTAACCAGCTTATTATTTGGTGCAGACACCAGACATTTTACATTCAAAACTGAATGTTTGTAATTTTTTTTTTCAAATCCAAATGTGATTCTACATTTATATATTTTTTTATTACATTTCTAACCAGCTTATTATTTGGTGCAGACACCAGACATTTTTCATTCAAAACTGAATGTTTGTAATTTTTTTTTTCAAATCCAAATGTGATTCTACATTTATATATTTTTTTATTACATTTCTAACCAGCTTATTATTTGGTGCAGACACCAGACATTTTACATTCAAAACTGAATGTTTGTAATTTTTTTTTTCAAATCCAAATGTGATTCTACATTTATATATTTTTTTATTACATTTCTAACCAGCTTATTATTTGGTGCAGACACCAGACATTTTTCATTCAAAACTGAATGTTTGTAATTTTTTTTTTCAAATCCAAATGTGATTCTACATTTATATATTTTTTTATTACATTTCTAACCAGCTTATTATTTGGTGCAGACACCAGACATTTTTCATTCAAAACTGAATGTTTGTAATTTTTTTTTTCAAATCCAAATGTGATTCTACATTTATATATTTTTTTATTACATTTCTAACCAGCTTATTATTTGGTGCAGACACCAGACATTTTTCATTCAAAACTGAATGTTTGTAATTTTTTTTTTCAAATCCAAATGTGATTCTACATTTATATATTTTTTTATTACATTTCTAACCAGCTTATTATTTGGTGCAGACACCAGACATTTTTCATTCAAAACTGAATGTTTGTAATTTTTTTTTTCAAATCCAAATGTGATTCTACATTTATATATTTTTTTATTACATTTCTAACCAGCTTATTATTTGGTGCAGACACCAGACATTTTACATTCAAAACTGAATGTTTGTAATTTTTTTTTTCAAATCCAAATGTGATTCTACATTTATATATTTTTTTATTACATTTCTAACCAGCTTATTATTTGGTGCAGACACCAGACATTTTTCATTCAAAACTGAATGTTTGTAATTTTTTTTTTCAAATCCAAATGTGATTCTACATTTATATATTTTTTTATTACATTTCTAACCAGCTTATTATTTGGTGCAGACACCAGACATTTTACATTCAAAACTGAATGTTTGTAATTTTTTTTTTCAAATCCAAATGTGATTCTACATTTATATATTTTTTTATTACATTTCTAACCAGCTTATTATTTGGTGCAGACACCAGACATTTTTCATTCAAAACTGAATGTTTGTAATTTTTTTTTTCAAATCCAAATGTGATTCTACATTTATATATTTTTTTATTACATTTCTAACCAGCTTATTATTTGGTGCAGACACCAGACATTTTTCATTCAAAACTGAATGTTTGTAATTTTTTTTTTCAAATCCAAATGTGATTCTACATTTATATATTTTTTTATTACATTTCTAACCAGCTTATTATTTGGTGCAGACACCAGACATTTTACATTCAAAACTGAATGTTTGTAATTTTTTTTTTCAAATCCAAATGTGATTCTACATTTATATATTTTTTTATTACATTTCTAACCAGCTTATTATTTGGTGCAGACACCAGACATTTTTCATTCAAAACTGAATGTTTGTAATTTTTTTTTTCAAATCCAAATGTGATTCTACATTTATATATTTTTTTATTACATTTCTAACCAGCTTATTATTTGGTGCAGACACCAGACATTTTTCATTCAAAACTGAATGTTTGTAATTTTTTTTTTCAAATCCAAATGTGATTCTACATTTATATATTTTTTTATTACATTTCTAACCAGCTTATTATTTGGTGCAGACACCAGACATTTTTCATTCAAAACTGAATGTTTGTAATTTTTTTTTTCAAATCCAAATGTGATTCTACATTTATATATTTTTTTATTACATTTCTAACCAGCTTATTATTTGGTGCAGACACCAGACATTTTTCATTCAAAACTGAATGTTTGTAAATTTTTTTTTCAAATCCAAATGTGATTCTACATTTATATATTTTTTTATTACATTTCTAACCAGCTTATTATTTGGTGCAGACACCAGACATTTTTCATTCAAAACTGAATGTTTGTAAATTTTTTTTTCAAATCCAAATGTGATTCTACATTTATATATTTTTTTATTACATTTCTAACCAGCTTATTATTTGGTGCAGACACCAGACATTTTTCATTCAAAACTGAATGTTTGTAATTTTTTTTTTCAAATCCAAATGTGATTCTACATTTATATATTTTTTTATTACATTTCTAACCAGCTTATTATTTGGTGCAGACACCAGACATTTTTCATTCAAAACTGAATGTTTGTAATTTTTTTTTTCAAATCCAAATGTGATTCTACATTTATATATTTTTTTATTACATTTCTAACCAGCTTATTATTTGGTGCAGACACCAGACATTTTACATTCAAAACTGAATGTTTGTAATTTTTTTTTTCAAATCCAAATGTGATTCTACATTTATATATTTTTTTATTACATTTCTAACCAGCTTATTATTTGGTGCAGACACCAGACATTTTTCATTCAAAACTGAATGTTTGTAATTTTTTTTTTCAAATCCAAATGTGATTCTACATTTATATATTTTTTTATTACATTTCTAACCAGCTTATTATTTGGTGCAGACACCAGACATTTTACATTCAAAACTGAATGTTTGTAATTTTTTTTTTCAAATCCAAATGTGATTCTACATTTATATATTTTTTTATTACATTTCTAACCAGCTTATTATTTGGTGCAGACACCAGACATTTTACATTCAAAACTGAATGTTTGTAATTTTTTTTTTCAAATCCAAATGTGATTCTACATTTATATATTTTTTTATTACATTTCTAACCAGCTTATTATTTGGTGCAGACACCAGACATTTTTCATTCAAAACTGAATGTTTGTAATTTTTTTTTTCAAATCCAAATGTGATTCTACATTTATATATTTTTTTATTACATTTCTAACCAGCTTATTATTTGGTGCAGACACCAGACATTTTACATTCAAAACTGAATGTTTGTAATTTTTTTTTTCAAATCCAAATGTGATTCTACATTTATATATTTTTTTATTACATTTCTAACCAGCTTATTATTTGGTGAAGACACCAGACATTTTTCATTCAAAACTGAATGTTTGTAATTTTTTTTTTCAAATCCAAATGTGATTCTACATTTATATATTTTTTTATTACATTTCTAACCAGCTTATTATTTGGTGCAGACACCAGACATTTTTCATTCAAAACTGAATGTTTGTAATTTTTTTTTTCAAATCCAAATGTGATTCTACATTTATATATTTTTTTATTACATTTCTAACCAGCTTATTATTTGGTGCAGACACCAGACATTTTTCATTCAAAACTGAATGTTTGTAATTTTTTTTTTCAAATCCAAATGTGATTCTACATTTATATATTTTTTTATTACATTTCTAACCAGCTTATTATTTGGTGCAGACACCAGACATTTTTCATTCAAAACTGAATGTTTGTAAAATTTTTTTTCAAATCCAAATGTGATTCTACATTTATATATTTTTTTATTACATTTCTAACCAGCTTATTATTTGGTGCAGACACCAGACATTTTTCATTCAAAACTGAATGTTTGTAAAATTTTTTTTCAAATCCAAATGTGATTCTACATTTATATATTTTTTTATTACATTTCTAACCAGCTTATTATTTGGTGCAGACACCAGACATTTTTCATTCAAAACTGAATGTTTGTAATTTTTTTTTTCAAATCCAAATGTGATTCTACATTTATATATTTTTTTATTACATTTCTAACCAGCTTATTATTTGGTGCAGACACCAGACATTTTTCATTCAAAACTGAATGTTTGTAATTTTTTTTTCAAATCCAAATGTGATTCTACATTTATATATTTTTTTATTACATTTCTAACCAGCTTATTATTTGGTGAAGACACCAGACATTTTTCATTCAAAACTGAATGTTTGTAATTTTTTTTTTCAAATCCAAATGTGATTCTACATTTATATATTTTTTTATTACATTTCTAACCAGCTTATTATTTGGTGCAGACACCAGACATTTTTCATTCAAAACTGAATGTTTGTAAAATTTTTTTTCAAATCCAAATGTGATTCTACATTTATATATTTTTTTATTACATTTCTAACCAGCTTATTATTTGGTGCAGACACCAGACATTTTTCATTCAAAACTGAATGTTTGTAATTTTTTTTTTCAAATCCAAATGTGATTCTACATTTATATATTTTTTTATTACATTTCTAACCAGCTTATTATTTGGTGCAGACACCAGACATTTTTCATTCAAAACTGAATGTTTGTAATTTTTTTTTTCAAATCCAAATGTGATTCTACATTTATATATTTTTTTATTACATTTCTAACCAGCTTATTATTTGGTGCAGACACCAGACATTTTTCATTCAAAACTGAATGTTTGTAATTTTTTTTTTCAAATCCAAATGTGATTCTACATTTATATATTTTTTTATTACATTTCTAACCAGCTTATTATTTGGTGCAGACACCAGACATTTTTCATTCAAAACTGAATGTTTGTAATTTTTTTTTTCAAATCCAAATGTGATTCTACATTTATATATTTTTTTATTACATTTCTAACCAGCTTATTATTTGGTGAAGACACCAGACATTTTTCATTCAAAACTGAATGTTTGTAATTTTTTTTTTCAAATCCAAATGTGATTCTACATTTATATATTTTTTTATTACATTTCTAACCAGCTTATTATTTGGTGAAGACACCAGACATTTTTCATTCAAAACTGAATGTTTGTAATTTTTTTTTTCAAATCCAAATGTGATTCTACATTTATATATTTTTTTATTACATTTCTAACCAGCTTATTATTTGGTGAAGACACCAGACATTTTTCATTCAAAACTGAATGTTTGTAATTTTTTTTTTTCAAATCCAAATGTGATTCTACATTTATATATTTTTTTATTACATTTCTAACCAGCTTATTATTTGGTGAAGACACCAGACATTTTTCATTCAAAACTGAATGTTTGTAATTTTTTTTTTTCAAATCCAAATGTGATTCTACATTTATATATTTTTTTATTACATTTCTAACCAGCTTATTATTTGGTGCAGACACCAGACATTTTTCATTCAAAACTGAATGTTTGTAAAATTTTTTTTCAAATCCAAATGTGATTCTACATTTATATATTTTTTTATTACATTTCTAACCAGCTTATTATTTGGTGCAGACACCAGACATTTTTCATTCAAAACTGAATGTTTGTAATTTTTTTTTTCAAATCCAAATGTGATTCTACATTTATATATTTTTTTATTACATTTCTAACCAGCTTATTATTTGGTGAAGACACCAGACATTTTTCATTCAAAACTGAATGTTTGTAATTTTTTTTTTCAAATCCAAATGTGATTCTACATTTATATATTTTTTTATTACATTTCTAACCAGCTTATTATTTGGTGAAGACACCAGACATTTTTCATTCAAAACTGAATGTTTGTAATTTTTTTTTTTCAAATCCAAATGTGATTCTACATTTATATATTTTTTTATTACATTTCTAACCAGCTTATTATTTGGTGAAGACACCAGACATTTTTCATTCAAAACTGAATGTTTGTAATTTTTTTTTTTCAAATCCAAATGTGATTCTACATTTATATATTTTTTTATTACATTTCTAACCAGCTTATTATTTGGTGCAGACACCAGACATTTTTCATTCAAAACTGAATGTTTGTAAAATTTTTTTTCAAATCCAAATGTGATTCTACATTTATATATTTTTTTATTACATTTCTAACCAGCTTATTATTTGGTGCAGACACCAGACATTTTTCATTCAAAACTGAATGTTTGTAAAATTTTTTTTCAAATCCAAATGTGATTCTACATTTATATATTTTTTTATTACATTTCTAACCAGCTTATTATTTGGTGCAGACACCAGACATTTTTCATTCAAAACTGAATGTTTGTAATTTTTTTTTTCAAATCCAAATGTGATTCTACATTTATATATTTTTTTATTACATTTCTAACCAGCTTATTATTTGGTGCAGACACCAGACATTTTTCATTCAAAACTGAATGTTTGTAATTTTTTTTTTCAAATCCAAATGTGATTCTACATTTATATATTTTTTTATTACATTTCTAACCAGCTTATTATTTGGTGAAGACACCAGACATTTTTCATTCAAAACTGAATGTTTGTAATTTTTTTTTTCAAATCCAAATGTGATTCTACATTTATATATTTTTTTATTACATTTCTAACCAGCTTATTATTTGGTGAAGACACCAGACATTTTTCATTCAAAACTGAATGTTTGTAATTTTTTTTTTCAAATCCAAATGTGATTCTACATTTATATATTTTTTTATTACATTTCTAACCAGCTTATTATTTGGTGAAGACACCAGACATTTTTCATTCAAAACTGAATGTTTGTAATTTTTTTTTTTCAAATCCAAATGTGATTCTACATTTATATATTTTTTTATTACATTTCTAACCAGCTTATTATTTGGTGAAGACACCAGACATTTTTCATTCAAAACTGAATGTTTGTAATTTTTTTTTTCAAATCCAAATGTGATTCTACATTTATATATTTTTTTATTACATTTCTAACCAGCTTATTATTTGGTGCAGACACCAGACATTTTTCATTCAAAACTGAATGTTTGTAAAATTTTTTTTCAAATCCAAATGTGATTCTACATTTATATATTTTTTTATTACATTTCTAACCAGCTTATTATTTGGTGCAGACACCAGACATTTTTCATTCAAAACTGAATGTTTGTAATTTTTTTTTTCAAATCCAAATGTGATTCTACATTTATATATTTTTTTATTACATTTCTAACCAGCTTATTATTTGGTGAAGACACCAGACATTTTTCATTCAAAACTGAATGTTTGTAATTTTTTTTTTCAAATCCAAATGTGATTCTACATTTATATATTTTTTTATTACATTTCTAACCAGCTTATTATTTGGTGCAGACACCAGACATTTTTCATTCAAAACTGAATGTTTGTAAATTTTTTTTTCAAATCCAAATGTGATTCTACATTTATATATTTTTTTATTACATTTCTAACCAGCTTATTATTTGGTGAAGACACCAGACATTTTTCATTCAAAACTGAATGTTTGTAATTTTTTTTTCAAATCCAAATGTGATTCTACATTTATATATTTTTTTATTACATTTCTAACCAGCTTATTATTTGGTGAAGACACCAGACATTTTTCATTCAAAACTGAATGTTTGTAATTTTTTTTTCAAATCCAAATGTGATTCTACATTTATATATTTTTTTATTACATTTCTAACCAGCTTATTATTTGGTGAAGACACCAGACATTTTTCATTCAAAACTGAATGTTTGTAATTTTTTTTTTCAAATCCAAATGTGATTCTACATTTATATATTTTTTTATTACATTTCTAACCAGCTTATTATTTGGTGAAGACACCAGACATTTTTCATTCAAAACTGAATGTTTGTAATTTTTTTTTTCAAATCCAAATGTGATTCTACATTTATATATTTTTTTATTACATTTCTAACCAGCTTATTATTTGGTGAAGACACCAGACATTTTTCATTCAAAACTGAATGTTTGTAATTTTTTTTTTCAAATCCAAATGTGATTCTACATTTATATATTTTTTTATTACATTTCTAACCAGCTTATTATTTGGTGAAGACACCAGACATTTTTCCTTCAACACTGAATGTTTGTAATTTTTTTTTTCAAATCCAAATGTGATTCTACATTTATATATTTTTTTATTACATTTCTAACCAGCTTATTATTTGGTGAAGACACCAGACATTTTTCATTCAAAACTGAATGTTTGTAATTTTTTTTTTCAAATCCAAATGTGATTCTACATTTATATATTTTTTTATTACATTTCTAACCAGCTTATTATTTGGTGAAGACACCAGACATTTTTCATTCAAAACTGAATGTTTGTAATTTTTTTTTTCAAATCCAAATGTGATTCTACATTTATATATTTTTTTATTACATTTCTAACCAGCTTATTATTTGGTGAAGACACCAGACATTTTTCCTTCAACACTGAATGTTTGTAATTTTTTTTCAACTTCAAAAATGTAACGACAATTTTTTTTAAATGATTATGTCCCAATTTGAAATATAGTAGTCATGTAGACGCGTAAGTTTGTTTAACTTTAAGTTAAACAACATTTCTTATCTCTTATTTCTTTTAAAATGCCCTGTGTTTTAAAAGAATTTGATAGAATACAAAAGATTGAATTACTGTCTGAATTACTGACTTATTGTCTGATTGAATTACTTACATATCCAAATCAGAACTCTCACCCCTCAAAAAATGCTTTTGTCTAAATTTGTTCAGCTCTAGAAAGATAAGTTATAAGATCAACTAACTTATGCATTAACTAAGCTCAACTAACTAACTAATTAATGCACTACAATAATGCATTAATTATGCACTACAATAATGCATTAATTAATGCACTACAATAATGCATTAATTAATGCGCTGCAATAATGCATTTAATTTTTTAATCATAATTCTTCTAAAAAAAAGCAAACAATTTAGTAACTAAATTTTCTGCAATAAGAATAACAATCACTGACATGTAAGCCTAATCACATTCAAAGCCTACGGATAAGAAAGTCTAAGCACTGTAGGAAAAAGTTTTCTGTATATGCAAACAATACGTATCAAAATATATTTAACCAGGTATGCTTCTTATACATAATAATCGATAAAATAACTTTACGCCCTTTCAATTCAAAGCGATATTTCGTATAAACAGGGAATTAACGCATGCCTATAAGTGATTGCGATTAAAACTATGAACTTTCCATCACTTGAAAAAGGGCTTGTCCTAAATCGAAAGACTATTTGTTATTAACGTACAGTTTCTCCAAGTTACGCAACGTCGAAGTGAAATTTAAGTAACGAAGAAAGTAAACATAAATATTTTAAAAAAATAAATTTGGAAAGCGCATTCGGGAAAGGAAGAGGGAGAGAATGCTGGATAATAAATTTTACTATTATAGGAGGAATCTTATTTCTAGTCACAGAAAGATCAGAATTTTAAACGCAATACTTGACCGATTTCCTTCATTTTTTCAGCTATTTTTTGTAACTTCGTTACTTCACAGCTAGGTGCTTTGTAACCGATTTCAATAAGAGACTCTTTTTGAATTTAAATAGCTTAAAATCGACTTCACCAATCACTCTGAACATTTTTTTAAAAAATGTAGAAATATATATATATATATATATATATATATATATATATATATATATATATATATATATATATATATATATATATATACATATATATAAGAATGTAAAGAATTTACAAGAATAGTGAAATGTACAAGAATATAAAATATGTACATGAATATAAGAATGTACGAGAATATAAAAAAAATAAAAAGAATACCCGTCTTGTTTTGTTCTGACGCAGATTGCTATTGATGTTTTGCATGAATAACATCTTTTTAGAAATAAAATATTGCATAAATTCCATACAATCAATTAGAGTCAAATATCACATAAATGACTTGAAATAAAATAAGACATATATAAAACAATGATTATAATATATATAATGTAAATGCTATGATATATATATATATATATATATATATATATATATATATATATATATATATATATATATATATATATATATATATATATATATATATATATATATATATTATGACCACTGGACAGTTTTATGCAAAATGAGCTATTGCGTCACATTGTTACCGCTAGAAGGCGAGATAGGTACAAAAAGGGAATGCGAGTTATGAGTTACTGTGTTATGAGTGGATATATGGGTAAAAAACGTGACTTAACTGAATTTGAACGCGGGATGATTGTAGGCGCTCGAAGCGTCTGAACCAGTATCAGCAAAACGAGAGTAGAAGTTATTAATGTGCACAGAAAAGGGACTACCAAGCAGAAAACCGGGTCCAAACGTCAGGCTTGTGGTCGTCACCGGCTACTAAATGCTCGAGCTGAAAGGGGACTTTCCAAAGTTGTCCACTCCGACAGATCAGCAACAGCAAATGGAAGAAAATATTAATGAAGGACCAATTGCGAGCGTCTCTGAACGAACTGTGAGGCGCACATTAACTGTACAGGCTATGGAAGCCGACGACCGGTTCGAAAACCTCTGCTGTCAACGTTGAACAAGAGCAGATGTTTCCAGTTTGGAAAGGCGCATGAGAATTGGACGGTTGATGACTGAAATAAAGTCATGCGGTCTAATGAATCGCGTTTTCATTTGTACCATGCAGATTGTAAGTTTCGGATATGGCGAAGACTGTACAAAAGATTGGACCCAAACTGCATTGCCACAACTCTTCAAGCTGGAGGAGGCAATATTATGGTTTGGGGATGTTTCCTTGGCATTGCATGGGTCCTTTGATTACTGTGGAACAACTTCTGAATGCCCAAGGGCATTTAAGTGTTCTGGCAGATCTAGTACATCCTGTTTTGTTTTAATGGTGTACCCTGCCGGGGATGGATACTTTCAGCAAGACAATGTTCATTGTCATACAGTTGGTATTGTTGTCAGATGGTCGAAGAACACGACGCTAACTTTACCTGCCTTCGTTGGTTCACACAATCACCAGATCTTAATGCAATTGAGAATTTGTGGGAGGAGATCGAACTTGTCATCAGACAGCTGGATCCAGTGCCATCGAATCTGAAGGAACTGGAAAGTGCAGTTCATTGGATATGGAGTCAAATTCCTTCTACCACCTACCAACATCTCACAGAATTTATGCCAAGAAGAATGTGAGCAGTATTACGGGCTAAAAGTGTATTGTATTGAGAGGGTGTTAATAATAATTTGTCTACACAGTGTACATATTATACATAGTCTAAAATTTTATACGACAATTTTTTATAAAGCAACATTATGGATTCATTGCACTATTTAATATCTGGTCAACCTTCTCTCTCTATTACTTTTTTTTTCTTCCCAACTAAATATAGAACAGATTTTTATTCATTTTGGCTTGTTTTTGACGTAGACGAATGGTTATGCTTGACACGCTACAGTAATTTCACTGCCAAACGAAAGTAATGATGAAATAAATTATAAATTTAGATGCATCTCGCCAAGATTTCGTTAAATACTAAACCGTCAGGCTTTAATTATGTTGAGAAGAAGTGTTAACTATTAATTATGTAATATTTCATTTCGGCGGCTGGGAAACCAAATACAAGGAATATTTAAACAAGGATTCCATAAATCGTAAAAACATTTCCAACGTCTGTGAATGCATTTTATTTAAATTTGTTTCAATTCTTGAAATATAAAACATTTTCTTCATTATATTTTTTTATTAGATTTTAATAATTATTTATTTATTTACAATTTTTCGTTCGGTTCTTTTCATAAATGTGTTTTTTTAAACATTATAAAAAGCTAGGATATATTTTATAAAGTCATTGATGTATTTATCATTTAATAGTGTTCCAAAGTTTTGTGTAAGTCTTTCTAAAATTTTGATATTATTTCAGAATTTAAAATATAACACATCCCTACTGCAATATTTTCAATTTTACATTTTAATAGTTATTGGGTTATTTATAATATTTCGCATGTTTCAATTCGAAAACGGAATTTTTTAAAGTTGATAAAAAAGTTAGGAAACATTTAAAAATGTGGCTGCTGAATTTATCACTTATTATATAATTAGACAACATTATAGTCTTGGTCATACATTTCCTAATCATACTGCATGCTAAAACAAATATGACAAAATAAATTTTTTAAATTATGAAGTTATTTATTCATGTTATAGATATATTTAAAATAATATAGGCACTCGTTGAACTAGTCACCCAAGCTCCAATTTCTATTTTTTATTATAGCACATGAACTTTAGATATGTCATCAGACTCCATTTGTCATCATCAATATGTCATCATTTGATATCTTCTATTCTCCATTTACTAGATAAATCGGACAAAATACTATTTCACTTTACATTACAGGGAAACCTGCGATATAAAGTTCCTCAGCTGCAAAACACTGAAATAATTTATAAAAGCTCTGTAGCTAGATACTTCATAGAAGATCTCTTTACCAACCTTAACTCTCGTGTTTAAGCGAAATTAAAAGACCTTAACACCTCTCCATGCCCCTGCGACTATAATCTTAACGATTATTTAAACAGTTGGGTGGACATGGAGAGTGAGAGTTGCAGATGGCTAAGCTAATGATGTGGAGGTAATGGTGATTGGGCTGATGATGTGGAGATGATGTTGGCTGGGTTAAAGATTTTTAGGCTGCAGTGGGTTGCATTGGAGTAGGAGAGCTGAATTCGGTTAGACTGGTGAGGAGCTGACTTGGCTGGGTTAGAGCAGGAATGGTTGGTTTTAGGTTGGGTTGGAGCAGGGATGTCATGGGCTATGCAGGACTGAATGGAGTTGTCTGAGCTTGAGGATGCGCTGCGTTGGCGGTTGGAGTTTCCGGGCCTGGGTGGAAGTCTTCTCGTGCAGGTGGTGAGATGGATTTTCCGATGTTATTGGAGTGGCGGTCAGTATCTGAACAGCTGTGACTCTTCATGCAGGAATTGAACCATTTTTCTGATCTTGGCCCTGCTGAGAGAGTTATCTGCTACCCTGGAGAACCAGGCCTGTTGAAGGTTAGTTGATGGTTTCGTTAGGTGATAAGATGTAGTTAAAATGCATTCTGTTGCGTAGTGGAGTGGTGACCCCACTTCGCCGCAGGTGCAGTAAGGTTCGTCTGCTAAATTGAACCTTTTTAAGTAGGTGGGAAATGGGCAATGGCCTGTGAAGAATAGAATTTCTTCCCTTCTCCAGGGCGTAAGTTGTTGAGTGGCTTTTGGAAGAAGCTGGTAGATGAGTCTTCCAGTTTCGCCATTGTCCCATTCCGTTTGGAAATCAAAAGACCTCTATTTCACTTTTGTTGTTGTCATGCGACTACTTTAAGCCAAGTGTTTTCGCAATAGTTTCTGAGGGTAAAGACCCATGAGCACCCGAGGTCTGAAGGCTAACTTCTAGTTCATATGAAGATGGCACACACGCGTCGCGTCGCAACCCTGTTTACGGGGCGGACTTCATTCATGCATTTCATTCACTCAACCACAGATCGTAATTTAGATCTGAATCAGAGAACTATCACCTATGAACCAGTACTCACAGTGGTATTACTCTCGACATGGAGGTTTTAACGTCTTTTAAAGATTAGATACGTTAAACGACAGTTTTAAACGCGCACCAGCCACCACATATGTAGAGAGTCTTCGGCCGGCGGTGTTCGAACTCACAACCTAAGGGATGCGAGTCCATCGCCCTACCAACCAGACTATCCCCGCCGACTATTGCGCTTTTGTCACTTTTTATGAAATCCGAGACATAGTTCTCCAGCCACAACCATATTACCTATTTCGAAAATGTTGGTTTCAATGCTCATCTATCATGGATAATGATTGTTTGTTTGTTCATATTTTATTGTAAGTATACTTTTATAAATATTTTTGATGTGATGATATCATTTATCACAGCTTATTGACAATAATTAATTAATCCTGTTTGCTTACCGTATTGATGAACATATCATTACTATTAATATAATCATGCCGACGAACGTCGAAGAAACAAATCTTATAGAAATAAGGATTCTTTTTAATTTTCCGTATACGAAAAAATGAAGAGACACTCAAAATCCGTTCTTGATTATCGTCCTTATGTTACGAACAGTACACAGCTTATGCGCAGAATTATTTCACTCTTTGCTAGGGTAGGAAGAGTGTTGACTCCGAGTTTAAGGAAAATAGAAATCTGAATACTTGGAACTTTTAGCCTTTATCGAGACCCACAAATATTACATGGGATGAAGCGAGGCGAAACTTCATTGTAAGGGATAAATAACAATGTTTTGGAAAACTAATCCTGCTGTGATTTTATTCATATACTTTTTGTTGTTATTACTAATGCATTTTAATAGTCTTCACCTCTAAATTGTTCTAAGCTTTAGTGGATAAACGAGAAAGTTTTGGGAGTCTATTCTTGCTAGTTTCCTTGATTACCAACCCACTTTCATCGCCTTCACCTCTAAACTGTTCTAAATCTTTAGTGGATGTATCGAGAAAGTTTTGAGAGACTATTCTTGATAGTTTCTTTGATTACTAACCCAATTTCATGCTCTCCACCTCTAAACTGTTCTAAACCTTTAGTGGATATAACGAGAAGGTTTTGGGAGATTATTCTTGCTAGTATCTTTGATTACCAACGCATTTTCATGGCCTTCACCTCTAAACTCCTCTAAACCTTAAGCGAGAAGGCTTTGGGAGACTATTCTTGCTAGTTTCTTTGATTACCAACGCACTTTCATGGTCTTTACCTCTAAACTTTTCTAAACCTTTAGTCTATTAGAAAAATGGTTTTGGGAGATTATTCTTGCTAGTTTCTTTGATTACCAACGCATTTTCATGGTCTTCAACTCTAAACTGTTCTAAACCTTTAGTGGATAAGCGAGAAGGTTTTGGGAGACTATTCTTGCTAGTTACTTTGATTACCAACGCAATTTCATGGTTTTTACCTCTAAACTGTTCTAAACCTTTAGTGGATAAGCAAAAAGATTTAGGAGATTATTCTTGCTAGTTTCTTTGATTACCAACGCATTTTCATGGTCTTCAAATCTAAACTTTTCTAAACCTTTAGTGGGTAAGCGAGAAGGTTTTGGGGAGACTATTCTTGATAGTGTCTTTGATTACTAACCCAATTTGATGCTCTTCACCTCTAAACTGTTCTAAACCTTTAGTGGATTTAACGGGAAGGTTTTGGGAGATTATTCTTGCTAGTTTCTTTGATTACCAACGCATTTTCATGGTCTTCACCCCTAAACTCTTCTAAACCTTAAGCGAGAAGGTTTGGGGAAACAATTCTTACTAGTTTCTTCGATTACCAACGCAATTTCATGGTTTTTACCTCTAAACTGTTCTAAACCTTTAGTGGATAAGCAAAAAGATTTAGGATATTATTCTTGCTAGTTTCTTTGATTACCAATGCATTTTCATGGTCTTCACCCCTAAACTCTTCTAAACCTTAAGCGAGAAGGTTTTGGGAAACAATTCTTACTAGTTTCTTTGATTACCAACGCAATTTCATGGTTTTTACCTCTAAACTGTTCTAAACCTTTAGTGGATAAGCAAAAAGATTTAGGAGATTATTCTTGCTAGTTTCTTTGATTATCAACGCATTTTCATGGTCTTCAACTCTAAACTTTTCTAAACCTTTAGTGGGTAAGCGAGAAGGTTTTGGGAGACTATTCTTGCTAGTTACTTTGATTACCAATGCACTTTCATGGTCTTCGCCTCTATACTGTTCTAAACCTTTAGTGGATATAACGAGAAAGTTTCGGGAGACTATTCTTGCTAGTTTCTTTGATTACCAACTCACTTTCATGGTCTTCCACTCTAAACTGTTCGAAACCTTTAGTGGATGCACGAAAAGATTTTGAGAGACTATTCCTGCTAGTTTATGTCATTAAGAACGCACTTTCATAGTCTTCACCTTTAAACTGTTCTAATCCTTTAGTGGGTAAATAATAAAGTTTTGTGGAACTAATCCAGCTAGGGTTTTGCTTTTGCTGTTGTTACCAACTCATCTTCATATTCTTCACCTCTAAATTGCTTTAAACCATTAAGGGATAAAAACAGAAAATTTTGGTAGACTAATCTTGCTGTTCTTATTTTTTGTTGTTGTTTGTTTATCCACGTATTTTTTGCAGTTGTATCCTCTAAACTGCTCTAAACACTCTCGGGATGAACGAAAAACGTTTGGGAGAGTAATCCTGCTTGATTTTTTGGTAGCTACGTACTTTCGTATGGGGTCACATCTAAGTTGTTTCAATCATTATCGTGTTTAGACTACATAGATAAAATGATTTTATGATAATTAGTAATTATTTTTATTTGTAAAATAATTTCAGGAAACTGAATAAAAAACTGGATAAAAGGATATTGACTTCTATGAATATTGATTATATTATTCTTAGGGGGAAAAAACTAAGAATGTGGATCAAATATGACGCCATCTTATTAGACAAATAGAGCATTTATAAACTTTTATTAAATATTTTAACTTCGTTGTGTTATGACTTATAGCATTTTACTATCTCACTGACAGTTATTTGTCAGCGATTTCAGCAAAGTGAGCTTCTTTTGTTTTTTCATTAGCGCCAACTAGGGAGTACGATTTAGCTACTTCATGCGTTACAATCGCTTGCTCAACCCCTTGTTTTAGGGGGGCACATTCACACATTTCACAGATAGAACACAGAAGAACAACCATGCCCAAACCGGGAGGCTCAGATCACAGGGAAGACGCACTACCCTTATGCCAGGACGCGGGTGTTAACACTTTATATGTCATATAACAGCATAAATTATTAATTGCTTAACTGAAATAAATTATTGAATATCGTATTCGTTACATATTTATTTTTAGAAAAATTAAGTTAATTCTTTATAAGTATTTTAAACAAATTCGTTTCTTAACGCAATGAATTCTTGTAATGAAATAAACAATTGTGCAAGGAAATATATTTATCATTATTTTTATAATTTTTAACACACATATTTATAATAAATTTTTAAAAGACTATATCTCTTATGTATATAAAATTATAAAATTAATATTAATGGCAAAACGACATTTTTCCGTCTGAAAGTTAACTGCATTTAAACTGAGTTAAACCGAACAAAACGAAACCAACCATCTTGCAGATTTAAAGCTAAAGACTATAAACAGTAACGCAGTTTCGAAAAACAGAATCAATGTTAAGTAATTCCACGACAGAATGTTTGCACAACAATAATTTTTTGAATAAAGTTTGCCCCTAATATTTTGCGAAAACATATACGGAAGACAAAAGGCTTAGTTAAACATTGGTTCTCTATTACATAACTGCATCCAAATATCGGTAAATAAATTTTTAATGAGTTTTCCGATTTCGATATAATCCTTTTAAGTAAATATTTGCTTTAAGGGCATATTAAACTTTGTATTCTTGCACAACCTATGAATTGCTTTTTAAAATTAATTTTGTAATGATTTTACGTAATTTTAATAAGAAAATAGAATATTTTTAATAAAAATAGAGGTTTTATAAATTTAAAGGAAACTCTGCATAGCTGCGTGCTTTATTTTATTAGATATTAAGTATACAGTTATTCATTAGTGAAGAGCAGTTTTAATTTATTACAGACGATTTCTTTACAAAACCAGTATAAAAATATCGTTTAAGAGAATTCTTTTATAAAACAAACCGATGTTTATTTTATGGAATGCATTATTTTATTTCCTGTAGAATAAGTTTAAATATTTTCAGTTTCTAAATTGATGAAATCTATCAACTTTCCTTAAATACATAAAATGAATTATCAGATTTTTTTTATTAAATTAAAAAAGAGATACTAAAAATTTAAAATTCTCAAATATTTTGTGATAATAAACTAAACTATACAATGAAGAATAATATACGTTGTTACGAAATATTCTCAATTATTTGATGTTCAAGATTTTAACATTCATTTTATTCATTTATCTATGCTTATAATAAAGCTCAATGTGTGTGTGTGTGTTGGCGCTCTACAGTCCAGACCATTTGACCTACAGCTACTAAATTTGGCACATGTATACCTTAGAGATCGGGAATGTTCACCTCCGGCCGATTTTATTTTTGAATTTTTAATTAGAATTTTAATTGATTAAAAATTAAGCAAAATTTTAGCGTTTTTCCGCTATAACTTCCGAAAATATTATCGCACAAAAGTGATTTTTACATCAAATTGAATTCTAAAAAATTATATTTTTAATAATTTCAATTTTTTTACATAAAAATTAAATTTTTATTTTTAATGAATTTTTAAATAAATATTTTAACCATATTTTTCAACAATTTATTTCCCATAAAATAAAAATTCAATTTAATCTGCACGAAAACCTTTCGCGTGAATGTGAAAAATATTAGCTTTTATCAACGTGTTGCCATCACATTGATAGAAGCTCGAATTCAAATACAAGTTAATTACAAATACAAGTGGCCAGGTTTACACTCGGTCAGTTATAAGACGGTCAGTAGGCAGCGCATGCGTAGAAAGGTTGAAAAATGCTGTTCAGTCCACGACACTTACTTGTCCCGACGGCACAACAACATGCCATTTTATTGCCTTTTTTTTTATTACTGCTCATGTATTGGTGGAATTTGGCGGGGGTTTTTTTTGGCGTGAAAAAATTGATCACTTATCATAGGTTATTTAAGACATTTTTATATATTAAGGTATACAATGCTTAACTAATATTATTTTAAATTTAATCACATGATATAGTAAAATACGAAGACAATACAGATTTAGAAATGAAAGTATTCCGATGATGATTAGGTGTGTGCCAAAAGATGAATATTTTTTTATATTGGCGCTCTACATGTCAGACGGTTTGACTTATAATAACAGATTGTGGGACATGCATATTTTGGAAGATTAAAATACATTCTAAGGACATAATTTTTTGGTATTTTATTTAGAAATTTAATTAATTAAAAAAGCTGAATATTTCGGTTATTTTGATGCAATTTCCTAAAATATTATGACATAAAAATAAATTTTACGTTGTCTCAAATTTAAAAAAAAAAAATAGTCTTTTAAGTTAATTTTATAATTGCGCAAATTTTTCCTGATTTTTTTAAATAAATTTTAGATTAATATTTTCACTTTCTCATGTACGTGGTATGGAGAAACTATAATAATTATCAAAACTTTGAACTCAAGATTTTGACGGGTCTCCACGTTTTAGAAACATAGTTTTCAAAAATGTATGTATGTAACAAAGATAACTAGAACCGCTTTGAACTAGGCGGATGAAATTTGGTATACAGTTTTTTAACCAAATTTTGAGATTTCTATCAAATTGTGAGTTAGCTCTTTTCTTAGGAAGTCTGCCTGCCCATCTGTTCGAATATAATTTTACACGATAATTTCAAAATGAAGAAAACTAGACAAAGGAAATTTGGTACACAGATTTAGAAGATACGCAGATTCTATAGTGTAGAGACCTGTCAAATTTTGAGTCATATCTAAATGAGAAGTAATTGTCTGTCGGTCTGTACTTTCAAAAACATGTAAATGCGATAATAGAAAAACGCTGTGACTTAATCCCATACGGTCAAATTTCCGTATGGGATTTTGTGTGCAAAGTTTCGAGTTTGTGTCAAGTTTTTGTTTCAATCGGTTGAAAAAAGCCTGTCTAAAACAATGATTCAATTTTTGGATGCTATTAAAGGCATTATATTCGTTAATCCCCAAATACCTCGCTGTTGCAGCAAGCAAGCAAGCAAACAGTTCTGTATAATTACTTTAGCTTGAGTGGCATCACCTTGTTTTATTGTTATTCAAAAATTACTTATATGCTTGTACGTCTACAACTTGTGAAAAATAAATGTATGTCTTACTAACGCGAGTTCGCAAATTGTACAGACTAAGTCTATGGCAAAGGATACCAACGTGCTCTGATTGGTTTAAGCCTTGGCAATGCTTCTGGCAATGTTTTGCCAAAAAGATGACATACCGAAATATATTTTTACAAAAATAAATAAAATTTGTGGATTTATCCCCGCCCCCTATTTTTTATGGTTTACATGTAATATTAATCTGGAACACATATACAGCGGAAAAGATCAAATCCCGAAACCTAAATTCAGGAAATATAAAAATTACAATTTATTAAAAATAATTTTTGTATGTGTATCTTCTTAATATTATTTTGATATAACTAAAAAAAATTAGCTACGAAATCACATATTCCGTTAAAGCTTACATATTTATACGTTTTGGGCATGAAGTAATCATCTCCTCATATGTATGTAGTTGATGGAAAAGTAGCAAACGTTCAGCAACAAGTTTCAATGACTGCATAAATTAATCTAATAAAGGCACGAAAATCATAGAAAAATAAGAATTATTTCATTGCTGCATCATATGTTTAGTAATTACTTTTATATAGTTTTTATACTTCTGTGCATAAACAACATTAGTTACTTGTATTACTAGTATTATTAGTAATATTTATTATTATTAATAATAATTAGTATTAGTAGTATTACTACTAATATTTAGAGAAAACAATCATATTAATAAAAATTAGACCGTGTTGATATTCACTCGTGTCTTCCATAAAACTAATGAAAGGTACAAGGTTTGAGCCAAATAAGCGAAAACTACACTACTATGAGTGCAAAACATTGCCAAAAAGATGCCAAGGCTTAAACCAATCAGAGCACGTCGGTATCCTTTGCCATAGACTTACTCTGTACAATTTGCGAACTCGCCTTACTAACGCCGTCGTCTTTATTACTCGCCAAGTATGGCACGATAGATTCAGTACAAATGCTAAATTCACTCCAAAATTTAAAATTTCTTAATTATTGTAGCTAATTCCCTATAAAACATTCTCTGGCATGGTATTTTTAGGATTTCTATCAATATATATATATATATATATTTTTCAGGAAATTCAAAACATTTTCATTTTTTTAAATGTTTAATCGAGTATTCTTCATACGTTGTTAAAAGATTTTGAAGGATTTTTTAAATATCTATGTAACATACAAGGCGAACTAAACATAGGAAATTACAATACTGTGAGCATTAGAAAATTCATATGCTGGACAATAACGCTTTTAATATATGTCATGGCATTGGTCTCTATTAGGAAAGCCATAGACAATGTAAAGAATGTATGTAAAACTTTAAAAAAAAATACGGCTTTAATGCCTTATAATTATTCGATATCAGAGATTTACTCTCAAGATTTTGAAGGTTTTTTTAAATATCTATGTAACATACAAGGCGAACTAAACATAGGAAATTACAATACTGTGAGCATTAGAAAATTGATATGCTGGACAATAACGCTTTTAATATATGTCATGGCATTGGTCTCTATTAGGAAAGCCATAGACAATGTAAAGAATGTATGTAAAACTTTAAAAAAAAAATACGGCTTTAATGTCTTATAATTATTCGATATCAGAGATTTACTCTCAAGATTTTGAAGGATTTTTTAAATATCTATGTAACATACAAGGCGAACTAAACATAGGAAATTACAATACTGTGAGCATTAGAAAATTGATATGCTGGACAATAACGCATTTTATATATGTCATGGCATTGGTCTCTATTAGGAAAGCCATAGACAATGTAAAGAATGTATGTAAAACTTAAAAAAAAATACGGCTTTAATGTCTTATAATTATTCGATATCAGAGATTTACTCTCAAGATTTTGAAGGATTTTTTAAATATCTATGTAACATACAAGGCGAACTAAACATAGGAAATTACAATACTGTGAGCATTAGAAAATTGATATGCTGGACAATAACGCATTTTATATATGTCATGGCATTGGTCTCTATTAGGAAAGCAATAGACAATGTAAAGAATGTATGTAAAACTTTAAAAAAAAATACGGCTTTAATGTCTTATAATTATTCGATATCAGAGATTTACTCTCAAGATTTTGAAGGATTTTTTAAATATCTATGTAACATACAAGGTGAACTAAACATAGGAAATTACAATACTGTGAGCATTAGAAAATTGATATGCTGGACAATAACGCTTTTAATATATGTCATGGCATTGGTCTCTATTAGGAAAGCCATAGACAATGTAAAGAATGTATGTAAAACTTTAAAAAAAATACGGCTTTAATGTCTTATAATTATTCGATATCAGAGATTTACTCTCAAGATTTTGAAGGTTTTTTTAAATATCTATGTAACATACAAGGCGAACTAAACATAGGAAATTACAATACTGTGAGCATTAGAAAATTGATATGCTGGACAATAACGCTTTTAATATATGTCATGGCATTGGTCTCTATTAGGAAAGCCATAGACAATGTAAAGAATGTATGTAAAACTTTAAAAAAAATACGGCTTTAATGTCTTATAATTATTCGATATCAGAGATTTACTCTCAAGATTTTGAAGGTTTTTTTAAATATCTATGTAACATACAAGGCGAACTAAACATAGGAAATTACAATACTGTGAGTATTAGAAAATTGATATGCTGGACAATAACGCTTTTAATATATGTCATGGCATTGGTCTCTATTAGGAAAGCCATAGACAATGTAAAGAATGTATGTAAAACTTTAAAAAAAATACGGCTTTAATGTCTTATAATTATTCGATATCAGAGATTTACTCTCAAGATTTTGAAGGTTTTTTTAAATATCTATGTAACATACAAGGCGAACTAAACATAGGAAATTACAATACTGTGAGCATTAGAAAATTGATATGCTGGACAATAACGCTTTTAATATATGTCATGGCATTGGTCTCTATTAGGAAAGCCATAGACAATGTAAAGAATGTATGTAAAACTTTTAAAAAAAATACGGCTTTAATGTCTTATAATTATTCGATATCAGAGATTTAAAGTTAAACGTTTAAATGTTAAAAATGATTTTAATAATTCTATGATATCAAAGGATTGATTTCGAATTGGAATGTGTATGTAGACAATGAACAGAATATATGTAGAACTATTAAAATAACATTGTTGTTTGATAATTAGACAGCATCAAGGATTTGAAGTTTAACACTTGGAAAAGTTAAAGGATAGCATTTGTAATAATTCTAAAATATCATGGGTTGCTCTAAATTAGGAAAGAATGCTCAGACAATGGCCAGAATATGTGTAAAACTATTAAAATAGCATGGCTTTTATGTCTTATAATTCGGTGGTATTAAGGATTTGAAGTTATATCCATACTATTTTATTAAGTAATTACTTTGGGATGAATTTTTTGAAAAATGTTTGAAAATAGTTTTATTTTTAAATAATATTTACATAAAAAAATATTGAATAAATACCTTTGAAATCAAAATATACCAGTTAATTGACAAAAGTATTTTTTTAAATGGAATAAAGGGTAGGTATTTTTTTTTCTACTAAAATGAGGGATAAATAAAATATCTCCTAGTTTAAAGTTTTATCAAATTATTTGCTTAAAATTTTGCAGATTACTTTTGGAATATATTATCTACTTCCCGAACTAAATAATAAGCTCTATTTTTATTCATTCTTTAAATATTGGAGTTTGATTGATAAATAACAAAAAAATGTTCAATTTTTTTTTCATATTCTTAAACATTAAAATAACTATAAAATATTTCTAAATGCTTGGATTACTTATTCTCTAGTTCAAGAACTGCAGGACATATTGAGAAATTATTATACCTCATAAATTATAGTTTATGAGTTTTTTTTGTAAGAAAATTCTGTTATATTTTATATCTGAGGAAATAGCATTTAATGATATTTAATATGAAAATATAAAAAGCAGTGTAATTTCCAAAAAAAAATTGATTTAGAAGCAAAATCCTGAGAGTATTGTTAAGAAAACTGTTCAAACATTAAAATACGAAAAAAAAAAAAAAAAAAAGACATCTTAGAAACTTTTCGATTCTCATCTTACATTTAAATCCTATTTCCGACGCATCCTAGACTGAATGGATAGACGATTCTACGAACAAAACAGGGAGGGACATGTCCTAGATTTGGAAAAGTTCATTTTCGAATATTGCATTCGTAAATGCATTTCACTAATACTGGGACACGTGACTACCGACATTTATTACAGAGATGTCACCGAGCAGCATTTTCTCTTCTTAGAAGCAGTTTCTTTGAGAGAGGGGAGTTCATGACTGAGGAATGAAAAAAAGAGGGGAAGAAGGTGACATCGTAGGGTAGGGCAAAAAGGAATGATTTTTCTTCCTTTTATGCGTAATGATACGTGAAGTTTTGGGATTGAGGGTGGGAATTTTTTGGAGGTAATTTCTTGTTTAGCATTGTATTCACAGCATATAGATACCAATAAACTGCCTGTTGGCTTTGCATTTATTTAACGAAACGTTTACTTTGTTTGCTTTTGATGGTACAGATTTTTCAACTTGTAGCTTTAGCATTTCTCGTAGAATCCATGTTAAACTAGCGGAAGTGGTCTTCCCATAACTTTCTCGCATACTCTCTTATAAACCTGTCATGCCACAGAACAGATTACATGGCACTAGCGCACAATAGTCAAGAAATATAAATTTTTGACGTGAATTTAGTATTCCTACTGAATATGTCGTATCCTAGGTGGGTTTTAGGGCAATTAATCCGTGGTATGCGTTATAAATATCCAAAATTCGAATTTGTGTTTTGATACATTTTTTTGTCAAGTGATTGAAACAAAAATTTGAAAGAAAAAAACTACACTTGTAGTCACAAAACCACACATCAAATTTTATATTTTTTAAATCATCGTGTCTTTGAGTTATCGCGTTAACATGTTCTGAAAGTATGGACCGATAGACTGTCAATCCCTCTTTGAATTTGGCTCAAAATTTGATAAGTGTTAATTAATATTAATGTTCATTTTGTGTTTCAAACTAGTTCTCTTCGTTTTGTATTAATTTTCATTTTGTGCATCAATTTTTTTCTATCTAGATCTTTTCGCTTTTGTATTAATGTTTTTTTTTGTGCATCAAATTTTATCTATCTACCTCTCATCGTTTTGTATTAATGTTTATTTTGTGTATCAAATTTTATATATCTAGCTCTCTTCGTTATGTATTAATGTTCATTTTGTGCATCAAATTTTATCTATCTACCTCTCATCGTTTTGTGTTAATGTTTATTTTGTGTATCAAATTTTATATATCTAGCTCTCTTCGTTATGTATTAATGTTCATTTTGTGTATCAAATTTTATCTATCTAAATCTCTTCGTTTTGTATTAATGTTTATTTTGTGCATGAAATTTTATCTATCTAGTTCTCTTCGTTATGTAGTTATCGTGTTAAATTATATTCGTTCAGCCAGCAATACAGATTCGCTGTGATCAGAGTTTACTCAAAATTTGACAGATATTTACAATATTAGTATATAGACAATATGCCAAATTTCTCTCGTCAAGCTCAAAGAATTTTTGAGTTATCTTTGCCACAATCAGACGGAAGGACATTTTCCAAAAATGTGTTTTTCAAACTCAGGGTGGTCTAAAACTTATAGCTTCGTCAATGTTTCGAGTTCGGAGTTTTTGACGATTACTATACTTTCTTAAATTAATCTTATTAATTTAAGAAACTTATCAATTTCTATACTTTCTTAGTTACACAATTGATAAATGTAATAGGAAATCAAAGTTCTCTTTAACAATTCCTTCTAGTATTCTAATAATAGTTGGTTCATGAATGCATTGGGATTTTTAATGCCCTGAGAAAATCCTGGTTAGATATATATTAGGTTGCATTTTTGTGAAATTTAAGTCAGATATCATTTAAAGCGGAAGCCAATGAAATTTCTTGCTTAAATCCATACAAAAGAAGCTTTTCTGCAATAACAAGCTGCCTTATATTAAATGCAATTTGCATAGATAAATTGAATAAATTATTAATAATTATAACACCAAGAAACTCACTCTCCAGTTTTCTGAGTTTATTTTGCAATATATTGTAATACATAATATTGTATAATACCGTATAATATTGTAGAGTTCTGTAATATTATATTGTCCATGTTTCAAACTGCTGTCTAACACATCTCTCATATTTCTGAAAAACATCTTTATTATTATATCAATTTATTTGCTTACTTTTTTAGCACAAACACAGCTTTAACTGAAAGGACGGTTGAAAAGAATCGATACTATTTCACCTGCAAGAAGTTTATTATTTAGATGTCTAGAGTATCAACATTTCAAAAGTCTCCAATTGATTTCACGCAATATGCAAGATTTCCAACATGTTTTTATGAACAAACCCATTACGTTCGCAAGCATCAAGTCAACAAAGGTACCATTTAAACTCTCAATGGACCTACAGATCTCGAATGTGTGTGTTTGCTGGTTTCCAGGAAGGGTGATTCCCAGAAGCGGTCTTAAAGCGCATAAATATGCTAATGCATTTCATGCAGCCCATAAAATATCTCAATTTATTTCACTTTTGCTGTATTTGTGCCTGTTTTATTTTATGTTTAATTCATTAGTCTTTTCCCCTTTTGTTCATAATGTTTATGAAATCCTCGGTTTCCGAGGTTGAGATCACATTTAATGATAAATGCGAATGTCTTGTGGAGGAGGTGGGCGAATGCCCAAGTCATAACCAGTGACAGTTTGGATTCGGAACGAAAGAGAGGAAAATGTTTCAGCTGCAGAGAATCCTGTATAAAAAGCTTATTTAAAGAATGATTTGGAAGTAGATACTGATCCGCTTCCAAATTCCCATTCCTCGATATAATTTATAATAGTAGAAAACAAAAGATTCTTTCTTAAAGCTGATTTTAAGCATGAATAGGTTCTTTACGGTGGGAATGACAATTTTGGGACACATTTTTAATGTCTAAATTTAATTTATAATGTCTTGAATTTTAAGCTTTTGATACAACATAACATTAGAAGAACAAGTCTATCGAGATATTTGTTTGGAATTTATGTCCTAAAAGCCAAGAGGGCAAACTTACTGATTATGATAATGAAAATCAGTGAGATTCTTTTATCTTTGAGCATCTGGAACTCATAAAAAATGTGGTAGTTTTTCGTTTATTTTTGTGGAATTATGAAGTAAGTCGAAATTTCAATTTATTCTCTTGCTAATTTAAAGGAAAATTTAAATCAGCCCCTCATTTCATTGAATGATCGGAAACCTGACTGACATTGACCTTCAGTTTTGATAAAAAGATATCAATATTTAAAAATAGCACTTTCTGTATTTTACACTTATCAAGTACGAAGAGGAGTTAAACGTTAGAAACATTGCTTAAGAAAACAAAACAGCTCAGAAACTTAACAATAATTTTATTTTAAAGTTCCAATCAAAATCTACTTTTCAATTAAATCGCCTACGTTATTTAAGTATTTGTTGAGGCATTTTCAAGTTTTTCGATGAATTCGGAAAAGAAATTCCTTGCAATGAACGATAACTTCTCTTGAGTGGCAACTTTCACCGCTCATCCGAATAGTAACATTACTTTGAAAGTCCCTTTTTCATTGGACCAAAAGCATTGGAGTCACAAGGTGTATGGTATGGGGTATAAGGAAGCTGATCCCACAATCCCCATCTAAATTTTTTCAGAAGGCCGCACGTTTGTTTTGCAGTAGGGGTCTTGCATTATCACGCAGGAGCATAATACCTATCGACATTTTACCTAGCCGGCGATTTTTAAATGATTGTCGCAATCAATTAAAGTTTCACAATAAGAAGATCCATTAATAGTGGTACCTTTCGGCATGAACTCTGTATTCGTCAAATTTTCTCTGTCGAAATAATGGAACAATTCGACCCTTTTTTCGAGCCAAGGAAGAGGAATGTTTCCACTCGAAAGAGTTGCGTTTCACTTCAAGTAAGAAGAGATTGTCTCGTGATGGCAGCTACGTCACATCCATTAATTGTGGTACCATTAGGCATGAACTCTGTATTCGTCAAATTTTCTCTGTCGAAACAATGGAACAATTCGACACTTTTTTCGAGCCAAGGAAGAGGAATGTTTCCACTCGAAAGAGCTGCGTTTCCCTTCAAGTAAGAAGAGATTGCCTCGTGATGGCAGCTACGTCACATCCATTAATTGTGGTACCTTTCGGCATGAACTCTGTATTCTTCACATCTTCTCTGTCGAAATAATGGAACAATTCGACACTTTTTTCGAGCCAAGGAAGAGGAATGTTTCCACTCGAAAAAGTTGCGTTTCACTTCAAGTAAGAAGAGATTGTCTCGTGATGGCAGCTACGTCACATCCATTAATTGTGGTACCATTAGGCATGAACTCTGTATTCGTCAAATTTTCTCTGTCGAAACAATGGAACAATTCGACACTTTTTTCGAGCCAAGGAAGAGGAATGTTTCCACTCGAAAGAGCTGCGTTTCCCTTCAAGTAAGAAGAGATTGCCTCGTGATGGCAGCTACGTCACATCCATTAATTGTGGTACCTTTCGGCATGAACTCTGTATTCTTCACATCTTCTCTGTCGAAATAATGGAACAATTCGACACTTTTTTCGAGCCAAGGAAGAGAAATGTTTCCACTCGAAAGAGCTGCGTTTCCCTTCAAGTAAGAAGAGATTGCCTCGTGATGGCAGCTACGTCACATCTATTAATTGTGGTACCTTTCGGCATGAACTCTGTATTCTTCACATCTTCTCTGTCGAAATAATGGAACAATTCGACACTTTTTTCGAGCCAAGGAAGAGGAATGTTTCCACTCGAAAGGGCTGCGTTTCACTTCAAGTAAGAAGAGATTGCCTCGTGATAGTAGCTACGTCATATAATTGTCTGAAGTGTTGACAAAGTTTCATCAAATTATCCTTTGACCAAAAGTTTTTATGAAATAATGCAATTAATTTTCTTACTTACCTATATACTTTCATATTCAGAAGAATAGAGAAACTGGCAAAACCTCAAAGCAATGATAGACTTCACTTAAAACGCATTACAATCGCTTTATCCAACAAAGAAGAACATGAAGTATCGGTAGCAAAATACAATCGAAGTGATCACAGACAGCGCTTGCAGGAATCAGTAAACCACACGCAAACAGCAAATCGCTAATTAACAAAAGCAATAATGCAGCTGGAAAGCTCTAAATGCTGCTCACACTTCAAAAAGAATGTTCATTAGATTAACTCTCACTAGATTTCTCTGTTTCTTTTTATTTCTGTGAGATGGCATTGGAAGTTCTCGAAGAATATACTGAGAATATATTCGTATATGCTTTTGTATGTTTTTGAATACTTTATTATTGTTTCCAAATTGTCGCCAATATTGTCATTAAGAACGAGGGATATTGACTTAGAATCTATTCAGCATTGACTAAAAATGCCTGTAAATCTATCTTCCTAATTTTGATTTTAATTGGGCAGATAAACAATATTGCAGAATAATAGTTCATTAAATTTTTATTACAAAACCTTATACAAATTTCCTCTAATGCCCATTGTGTTTTTTGAACTATCGTTACCATATCTCCCTTAATTGAGGGACTATAAAAATGGAAAGAAGCCTGTAATTTCAGCGTCAACACAATACTCTTCCTGTTTACCTACGTTCCTTTTTGCGTTTTAATTTATCAATTTATAGCCAGGCACAATTTCCATTTTTCATGAATTTTTGGACTTAACAGAACTTGAAATAATTAACGATCACAAAATTCTTACGGACTTTCGCTTCTTGTGTATTTCCTACTCGTAACAGTAAATGATGTTTGAACAGATGATTATATACAAGATATCCAAAAAATCCAATGTAAACTTAAATGATGGGATACAGAAACAAACCATTTTTTTATTATCTAACATGGTGTTAAAAACACAAAGAGTACTGTTTGAATATCAAGTAAAATAAAAAGGTACATTAGTTGTAATTTATAACACATATCTTATAGAATACAAATTTACAAGAACCAAAAATTATATGAATAAATTTCCAACGGACTTGTTGTCATAATCTTATTATCACAAAATGCTTTGTAATAATACCATATTACTTCATAATATTGAAAAGCATATAGAATAAAATACAAGGTCACAGAGATATTACAGAATGTCTTGTGCTAATAAAGTTATACTGTCTTGGCATACTGATAATCATATCACTGAGTTCTTGGATTATGTGCTATACAAATATGTATGTCTTGGATTATGTAATGTGCAAATGTGAATGTTTAAGATTGTATACTATGCGAATATGCACGTCTGGGATTATGTGCTGTAAAATTCTATTGCTATGTTATACTGTCTTGTCAGGATGATAATTAGATATCATTGAGTTCTTCGATTATATGCTGTATAAACATGTTTGTCTTGAATTATGTGCTGTGAAAATGTGTATGTCTTGACTTATGTACTGTACAGATCTATGTAGTATATTTCATCTTATTTTTTTCCTTTGATTTGAAATTTACAAAGAGCAATCTTCTTATCTTGTATCTGTGTTTCATTCTCTCTCCCATGTTCTATTAAAACATTTTTTTTTTTTTTGTATGGATGATCTGCCCTTAAAGATTGTAAACGCCCTTTTGAAACTCTCTGGATATCTTGTGAATTTGATGTAATACCCCGTGTATGTTGGATAAATGGAAATTTATAAACATTTATTCGTCAGATATTTCGAAAGCACATTTATTATATTATTAGCTAATATTTATATATATACGTTAGACGTGGTTAAGAGTTGATACATAGTCGTATTTGATCATTTGAAAGAATTATACAGCAATAATGTATATATTCAACTCTAAAATGTTAAATAATAAAAATATTACAAATAGTCTAAATGTACGTCTTTTAGAAGCAAACAATAGAACAGTGAAGGATAATTTGGAAAAGCAGTTAATTCGTTCAAAATAATATAATGATATTTTAAATTCAATTTTACCAAGACGCGTACCGCCACTAATTCCATTGGTATAAAAAATGGCGCTTGTAAAACATTTGTTACATATCAGAGACACCACTTTAATTATCACTCCTAAAAGAGTTGTAAAATCTTTGATAATATTATGATTAAAATTAAAACAACAGATAAGAGGTTTATAGTTAAAATTTAATTCAGAAGGAATGAAGCATTTTCTCTCTAATCAAAATTTATGGCCAAAGATATAATCAGTTCAGAGATAATTTAGAGAGTTTTAGTGAAAATTAAAATTCGTTCATTAAAATTTTTCCCAAATTATTTTTAGATCACAAGTAAGTAAAGTAGTAAAAATTCCTGAATAATTATTTTCAGACTGGAAAAGAAACAACAAATTCGAAAATAATGACTATAAAGGAACTAACGTAATCAAGCCGAAAGAAATAAAATTTTAGATGTTTACTATATTTTATAAACATCTTTGAAATAAACCTCTTGATGCGCAAAATAATAAACTTCGAAGCGTAAAGTTTTGGAAATTCAAGCACAATTTTAATTTTAATAAAATTAGAAATTTTAATGACACTGAAGTGAAAAAAATATATATCCGAAAATATACAGGAATATATATTATGAATATATTATGTATACGTTATAAAATGAAAATAGTTGCCTACCCATAAAATTTATTTTCATTTTTTCTTAATTATAGGTTTTGCTTGCTAAACTAATTTCGGAACAACTATAGAGTTACTATCACGCGTGTCGGATAAAATAATAATAAACAAAATGATGAATTTGCCATTCAGCAGAAAAGTAATTTTCATAAAGAATTATTCAAAGATGGGATTTAATGAAATATTTGTATCTTGGAATGACAGGAAATTTAATAATGTGGTAAATACTTGCGGGGGGAGGGGGTTGCACTTGTTTGATGAATCCCTTGAATGCATTCCGAAGTGCACTACAAAGTGCTCTTCTTTAACCCTTTAAAGGGCCATTTTTTTCTTGCCATATTATATTAAAATATTTTTAGGTTTGAAATTAAAATAAGAAAAGGGAGTCATTTAGCTTATTAGATAAATTTAAATTGATGAATTAATTAAGTTGGGTAATAAATAATTAAGTGACAAACCAAGACACATCATTTTGTGCGAGATAAAGAACTGAAGCATTCAAGTTTCTGTCTTTCTAAAAAAAATTGTCAGAACCTACCTACCTTTGCCAACCTACATAATTTCATACAAAGATTGATAAATTTGGTGGGAAGCATACTTCCCACGGCCTTAAAAAGGGTTATATAATGAATGTATTCTTTCAAATAGTTAAATTTGATTTTAATATATTATTTAAATCGAATCACAGCCGTAATGTTTATTGGGAAATGTAGCGCACTGATTGAATGGTAAGTTAACCAACCGACTCTCCGACCCGCCACGAAGGCACACGGACCATAAGGCTGAATGACCGTATCGCCGCAACAGCAACACTGACAGGAACTGTGGTTGAATCCTAAGGGCCATCACCGGCCACGGTACAATCCTCCCCGAAGGAAGTACGTCCCGTCATCGATGGGAGGAGCCAGATCCCCCACCTATCTGTATACACTCCAGGGTGGCGAGATCCAACCACCATGCCGGAAGCATCTCATCCTCATTTCGAGGTGCTCCCAGGGGATTGATTGAATGGTAAAGTTAAAAGCAGAAAAAGACAACTGCAGTTTTTTTAAAGGGTAGCTTTTTATAGGAAGACTACCTCTTGCCATGATTCTTCTCACAAGACTGACTTCAGGAAATTTTCTTCATCAGTCCTTTATCGATCAGAAATTTAATCACCTTTCGTCCAAAATTTTATATATATATGTGTGTGTGTGTGTGTGTGTGTGTGTAGCGCATAACTCTTTGCAATTGTTATCTTGCGAACGACATAACTAAGGCAATTTATTTTGGATTTTAACTGCCTTGGAATATGTTGTTATATGGAAATATAAAAATCTCGGAAGACTTTGTAAATGGCCCATCTGTCCCGAAAAGGGTTGAGGGGTGAAATTTCATTTCGCTATAACTTACTTATTATTGTAGATAAAAAAAAATCCAATTAGCCAATTTAGCTCCTAATTAAGACGAACAACTTTTGAGTATAAAATGTTTCGATTTTGAGTTTAATATTTTAAATTTTGAGGCTGAAAAATGATTTCCAAGCTCTAATTTTGACTGTTTCTAACATAAATGATTTTTTTTTTTTTTTGCCAGATAGTAACTTAAGTGTAAAAACAACTACATTTACCTACAAACATCTACATTTGCCTTCCAGCTTAGCGGGAGGAATTTTTGTATGCGAGATGATATTTTTTCCAGAAGACATCCGGCCTAGTGCATATTTGAAAACGATTTTAGTGAGATGAGGTAGTCAATGTTGATCATTTAAAGTTATCTGTTAATTAGTCAGTGCATTCAATTAATTAATTTCTAAGAGGCTTGGGGATAACAAAAGCTCACACAATTCAGAAGTTAGCATAAAATTTCTCTTATCACAATTTAAAGCCTCACTTTAAGTTATAAGAAAAGGAATTTATTTTAAAAGACGAAGAAAGATGTGGATTTAATATATACATAGAGGTTCCTGTTATTTTTAAATAGATATTTAAAGTCAGGACTTTTTGAAAGATGGATTTAAACTTTATTTCGAATCCACAATATAAAATTGCAGAACCAATGTACAATGAATACGACTTAAAATTTATTAGCCCCGCCATTTTATGGCAAAATAATTTACTTCTCTTTTTATAGCAACAAATACTTGCAGTCTGCAATAAAATCTGAATTATTTTTGTCTGATTTCAAATAACTATAAAATTCGCCATTTTCATGCCACTCTCTGTTAGTAAACATTTCAATAATGTAATAAATCGTCTTGGAACATTTTTTTAATTAGTAATATTTTATTTTGAATTCACTAAGAAATTTTTAATATTAGATGTTCAAAATTATTGGCACAGTAAATCTATGATGCGTCCTGCTTCAGAAAGATTTCCATAGTGTTTTTGATGTTTACTGTTGTTTTGACACTTTTTAAACCTTAAATTTAAACAATTTTTTGTCCGTCGTAAAACGTTATGTTCAAATATTGAAGGCGGATTTTAGAGGTTTGGCGTAGTTCGTATGTCTCTATCCATATTGTATTTCATAATTTTAGAACTTATTTTTGTTATATTATCATGTAACTCCGTAACTTATTGGAGAACCAAATGGTAAATTATAAGAAATGATCAGTTTTCTATTTCAAACTCATGTACGTAGCATCAATACCCGATGCCCATGGCATCATCTCCCGATACTTCCCTAGAGCGGAAAACACAAAAATAATAACTTTTCTTTTGATATATTGTTCGTTCTCAAGTTCTGAAAACCTCCGCTCTTTTGCGCATGCGTCAGAATGTGTTTATTTAGTCAAAATAGGGGTAACAGATAAAATAAAAGTAGGAATTGCTTACAGCTATACTTATAATAAAGCTCAATGTGTGTGTGTGTGTGTGTGTTGGCGCTCTACAGGCCAGACCGTTTGACCTACAGCTACCAAATTTGGTACATGTATACCTTGGAGGTTGGGAATGTGCACCTGGGGTTCCTTTTTTCGAATTTTTAATTAGAATTTTAATTATTAATTAAAAACTAACTTTCCCGCCAAAAAAATCTTTCATTTTCTCCACCGCCAACTTTTCCGCCAAAAAAATCTTCCATTTTCCCCACGCCAAATGAGAAAGGCTTCAATTTTTTTTTCTCCCAACAGTAATGAGGCTAGGGTTAAAAATTTTCGGCGGATTATTTCAATCGATTCTGTTTATTTTCTTAATGTCTGATGCATTTAAAATTAAACATTGTTAATGAATCGATCTTTCAGATTCATTCTGAAGTACTTTTGAATTAAAATAAAACAGAATAAAGGAAATTAAAAATTTCTAATCCGCATAACGTTACCCCAACTGGCGTAGAAAAAATCACGTATTTGAGTTACGTAACTGGGGAAGAAAATTCACGCATGCGTATTCTGTTCTGATTGTTGCCATGACAACCGTTATCAATGGATGATTTAAATTATTTTTGAGTTAGTCGCATGCTTTTGTAAGTAAATTGTATTTATGTTAGTTATATATTTTTTGTATATGCTTATAGTTTTAAGTACATCGTTTTTTAAGTAGTTTTTTTAAAACCTGTTTCCAACCGTTTATTTTAAACGATTCGTTTTATTTTCTTAGTGTTTGATGCATTTAAATTTAAACATTGTTAATGAACCGATCTGCTTATAATGAATCTAAGAAAATTTTGTTGACAAACTCTTGAGATATTACATAAATTAAAAAAGATATTCTTTTGTGCCCATGAAGTTTAAACGCTGAGTGACTCTATTTTCAGTAATCAGATTATAAAAAAAAAATGCTTTGTTTCAGTAAAAATTATTATTATATTAATTGAAGATTAATTCTTTCCACTTTAATTTAAAGCATAAATTCTACGGGTGTTAACAGAAAATGAGAGATACATATTACGTTATGACTGAAGGCCTTTATAATATTATGAATGAATTATATGACAATCAAAATTTGAAGTTTTAAAATATTTTGATGAAGAAGCTATTAAAGTAGAAATTGTATAAAATATTTAATTATTAAAATTTTAACGAACATTAAGATTGGCGAACCGCTGGTCGCCAAAGGCGGCTAGTTTAACAATAAAGTGAGTTTGGATTATCCGCGAACATGGGAGACATAAAAATTGCGAATAACTTGCAGTATTGTCAGTAAACTACTAATTCAGAATAAAATACTTCAGAGCAATTTTTATTTACTGTAAGGAGCTTAAACATAAAATTATGATGAATAAAGGGAAGATTTTTATTCTTAAAATTTGATAACTCGTTTTTTTTATAAAGTAATACTAACTTTTTATGTTAATACACTTTTTTGTAATTGAGGTTTTGATAGCATTTTGAGATTAACAATAGTAAATAATCTCGATTACATTTTATGGTATTATAAACAATGGCTTCGGTGCAAATCCTGAAAAGATTTTTGCCACTTTAAATATCTATATATGCAATCAACACGCAATTTTGAGTTAATTAAAAATATCACGGTAAAGAACGGCATGAACGCATATACATGTGATAAAAATACGACGAAAAGGTATCTAATAAAGGGGAAATCAAGATCGAAAAACTCCTTAACTAGGGAGAATCGTCGTAAAGTGGTAGTCTTAAGATACTGAAATGATCAATACATATCTAGGAAAGTTAAGTAGTATGCATTTGACAGACGATGGTTTTGTACAGATAATTTAAATGGGAGCACTTACTGAGACAATAATACAGAATGAAAGGTTACGGATTTACTATAAAACTTCTAAGGATAGCACTATTCTATATCAAGTGAGATTTATCTACCGTTTGCACAAGAGCATCGCGAAGATTGAAAATTGCCCTTAATACGAAGGACTACTTATCTATAAACAATACAAAATCTGAAAAAAGAAGATCCGTGAAAACCTTTTTCATGCATCGTTCTTTCCTCAAAGTCGTTTGATAATAAATACATATAATATAATAAGTTAGTTAAATGCGCTTTTAATGTTCCTTACAAAATATCGAACAAAACTCTTATTGAATACAAAATATCAAGTGACCAAAAAAGTTCTGTCGTTTTCGCGAAACTACAAAGTTTAAAGGCCATAACGCCGGCGTCCTGGCTTAGGGATAGCGCGCCATCCCCGTGATCTGAGCGTCCCGGGTTCGAGTCCTGGTTAGGGCACGGTTGTTCCTCCCCTGGGTTCTATCTGCGAGGTGGGTAAAAGAGCCCCCCAGTAAAAAGGGGGGCTCTCAAGCGAGTGTGCGTGTGTGTCATCTTCATGCGAATGAAATGCATGAATGAAGTCCACCCCGTAAAAAGGGATGTGACGCATTAGTAACTAAGACGTACTCTTGGCCCTAGATGGCGCTATTGAAAAACAAGAATCGCTCACTCAGTTTAAAATATTTAAAATCTTGCTTTGTCAGTGGGCTTGCCCTTGAAAAGTGCCATAAGGAACAATAACACAACAACAAAAAATGTTACACACAGAAACAGAATAGATGGCGCTAAGTTTCTAGCAATACATTAAACAAGATTTAATGCATACTCACCTTTTGTAAAGAGAAGCGAAAAGGTTATCTCTTAATGCTATGAAAATGAGTACTCCAAACTCAATAATTCACGCTTCTCTGTAGTGCTAGCTTAAACAATGAACAAATGTTGTGAAAAAAGCTCAAAATATGCTAGACTTTCAGAGATGATACTGTCAGTACTAGCATCGCCCAAAGGTGGTTTAGAAAATTTTCTTCCGATGATAGTCGCTGAAAAATACTCCATGAAAAGGGTGGTCATATGTGATTTGTGATGATGAATTACAGACTGCAATTGAAGAAGATTCCCCTTGTCAGATATTAGTAGAAAGGTTCCCCGCAAGTGATGAAACCGTCCGTTTATATTTCATAGTCTTGAAAAAGTTTACAAGCTTAGCTAATGGATATCTCATCAATTGACACCTGGCTATAAAAGCTAAAGCAGGTGGACATTTGTTTGCGATTCGGTCCAAACAAAACCATTTCTTGAGCGTTTATTAGCCTGTGATGAGATGTGATTCTTCTGCAGCAATCCTCGAAGATCGCAACGTTGGTTGTCATTCTCTGGTGCTGTGGCACAAACTGGCATCAATCGGCAGTTCTATTGTCCGTATGGTGGACTATAAATATAATTGTTCATTATGAACTTTTACCAGTATTTGGGCTGGCGTCTTGGCATAGGGGTAGCACGTCTCCCCCGTGACCTGGGCGTTCTGGTTTCGAGTCCCGGTTCGGACATGGTTGTTCTTCATCTGTTCTATCTGTGAGATTTGTGAATGCCCTCCCCCCCCTGTAAAAAGGGGTTGCGCCAGCGAATGTGATGCGTAAGTAGCTAAGACGTACTCTTGGCCCTAGTTGGTGCTACTAAAATAAGAGACGCTCCCTTGGCTTAAAATCTCTGACTTCGTCAGCTAGCTTGTCCATGGCAAGTGCCATTATAAACAACAATAACAACAACCAGTAATTGGCAAATTACTATTAAAATCTATAATAATGTCTAGTTCAAAATAACTTCCGAAAAAACAACCAGCTTTATTGAACCGTAAAGACGCTCTTTTTCTATACGATAGATTTAGGTCTCATGTCGCACATAGGATCTCCGACCCTTGGATGTGAATCTCTTTTGCCCTCCCCTCATTACCTTCACATTAGCTCTTTGGAATATCTTCTACGAAATCAATTCAGAAATACAGAGGCTATGGAAACGGAGTAAGAAAACTTTTTCAATTCTAAATATCGTGATTGCTCTTGTTTTTCTATCCTCTTTCAAAATAGAGTACGTTTTCTACTACCTTTGGCATTCGTTTGAAACAGACAGATGGTTCAATTTGACGTGTCACATTAACTTCGCTGTTAAGCAAGAGTAACAGTAATAAAAAATGAATTTCGCCAAATCTCACCAAGAGCACCTCGATTGGCAAGTCATTATGATTTAGTTATGCTGATATTCGAAGAGAATTTTGTGGTATAAATAAACACAACACTCAACTGCAGAATTACAACTTTCTTGAAAAAAAATGCCAAAAATTTTCAGGTCTCTTAAAAATTAAATGAGTTAAGATTACATTTTTTTTTCATTCCGATCTTTGTCACAGATTTTAAAATTAATAAGGTGCTTTGTTAAATATTTTGTTTATTTTATTTAAAATGTGACTTTATTGCTTATAAAACCAAGAATATAATTGTTTTACATTAATAGTTGCCTTTATCGAAATAATAATGATGATGGAATTTCATTTTTTATAATAATAATGATGACAAAATTTAATTTTTTGTAATAATAATGAGGATAATGAGGGAATTTCATTTTTATAACAATAATGATGATAATGGAATTTCATTAATATGAATGGCTACTTTAAACAAGATATCTATATACTTAAAAGCTCAATGTGTGTGCATGTTTTGGTGCTCTACAAGCCAGACCGTCCGACGCACAGTTACCAAATTTGGTTCATGTACATCTTGGAGGTCGAAAACGTACACCTCGAAGCAAATTTTTAATTAGAATTTTAATTAATTAAAAATGAAGCGAAATTGTGGCGTTTTACCGCAATATTGCTGATATTATTACTCAAAAATCGTTTTTATATCAAGTTAAAGTTCAAAAAATATATTTTTCAATTTTGCTAATATTTTGACTTATAAATTAAATTTCTATTTTAAATAAATTTTTAAAAATATAAATTATTATATTTTTCAAAAATTTATTTCGCACAAAATAAAATTTAATCTGCACGTCCATGGCAAAAAAATTAGCTTTTATAAAGGTGTTGCCATCACATTTACAAAAGCTCTTATTACAAAAATAAATTGTTTGTTTCTTATGGCACTTGCCACTGACAAGCCCGCTGTTACGAAGACAGCGATTTAAGCCTGAGGGGGACGTCTCTTATTTTTTATAGCAGCGCCAACTAAGGCCAAGAGTACGACTTTGCTACTCACGCATCACTCATTCGCTTGCACAATCCCTTTTTATAGGAGGGCACATTCACACATCTCACAGATAGGACAACAGAAGAACAACCATGCCCAAACCGGGACTCGAACCCGGGACGCCCAGATCACGGGGAAGACGCGCTACCCCTATGCCAGGACGCCGGCACAAAAATAAATTAATTATTACTACAAATTAAATCTTGAAGAATGTCATTTTCAGCACGTGACTGTTTGAAATGAAATAAATAGGAAATGTCATATTTCCTAAAAAAATAAATGCAAGACAAAATTTTCTATGATCGTCTGCAATATCTATATTTTTAATTCAATAAATCAACCTTATTTAAGGCAAACATGATTTAATGCATACAGAATATCCATTCAAATTCGGACCCAACGGTTGATTTATAAATCTTTCATAATAAACATACATATGTACTGTTCAAATGGTCTAAATGAAGTAAATAATTAAATTTTATATAACTTGAGTCAATAAATGCACTGAGGAATTACGAATTCTAAATTTTTTCATATTCTACTCTGTGAGTCATTTTTAACAAAATATTCTAGAGACACTAATATTTTAAATAAGAAGATTTACACCAATCAACTAAATCAATCATTAAAGTTAATTGGTTTGTGAAAATATGAATATTACTATTCTATAAAAACTTTTAGATCTTTCTATTCACTATTTTAAACTATCAATTCCGGGCCAATCAGTGCCTGGACCTTCTCCAAGGTAATAATCGTAGATGAATGTGCTTTTGTGTCTGTGTGTATTTGTATGCCTGCATTTGTTGATGCCCGACATATCAGACCATATGTTCTAGAGCTACCACACTTGGTATATATACTTTGGACGATTAAAAATTATATCTTACATTTTTTTTTTTTTTTGAGATTTTAATTAATTAAAAGTTTAAGCTGAATCCTGGCATTTTTCATGATAACTTCGAAAATATTACAACACAAATTTATTTTTTAAATAATCTTAAAGTTCAAAAAATTATTATTTTTTCGTTAGTACCATTGTTTTAATCTATAAATTAAGTTTCCAATTTTAATGATTTTTTTAAACATTTTAATCATATTTTCCATCAATTTATTTCTCACAAAATGAAAGTAAAATTTAATCTGCAAGAACACGGTAAGAATGTATCAGTGACTTGCCGTCAAGTTGAGAAAAACTCAAACTGAATAATTAAATTAACTCTTATTGCTAGATAAACAAAAGAAAGTGTGACGTTCAGCACATATTTAGATGGGTGCTTAATGCCATGGAATAAATATAAAATGTTATATTTCCTAAATGGTTCCACGACAGTTGATTGCAAATTAGAGCAATATAATATGACTATAATAATATGACTTAAGTAACTGTAGAAATTTGAAGTTTAAATATATTTTGCTGAAGAAGTTATTAAGAGAGAAAGGTGCAGAAATATTGAATTGAAAATTTTAGGAAGCATTACTCCTGGTAAACTAGCAGCTGGCCAAAGGTGACTACTACAAAACAAATTGTTAATTATTAATGTTGTATTTTTACATGATAATTTCGTTCATTTGAAGGACAGTTGTAAATATAAAGATGAACAAAAGAAAATACCTTTTTCCTGTTCAAAATTCAGAATACCAGATGAAAAAGCTTAGATTTGTTTCTTCAGAACTTAGATCGAGAAATAAGACAGAATAAAAAATATGCCTCGAATGATTCATTGCGAAAATATACAGGAATTTATATATTGTAACAAACATGAAATAAATTTGTAAATACCCAACTCCAATTTAACAGAAAGTAACTGATTGGATAACATACGATTCTTTTGCCATCCCATAATTCCTGTGTTTTTTTTAACCGATTGGCTAACGGACGATTCTTCTGTCATCCCAGAATTCCTCAGTATTTTAGGCTGATTGGATAGCAGACGATTCTTCTACCATCACACAATTTCTGAGTAATATTAAAAGGTGATATTCATTTTATTTGTAGTTATTTTCTAGTTTCTCTCAATTTTGCTAGTATTATTTTAAATTTGCCACCTTTGTAATGGAGTAAAAATTTCAATGAAATACTTATGTACCTTGTTCTCTTAATAACTTCTCCAGCAAAATATATTTAAACTTCAAATTTCGATAGTCATGTAACTCATATTTTTGTAGACCCATTACGATAATATATTCATTGTATAATATATCTCTCTAATTTGCAGTTCAGCGGTCGTGAAATATGTCTAAAATATCACATTTTATACTTATTCCAGAACATTGCATTTCCTTTTAAACACGTGCTAAACATCATACTTTCCTCGGTTTGGTTTGGAATAAGAGTTAATTTAAAAATTCAGTTTCAGTTTTTGTCAAGGTGATGGCAACGCACTGATACACTCTTACCGTGCTGTTGGAGGTTAAATTTTACTTTCATTTTGTGCGAAATAAATTGCAGAAAAATAGGATTATAATATTTTTTTTAAAAAAAAATTCCTTATAAATAGAACTTAAATTTATAGGTTAAACATTGGCATCAATGAAAAAAAATTTTGAACTTTAATAGGATTTAAAAAACAATTTTGTGCTGTAATATTTGCGGAAGTCATCGCGGAAAAATGTCAAAATTCAGCCTAATTTTTAATTGATTACAATTCTAATTACTATTTCAAAAATCTCTCTAGATATGCATACTTTTTCATCGGCCAAAGTATATATATATATATATGCCAAGTATGGTAACTATATATCATATGGTCTGGTGTGTTGTGTAGTGAAAAAATTTAAAAGAATCGCTGAATCTCGAGTTACAATTGAGTTATCATTTAATTTCCTTTTCTTTGGACAACCCTTTCTTTTATCGCTAAATTCATCGCCAAGTCAGTAATCATTCGCGAGTTGATTCTCACTTTTGTTGACAAGGTCATGTATCACTAAGTATTAGAAAGGAAGCTGTTTTAATTTTTGCTAATTCTGTTTTTGTCTTAAAATTTGTTGAAATCATAAAAACTGAAGCAAATTATTTCATTTGAAATCTTGAAGCGTTAGTTCTTTCATTCTTCTAAAATTTAGATCTCAAGGCTATTAAATACATTCTTGTGGAAATCATCTGGCGAAAGAGAGATGCGATGCCCAATAAATCAAATAATGAGAAATGGTGCAGTCTTCTACAAGAAAACATGGATACATGGGAAAAACTAAAACAGAAGATTATCTAACAGTTCTTGAAAAAATCAATGAAGCACACACAAACACAAAATCCTTAATAAAGATAATCAATAACCACAATAGCGTCCAGAGTACAATAGAGAGCTTACTTTGAGATCTTCATTCCAAAGATAAATTCACTCGACTTGGAAAGTCTTTTTTAATTTATAGTTTGCAAGTAAAATATAAAATTTTCTAGAATTATATCAGTTTTCAGTTGCTAATGCAAAAAAAAAAAATCTCCTTTGTTCTTGTATTTTCAAGAAACATTTTGTGGTTTCACTAGTTGCCAAGTCGACAAATGATCAGAAAGATCACTAAATTTGTAATCTGGGATCAGTGATCTAACATTCATTCATCAGCCATTTAACAATCTATGATATTTTCTTCCTTTACTATGAGGCTAACTGCGTTCTAGAAAATTCTAGCCCGTCAAGGGATAAAATCTTCTAGAAGATCTTATATCTGGGCTAAAACGCTAGAAATATCGCCGTAAGTCTTATGTTTTCTAAAGTTTTATATTTTTCACCAATTTTCCAAATGATCCCCAAATGTGTTGTCAGGTTGTACTATCTTTTCATCAATTTGTCCTTAATTAAAAATATCTATATAATTTCCTTTATAATTATAAGACTTACTGAATAAAAAAGTACTATAACAGACTTGTAACATGTTCAAAAGTAATAAGAAAACAATTTAAAAGTTTAATGAAATTGCAAAACAGATATAACATTAACCAAATAGGAACATCATCCAAGAACAGATACAGAAGTATTTCGACGTTAATAAATACATCCAACTATGGAAATGCTTAATTAATCAAAGCGGTGAAAAGTTTTGGAAAATATAAGTTGAGCCTTCTACTTTTTCTTTTGTCGGAAATTGTTTTGAATTATAATGCAAAGTTAGACTTCTAAAGAATGCTCTGGAAACCCATATAACACATTTAATCTTACGGAAAATCATGGATTAAGTTTTACCAAACTGCCTGCCTCACATAAAACCTGACTTAACTAATCCCATCTTCAGAAACTGACAGAGATGCAAGTTCCCTGTCACTTAGCCTACCCCTTCCTGACAACCTCGAGATTTAAAAAAGTCGTCTGCTGCTCTGTGATTGGCGGAGCTGACAACGATTCGAAGGCTAATAAGCGATGAAACCATAAAAGAATGCAAATGGCCAAAGTCTTCATTCTTTTCTTTGCAGGCGGGAAGAAAACTTCGAACACTCGCAATTAGAACGCATAATAACGAAAAGTCGTCTGCAGCTGCCGATGCCAAACGATCTTTTTCGTTCTCGGGCGGAATACATCAAACATGTAAATGAGGAACTGTGTTCGAACGCTCGTTTTCCGAAAAAGAGAACACGTGTAAAATGGGAACGCTAATTTTGGAACGGCGGCGGGGCAAAAGAAGACGAAACAGTGACAAATCGGCGCTGAATAAAGGGAACAAGATGAATCGAAGGAATTCTTTTTATCTTTGGCGGGAAAAAATTCGAACGCTTTCAGTGTAAGCCTAAGTGAGAAAATTTGTGAGGTATTATTTGAATGTAAATGGCTACACAAATGGTGCTTGTTTCAGATAAAAATGCTTTGTATAGGACGTAATTTATATTTGTCGCTTTAATGGATTCTAAGCAACTAGTAATAGAGTGAGTCTTTGTTAAGGTTCATTCAGTCTTTTCTTCTGCCTTTTCCTGGTTGCCAATTTGTGGTTAAAAGGAACGTCTAAGAAAATGTTCTTTTCTTCGATTACTCATTTTAACTATCATAATTAGCTTTTGTCTTTAACCTTCGTCGCTTTGAACATATATAAATTACAGCATAGTCATGAATTATATTTTTGTATGTTAAAAATTCCCATTCACTTTAAATGGGAATAAATGAATTTTCATGCTAAAGGGTATAGTTAATTTATTCATAATTTCGGAAATAACTATAATTAGGTAGATTCTTTTTATTTAATGAATGGGTGATATATTAGAATATGTGCACTGATTATATTAAATATCATACGTCAGAATATAAATATGTATATAAATATAAATTTAAAAACTTAAAAATGAACACTGGGGAAAGAAAATAAATGTCACATTATTATATTAGAATGTTGTTCGTCAAAAGAATAGACATTTCATTATATTCAAAAACTAATTTTTATGCATAAATGTCCAATAGTTAGATGTGATGGTGACTATATGGTAAATTTGGCTAAATAATTATATTTGTTTCTGTAATTTACTAATATTTATATGGTTTTCTTCTTTATTTATATAATAAGTGAAAATAATCACCCCAAACATCCTCGCGTACACTCGAATAACCTTTTTATGCCAGAGAATACCTTACATGGCACTGGCGTACAATAGTTAAGAAATATTAACTTTTGATGTGAATTTAGTATTTTTAGTGAGCCTATCGTGCCATCTTTGGCGAATTTTTTGGAAGTTAATCCCTGACATGCCATTAATAGTATCCGGAAATCGAATTTGCACTTTAGACATGTTTTTATGAGCCAATTGGAACAAATATTTGACAAGAAACTGCACTTGTCGTCACAAAATCCGGTACCAAATCTGATATATATAAGTCATAATGTTTTGAATTATCGCGTTAACATGTCTCTGAAAGTACAGACCAAAAGACAATCAATGAGTTGATTGTCTATTTGAATTTCGCTCAAAATGTTCCAGGTGTCTATACTATCTGTGGGCTAAATCTTGTATATCTAGCTCTCTTCATTTTGTTGTTATCGTGTTATTCGAACAGCCGGACACTCAAACATCCTCTGAATAGATTTTACTCAGATATTTTTAAAAATCTCCAAATTTGATCAAAAGACCATGCATCAAATTTCAACTCTAACTCAAAGCTTTCTGGTGTTATCTTTTTTACAAAAAGACAGACAAAGAAACTTTTTCCTTTTTTTTTCTTTTTTTTTTGGATTTAAAGTGGTCTGAAACATGTAGATTTGTCAATATCTCAAATTTGAATTGTTTGACGATTACTATACTTTCTCTATACTACGCATATGAGAAAGTAATAAGAGAGAAGTTGAATTTAATTATCGAAACAATCTTTTTAAGATCCCAAGGGCTGCAGGGACGACATAAAAATATATCAGTGACAATTGCTCATGCATACACATCGAGAAAATGCAAATATTATTAATTAAAATTATAATAAAGTACGATTAACATTAATTCTACCTTTGAAAGCAGTATATAATAAAATATTACAAAGAGGCAATTAACGCCAATGTAGAATACAACAACAAACAAAAATATCGAAACAAATCAGCACACACACACACTCACGTATACACGCACACGCACACATGTATATGCACAGGCATGCGGTTGCACGCACGCACAAACTCAGATATCAATATAAGGCAATCAAAATTGTTTTCATAAATGTTCTTTTAACCAAATAAGAAAATAGAAACAACCTTGTTGTCTAAAAATTTTTCATATATTTGCACTTGATTGGATTTAAGAGTCTAAAATCCAGACACTGTCCCTTATTCAATGTAGTAAAAAAAATAATCTGTAATTCGGACTCGGAATAGATAATCTGTAATTCGAACTCTGATTAACAAAACGTAACACAAAGGCGTCACAGATGATAAACACAATGCAGAGAAGTTTGGAAATTATATCAATACCATACTTTATTGTTCCTGAAACGAAGCATTTGCTTATAGTGTCAATATTAATTGACTGCCAAATGTATTCATACACATATAGAGTGCATTTTGCATGATACAAGACATAAAAATATATCTTACATCAAATTTGTCATAATCATATAAAATGACAAAAGAGTGGAACCATATTGCTATGTATAATTCACACCAGATAATTTCACACTAAAAAAAACATCGTATCTATAAAAACCTGAATTACTTTAATAAATAAATTAATCTTACGAATTGCAAGACATGTAGTCTATACTTTTAGTTTTGTTTAAATCAAATGCCTTTTGAAATATTTAAATAATACTTTTAAATACAAAATAACAGTTGAGATCGAATATATAAAATGTTATTATGTTAAAAATAGAACCCAAATAAATGTTCAAAGTACATAAAATCATTTAGGAGATATATAGCATGTTCAGAGCCTTAATTTGAATTTTTATCGCCTTTGACTTCCAAATCCACAACTCTGCAGTCAAGAATAATATTTCATAATTTATTGGGAGCACTTCTCAGCATAGCTAAATCATAACGATTTCGCCTGCCATGTGCTCTTGGCGAGATTTGGCGAAATTTATTCACTTTTCTACCATTACTCCTGTTTGGCTGTGAAGTTAATATAGCGTGTAAAGCATGGCCATCTGTCTGTGTCAAAAACACACTAAAAGTAATAGAAAGCATTCTGAACATACAAAGGGAAAGAAACAGAGAGAGAGAACGTTTTGCTTAAAATAACATAAGGAATCTATAAATAATATTGTTTTGTCTATATTGTTGTATGGAGTTTGAAATGTTTGCACAAAATGTATCTTAGCACTTCCTTTCCATATTTCATAACTTTCTGATTCTTTGCTTGCATTTTATTGTATTTATTTCTAGAAGTATGTTGTATTCTTTTGCTCAAATTAAAATTAATTTGTTATTAAAGCAAATATATTAATAGTTTTCTATCCCTATAAAATTGCATTATTTTTATATTAATTGAAATTCTTTGAATACTTTCCACGACGCAGATAATAATGGCCTTTCATGCAATTTATTCTATAATGAAACATTGTTTAAGATTCCACAGGGAATTTATGGTTGTTGCGCCATGGTAAGATCCTCATCAAGGAAAGATTTTTTTTTGTTGTTTATCGGATATTTCAGGGATTAAAAGTATTGAAGTTATTAATAAGTATATTCCTTTTTGTCAATATAATAAAGAGCAGTTAGGAATTTTTTTATTAGAGTTCAAGTAGTCAAGATAAGGAGAAATAAATGTGTTCAGTCAACAGTTAAATATAAACAAAGCACTTTATGAACATTTCAGACAAATTCATTCAGAATGTCTCCAGCTGCGATAAATTCATCTCTTCGCTTATTAATGAAGCTGAAAAATGTTGTTGGAGGTATTCTGAATAGGGCTCACTAAAATCTTTATTCACCCAGGTGAAAGAAAATGTGAAAACGTGAAAGATATTAAATAAGCATTAAACAAAGCGTCTTCGAGGACGAAAATGTGCTTAACCTAAATTAGTAATATCTATGACACCTATGTAAATTAATGATCATACCTTCCGACATTATTATCTTACAAAAATGGTTTTTACAATATAATAAAGCTCAAAAATTACCTGTACAATGATTCTCATTTCATATTTATACAATGTTTTCTTTATTTTTCATAAATTTCTAAATTGTAATAAACAATTTTTCAGCAATTAATGCTTAATATTATAATGAAATTCAAATTAATATATCAAAATATTCAATTGCGGGCTTTTGCCAATGTTATGATTTGAAAATAAATTAAAAAACTATCTTTGAACATTAACTTTGAACTAAGATTTTAACTCCCGCTTTCATTTCCTAGTACATACACTTCTTTAATTTCTTTTTATTTAGTTAGTAAAATTGATATTTTTTTATCGTCTAAAGAAAGACGAATTTTTAAAAAAGATGTATTCGACATTAATATTTGACAGCCTAAAAAAGTCAAAGGTTGGATACCAAAGACAGCTAACTATTGTTTATTCTTTGAAATGTAATCCATTCATATGAAAAAGTTTGCTTGGTTACTTACTCGTTTACGAAGTATTCAGAAATTATTACAATTATTAGAAAATTCTAATTGAATATTTTAAGAATAATCCGCCGGCGTCCTGGCATAGGGGTAGCGCGTCTTCCCCGTGACCTGGGCGTCCTGGATTCGAGTCCTGGTATGGACGTGGTAGTTCTTCCTGTTCTATCTGTGAGAGATGTGAATGTGCCCTCCTGTAAAAAGGGGTTGTGAAAGCGAATGTGATGTGTGAGTAGCTAAGACGTACTCTTGGCCCTAGTTGGCGCTACTAAAGCAAGAGACGCTCCCTTGGCTTAAAATCACTGACTTCGTCAGCGAGCTTGTCTATGGCAAGTGCCATTATAAACATCAACAAGAATAATCCAAATTACAGACATCCCAGACTTCGAAATATTAATTTCTCTGCAGTTTAAACTGTCTATCCGTCTAAATAACAACTACAACGTCCGTCCAAACAAGGTAACTCAAAAAGCTTTTTAAGAAGCTAGAACGGTGAAATTTATTAAATGGCATTTAAACGAAACTTGTTTTTTTCCAGATATTTATATCTTAGATACTCTCAAATGTTAAATTTAGCGTTATACGCATACATTTAGATGCTTATATCTTTGGTACCTTCAAATGTTAAATTTGATAATCTATGGCCATTTTTAGATATTAATTTCTCTGGTATTCAGAAATGTTAAATTTAACAATATACAAGGTATCTGATATCCGACTCAAGGAAATAATCTAATTATTTGAAACCCGGCTAAAATATTTATCCAGGTATATTTAAGTATGTGTATGTATAATTAACATAAATTTAATGCACTTAACTAAAATTATTGGCTTTCTCCCTGTTTTCTAGTCAAGACAATTAGAATTGATCTTCTATGTTAAATTTATTCAATTTTTACTCATTTAGGCCTCACATTTTCTTAAAATGTTATTAAATGTAAAAGGCAAGTTTCTTGCACTTTGAAAGTTAATCCCGTTAAGAGAGTTGATTCATGAATAAGTGTTTTGTGGAAGAGAAAAGCGTTAGAATCATTTTCGAAATTGTTTAAAAATCGAATTGTTTCGAAATTGTTAAGATTATTAAGAACCTAAGTAATGGAGGGGAAAAAAGAATGAAACCAGATCATCTGAAAGGGTAAATATTAACTGAGAAACAAACAAACATTTGAAACCAGAATAATTGTGATTTTTTTTTCTTTTAAATTGGTTCAAATCCTTTTTACAATAATGTTAAGATCATTAGTTATTGAATATAGCCATAGCAATAACTTTACAAACATTATTATTTTATATTGACAAAAAAAAATTCCATTGAAGTTTTGTGGTTTTAAAGCGTATGAAAAAATGTCTTTCATTTCTAAATATTCATCTGGCAGAATACACAAGTATTTATGTTACGAATAGTTTTGACAAACCAGTTTTATAAAATTCTTGTGAATGTCAAAACAAAATATTGTCTTTCAAAAAATATTCTTATGCGGTTTGTTGAGTCCAATGAAATATTTATAAACACAAAAGAAGCAATATTTATAGTTATTTCAAACTGAATGGAAATTGTTGTCCTGCTATTCCAGGCTTTAGTGCTGGTTTTTCTTTGAAAGGAATCAGGAATTTGAAATGTATTTCTATTTTCCTAGTTGTTATTTGTTTTCAAAATTCCTTGGTATTTATCTATACTTATATAAAGCTCAATGTATGTGTGTGTTGGCGCTCTACAGGCTAGACCGTTTGACCTACAGCTACCAAATTTGGTACATGTATACCTTGGAGGTCGGGAATGTACACCTGGGATCCCTTTTTATGAATTTTTAATTAGAATTTTAATTATTAATTAAAAACTAACTTTCCCACCAAAAAAATCTTTTTATTTTCCCCACCGCCAAAAGAGTAAGGCTTCAGTTTTTTTTTCCACGCTAATGAGGCTAGGGTTAACATTTTTCGGCCGATTATTTCACACGATTCTGTTTATTTTATTAATGTTTGATGCATTTAAAATTAAACATTATTAATGAATCGATCTTTCAGATTGATTCTGAAGTACTTTTGAATTAAAATAAAACAGAATAAAGGAAATTAAAAATTTTTAATCTGCATAGCGTTACCCCAACTGGCGTAGAAAAATTCACGCATTTGCATTACCATAACTGGCGTTGACAATTCATGCATGCGCATTGTGTTCTGATTACTGAAAACTATTTTCAACGGATTCGGATTAGATTTAAATTATTTTTAGGTAAGTTTTATGCCTTTGTAATTAAATTGTTTTTATGTAAGTTATATATTTTTTTTATATGCTTATAGTTTTAAGTATATCGTTTTTAAGTAGTTTATTTTAGCCTGTTTTCGACCGAATATTTTAAACGATTTTGTTTATTTTCTTAATGTTTGAGGCATTTAAAATGAAACATTGTTAATGAAACGATCTGCTCATAATGAATCTGAGAAAATTTTGCTGACAAATTCTTGAGATATTACATAAATTAAGATATATATTCTTTAGTGCCCATAAAGTTTAAACGCTCAGTGACTCTATTTTCAGTAATCATATTATAAAAAAATGCTTTGTTTCAGTAAAAAATATTATTATATGAATTGCAATTTAATCCTTTCCACTTTAATTTAAAGCGTAAATTCTACGAGGGATAACAGAAAATTAGAGAGATACATATTGCGTTATGACTGAAGGCCCTTATAATATTATGAGTAAATTATATGACTATGAAAATTTGAACTTTTAAAATATTTTGATGAAGAAGCTATTAAAATACGAATTGCATAAAATATTTAATTATTAAAATTTTAACGAACATTAAGATTGGCGAACCGGCAGGTCGCCGAAGGCGCCTAATATATAATAAATGTAAATTTTTCCTTAATTTTTTTTTTTTTTCGTCATCCTGCTAGAACAGGATGCCAATTTGGTTCAAGGTTTTTAAAACCACAAAATGCATGGGTAAAAACATCGTTTTTATAAAAGTTGACGCATAGGTAATCTGATAGTCACGTGATTGTTTCAAAACAACTTAAACTAGTTTTTCATGAAAAAAAATTTTGGCTTTGAGGAAAAAACTATTTTAGAACTCGATTCATTTTGAGATGGTCAAAACCATCACTTTTCTAAATGTTAGTGATTGCGAAATTTGAATCATGTAGGAGCATGATGTCTTTCTGTCGGATTCATACCATGTGACTTAATAATTTTCTCACATGATAACTTGAAATTTGGATAGCAGATGGTTAAAGCACAGCTTCGACATATTTATATGTTTAAAAATATTGCGTGAGTTTTCTGTAGAAATTCGCGATCTTTTGATTGACAGAGGATTATAGGTCAAAAGTTTTTAATTAATTATTCTAATTAATAAACCATGCATATATTTAAATATGATGTCAAATAAAAAAATAGCAAATTATAAACATTTTTTTTTAGACTCACAACCGCTATACAGTGAATCAGTTCAATTTTTATAATATCGTTTGCGTTTATGGTGATGAATTTAGATTATGCATAATAATTTTAAAGAAAAGAGGAAATTCGTTTTGATAATTTTTCTAAGCTATAATATATCTTATATTTTCTGCAAAGTTTTCGTGCTATTTCTAGTTTATAGTTATTTTTTTACTTTTTCTGCACTTTTTAATATAAAAATAGAATTAAGCAGTTTTAATTAAAAAGTAGAATGTATCTGAAAGTTTATAATTTCTTTTCTTTCTTTTTTTTTTTTGCTTCTTATTCTTTAATTTTACGACCCAAGAACTTTGTTTTCTAAGTTATGGATGAATTTTTCAGCATCTGCTAATTTTTTTATATGTTTGTGCGAACATATTTTTGATTCTAAGAATTTCACCTATTTTTATTTAATTTCAAAAATGTTTTTCCAATCTGAATAACATTTTGCAAGACAATTTGCTTTGATTCAATATACAGAAAATCTTATGTCTTAAAACTCCATTTTCAGAAAACAAAACACGAACAACACAATATTACCTTTTTTTTTTCCTCCGGAAATTAGTTATACTAGTTATTTATCATCTATTCGGAAATGGTAGCATCAATGTAAAGAATATTCAAAATATTTTTTTTCAAAAACATTCATTTGAATTTTTTAGAAAGAATTTTTTCAAAAACATTGAAAAATATGGCTACAAAACTGCATTAATTTTTTCTGTAAATTCGTTTATAGAAATATTTAATTTAAAAATAATATATATATATATATATATATATATATAACTTCAGAATAATTTTAAAAATACCGATTTTATAAAAATATAAAGTTTAGAGAGTGTGAGGGTGGAATTGTGTTTATATTATTTCTGCAGAAATTTCAAAAAAAAAAATTCTTCTTGAATGCAATCAATTTTTGGAATTTCTGCACAACATATACATTTAAAATAGTTCTTTAAGTAAGAAAAAAAAAATCTCACAATTTTTCTAGAAAATATATTATTCTATTACATTATGGATACATATTTTTAAAATTATGGATTACTACCAACTGGCTGGCTGGTTACGTAAAATTCATTTGCATCTTATATACATAACTTATTCTTAATAATTACTACAGCAAAGTATTGTTACGAACTTGTAAAATTGCTGTTGGTTGTTTCCAGTAGACCGATTAATTGAAAAGCAAATGGTCGACAACAATACAAGGAAAAAGGAGAGAGACAAATAATTCAAGAAATCGCCAATAGGTGCCACTGCAGCGTGACAAAGCGTTCTCCATAATTTCTATAAGAATCTCTTGGTTCTTCGCAACAGTTTCCAGTATTAAAACAATGTGTTTCACTGCCGAATTCAGTAAATTCTTATTAATTACATGAACATGTCGAATACTGTTTAGATGAACAATTGTTACAGGTTGTTTCCATTAGACCGAATAAGAAAGGCAAACCAACCCGCAAAAATGTCTCATTTGAAAAGATTACATTATTTGGCATATTTGTGGAATCAATGGAGGTTTTTTTTCGTTCTGCTGTAGGTTAAGCAAAATGGTGTAGTAATTTTTTTTTTGGTTTGTCAATACAAATTGTTGTAAAAGTCTGTGGATCTCATAAACAAATTACACGGACATTACAATGTTTTATGTTGCTGCTTCGCTACGTATCGACAACTTCTTGCTCTATTTTTTTTCAATAAATCTCACTTTGATCTTAGGCAATAGGCCAAGCACAGGATCTGCCTTCTTAGTCGCATGCCATTTTGACCTATAGAATAACCTACACAACTCTCTGAAATGGTGAAGTATTTTCAGAGATAATAAAAATTATCTGAATTTCACTTCAACAATGAAATATAATGTCGTAAAATAATCTTGAATTATGTTTTAAAATAAATAATAAAAAAATTGAAAAAAATAGTGACAAAAATTTATATTCTTAGATCAATACTATTTTTCATTTTTATATGGCTTAAAAATTCTTTTTGTGGGCCACTTTTTTTGAAAATTATAGCAGCTAAACACGGTAATTTTTCTTAATATTAAATGCTTATTAAAATATTTTAAAAAATTGATCTACAGTGTATAGCCTTAATTTCTATATCAAATGGTTTGACCTGTATTGCCCTTGTATCTTTATTATTATAAAATATTTTATTCGTAAATCTGTCTATGGACTATAGATAGTTCTGGTTTATAGACTGTAGATACCACTATTACCAGGAAATCCCAGGGATGTTAGTTCTTTGATGTCTTTTTGCCAATCGTACTTATTTAAATTATTTACGGGATTATCCCAATAATCAATTATTTTCAGAGTCATCTGTATATTCAGATTCACTACTGCTTATATTCACTACATTCGCTTCAGATTCACTACTGCGAAATTTTTTTTTCTCTGTTTCACTATCTGCTTCACATCAATTTAGAAATTTCACTCTCACTTAAATATTTGCTCTTTTCGCCATAGAAACTAAAACAAAACTAACCCAAAATATAAAAAAAAGCCTACCTAGCAACCCCCGAATGCAAGCGATAAATCTACGCCCACATAAACCAATTAGTAATCTTTTATCTATCTTAGTCAAAATATAAATGTAGACTCAACAGTGCAATCATTCAAGGTTCTTTAAATGCCCAATTCTCTTGACTGCCGAAAAAGTTTAATTGCTTATATGTTCAAATACCCGGATCAAATAAATAAATAAAAACTCGGAACCAAATAAGCATATTGAAGGTCTATTTTCTGTGAAACATTATTATAACGGACTTCAACCGCCATCTGGTGCCATTTCAAAACTTAAATAAAACGTTCCAAATTGAAATCACGTATACGCGATCACGAGCTCCTGGGATTTGAAAGGCTAATCACATACACGATACCGTGAGCGCTGATGGGAGAATTGAGGTGTGCGTGATCACGCTCCTCAACGGGTTAATTTATTTATTAATAAAAATTTATCTTTACTCTCAAATGCTATTTTTCTTCATATGAACAATAATATGGAATAATTTTTCCTTTTACATTCCTGCACTAAAACGTCACTCGTTTCTTGTATACAATTTTTTTTTCAAAAATTCTTTTTTTCTAAAATACCCCATTTTTTTATTTTTAAATCAAAAAGGATAATTATTTTCATATCTTTTAAAGACAATGCCATACAACATACCAAATCAATCATCCGAAAATATCAACTGCCCACCAAAAAAGAGAAAAAGAATTAAAAAAAATTATTTCATATACAGTAATGTTATACTGAAATCTATGCATTCTATTTGAATTCTTCTTATGCTTCAGACAAGTGAAAACTACGGCGGGAAAATATCAAATAAAGAGAGCTTCGAAAGTGCAAATATATAACTAGACAGCAGACTTTCGAATGTTTTTGATATTTTTTTAAGCCTTCATCCGGTTTTCTTTTATGTAATAGAATTCTCTCCTTACTTTTGATTATGTCCGCTAGGGTGGAAAAAAAGAAATCAGGATAGGGGATTTTTTTTTCTGTTGTTTTTTATGGTCTAACGCTTGAACGTGGGAACGTTTTGGAAAGTCTTCCGATTTTTTTTTTTTTAATTTACTTGATGCGGTACGGGAGGATTTGTCTAGAACTTTCCGTTTTTTTTCTTCAAAACTGCAGTGTTAACTTGCCACTTGGCTTGAATAGAATTCTTGCTCCTTTATGATTTGTGCTACTTGATTTGTTTCTTTTCTAATTTGATAAAAAATTTTTGAAGAGTAAATCTTGCTTCATCTATACTTATAATAAAGATCAAAGTGTGTGCGTGTGTTGGCGCTCTACAGGCCAGACTTTTCGACCTACAGCTACCAAATTTGGTGTATGGATACTTTAGAGGTCGAAAATGTGCACCTGGTAGCGTTTATTTTAAACTTTTAATTAGAATTATAATTAATTAAAAATTAAGCAAATTTCGAGGTTTTCCGGTATAGCTCGCAAAATTATTACAGCACAAAATTGATTTTTACATCATATTGAAGTTCAAAAAATGATCTTTTCAATGATAATAATGTTTTGATCCATAAATTAAATTTCTATTTTTAATGGAATTTAAAAAATATAATTTAATTATATTTTTTAACAATTTAACAACACAAGATAAAAACAATATTTAATATGAACGATTATGGGAAAAAATTAGCTTTTGTTAACGTGCTGCCATCATATTTACAGAAGCTGTGATAAAAAAAAAAGTTAATTACTACTGCAAATTAAATCCAGAAAAATGTCATTTTCAGCACATGACTGTATGAAATGAAACAAATAAAAAATAAGATATTTTCTGAAAAAATAAATGCAAAGACAATGTTTTCTATGATCGTTTGCAATATCTATATTATTAATTTAATAAATCAGCTTTTTTTAAATTAAATATTGCTTAATATATACCAGATACCCATTCAAATTCCAATGGTTCAAGATCCAATGATTATTTAGTAGATCTTCAGTAAAAGACATACATACTGTTTTCTACAGTTAAAATGATCTAAATGAAGTAAATTGTATTTCATGCAGCCTGAGTCAGTAAATGCACTAACGGATTACAAGTTAAAAATTTTTTCATATTCTACTCTGTGAGTCATATTTAACAATATATTCTTGATATACTAATATTTTTAATAAAAAGTTACACACATCAACTAAACCAATCATTAAATTTGAATGATTTATGAAAAAAATAAATATTACTATTCTATAAAAACGTACACTTTTAGACCTTTCCATCCAACATTTTAAAGAAAATATGAATTTCGGGCCAATCAGTGCTCGGAATTTCTCCAAGGCTAATAATCATATGAATGTGTGTTTGTGTGTCTGTATGTACTGGTGTTCTACACGCCAGACCATATGCTCTAGAGCTACCACTCTTTGAATATATATAATTTGTTGGATTAAAAAGTATGCAAAAGAGATTACTAAAAAATGTAATTAATTAAAAATTAAGCTGAATTTTGGTATTTTTCCACGATGATTTCCGAAAATATTATAGTACAAAACTATTATTTCAAATCATCTTCAAGTTCAAAATTTTTTTTTCCCTTGGTACTAATGATTTAACATATAATTTTTCTATTTTTAATGAAATTAAACAAAAATATTATGATCATATTTCCCAGCAATTTATTTCGCACAAAATGAAAGCAAAATTTAACTTGCAAGAGCACGTTAAGAGCGTATCAGTGCCTTTTTGTCACCTTGAAAAAAATTCAAACAATGATTAAATTAACTCTTAATGCAAACTAAAACAAGGAAAGTGTGATGTTCAGCACGTATTTAAATATATTTGGAAGAAGAAGGTGTTAAGAGAGCAAGATACAGAAATATTGAATTGAAAATTTCGCAAAACATTACTGCTGGCGAACCAGCTGGTTGCCAAAGGCGGCTTGTGTTATACATGAGATTTTAAGTACTTGATTCAGAACTTGAGTAAAAAAAATCTATTTTTTGTGCTTCTTGTACACGGAATACTACGAAAGAAAAAATTGTTATCTTCCAAAAAAAATTCGAAATCATTTTTGGGGAGAATATCCATGTTTCAAACCTCTCTACGTTCGGAAACAATGTTTCTGGAAGTGCGCAGATCTGTCTGTCTGTATGTGAGAACATGACAGCTGAAAAAAAGATTTCAGCTAAACGGATGAAATTTGTCGGATTAGCTTAATAATAAATTTATTGATTCCTATCAAATTTTGAAAGAAATCCATTCAACAGCTGTCTGCATACAAAACTTAGAAGCAAAATAAATGAAATGGATTGCGCAGATTTATTATCCAAAATGTATATCCGTGTAAAATGTACGCAAATAAACACGATAATTTAAAAATTTACAAACATAATTAACATTTTAGTTTAAACTTAAAAACTAAAAAAATACTATGCAGAACCATGAAACTCGTACAGATATTAAATAAACATTATAACATTTTGTGACGCTACAGCTCCACAAATCGTCAACTTATTGTAATAATCTTTCAAATGAATCTTCAGAGCATGATCCGGAGAGCCGGACAGGCTCTCCGGACAGGCTCTCAGGTCAGGACAGTAACGCAAAGCTCCTTGTTCCATGCTGCTTTGGCCATCATAATGATCTACACAACCTTCTGAATTGGGAAAGTTCAATTTCGTGAACCCTGTATTAGCAGCGACATTGAAAACGATTTAATTTTCACTTCAACAATGAAATATGTTGTTGTAAAGCATTCTTAAAATAATTTTCAAAAATAATTAACAATTAAAGACAAATATGCAGAAAAAATGAATACCTTCGGAACAATAATTTTTTTTCCCAATTTTATGTGGTGTTTTTGTCGTGCCGTGTTTTTTTGGAAATAATTGCAGAAAAACACCACAATTTCTTTTAATTTTTAAATGAAACTAAAAATTTAAGAAACTCGTTCCACAGTATATAGTTTCAGTTTATAAATCAAATGGTTTGGCCTGTATTGCAGTAACGCATTCCTATTTATGTATTATTTTTAAAGATTTTACTTATCGGAATTGTTTTCACAATTGAAATAATATCATTAAATTTGATTGAATTTCATTGATGATATTCATTATTCGAAAATAAAGCTTTAAAAAAACTGATTTTTTTTTTTTTTGAAACAGATGCCATTTAGTGTTAAATTATTTAATTGTGAAAAACATTTTAATAAAATTTACTATTATTATGTTACTATATTTATAATATTTACTATCTATTAATATAATAGATAGTACATATATATTAATATTTACAATCTACTTTTATAATATTTACTATTACTATACTATATTAATAATATAGTAATAATATTTACCATATTATTGTACTTAAAAATTTTAGTTGCAGTAAGAAATGATACTAAATTATTCATATTATTAAGATTATTTTAAAATATCCGACAATTTAAGCTTCGTCAAACATCTGAATTATGATAAGATGATGTTATAATTGCTTAAATACTTAGTTAAATTTTCATTATTTTCATATATTTGTATCTTATCGTAAAATATGTATAATTCATTTTGATTGAATAATACCTCTAAATAAAGAAAATTTAATACGACTTAACTTATCGAATAAAAATCATAACCACATACTCCAATAAAACTGATATTTTTCTTCACATGAGTAATAAAATGGAATACATTATCTTTTTACGTTCTTGTACTGAAAAATCACTCTATCTTATATTTTCTTTAAAAACATTCTAAAATACCCCATTTTTTCTTCTGTAAAACAAAAAGGAAATGATTTTTCATATCTTTTAAAGACAAAGTCATTCCATAAACAAAGAAAATGGTCAAATGTTGGAAGTCGAATCTCAAAGAAAGAAAAAAAATTCTGCTCCTTAAAATAACCATCAAGTGTATTTCAAGGAGTAGACACTTTCCTTTTCTCTATCGTCTTTTCGAATAACTTCCATTGTGTTTCGGGAGCGAAATGCATTTGTTTTTGGATACAATGTACCAAATCAATCACCTGAAGATATCAACTGCCCACTAAAAAAAGGAATAAAACAAAAAATAAATCTTTCATACACAGTAATGCTGCAATAAAATCTCTGCGTTCCATTTGAATTTTTTTTTTTTATGCTCTGGACTTGTGAAAAATAGGGCTGGAAAATGTCGAATAAAAAAGCTTCGAAATTACAAATAAATAAATAGAGAGCGGACTTTCGAATGTTTTTGATATTTACTTAAGCCTTCATCCGGTTTGTTATGTGATATAACTCTCTCCGCACTTTTGATTATGTCTGCTGGGGTGGAAAAAAATTAAAAGTAGTATGTTAGGGGGAAAAAAGAATCAGGATAGTGGCTTTTCTCCGTCGTCTTTTATGGTCTAACGTTTGAACGTGAGAACGTTTTCAGGAAGCCTTCCTAAATTGTTATTTTTTTAATTTTCTTGATGAGCTACGGAAGGATTCGTGTAGAACTTTCTATTTTTTTCTTCGAAAGTGTTTCTGGACTGCAATGATAACTCTCCACTTTCTTGCTCTCTTAAGATTTCTGCCACTGGATTTATCTCATTTTAATTTGTTTATATGTTTTTGAAGAATAAATCTGGCAACTTGTAATATATGAGTTTTTAAATACTTTATTCCGAACCCGAGTAAAAAAAAATCTACTTTTTTAGATTCTTGTGCACGTATTATAACTAAGAGAAAGTATTGCAATCTTCGAAAAATTCGTAAATCACAATTTTGATAATATTGACACGATTCAGACCCCCTCTAATTCCAAAAAGAATGCTTTTGGAACTGAGCTTATAGGTCTGTCTGTCTATGAACACGGCAAATTAAAAATTATTTGAGCTTTGCGAATGAAATTTGTCAGACGTGATGCACACCAGAATTATTGATTTCTTTCAAATTGTAAAAGAAATCCATTAAAAAAACCCTGCATGTCCAGTTGTCTTAACCCTTTAAAGGGCCATTTTTTTCTAGTCATATTATATTAAAATATTTTTAGGCTTGAAATTAGAATTAGAAAAGGGATTCATTTAGCTAATTAGATAAATTTATTTTGATTAATTAATTAATTTGGTTAATTAATAATTAAGTAACAAATCAAGACACATCATTTCGTCTGAGATAAAGAACTGAAGCATCTAAGTTTTTTACTTACTAAAAAAAATTTGTCAGAACTTATGCAAGCCTACAAAATTTCATGCAAAGATAAATTTGGTGGGAAGCATACTTCCCACGGCCGTAGAAAGGGTTAACAGAAGCGAGCACAGTACATATATTCTATATAAATTAAATGATGTACACAAATTTATCAACCAAAATATGTATGCTTAACAAATACATGCAAGTATACCCGATTATTGAAAAACTTAAAACTTAATTGAATAAAATGTGTAACAAAGTTTTAGCATCTAAAGTGTAGAATTTTATTAAATTTTTAATTGAATCTATCAAAGGATTTGTCGTCTGAACCCTATCCTCACTTGTAAGCAAAATCGATAACTTAAAAACCTCAATGAATGAAATGAATAAAATTATCTTCGGTTTCATGATTGAAATAATACTTCTACTACTAATTACTGTTTAATTCGGTCGGAAAGAAAATACGCAAATTACAGTGTGATTCATATTGAATGAGACAAAAAAATTTGCATAGTAAAAAATCTGTAATTGATTTATTTAACCAAAATAAATTTATTCGAAAGCTAAAATTATATCAGTTTTAAGGTGTACGTACGCACTTGAAGATATTTTTTTTTTTAATTTTAACTTTAAAAATCCAGTTTTTTCACAGTAGGTTATTAATATATGTTTGAGCTCATTTCAGTGAAAAAAAAACCATATTCAACTAATCATTAATTAATTAATTAATCAATATTTAATGAATTAATTGGCCTATTTTTTGAAACAGGATATCTTAAATTCTAATTTGTACAGACACACAATTCTAGTTGGAAATGATGCCTAATATTAGTCTTCATGTGGTTTGCCTCAAACAAATTATAAAAATATATAGTTTTTTTAAACAATTTTTTCATCAACGATGAATAGAAAAAGCGAGATTTTTTCTGTCATTTTAACGTTTAAATAGCTATTAAAAATTTATTTCTATAAATATAACTTTGATTGAGACACAAAACATCCGCTATTTGATACAGATTATTTTGATATATAAATAACTGTATTTGGTTCATTTCTTGTTGAGTTATGATTGTTTGAATGAAGCAACACAGTGAAAAAATATCATTCTTCATAAAATGAGTTTTTAAAGCACCGTAACTAGAATTTTTAATGAAAGCACCTCAAAAAAAATAATTATAACTCGAGAAATATTTCGAATATTGACAACATCTTGGTATCGTTTGAAAGCTAAAGGATCAGAGAACATTATTAAGCAATAAAAAAAAAATCGATATTTGGAAGGATTTTCGAAGTTTCAAGTGTGTACATACACCTTAACTGGCAACAGCAGAAATTTTACCAGTAACTAAACTGCCGCTCGAGACCGTTAGGAGAACGCATTTAGCAACGTTTTTATTAACATGGCACCATCTATATGCAGGAGAAAGCGTTCTATGTTTTAGAATATGCCAAAACATCTTTTATCGTTGTTCAAAAACATTTTCACACGGCAATTGTTATAAAAAAACCACCGCACCGTCTTAATATTAAGTTGTGCGGAAGCATTTTTACATTTTTGCAAGGGCTGCCTGTATGAGGAAACCATCCCAAGAGGAACAATCACCAAAACAGAAGGTCAGTCGGTCTGAAAGAAGGCGAATACACAATTCCAAATATTACAAAATGCATATTAGGTTTTCTGATACTTCATGCCAGGGATTAATCTCTAAAAGTCACTCTTTAATAGATTTTGCCGTAGCTATTATTCGCCAAAGGATACGATTAATGCGCAAATGAAGGTTCCCGTTGTTATTCTACAAGTCACATAATGCTGTGAGATTCTGAAGCTAAAAGTCTGAGTACGTACGTCGATTATAACTTCCACATTAACCCAGAATGTTATCGGGGAGGTGAGGTGATTCTTTTATTAGGTCATACGGGAGACAGTTTCAAGGTGATAATTTTCACTGATTCTGGTTATGTGGGGTTTTTTACTATGCATTTTGAAGTTTCTAATTTGGAATTGATATTTTGAGGCAATGATTTTCAGATCTAGCATGGTTTTCTTTATATTTCATAGAAGTTATTATAATCTCAAAGATTTGGGCTTTTACGTCTTTAGAGGTGCTATAAGTACTTGAAATTCTTATTTATCTATATTCCTATAACATTCATTGGATATAATAGAATGGATTTCAATGATCGCACAGTTACGATACAAGTTTAGATGTTATGTTATCTACCATTTAATATTGTGTTTGGTCCTTAATCTTTATTTCCTCGTACACATAGTACATAGAAAGCATTGTAATCGTCAAATAATTCGAATATCCTCGTTTTAGACTTTCCTGGTTTCAAAAACACAATTTTTGGAAAATATCTGCCTGTCTGAAGAATAACTCAACGACGATTTGTATTTAATTGGATGGATAAAATTTGAAATACGGACTTATTACCAAATCCGTAGATTTCTATCAAATTTTGATTAAACTCCATTCTGAGGATGCCTGTCTGTCTGGCAGTCAAAAACGCAGCTAGAAGAAAGACAAAAGGGAGATATGTTTATATTTAACATGAGGGTCAACTCTGTTTATTGGGAGGCTTAAACACTGCGGATAACTTGTACTATTCTAGGGTAAAATTTTAATTCACAATAAAATGCCTTAGAGCAATTTTTAGACCGTAAGGGATCTAAAAATTAAAATACAATAAATAAATAAAAAGTTTCGATTTTGAAAATTTTGTAATTTGCTCTTTACAAAATAGTAATAATTTTTATGTTAAATCCTTTTTCTTTTTGTTATGGATTATTTGATAACATTTTCGTATTAACAACAATAGATAGTCTCGGTCACATTTAATGCTATTTTATAAAATATTATTTGTATACCACTTTTGAAAGAGTTTTGGCACTTGAACAAGCCGTATAAACAATCAATATTTACTTTTGAGATAAGATAAAATAGTGCGGTAACAAACAACTGTCCCATACATGTGGGAAAAAATTGAACAAATAAGTATCTACTGGAGCGGAAATGAACATCAAAGGATTTCGGTAAATTGCTTATCCTGTCGTATTTCACTCTTTAGCGAAGAAGAATCGTCGAAAAGTGGGAGATACTGAAACGAAGAGTACAAGCGAAAGAAACAAACTCGCCAGTCAGCAATCACTCAATTTGCACGAAGTTTTAACGTTCAGAAAAAGTTGCATGAAGTAACTTCGAATATATTCTCCAACTCAGTAATTTGTAGTATTTTACCTAAAGAATCTATTTGCGTGTAGAAGATAAGCAAATTAACGAGGAATGCCTTGAATCTATACTAATTCATATGACACTCACATAATTTATTAAGATTCCCAAAAAGTTTATCTAAAAAAATATCACTGTCATTGAACTTAAAATTTAGTATAATGATATGACCGAATTATATATTGTTTCAAAATTCGGGGTTCTTTTTCTATTTGTTGGTCGAGGAAGAAACAGTCCTTTAGAAACAACGACTTTTATTAAACACGAAGTCACTAATACAAAAACGACGAATATACAGTCGAGACGGACACACGTAAGACACCACAGAACACCGCAACAAACAGTAGTCCACAAGTAGATATCGTTAGTAATAACAACCGCGGCACCCAAAGCGGCCAGGCAGAATTCAGCAGGAGGAGGGAATCTTTAAGCTTTGCTCTACGGTCAATCCTAACGTCTGCAATTCTACACAGTCTCCTCGCTTTAGCTGTATCCAACTGCCGACTCACTACTACAGTACTGGCTTCACACACAACTCGATGCTGCTTCCACAAGAAACATCAAGACTCGGCACACAGCTCAATTCAGCAATCGCTTGAGCCCCACACAACCTTTGCTCTTCGCTGAACTAATCCAACAGTTCGCCGTATATTCTTTCCCCGATTTACAACCCAATACACAAATGACTACAGATTGAGACTGCAGGTCTTTTATAGTCCCCAGGAGGCGAGAAGAGAAGGTTCTGGAACAATCAGGCATATATCGGTTCCTATCGGATTAATCGCTAAAATTCTGGAAGTTTCTAGTATTATCTATTTTGTCGCCAAGCTCTGGGATCACTGAATCGGGACCCGATCAGCATCCAACAGAGCTGGTCTTTCCAGTGAGGAACTAACTGTGCCGGGAAGCATGATTGCAGATTTGTAACAATATGATTACACATCCTCTTTCTTCTAATTTCTCATCAGATAAGTTTCTTTACAAAAATTTAATATGGAACTTTCGCAGGAGTCCTTAATAGTAGCAGTGACATTAAGTTGATTACTTCAATTAACACCTGCCGAAACGTCAAGGTATCAGAAATCCAGTTTATTCACAATAGGTCATAAATATTTGTTTAAACTCATTTCAGTGAGAATAAACCGTATTACACTAATTATTAATTAATAAATTAACATTTAATGAGGTAGTTAGCATATTTTTTGAAACATGATATCTTGAATTCTAATTTGTACAGACGCACAATTGTAGTTGGAAATGATGCCTAATATTAGTCTTCATGTTGTCTACCTAAATCAAGTTATAAAAATATATAGTTTTTTAACATTTTTTTTATCAATGATGAATAGAAAAAGCGAGATTTTTTCTGTAATTTTAACTTTTAAATAGCTATTAAAATTTATTTCTATAAATATAACTTTCATTGAGACACAAAACGTCCACTGTTTTATACAGATTATTTTGATTTATAAATAATTGTATTTGGTTCATTTCTTCTTGAGTTATGATTGTTTGAATGAAGCAACATAGTGAAAAAATATCATTCTTCATAAAATGAGCATTTAAAAAAACCGAAACAAGAGTTTTTAGTGAAAGTACCTCAAGAAACATAATTATAACTCGAGAAATATTTCGAATATTGATATCTTAGTATCGTTTGAAAGCTAAAGGACCAGAGTACATTTTCGAGCAATAAAAAATATTCGATATTTTGAAAGATTTTAAGTTTCAAGTGTGTACGTACACCTTAAATTTGTTTGAATTTCATTTGTTATATTCATTAGTAGAAAATAGTGGTTTAATAAAACTGGAAAAAAACTTTAAGAGTCGCAGGAAGGAAGAGAAAGAGGCACGAATAGTTGTGAAAATTCTCTCCCCTGCTTTTTTTTTTCAAAGCACTTTGTACTATTTATTGGTATTTATTATTATTTTATGATGCCGTTTATTACAAGTACTGTTCTTTTACTTTCATGTTTATTTATTTATTTTATTTTTCCTAAGAAATGCCATCTAGTGTTAAATTAATCACATATAAAAAAATTGAATCCAATTTACTATTTTATTATACTTGAAAATTTTATGAACAATAAGGAATAATATTAATTATTTCAATTATTATGGTTATTTTAAAATATCCTACATTTTGAGTATTGTCAAAAACCTAAATGAATTATGAGAAGATATCGTAATTGTTGGAATACTTGGTTGAATTTCTCTCATCTTCATGCATTTGTTTCTGAATTAAAATGTGAATAATTAGCTTCGATTAAATAATATCTCTAAATAACGAAACTTTAATATGGCTTAATTATTTATTAAAAATTTTTTCACCTACACCAAACAAATTTTATTTTTCTTCATATCAGCAATAAAATGGAATACATTTTCCTTTTATATTCCTGCATTAAACAGTCACTTGTTTCTTATATTTCCTTCCAAAAGATCACATTTCTAAAATACTCCATTTTTCATCTGTAAATAAAAAAAAGGAAATTATTTTCATATCTTTTAAAGACAATGTCATTCCATCAAAGAATTTGGTCAAAAGTAGGAAATCGAATCTGAAATAAAGAAAAAAACTCCGCTCCTTAAAATAACCATCAAATATATTTCAGCATTGAATTTCCGTCTTCCTCTCTATCATCTTTTCGAATAACTTCCATCGTTTCCAAGAGCGAAATGCATTTGTACTTGGATTCACTATACCAATCAATCACCGAAGATATCAACTGCCCACTAAAAAAAGAAAAGAAAAAAAATTCCAACAAAAACAATAAAGCAAAAAAAAAATTCATATACATTGATGCTGCACTGATGTCTATGCGTTCCTTATCAATCTTTATATGCTCCAGACTAGTGAAAAACAGGCGGAGAAATATCAAATAAAAAAGATTCAAAAGTACAAATAAATAACTAGGTATCGGACTTTCGAATGTTTCTGATATTTACTTAAGCCTTCATCCGGTTTGCTATGTAGGAACTTAGAAAAAAAGAGGAATCAGGATAGTAGTTTTTCTTCGTCGTCTTTTATGGTCTAACGCTTGAACGTGAGAACGTTTTCGGTGTCTCCCGAAATTGTTATTTTTTAATTTACCTGATGAGCTAGGGAGGACTCGTACAGAACTTTTTTTTTCTTTGTAAGTTTTTCTGGACTGCAATAGTAACTTGCCACTCTGCCAGATCCAGATTTTTTTTGCTGTTTTGTGATTTGGGCTACATGATTCTTTTCCTTTCTTATTTGTTTATATGTTTTCGAAGAGTAAATCTTGCTACGTGTAATATATGAGATTTTAAATATTTTATTCAGAAGTCGAGATGAAAAATCTACTTTTGTACATTCTTGTACTCGGAATACACCAACAGAAACAATTGTAATCTTCGAAAGAAAAATTCGAAATCAGAATTTTGTTAAATCTCTATATATAAGAACCTCTGTAAGACCGAAATGAATGTTTTTGGAACTATGCTTACATGTCTTGTCTGTATATGAACACGACAACTTAAAAACGATTTGAGCTAAGTGGACGAAATTTGTCAGATATGCTTAAAATCGGATTCATTGATTCCCATCAGATTTTAAAAGAAATCCATTCAGAATAGGCTGCGTGGCCAGTTGCCTGGATACAAGCGAACACGATAATTAACAAAACATAGGAGCTAGATAAATGAAATGCGGTATACAGGTTTATTGTTCAAAATGTAGATTCGAATCAAATGCATGCATGTAAACACGAAATTCAAAAATTGAAAAACTTAATTGAATAAAATATGGTTTATAATTTTAACATTTAAAGTGTAGATTTTTATCAAATTTTGAACCAAATATATCAAAGGACTGCCCGTCTGACATGACTTTTACATGTATATCAACTAGACAACTCAAAAACGCACATGAAACGCAAAACTGAAATAAATGAAATTGATCTTATGATTCGAATTGTAGTTGAAATTACGGCTTCAATCAGTAGGAAAGAAAGTATTAAAGATACCGAGTGATTCATATTAAATAGGAAAAAAAAATAATAATAGAACATTTATTCTATTATTTTTTCCTATTACAATAATAGAAAATTACGAATTCTGTAATTGATTTATAAAGCCAAAACAAATTCATTCGAAAACAGAAATTAACCAAATTTAAACTGGCAACTGGTGAAATTATTCAGCGAACGAAAAAGGCGCCAGAGGCCGTTATTACAATGCATTCATCGCCGTCTTTATTAACAGGGCTCCAACTATGTACAAGAACTATCTATGTACAGATTATGCTAAAATATCTTCATTTATCTTTTATCAAAACATTTTCACAAGATATTTGATATATAAAACCACCTCATCGTCATAACATCTAATAATGACTAAAATATTTCGAAAACATGGGCTGCTTATGTAAGAAAACAAGACCAGGATAAGAATCCACCCAAATCGAAGTGTCATTATGTCGGAAGGAAGACAAATACATTTTCGGTTTCCTGATACTTGTGCGTAACTGTATGCCAATGATTAACCAACAAAGAATATTTTTAATAGATTTTTCGTAGCAATTCTTTGCCAAAGAATAGGATTTATGCTCAAATGTAGGTTTTCGTTGTTTTTACTGTGAACCACAAAATGCTTATCTGTGACACATTAAAACTAAAAATCTGAGCCCGCGTGATGCTCATAGCTTTTATATTAGCACAGAAGGTTTAAAAGTCGGGGAATTGCTCTTTTTTTACAAGGCGGTCATTTTCAATGGTTCAGCAATGTTTTTTTTTCTTTCTTTTGAATTATTCATTTGTAAGTTTATATTTTGGAATTGATATTTCGTATCACTGATGTTGGGCGGAGTATGGTTTTCTTTATATTTCCTGGAAGTAATTAAGTTTTCAAAGATTTGCGTCTAAAGATTTATCCGTCTTCAAATGTGCTTTAAGTACATGAAATTCTTATTACCTATATTTCTATAACATTCATAGGCTTAATTTTTTGTGAATAATATTTTTTATGTTTTAGAAAAAATAAAGTTCAATGTAGTGCAATTAAACGGTAAGAAAAATTCAAATTAAAAAATGATGCTTTAAAATATTTTAGAAATGTGCAAAAATTTAAAAAAAAAATCGTTATTGTTTAATTCTGACAAATTGAAGCTATAATTGCCACAATATTCAAAACTTATGTTCTAAGCATTCATTCAACCGAGCTTCATAAGCAACCGAGACATTTTCAGTATGGAAAAAGCCGAATTTTTGTCATCGATAATGGAATTAAAATCAAAATGAAATGTGGGATTACAGTAATCAACTTTTCCAACTCAAATAATTGAGCAGGATTTTGTACGAGATACAATGATATGAATTTGGAATGACTGATGTTGCAAATCCTGTGCTTGAGATTAATTGAAAGGCAAATTTTGCCAATAGTTCAAGAAAAAGAAAAAGGACGAATAGTACAAGAAGTTACCGACAGGTGGCACTGCAGTGTGACGAAACGTTCTACACTATTTCTTTAAGAATCTTGTGGTGAATTGCATATAAGCCAGTAACAGCGCTTCTACCACAACAGCTGTTTTGGTAAAATCGGATCGTTACTGGACTGCTAATCAAAAGGTCCCAAGTTCTATCCTCCCACGTCTCATACCTCTAAATTGGTGATCTCGGACGCTGAACCTTCAACCTTCATACAGCTGTTGTGGCGCCATCTACCTGCAACTAAACTACCTGCAACTAACTCGCCAGATTCACTTGGCGCAGCAAAGTCGTCAGACTCACGTGACGCAGCAACCCAAAACCCGCATCAGCACCCACACGCTCGCCATAACGCTTGGCGCTATTCAAAACTGGGTACAGGCCCATTAAGACAACAGCTACTACTAATAATAATAATAACTCAATGCATCACCACTCAATATCCTTATCTTTCGTCTTCCCTTCGACTCACTGGAGGGAGAGTACTGTGGTGAATTGCATATAAGCCAGTAACAGCGCTTCTACCCGAATAGCTGTTTTGGTAAAATCGGATCGTTACTGGACTGCTAATCAAAAGGTCCCAGGTTCTATCCTCCCACGTCTCATACCTCTAAAATCTCATGGTTCTGCATAAGTGTTTCCATTATCAAAACAGTGCGTTTCACAGCCGAACTCAGTAAATTCTCATTAATTTTATGACCATGATGAATAATGTTTAGATGAGTCTATGTGACTAGTTATTTTCAGTAGACCGACGAAGAACTAGAGACCAACCTGCAACATTGTCGATTTTGGAAAATTGCATTATTCAATATGTTTATAGAATCGATGAAGATCTATTTCGTTCTGCTGTAGAATGTACTGTTTTAGGAATAGAAAATATTATGAAGAACCATTGAAAAACTTAGAGAGAAATTATTTGGACATTATAAAAATTTGTGACGCTATAGAATCAAATATCGGCAACTTTTTGTATTAATCTTTTCAAAAAAATCTTCAGAACAGGATCTGGAGGGTCTGAATTACTAATTCCATGTCAATTTGCTCCATACAATGTTCTACACAACTCTCTAAGTTGAGGAAGTGCAATTTCTTCTACCCTGTATTATTAATAACAATGAAAACAACTTGTTTTTTTCTCTTCGAAAATGAAATGTGTTATCTTTAATAATCTTAAAATAGTTTTGAAAAATAATTAAAAATTGAAAAAAATGTAGCAAAAATGATATTCTTGTAGTTTTTTAAAATATATATTTTAAATAGTTTGATAGTTTTTTAAAATAGTTTTTATATTTATATGATCTAAAAAAATTTTTTATTTTTTTTGTAGGGAAACATTTTGGAAAATTATCTTAGCTTATCGCCGCATCATCCCTTTGTTTTTAATTATAATTTTAAAAAAAAAATTAAAAAATCGTTTCTAGATGTACAGTTTTAGTTTATAGGTAAAGTAGTCTGTCTTGTATTGCACTAACACATACCTACATCTTTATTATTGTTAAAGATTTTAATAATGGAAATTGTACAAACAATTGAAATTTTTTTCTAAAATTTGTTTAAAATTTATTATTGACATTCATTGATAGACAATCGGACTTGATAAATAAATTGAAAAGAAAGAGGAATTGTCACTTTTATTTTTCAAAAGATAACCTTTTGTGATATACTTAAAAATTTTATGAGCAGTAAGAAATTAGGTATTAAATGATTCCAATTATTAAGATTACTATAAAATATCCTGCATTTTAAACTTTGTCAGAAATCTGATCTATGACTAGAAGATATCGTAACTGTTGAAATATTTAGTTAAATTTCTATAATATTAATGCATTTCTTTTCCTGATGGTAAAATATGTATAGTTAATTTTAATTGAATAAAACCTCGAAAAAAACCCAACATTTAATATGGCTTGATTTATTTAATAAAAAATTTCACCTCCCGCTAAGAAATATTTTTTTTTCATATGAACAACAACAACAAAAAAAAGGAATACATTATCTTTTTATTTTCCTGCACAAAAAAATCTCCCGTTTCTTCTTTTTTTTTTATTTCAAGGAATCAAATTTTTAAAATTTCTTGTTTTTCGTCTTTAAATGAAAAAGGAAATTATTTTCATATCTTTTAAAGACAATGCCATTCCATAAACAAAGAAAATGCTCAAAAGTAGGAAATCGAATCTCAAAGAAAGAAAACATTCTGCTCCTTAAAATAACCATCAAATATATTTCAACGTTGAATTTCCTTCTTTTTTTCGAATAACTTCCATTGTTTTCGGGAGCGAAATGCATTTGTTTTTAGATGCAACATACCAAATCAATCACCGCAGATATCAACTGCCCACTAAAAATAAAGGAATAAAAACAATCTTTCATATACAGTGATATTCATGCGTTCCATATAGGGATTGCAATACCGGTATTTTGAGCCATTTGTACAATTTTGTAATACCGGTATTCACAAGTTTAAATACCGGTTTTTCGGTATTTACTAGAAATTTTTAAAATGGTCTCCACTATATGTTCAGGTATCGCGAACATAGCAATATAGTATATGTTTTTGTTTTTATGTCTCCCTAACTTGCGAAATTAATTATCTAATAAATGGCTTAATTAATTGCTTAAATCTAAATAAGCGAAACATGGATTACCCCTGAAAGAAAATATTGTATCCATAACGACTAATGGAGCAACAATTATGAAAAAAGTTGGAAAGTTGATTGGTGCAAATCAGCAGTTGTGCTATGCACATGGAATTCAATTAGGAGTAATAGATGTATTATACCAAAAATATAAAGAACAGAAAAATGCAAATACTGTGGATATAGAAACTTCGGATTCCAACTTTGAAAAGAGTAAGAGTGAGAGTGATATTGACAATGAAGATAATGTCAATGTGTTGAATAAGATATTACTAACGAGGATGAAATATTAACCTATCAAGAATTGCTTCCTATAATTTATAAAGTTCGAAAAATTGTTAAAATATTTAAACGTTCCCCTATAAAAAGGATATATTACTAAAATATATACTAACTGAAAATAAAACAGAATGTATGCTAATATTAGATTCTAAAACACGTTGGAACAGTTTACTCCTAATGATGGAACGATTTTTGAAACTGAGAAATCCGACTTAAACCTGTAAATTAATTTTTCAGATAGTGAATTCGACTTAATATCCAGAACTATATCAGCTTTACTTCCAATAAAACTGACTATTGAGGCATTATGTCGGAGAGATTCTAATTTATTAACACCTAATGCAACAATAAATTTCACGTTGCAGTCACTGAAAGAACAGCACACATTAGTATCTGAAGAATTGCATATTACATTGAAAAATCGCACAGAAGAAAGGCATACCGAAATAGAAAATGTCTTATGGTATTTACATAATTCTAATGATTTGAAAAATGAAAATGAAAAGAAGAAAAGAAAAATAACCAATTCAAATCTGATTTAAGTTAGAGTAAAGTTTCTTAAAATTTTTTTCCCACAAACCTATCCACATTCAGAATTCGGTTCAATTACCGAAGATTATGATGTCACTTCTGTCGATAGAGAAAGGAATTGTTTCTTGAACAAAAATTAGAATTAGCGATAAATAAAAAAATTTCAACGAACCAAAATACAATACAGAAATCAACTATATCCAAAACCATCCGAGAAATCGATTTATTTGAAGATGAGAGATTTAGAGGTAAATACTCGGAAAAATTATATCGCGCATCGTTAACAGTACCACCAACTAACGTAGATGCCGAAAGAGCGATTTCGACAACTGGTAATTTTTACACAAAATTACTTTTCAGGCTTAATGACAGTACAATTGATGTATTTATGTTTTTTTTATCACATTTCAAAAATTTGTAATAGTACCACAAACTGAATAGTGATATTGACACTTTTTTTGTGATTTAAATAAATAAGAAGTTTCTTTACTTTTTTGTGATCATATACTGTTATAATTTATAAGTTACAAATTATTTTTTGTGATATTTACACTCTCTAACAAAACTGGCAAATAAAAAAAAGAAATACCTGTGTTTTCTTTCTTTTTCCAAAATTTCTAATACCGGTATTAAAACCGGTATCCCGGTATTAAGATTTTAAAAAAAGATTTAAAAAATACCGAATACCGGTATTAAAATTTTGGTCCGGTATTGCAATCCCTAGTTCCATATCAATTTTTTTATATTCCAGACTAGTGAAAAATATGGCAGGGAAAAATAGAATAAAAAGGTTCGAAAGTACAACTAAATAACGAGAGAACGGTCTTTCGAATATTTTTGATATTTACTTAAGCCTTCATCCGGTTTGTTATGTGATATAACTCTCTCCGCACTTTTGATTATGTCTGCGAGGATGGAAAAAAATTAAAGTAGGATGCTAGGGAGAAAAAAGAATCAGGATAGTGGCTTTTCACCGTCGTCTTTTATGGTCTAACGCTTGAACGTGAGAACGTTTTCGTGAAGTCTCCCAAAATTGTTATTTTTTTAATTTACTTGATGAGTTACGGGAAGTTTCATATAGAACTTTCCGTTTTCTTTCCTTGAAAGTTTTTCTGGACTGCAATAGTAACTTGCCACTTGTCTTCATCTAGATTCTCCTTTCATGATTTTTGCTACTCGATATCTTTCTTTTTCTGTTTATATGTTTTAGCAGAGCAAATGTTGCGATATCATTTGTTTCCATTTCTTTACATTCGTTTCTTGCGATGATTCGAACAATTTAAATATTAGGTGAATAAAATTGTGTAGATTTTTGTCAAACTTTTGGTAAAATCTTTCAAGAGGTGAGAGTTTAACAATACTTTCGCTTGCATATAAATTCAATATCTTAAATCGCATCACTTTCATACACGAGATCTATATGAGATCTTGTGACTACAGCTGTAGTTCTACTTCAATTTATGGCTTCAGTGGGTCAGAATGATGGCAGCAAAGTAAATACTCAGTTTTTGTATACTTTTTAAATAATTGCAAGCTAGCAATTAATTGCGGGAGATCGATCGGTAATAGTCTTTTTCATTACAATCCTTCGTCAGTGACATAAGGCCAATGCTCAAGTATAGATTTTCTTTGCTATATTACGTACCACAAAACGCTGATATGAGGGACACTCTGTAATTAAAAATCTGAACATGCTTGACTTTCTTTACTTAGACAATTCAAAATTTTATGTGAAAGCGAGACGAGGGAAAGGCTCTACTTAGATATACACAAGGTATTCCACAAGGTATGCAGCGTTATAGTATTTAGAGGTATAAAATGTGGGGTCCCCAAATGTAGCATCATAGTCTAATTCCCCACATTTTTTACATCAAAATGCTCTTAACGTGTTCTAACCGAATATTAGACGCTGCATACCTTATGACACACCCAGGAAACACACACATACACACAAATATATATATATATATATATGTAATGATATTTTAACTCTAATTTCAATTTGATTAATTTTCATAGTAACTTCATCTTAATTTGGCCCATAGTGGCTTCATTCTAAAATGTTCTCTTGTTTCGTCGTCCAATTCCACTGTCTCTACTTAATTAATTCAAGAGAAGCTTTGTTGAATCAGCTAAAATCTAACTTTCCCACACTACGCGTGAAGAGATAACATACCGCTGATCAAGCAAATTCTTTTTTAAAATCTCCCTCTGTTTCCCCTACCTTGTCCACCCGTATAACGAAAATCCCTATCGAAATCTCATAATGCATTAGCACTGTAAAGGGGTGTTTTTCCTGTCAAAATCATAGGTTATATAAGACCAGGGATAAAATGTCCAAGAGCTTTTTTCATTCCTGTTCTGTGTCGTTCTGTGTGCTCATCGCTTGTACGTATGCTTGCTTCTTCAAAATAAAATAAAACGATGTCACAAAAATTAAAAGTATCTTCACTTTCTTCAAACTGCATCATGCTTCACAACAAATAATATTACATATATATATATATATATTGTTACAAATCTGTAATTTTGCTACCCGGCATGAATAGTGTCATCGTGAGAAAGACCGTTGTAAGATCTGTGCTGAGCAGCTGCCGCGTAAATGACCTGAGAGCTTGGCGACGAATTTGGCGACTAAATGGATACTACTGGAAAGTTCGAGAACTTTCACGATCCATCCACTAAGACCCGAGATACAGCCAGGTACGCCCTGATTGGTCTGAAGATTCCAGCCCCGCCTCCCGGAACTATAAAAGACAGGCAATCTGAATCTGAAGAAGAAGTGTATGTATTGTCAGAAGTCGTGTGTGAGAGGAGTCGCCGACACGTAGAGAAACTGGAAAGGATTAGACAGCAAGCAAGGAAGCTGCTGAACTAGCGAGTAAATGTGCTGCGCTATTACAATTGATTAGCAGTATTTGTTGTAGAAGAAAAATTTCGCAACAATATATATGTGTGTGTGTGTGTGTGTGTGTGTGTGTGTGTGTGTGTGTGTGTGTGTGTGTGTGTGTGTGTGTGTGTGTGTGTGTGTGTGTGTGTGTGTGTGTGTGTGTGTGTGTGTGTGCAAATGTTAGGCAAATATTTAAGAAAGTTGGAGTAAACATATAAGGGAAAATATTGCAAATCCACAAAATGATTTTAGTTGTCAGAAGAAATATTTTGTTAAAATTTTAGTCCTTAACGGTCGATAATAATGATGAATATGCGTTCAGTTCAGAAATCGATATAAAGAATTCCGATGAACGCAACGACAGGAATTACATCTATAAAATATTAGTTAAAAGTATGTTCTGTTTTAATTAAAAAAATTAATAAAATTTGAAAGAAAATTTAAGAGTAATTGTTAATCATTGATAATTTAAAATCGTCATCTTGCTTCAATACTTAAAGATTTGCATTAATAAAACTATTTTTTCAAAGATGTTAATGTAAACATGAAAAGTACGATGTTGAATTCATGGACAATATGCATGCACTTAAAAGTTGAGTAGAAATAACTTTTTCTCAGACTTACAAGCGGCAATTTTACGTATATTTTTAGTCTATTAACAAACATACTAGCAGATGCACAATTGCATATTCAACTGGAATTGCGAAATATCCTCAAAAGAAGAAACAACAACTTTGATACAGCAGTAACTGAATTTTCATAACCTTTATGATCCAATAAGACTTGCATCCAGTGACTTGCATATTTCTCCGACACAATAATTTGTATTATTTTAGCTAAAGAAACCCTTTGCATGTTGAAATAACCATTCCTGAGCCTTGAGCCATTCCTGAGTTGAAATTCCTGAGCCTTGAATCTATATTTATAAATTTACAATCCACATAATATATTCTGACTCACAAAACGTTTAACAAAACATCATCTTGCTATTCACTTAATGGCATATTTATTTTGTCAAATGAGCGGATGATTACACAGGCTTCTTACTTCTAATCTCTTATTAATCCATTTTGTTAACAAATATTAAATATAGATCTTTTGCAGGCGTCTTTAATCGCAACAGTGCAGATAACTGATTGTCTTAATTATTATCTGAATTTCGAAGGGTATATTAAATGTTATAACTGTTTTCAAGATTCGAATTATTGCAGTATCTTAGGCGAATAGGTATGAGGGAGAATAGAGCCTGGGACCTTGAGGTTCGCAGCCCAGTAACATGACCACAATACAAAAGCAATTGCTCGCGTAGCGTAGCTGTTAACTGGCGTATAAGCTTTTACCACAGACTCTCCCTCCAGTGAGACGAACGATATGGCTATTGAGTGGTGATGTATTAGCTGTTGATTCTAATGCGCCTGCACCCATTTGAGTAGCGCCAAGCGTTATGGCGAGCGTGTGTGGGTGAGTGGTTGCTGATGCTATTGCTGCGTCAAGTGAGTCTGACGACTTTGGTTTGCTGTGGGTAAATGGCGCCACAACAGCTGTACGAAGGTTGAAGGATCATCGTCCGAGATCACCAGTGTGGCGAATTGGTATGAGCGACGATAGAACCTGGGACTTTGTGATTCGCAGCCTAGTAACATGACCACAATACAAAAGCAATTGTTCGGGAATCGTAGCTATTAACTGGCTTATAAGCTTTCACCACAATCTTATCCGTAGCAAAACACAATAAAATTTATGTAAAGTTATGTGAAAGTTGTTCTTCCATTTATAGTAATTTAGCTCATATATGAAGTTTCACGCATATTTATTTCAAATTTATAGAAACTTTATTAATAATCATGAGGATTGTCTTATGTTTTTCACGTCATCTATATATCACAATTTTTTTTTAGATCTAACAAATACTTCACTGAATATTGCAAATACTAAAATTGCGACTGAGTGATTTAAGAATGACAGACTTCGACACGTCTAAATAAAATTATATTTAAGATATAATGAGTTACAGTCATAAACAATCAGATACAAAACAATTAACACATAAAACAATTTATATGAATCCTAACAACGTTACATTTCCAACGTCTAAAAGTTGACTCCTTGTTTCTGTCTATAGCCGCCAGAGGGCTATCATTCTATTTGTTACAAAATTAAAAATCTCTTGTTGAATAATATAGTGGAATAGACATTATTAATAATAAGCATGAAATATTTTAATTCAAAGATCATTAAATATTGCCCCATTTAAAAAAATGTATTCCTAACAATTTTGCAAAATTAAGTATTGATTAGCATAAACTATTTTTTTTCCTTTTGTGTAACAACGATGAAAAAATTATTTAAAAAGTGACTTTTCAAGTCCTTATTTCATTTAGTAATTTTCAGCAATATTCCTTTATTATTGCGAGCTCCAATCATACAAAACTTTTAAATGTGCTAAACTTATGGAAAGTTTTTTAAATTGTAGCACTCAACAAGAATAAATGGCTGAAATATGTTTGGCTGTTGTCATAAAAAAAGTGTTTCTTTAAAATATTTACATACATATTGTTACAGCTTCACGCCGATAGATGGCGTATCTGTCGAGTACAAAGTTTTTGTTAATTCTTTTTTTGTATCTGAACGTAGAGTCTGTAAGAACGATTCTGTGTCTTAGACGTGGCATCCAATTGTGAGTGGTGTCCTAATCTGTAACAGTCAACCTGAAGAGGCACAAAAAATGTGTCCGAAAATAAAATGGTGTTCACCGGAAAGAATGAGTATTATTTGAAGAGAATTACACATACAACTCTTCAAAAAACAATGACCTCAATAGCCCTTTCAAAAAAATCCTCTGCAATAACTTCTCTTTTTATTTCATTAAGAAAATGAAATTTTTGAATTTTATTTCCAGCTTGAAATAATAATTTTTCAAATAGCTTTTAAAGCAAACTCATTTGTCAAGTGATTTAATTGAAAGTCGTCTTACTTATGAAAGCGAATCATGAATTAAATTATTGGAACAACATCAGAAATGAATTTACCTCAATATTTTACTACGATTCCCCTTTCTGATTAATGCTGCACTTTCACTTCATAAAATAGAAGTATTCAATATAATGAGGAGCTAAGAAAAATGTCAAAAACTTGTTGTTCCATAGTTTTATTTTACTTTTAATGTAGTATCGAAAAAGTATTTGATGGGTGTGATTTATTTCGAGGATTGATGGTTTAGTAATAGTATGTCTCTAATGCGGATAAAAAAACATCAGGTATCAATATATCATCTATAAATTTAAAATAATGTAGAAAATCAAAATTTTATCTTCTTTCCCAACCACAATCTAATTTTCACAATTTGAATTTTATACTAGTTGACCACATGAAGTTCATCGGAATTAAAATCATTTCATATATTACAATTATTGATTGCAATACCGGGATACCGAATACCGGTATTTTGATCCAATTGTACAATGTTGTAATACCGGTACTAACAAGTTTAAATACCGTTTTTTCGGTATATACTAGACATTTTTAAAATTGTCTGTACTATATGTTCAGGGAACGCCAACATAGCAAAATTGCATACGTTTTTGCTTTTTATGTCTGTCTAACGGGCGAAATGAATTAGACTGTGAATAGAAAGTTGCATCGTACAATCAAGAGAAGTGATAAAATACTGTTTGACAACGGATTGTAAAATCCTCTGTGCTTTTACGCATTTTATGAGACGTAAACATCGCAGATAATTAGTAATACAGAAGGAAAAAGGTACGAAAGCACAGTAAAATATTTCAGAGCAATTGTTATTTAATATAAGGGACATAAACATTAAATTATGAAGAATAAATAAAACATTTATGTTCTTAAAATTTGGCAATTACGTTTTTACAAAATAATAATGATCTTTTTTTATATGTTATTAAGTTTTTTCAGGAATATTTTAATTCCACGTTTTCTGCTTCTTCTTCATAATAATATTTACTAGTATTATGTAAAATTTTCTTCGTACCATTCCTCAAAGCTTTTTTATCACTTTTGGCTACACATATCAATACGAAATTCTGAGTTAAATAAAATACTGTCAGAAATAAAACAACCCTCAGACACACGTGGAAAAAAATGAAATTAAAAAGTATCTAATGAGGGAAATCCAAGGTCAAAAGTAAATACCGAAAATGCTAAAAAACTGGCAAATTTAATAAAATTGGCAAATAAAACAAAGAAGCACCTGTGTTTTCTTTCTTTTTCTAAAATGTCTACTACCGGTATTAAAACCGGTATCCAGGTATTAAGATCTAAAAAATAACGAATACCGGTATTGAATTTTTAGTCCGATATTGCAATCCCTAATTACAATATTTTTAATGTAAAAACTACTTATGTATAAATTATTATCAAAACCCTCTTAGCATATAAAATTTTTATTGTCTGTTTAAATTAAAATTAAAATAGCAATGAACAAAAGGATTTTTAAAAATCACTGATAGTTAATTTTACATTATAATATCATCTCAAGAAATATACATATATTAATTTGAACAATTATTAAAATTTATATTAGCAAGCCATTTAACCTTTCATGAAAGATATATTTTTATTGCTTCGTCTTTCATATTAGAAGAAATTGAAATTAAGAGTTGAAGGTAATATAGCTACTTCTTTCAAAGTCTCATATTAAAATTCCATTTTTAGCTTTATAATGAAATTTTTATAACAGCATCAATTACATCTGCATTCACAAAAAAGACTTTTCCTTAGACAAAAAGAATTTCTATTACGACAAACAAACTTTTGAAATATTTACTCATCTCACAATTCACAATGGAAGGCAAATACTTCACTTTTGCCCCAGATAAGTCAACTAAAAGGAAATAAATTCTGTCAAAAATTTTGCCCGGTTGCGAGACTAGGAAAATCGGAAAAACAAAAGAATTCAACTTAAAAACATGTCCTCATATTCTTATTCATCGCGCACAAAGTCTTCGTTTTAATGAATAACTTTGGCTCAAAGTTAGGGCATAAATTAGCCCGATGCACGCAAACACGTAACAATTCAGCTCAACAAAACGTTCCTGCGCTTTAACTAGAAATAACGCTCACAAAGATTCCTTTTATTTGAGCTTTGTTTTATGTGATGAACTTTTCAGCCGCAATTAAGGATATTGTTCATAAAGAGGAGAATTATCAGTTGCTTTTATCTATGGAAGTCAGGTGCATTTCATTATATCAACAATTCTTTTTTTTTTTTTTTTATGGAAGAATTAAGAAAGGTTTGCATTTTATATTTATAAATGCGATTAGATTAAAATAATAAATTATTTAAATTCATTTTAAAAATGAAGTAAGAAGACTTTAAATTTTACTTTCTTATATACTTAGTATAGAAAAGTAACCAATCTAAAGTAAGAAAAAGTTTGAAAACGAAACTAAAATGAAAACGAAACAAAATAGTTTCGAAATCGCAACTAAAATTTATTACCTATTTAAACTAAAACCAAAAAAGAACTTCATAGTTTCTAGAGAGCGCAATTGCAGCTACTTCTAAAACACAGATGAATTGATACAAAAGTATTAGAATTAAGTTAATAGGAAAAACAAAAAATCAAATAAAAATTAAACCAAAAAAAATTATAAAAAATATAAAAAAAGAATTCGGTTTGAAGACTTATTCAAGGGTCACCCTCAGGCAGGGATTCAAAGAAAGGGATTTTTTTCTGTGAGGAAATGCAGACATTTGTCTAATAATGATACCTCGTGACCCGAAAATCCCCTGAAATTATGCCCAAGAGATATACCATTTTAACAGAAAGGAAATACAAAACAACAAATTAGAAGAAAATAACCACTACAAAGTAAAAATACAATAACAAAAATAACAATAAAAACAAAAAATAGCACTAAAATTAAAAACGAAAAGGCCAGAACATACCATCAACAGTCAAGGAAATTTTAAGCTATCGATTGTAATTCCCGCTTTTTAAAAAACTTAAGGTAAATTATGTAAACAAATGTAGGCTCCCAGCGCCATCTATTGAGTTGCAAGGAAAGTTCTATTTTGATTTAAGCCAAAGGATTAATCCCAAACCATACCTTGTTTAATTAAAAAATTGACATTACAGTAAATTCTAGGAAATTCATTTTTAATATAGAAAACATATAGAGTAGTATAGAAAACATATAGTGATCGTCGAAAAATTCGGACTCGAGATTTTTGAAGAATCTCCAAGTTTTAGACCTCACTGAGTTTGAAAAACACATGTTTGAAAAATGTCTGTCCGTCTGGATGTAACGATGATAACTCAGAAACGCTTTGAACGAGAAGGATGAAATTTGGTATACGATCTTTACACCAAATTTGAAGATTTTTTTTTTCTTTCAAATTTTGAGTAAAATCTGTTCAAAGATATCTTGACTATCCAGCTGATCGAATATAATTTAATACGATAACAAGAAAATGAAATCTAGATATGTAAGATTCGGCACACAGATAGTGTAGATACCTGTGGCAGTTTGGGTTAAATCCAAATAGACAATTAACTCATTGATTGTATGTTTCTCTATACTTTCAGAAACATGTAAATGCGTTAATTCAAAAACTACTTAAATATATCAAATTTCTTATCTACCAGTGCAGTTTTGTGTTAAATCCTTATTCAAATAGGTTAGAATAAACGTGTCTAAAACATAAATGCGAATTTTGGATACTATTAATGGAATGCCAGTCATAAACCGTAAAGAAAAACTTGCCAAGGATGGAAAGATACATTCAGTAAAAATAATAAATTCAAAAGTCAACATATTTTAATTATTATATGCAGGTACCATGTAAAGCGTTCTCTGGCATGACAAATTTCTTATAGAGCATACGAAAAAGTTTTGGTCAGACAATTTCCACTGATTTTAATCAGGTGTCGTGCTCAACATCTGACCACGGTTCAAAATGACGAGGTCCGTCCCAAAATAGCCCTAGTGTTATTTTACAACTGGACGTTAATCTAACTAAATTAAACTTAACTAACTCAAGTATTTTAAATTGTTTTTAATTTAGGAAAAAAAATCCTGAAAAGGAATAGTGGAATCTATTAATGAAAATATTTTATTTTTTTACGAAATTTATATTTTTTTTTACACTCATTTTATAAGTTTTATTTCGAAATGATATTTCCTCACATATTTTATGAAGATTATATTATATTTTTAATGGTAAAAGCGAGAAATAAACAGCCTAAAATTCGAATGCTTACCTTCATATTTTGTCTTGGAAACAATTGTCCCTTGGCATTTTGGTTCCAAATATTGTTTGACATTTTGTCTCGAAATGGTCTGAGAATGAGAGAAAAACATTATAGTTTCTCAAAAAGAATTCCTATTTTGAAAGTAAATTTAAAGATTATTTTTGTCCGTAAATTATATATTTATATTTCATACGTCACTGATATCAAATATATTCGTGAATCCATCCGACAGCCAATGTACATACAAATTGAAATTAAAATTTATATATGTTGTTTAATCTTCCATTTCCGAAACGTCTCAGAGTCTTAGGATCATGGAATACTAAAACGCCCGAATTTCGATTTCAAATCTAAGAAATATTTTTTCTCCACTTAAAAAAACCACAATGGTAACTCGTATACTAAAGATATTAATACAGGCAGCGATAATGGTTCCTCCTAAACTTTCTCGCATATACTCTAATAAACTTACCTTGCAAGGCATTGGTGAGCAATAGTTACGAAATATTAACCTTTAGCATTAATTTAGCATCTTTACTCAATCTATCGTGTCATCCTTGGCGAGTTATTTGGCGATTAATCCCTGACAGGAAGTGAATAGTATCGGAAAATCGAATTAGTGTTTTCGACGCGTTATTCCCCACAAATATAAGCAAAAATTTGACGAAAAACTGCACTTGTGATCTTAAACTCCTTGAGTAAATTTTATATTTTTAAGTTATTGCGTTTTTAGAAGTGTCCATTTTACATATTTCTCAAAGTACGAACCGACAAATAGTCAACCTGTAGTTGGATTTGGCTCAAAATTGGACATGTGTCTACTTTGTAGATATTAAATACGTGTGCCAAATTTTATCTATCTAGTTATTTTCGTTTTGTAATTATAGTGTTAAATTATATTCGACCAGCTGGACAGACGGACTTCGTCTGAACAGAATTTGCTCAAAATTTGATAGATTTATGCATATTTTGTGTAAAGAGCGTGTCAAAAATTGTAACAGTCTAGATCAAAAATTTTTGAATTTATCTTTTTCTCAAACAGACAGATGGACATTACCCAAAATATGTTTTTCGAACTAAGGGAGATCTATAATTTGGAGATTCGTAAAAATTTCGAGTTCAAAATTTGTTGACAATTATTTTACTTTCTCTATACCAAGTATATGAGAAAATAAAAAGAAATGACATTTTTAAAAATAAAAATATCCCTATTTAAAAAAAAAAAAATTAATAATATTGCAAACATACTAATTTCGTAAACAAATCTTATCTTCCAGTTATGTCTAATGAATTAGTTTGAATACAAATTTCGGAAATAATATATCACGTTCATAAAAATTATAACCTTATTCCGTTCTCGTTTATGGAATTAGAAAAAAAAAATGAATTTCTTTATTTAATTTTGTTCCAAGAATCTGCATCTAAATTCGAGAATTTCTTTGTAAAAAGGTAATAAATTTTAATATGTTGCAAAATGCGTGTCTTATATAAACCTAATAATTAAAAATGAAAAACAATTAAATTTTCTAGTTCTTTGTTTGAAAAAAAATTATTTCCTGAAAATTTTTAATTTAGATTTTGTCGGTGAAAATGTAGGGAATTTCAGTTATAAATCTAAGTTTTTCACATGCTTAATATTTTAATAATAAAAGGCTGCAATAACATAAATAAGTAGTTAAAAAACTAATAAAAATTCTGGAACTATCGTATGCAGTTTTCGAAAATCATCCCATGAGTATATCCAAATGTGCGGGAAAATATTACTTTATCCTGTTACTTGAAAGTGCCATCTATTGGATTTTTTATCAACTATTAATTTTCTCGTGGACCGTCAGAATTGTTATGATTAAAATTTTCTTTGATCCAATTACGCAGAAAAAATTTAAATTACGCTTATTGAATAAAAATCCTGAAATATTTTTGCACTCCCTTTTAATTTTCAATGGAAACATTAAAAGAAATTTTCACAATATATTTTATAAATATTTTTAAAATTTCCTCAAATTTTAATAAGTTTTTTTTTTATTATTATTATTTTCTTACATCGACATTTTTGTTTAAAAAAAGTTAAGCATGTTTAGCATCAAAAGTAAGAATCTAATTAATGTAGCATTTGATTTTGCTTGTTTTTTCGGTCATTTAAAGTGACACTAGTTTTCTGTTAAAACAGTTCCTATCAGATGAAATATATGTAACATTTTGAAAGAATTTTAATAAATGAAATACGTTTATTATATCTTAATTCCCTTTTAAAGAAAAAAACGGGGATATATATTAAATTTGATAATTTTAAAGAAATATAGATTTCATAAAAAATCCTAAATTAAAATACAAATCAAAATAAAAGCTTCGATATTTTCTTCAACTAAATAAAGAAATTTGTCTGGAAGGTAATATATTCTACTTAAACGAAATCATTATATTTTTGTTTTCTTGATTAAATACAGAATTAAAATAAAGACTTCCAATGTAAACACACTTCATTTATCTGTGTCAACAAGCTTATAGCATTTTTCCCCCGTCAGTTGTTGATCTTAAATTTCCGTATAGACGATATATCAAATAAACTGCAGACGTTAAGTTCATAAACCAAAAACTGGTCATATGAATTATTAAATACTAGCCACTTTTGGTGACAAGAGTTTTCGCCCAGATTATTGACTTTTTAGATTATTAAATTATTTATGGAATGTATTTAAAAAGATTTCACTTTGTAATTTAATATATTTGAAAAACACTGCTTCAATTGAATCAGCTTAATGCTATTTAAAAAGTGTATACATTACGAAATAAAAGCGGAATTAATGATTGGAAAAAACACTCTATCGGATGTCTTAATGGATGAGTTTGAGTTCCATCATAGTACACTCATGTCCAAAATTAAGGTCACAAAGATGTTTTTCAAAGTAATTCTAAATGGCTACCAGTATAATTTAAACAAATTATATTTTTTGTATTGTGAATGACCGGTAATGCGATATTAACCTTTGTTGTAGGAAAAAATGTTGTTTAGCATTAGTTTTTGAGGAACTACTGAAATTAGACCATTTAGGCATCTGGGATTTTTGCCTGCAATTTTGTGAATATTGCATTAAAACAAAAAAATAACCTTGTTCCAGTGAGAATGAGTTTTCATAATCGTTTAGACGATTTCTTGAGATGGAGAGCCGTTGGTAGGCTGGAAACTGGGCAGTCTCAAGCGGAGGTGACTCAATGATTACAAGTGGCACCAAAAGTGGTATCCAGGTTGTGGAATCAATTCCAAACAAGTGGTACTGTAACCAGGAAGACCGGCCAAGGCCGTCACAGAGCAACGACACCTGCATATGATTGCTATTTGGCATTAAGCGCACAACGGCATAGGCTGACAACGGCTCCTCACCTTGCTCGTGATCTTGCTGCTGCGTCTGGAATAAGAATTTCCAGACAAACAGTATACAGACGTCTAGCAGAGAGTGCCCTTTATGCCCGGCGACCAGTTGACTGAGTCCCTTTGACTGCATCCAACAGAAAAGCCAGTTGTTGTGATGCCGAACACATCAGTCTTGGGCTCAGCAAGAATGGGGCCGTGTTCTTTTCAGTGATGAGTTGAGATTTACCACACAGAGTGACACTCGTCGAATCTTCATCTGGAGAGAGCGAGGAGCTAGATATCATCCCTCCTACGTAAAAGAAATCGACAGATTTGGTGGCAGAGGAATCCTTGTCTGGGGTGGCATAATGTTGGGCTGTCGTACACCACTGCACGTCTTCGATACGGGTACTGTCAATGCACATCGCTATAGGGATGCGATCCTTGACGCCTATGTGAGGTTGTTCCGGGGAGGTTTTGGCCCAGACTTCATGTTTATGGACGATAACGCGCGTCCACACAGAACCCAGATCGTTGATGATTTTCCTGAGGAAGAGGATAGTCGACGTATGGACGGGCGCTCGATGTCTCCGGATCACAATCCTATTGAACATGTTTGAGATGGTCCTTGAAGAGCCATTGCACTGCGTAACCCCCCTCCTAATACCCTCCAAGTGTTAAAAGCCGCTCTTTTGGAAGAATGGGCTTTGTTGTCCCAAGCATTTATTGAGACCCTCATAAACAGTATGAAAGCTCGTTGTGAAGCCTGTATAGCAGTGCGCGGTCCATATTAGACAGGCTTTTCCCGAGATAAATGCTTTATCTCTGATTCATAATGTTACATTTTTTGATATATCCTGTTTCTTAATTCCTAATTAAAATCTTTTCCACGTTGTTATGTGTCTATGTTCTTTCTTCCATTGTAGTGTACCTCTATGCCAAATTTCGGGGCCACACAGTGAATAGTTTTTCTTTTTTCGCAGATTTTATGTTTATGACCTTAATTTTGGACATGAGTGTATTTCAAAACGGTGTTACATATACAATAACAAAGTTTTCAATTACTAATAATGTAATTAATTGAATTAAAAATATTATTATATATTACTAGACATTAGTAGTATAATATAATAATAATAATAATACATTAGGAGGATAATATAATAATATTATTATTATAGATATTTTAATTATCGCATGTAAAATAATATTATTAAACTAATGATGAAACAAATTGAATTAAAAAAATTATTAAACATACTGAAAAAAATTTACAGAATGGAAAATTTATAGAAAAATTTATAAATGAAATAGATATTCTTAAAAAGATAATTATTTGAAGTTTTAAAATTTTGGACAAATCATTCTTGTGAGATAATTGTTTTGGAAGACATGAACATTAATGCCCATTGGCATTATTTCCCATCTGATGTCGGTTAAGTCTATTTTTGAGCTCGCTTAACTTTTTATTTGATGCCTATTTCTTGATTTCTTTTATATTTTCTTTCCTATAATTGAATGTATTTTTTAGCGAACAACGAACCGTCTCCAGAGCATTTCTCGATATATTTTGAACCTCGTTAATTATCTAAAGGAAGCATTCAGTTAAGCACATCTGTAATAAACAAATGCATTTAATGAAAGAATTTGAAATTCGTTCTATAGTTTTTTTTTTACATTTGCTTGTTGCCATTTGACAAAAAGTAATAACAGCGATTTCTGTTCCACATACTTTAAAGTATTCATTATACAGAAAACTGAAATATAGAAAGTTTAGTTATAACTTCATGTTGCCAAACCAAATTGATTCCACGAAATTGTCAGACATTAAAGCCACGCAATTTTAATTGTTCTACTTATGTTTTTTTTTATCCATTGCATTCATGAATCTTTCTAATGGAGACCAGTTCTTTAACATTAGAATGCAATTTAAAACGGAAATGTGTGGTTTATTTATTCTCTAAATTTCGATGCATTATAAATTCACTTTTATAACCAGCTTGTAAATTATACTGATATTGAATAGAAATTTATTTCTTTATCTTTTAAGAATGGAAGAAAATTACAAAATTAAATATTTCATGAAAGAATGAAAATGGCTTGAACTTCATTGCACCAATGTAATCTATTGCTAGAGACAAGCAAAGCATATATTTTATAAAAAATCTCAAAATTCGGGAAAACTTTGGACTATTATTAAATTGGTGTCATTAAATATATATATATATATATATATATATATATATATATATATATATATATAAATTTATTTTTGGTAATGAAGTATTCGGAATTTCGGAAGTTATCCAGGAAAAATGCCAAAATTCTGCACAATAAATCTTAATGAACTAAAATTCTATTTAAAATTTCAACAACTAAACATAGCTCTGGAGTGCACATGCGCACCTTTCAAATATATCTGTGACAAGTTTGGTAGCTCGAAGTCAAACAGTTTGGCATGTGGAGTGTCAATTTCCTCTCTATTATTAGTAATGAATATGTTATGCCTCAGCTTCGAATCTTATTATTATAATTGAATGTAACTGGCATCCGATTCTAATCAAAAATTTTAAATGGTTGTCTGAACACAATCTTTTCATCAAATTATGTTCAGTTATTACTTTATTAAAAGAGAATACGACAAGCAATAACATTAACTAAGCCGTATAACTCCTGCATAGTTTGTTTTCTTCTAGTTTACTCACAAATAAATAATGACAATCATTGCAGAAGTTCCTAATAATTATAAACAGTTGATTAGCTACGCCAACATTTGTTGAGTTGCCAAAGCGTTTGATTGCTTAATAACATTAATCGGATATATTGAATTTTGTGCTACAAATAAATAACGAGGATCATCGAGGGATGTTCTAATAATTATAATCATATTATACAGTTGATTAGCTGTGCTAATATTTATTGAGTTGTTAAAATGTGTGATCGCTTACAAACGTTTATCAGATATATTGAATCTCCTAATTACTCCAAATCCGAATTATCGTTGTTTCTGATGTGGATAATGATTAATTAGATTCAATGGAATCTATGGACATTGGCTCTAATGTGATAGAAATGTCTCACAAACTTTGGCGTGCTAGTTGTCATTGCTAAAGGGGCATCGATGCAGGAATTTACGTAGCATTCTGTTCTAAGAGCAGAAAGTGCATGATGGCAAAGTGCTAGCTGAGAGAAATTGCTGATTGAATGCAACAAATTCCATTGGAACTTCATTGGCTTATTTATTAAAATTATTTTAAATATTTATAGTAATTTTGATATTTTTTTACTTTATTTCATTCCAAGGAAATTATTATTTTATTATATTTCTGTAAATAATTTGTCAGTGTAGTTTTAGTATTTGTTATTATTTTGTTAAAAACGCATGCAATGAATCGCAATTCGCTTTGTATTGACGGCAAGGTTAATCTGTTCGTGTGATTTTATTACTTGTTATTATGAAATTTGGTATAATTATTCTTAACCCTAAATATATTAATTAATGCTGTCCATAGATGGCTCTGCATATTTTCTATACGAAATGTAGTTAAATAGTGGCTTAAGAGTAATTGCTTTTTACTTAAGTCGAAGCTATTGCTTTGGTAAATACTTGTGAAATTAGTCACACCTGGCTTATTATTGACGGAAGTGTCATGCGCCATTGTAAACCATCTGTTCATTTAATTTTATTACTCGTTATTATGATATTTTATATAATTATTCGTAATCCTAAATATGTTAATTAATGCTATCCATAGATGGCTCTGCATGTGTTCTATACGAAATGTAGTTAAATAGTGGCTTAAGAGTAATTGCTTTTTACTTACGTCGAAGCTATTGCTTTGGTAAATACTTGTGCAATTAGTCACACCTGGCTTATTATTGACGGAAGTGTCATGCGCCATTGTAAACCATCTGTTCGTTTAATTTTATTACTCGTTATTATGATATTTTATATAGTTATTCGTAATCCTAAATATGTTAATTAATGCTGCCCATAGATGGCTCTGCATGTGTTCTATACGAAATGTAGTTAAATAGTGGCTTAAGAGTAATTGCTTTTTACTTACGTCCAAGTTATTGCTTTGGTAAATACTTGTGCAATTAGTCACACCTGGCTTATTATTGACGGAAGTGTCATGCGCTATTGTAAACCATCTGTTCGTTTAATTTTATTACTCGTTATTATGATATTTTATATAGTTATTCGTAATCCTAAATATGTTAATTAATGCTGTCCATAGATGGCTCTGCATGTGTTCTATACGAAATGTAGTTAAATAGTGGCTTAAGAGTAATTGCTTTTTACTTACGTCGAAGTTATTGCTTTGGTAAATACTTGTGCAATTAGTCACACCTGGCTTATTATTGACGGAAGTGTCATGCGCCATTGTAAACCATCTGTTCGTTTAATTTTATTACTCGTTATTATGATATTTTATATAATTATTCGTAATCCTAAATATGTTAATTAATGCTGTCCATAGATGGCTCTGCAGGTGTTCTATACGAAATGTAGTTAAATAGTGGCTTAAGAGTAATTGCTTTTTACTTACGTCGAAGCTATTGCTTTGGTAAATACTTCTGCAATTAGTCACACCTGGCTTATTATTGACGGAAGTGTCATGCGCCATTGTAAACCATCTGTTCGTTTAATTTTATTACTCGTTATTATGATATTTTATATAATTATTCGTAATCCTAAATATGTTAATTAATGCTGTCCATAGATGGCTCTGTTAAAAATTTGTTATTATTATTCTGTTAAAAATTTGTTATTATTATTCTGTTAAAAATTTGTGCAATTAATCGATGCTTCCTCTTTGTTAGCTGCAATGTTATGCGTTATCGTAAATTTAATGAGTTCTTAATCCGTGCTTTCTACGTGTATGATGTCAAGTTTCAAAAAAAAATTTGCAAAAGATATCAAAGTTTGGTCATAGGATAAAAACTTACATATCCAGCTACATAATATAAAATAAATCTAAAATTGTACGAAAAATTAAAAAACAAAACAAATTTAATATAAATATTAATGCTACATTCAAAATAGTTAGATCTTTTGAAAGTTTATGTTTCGTCACAAAAATTATTATAATGAACTGCGTTTTGAATTTATATTAGAATTTGCTTTTTCCTGCAATTCTTAGTATTTTTTTTTTTTTGTTATAATATTCGAACCGAGATTATTAGTGAGAATTCGAAAAACAAGCAAAAAGATATTATTGAGCTGTTGAAAAATTTTCTTTTCCTATCTGGCTCATAAAAAACATTACATAAATGAATGATCCCAAAATTCATTCAGATTTTAATAACACAGAACTTTTGAAGTTTTTCTGAAACATGGAATTTTCTACGCTTTAAATGTCAAACAATCTGGTCGAATCATGAACAAGGAGTTATAAAAAACATTTTATCTGGTATCAAACGTAATCAATACTCTTTGCGAACCAGTTCATCACCAGAGGCGAAGAATAAGGGAATATCGAAGACCCATCTTCGTATTGTAATAAATTTTTCTCAATTTTATAAATCTTTTTTTTTCTACGTTTCTTCTAGTACATTTAATGGGAATAGTTCTTCTTTAACAAGCAGCTATAGTCAAAAATCAAGCTGATACCACACCTTCCATTACATCTTTTCAAATTTCCTTTAAGGCTTGGTGAAATCTTTTTTCTTGCGTCTGGAGAATGTAATATTATTGCCCTCGATGACATAATACTGTTGCGAAATTTCCGGAATTCGTTTGGATAGTGGGAGTTATATGGTGTGGAGAACACTCCATCAGCAGGTGGCAGTAGAAAATAAAACAACGACGTTTATTTACACGAAGGCACACAGGACAACACAAAGACGGCAACTATATACAGCACAGAATACGATTATTTTCAGCCGAGATGTGCAGCATACAACAGCATACACAGCAGCATACAACAGTACTCACAGCAGCTCTACTCCGTCTCTGCTCCACTAGTCCTTGGAAGACGAGTTCTTCACCGTCGCTTCCGACTACTCTTCGACTCCACTGGTCCACGACTCAATTCACCGTTGGTTCACAACTACTACTCCGATCTGGTTCACCACGACGACTACTCTTTCGCTTCCGACTACCTTTCGACTCCACTGGTTCGTAAACAACGACGTTTATTTACACGAAGACACACAGGACAACACAAAGACGGCAACTATATACAACACACAATTATCTTCAGCCGAGACGTGCAGACAACATCACACAACAGACTAATGCAGACCGTAGCGCACAACTTAATTCAGCACTCACTTGACTCCGTCGCTGCTCTGCTAATCTCTGGAAGGCCAGTTCTTTCTGCCGATTCCGACTACTCTGCCCTAGAAGCTGAGGCCGTTTCCTTTTATAGGTCTCAGGAGGCGGGGCTAGACGCCTCTCAGCCAATCAGGAACGTTCGAGGCGTATCTCCGTTCCTACTGGACAGATCGGGAAAATTCTCGATGCTTCGGGTTAATCTATTTTGGCGCCAAAGTCGCCAAATTCGTCTCCAAGTCGCCAAATGATTGCCAGGTTTTTCGCCAAGCTCCGGGACCCTCCGACGCGACACCGGACTCCGCCCAATACCGCTGACTGTAAAACATTCTTTCCGATGGTGGAACCAACTATGCTGGGAAGCAGCATTACAGATTCGTAACAATACCATTTCATGTAGTATTTCAAAATGGTAGCCCAAATGAGAATAGGTAAAATAACTTTAAGATTTAAGTTCATTCTAAATCTTTATGCAGATATTTGCTGGGAACTCTCTTAACATAGATTTGTATTTTGGATCCCGATGGTCTCCAAGACAGTTAGTTCCTAAAAGTTTAAATATATTTCTGGCTTTCTCTTAAAATTTCCTTTCTTTATAGTATTCCATTCTTCTCTTAGTTTTTCGTGGTATTTTTCTTTCTTCTTTTATGATATCAGGTTCTATAATTAATGCTTTCTTAAGTTTTGCTTTAAGCGTATATGAGACCTATTCACAAATGTATTTGAAAAATTCATTTCATTTTTCTAATGCTTAAACTTTAATTTTTTCATAATGATGATTTTATATTAAAAAGTGAAGGTAAATCCTTTTATAGATTAGCTCTTTCAGTACTGAAAGGCCCCAAACACCCATTCCAGGTAACTACGGTGGGCGTTCGAAATGCATCGATATCGCTTCGAAATTTACTACACCTTTCGTTAAGTGTGATTGATTGAGTACCAGCGTTTTGTTCTTTAGAGGCTTTTGTCTAAATAGGTTTGAGGGGCGGGATGCTATTTGAGATTTCTCAAATGAGTAATCAGCGTGCATTTGCTTATAGTCTTCAGTTAAACGGGATCTTTATTAAAACCGCATTGAGATGATGTTTCTGGTTTTAAAGGAAGATCTGAATTGTTCTTATCTTTAAAAGAGAAATCAGACATTTTTGTAAATTGAGGTGCTTAATCCCGAATGATATTAGGCAGGAGATGGTTAATCAGACTTTCCAAATACCCAGAACATAGTATGCATTATGCCAAATTTTATTTTTATCCCTTTATATAGTGCCAACATAGGAAAATTATTCTTTTCCCACAAAATATGACGTTGTTCTTTGTTTTCCATTCCGAAAAGTTAAATACAGCAGAAACAACTAGGTGAAATTAACTCATTTTCTGAGAGTTTTTCTCACAATTGCATCAGAAAATAAGGAGAAATAGGAATAAAAATAAGAAGACATAAATGAAGCAAGAAGTGAAGTGATAAGAAGTGAGGGAAAGGCATTTGCTTCAACTCTATAGATGCAATTTTACTCTAGTTCCGTTAGCTTCAATATTATTCTCAATAAGCAATTTAATTATGGAGACTTCACTTGATGACCGCATTTAAGGAGCTACTAAATTATCAGTGTAAAAGCTACTCAATATCTGACTGACTGATGCATTCGCTCACTCGCTCATTCATTCGCTTGGGTAGGATTCAGTCAACGATTACTTGCATTTACTACAAAATGCTGCTGTTGTAATTTTCAAGCAAATTTGGTGTTTATGTGTAATATACTTTTGATTGTTATTTAAACATTTTGAGTGTTTATTAATAAGAAGAGATTATTCTTTATTTACTTCTGATTGCACGGAGTTTTATGGGGTGTATTCGGTCTTTAGAAGACCCCTGTATAGTAATCTCAAAGAAAAATTCCAAATTTGCATAAGCTCGATCTTTTTGAGATTGAATTTATGCAAGAATAAATATTATTTAAAAAAATGTAAACATATTTAATAATATTATATAAATATTGTAGTCTATTAGAATTCCTATTTGTAAAATAAAATGTGTTTAACTGAAATTTTTGAAATTATATTTCCAGGAACATATAAAAACATATAAAAATAGCATAAAACATATAAAATAGCACTCAGAAAACATATAAAATTAAATATTTGTAACTTTACACAAATTCTATTTTGATATTTTGTTATTAAACTTTAAGAAAGTATTAGAAAATATATTTTAAAAATATGAATGCATAATTTTAATAATATATTAACTTTATTTCAATGTTTGCATCACAAATTATAAAGTTTAAAACCATTGATAAGACATAAGGCTTCGGAAAGAAGCCGGGAAAAAGGTTAAATTTCCAATCATTCGTTTCTGTTTTATAAAATATTAGAAATAATGTAAAATTAATCATAAATTAAATAATATATATTAAATTAAATAAAACTTTTTATTAAATATATATATATATATATATATTGTTTTTGTAAGAAATGAAATTAAGAGACACCAAATGTTAATTAGATTTCAAAATATTCCATATCTTTAGGTTTGTATAAAAATTTAAATTGTGCCTATAATATTATCAGAATTTCAGAAATGCTTAAATGTCTCTCATTTTGATGTATTAGTTTCTTAAATTAAATTTTATATAACTAACTTCCAAAGGATTGTACTCTGGCTCAATTTTTTTCAAAAGTAATTTATCTTTTAAGAACATCAAATCATCAAAAATAAATTATATTTTGTATCAGAAGTATATTAAGATTGCATTCCTTCACCTTTAAATCTCTCATACTGAAATTATCCTCTGTCTTGCAATTTTCTTTCAAGAAACCAAATTTTGAAAATACCCCATTTTTCATCCATCTGTCAAAAACGAAATTTTCCCATATCTGTTAATGACATACTATTTCATAAACTACAAAATAAATAATCCAAAATATAAAATAAAATCTGAAAGGAAAGAAATTCAGTTCCTTAAAATAACCAGGAATTTAACCATGTATTTCAACGTGGAGTCGTTTTCCCTTTTCATATCTTTAATTTGAATATTTTTCATTGTTTTCTAAAGCGAAATGTATTTGTTTTGAAATGCAACATACTAAATCAGTCACATAAGATATCATCAACCAAACAAACGACAAAAAGAATATTAAAAAATTCAGAATAAAGCGATGATGGTCTGAAATTCATATATGTCCCCTTTCGATATTTTAATGCTCCAAACTGGTAAAGAAAGTCAAGGAAATAATTTCGAATGCACAAATAAATAACAAGAGAGTGAACTTTTGAATGTTTTTGATATTTATTGAGACTTTCATAAAACTTGTTATGTGCTGAAATTTTCACCATATCTTTGATGATGTCTGCTGGAGTGAAAAAATAACAAATAGCAAGTTGGAAAATAATCAAGATAGTGTCTTTTTCCCTTTCCTTTTATGCGTCAATGTAAGAGCACTTCCGGTAAGTCTCTTGACGTTATTTTTAAAATTTATTTGATATACCACGGAAGATTTATTATAGGAATTTTCTTTGTTGAAAGTTTTTCACTCAACTATAATTTTTCAGTGTCTTGACCGTAATCTTTTCTTGAATTTATGAATTACTCTATATAATTTCTTAATTTCTTTTTCTTTTTAATTTATCTGTAAATTAAATCTTATTGTGTGTAATAATACTAGATTTTAATAACTTTATTCAGACGATAGATGAAAAACCTATTTTCATCATGTACTTTGTGAGTGCATGCTTTGTCTTTTTCACATTGGAATCGATATTTTTTAATTTGACAACAGTTCATACTTTATTGTTTACCTTTTCTGTAAATGTTTATATTTTGAAAGATTTTCTTAGATATATTTAAAGAACATAAAATTCTTATTACACATATGCCTAATTATATTGTTGTTGCTACTATTCCCGGTGGTCTAGCTTTGCTAAACCTTCTTCATGAATCCATAAACCTAAAAAAAAAATCAATGAAAAAGGTTTGGTTCATTTATACGTCTTCTCTAGTTAAACTTCACAATCAAGAATGTGGCAGGAATAAAGCAATTCTTTATCAAATTTAGACCAGTGACGTCCCAAATATAAAAAAACAAAAACAAAAAACGCCTACCCATGTTAGAATGTAAGTATCCATTAATAATACGTTAGAAAGTCATCTGCTGTTTTCTGTTAAAGATTACCTTTGAAATAAAAAAAAAATTAATTTATCCCCTACCAAAATACCCATGCATAATTTAGTGGAACTTTCGTAACTTACTTATTTGGATTTTTGTATATATCAAAACATTTTCAGGACGAGTATTTTTTTTTCTTTCTTGTCACCATGCATGGACAATAGATGCAGTCTTGTACAATATATATATATATATATAATGATTTCGAATCCTGTTTGCTAAATAATAGGTAACATATTTTTGTTTGAAGCAGAGTGCAGGTTGAAGACATAGACGAGACGTTGTATTTTTAATTTCGTTTTAATATCCATTTCGAGAAAGCATAATTATTAACAAGAAGACGCAGCGCTGCACAAAAACAGAAAGCAAAAAAGGATGAACAAATGATTACTAGTCTTATATAACATAGGATTTCTGGCCAGGCGCCAATGCGGTGACCTTTGACACCTTTTCAAGGGTACAGAATATATCACTTTCATTTGATACGTAGTACTGATGGCGCATTATTTTTACAAAGGGATTAATTAAACCGAAAGTGGAATTGGATCAAGAAATAAGAGAATATTTTAGAATGAAGTTACGATGAGCTAAATTAAGGTAAAGTTTTGGAAATTAATTTGGATTAAATTAAGAGTTTAAAATATCATTACATATATATATATATATATATATATATATATATATATATATATATATATATATATATATATATATATATATATATATATATATATATATATATATATATATATATATATATATATATATATGTAATGATATTTTAACTCTAATTTCAATTTAATTAATTTTCATAATAACTTCATCTTAATTTAGCCCATAGTAACTTCATTCTAAAATACTCTCTTATTTCGTGATCCAATTCCACTGTCTCTACTTAATTAATTCAAGAGAAGCTTTATTAAATTGTTGAATTAGCTAAAATCTAACTTTCCCACACTACGCGTGAAGAGATAACATACCGCTGATTAAGCAAATTCTTTTTTTAAATCTCCCTGTGTTTCCCCTACCTTGTCCACCCGTATAACGAAAATCCCTATCGAAATCTCATAATACATTAGCACTGTAAAGAAGTATTTTCCCTATCAAAATCATAGGTTATATAAGAGCAGGGATAAAATGTCCAAGAGCTTTTTCCTCATTCCTTTCTGTGTCGTTCTGTGTGCTCGTCGCTTGTACATATGCTTGCTTCTTCAAAATGAAATAAAACGACGTCACAAAAAGTAAAGTATCTTCACTGTCTTCAAACTGCATCATGCTTCACAACAAATAATATTACGTATATATACTATGTGTGTGTGTGTGTGTGTGTGTGTAAAACCAATTGATCAAAGATGTGTGAAAGGGATGTCTAATCAATTTTAAACCAAAGGCGTTCCAGAAAGACCTTCGGGTCCTGCTGCATCGTTAGGGAGTCGGTGCTCAGGTGTATCCATTAATAAATCGTAAGAGAATATCTGCTGTTTTCTATGAAGCATATCTTTGAATTGAAGACACCCTGCAGTACCTACATAAAATGTTATACGAGGCTTAATGTTGAATTCCAATTTTTATTTATCTCCATTTTTTTAATTGAAGATATATCAGAATAAATGAGGGCTTAAATGATAAGTACCTTAAAATACCCTAGCTTTTCCTTTCCTGCACATTCCTCTATTTATAAAGGTACTGTATAAAGGTACTACTGTCTGTTAAAATCCATATATCTTTAATATCCATTCCAACAATAATTTCAACATGGCACAGGTCCTTATAAATTGCAGTTGGGTCAGATCCGGAGACACAAAAGTGATCAGCATTTCTAGTGATAATGCTCTTACTCGTTCACGGGCGTGTTACTTTTCTCCACATACTTTCTCTTGAATACGCAATGTTTAATATAATATGACCAATTTATAAAACTCCTCAATCACAACGTAAATTTAATATAAGGTAAAAATTATGTTTATGGTTTAACCTATGTCATGAGCTATAAATATAATAAATACAGCTTTCATTACCCATCAAATTTATCAATAATTTAACATAATTATTTCATTTGAACAATGATTGGGTGACGCCTCATGTTTAAGAAATTATCAAAATCTTAGAATACAATATGAAGGTTGCGACGCCACTGCATTATTCCTCATTCATGAATTTGTCCTTGATCGCAACTGCGACAGCCCTTAAGAAAGCTAATCGTAGAGATGTCATGAGACAATATCTGATTGGTCTTTAATTACATCACTGTGTGAGCGAGGATAGAACCTGGGCCCTGTTGGTTCGCAGCCCAGTGGCATGACCACAATACAAAAGCAACTGCCCGTGCAGCGTAGATGTTTACTGGCTTATGAGCTTTCTCCACAGACTGTCCCTCCAATGTGTCGGAGATGAGACGAACGATATGGCTGTTGAGTGGTGACGTATTATCTGTTGATTCTAATGGGCCTGTACCCATTTGAGAAGAGCCAAGCGTTACGGCGAGCATGTGAGTGGTCGATGATGCTGTTGCTGCTTCAAGTGAGTCTGACGACTTTGGTTTGCTGTGGGTAGATGGCGCCACAACAGCCGTACGAAGGTTCAAGGTTCATAGTCCTAGTTCACCAATGTGGCGTATTGCGTGAGCGAGGATAGAACCTGGGACCTTATGGTTCACAGTCTAGTAACATGACCATGATACAAAAGCAATTACCGATGTAGCGTAGCTATTAACTGGCGTATAAACTTTCACCACAACTGTATGATGTCATAATATAATACGATGTTAAAGTAGTTCTGTTCATGTTCCTTGCATGTGTTGATGAGTGAGTGCTTTGCGTTAGTAAAGTTATTTTTAACTCTTAAGAAATGAGTGTATTTTATTCCAATAACCAGAGAATAAAAAATTTGCAGAACCTGTAGGTTGCAGCTGTAACAGTGAATCTTTCCCTAATAATTTTGGCAATCTAATTCAAGAAAATATGAATCCCAAATAAAATATAATCTATTGAAAATATTTTCAAACTTTATTATTTTTCGTCCACAATGAATCTTTAAATAAAAGAATGTCAAAGTATCCTTTTTTATACTTATTTAAATATGAATAATTTTTTATCGTTATTTTACAGTTTCTATTCCATAGGTTTCTTTTTACAGACATATATTGGTTGAAAAAAATTCTTCCTGCACTGTTTTTCGCTTCTTTGCTGTTGATTAGAAACTTCCCTTTGAATGAGAACGAGGAAATATTTTAGTTTTGAAGAATTTGAGATTAATATTTTGAAACTGATTAATAATTTCTATGAAAAACGTGATACAAAATACACATGCTTTATTCTAAATCCTTTAAAATATAATGATTGTCTTTAAAAATAATGAGCTACTTTTTTCCACAGTATATTACCATAAAGAGTTTTTAATTAAAATATTAATAAAAAATATGTATATATATATATATAAGAACACTCTTAGATACTACAGAAAAAAAGTAATGGTTTTAAAAAGATCTTTCCTTTAGAAATGCAACGTCTATAATTAGTTTATTCACACTGAAAATCTGCCGTTTTGAAATCGTTTGGTTAATCAGGTTAAAATATGAAAATATTTCAAAAAATTTGGATGGGATTTCTATTTTAAATCTGATTATGTATAAAATATAGAATATTTTTTCTGGTTCTTTACACTTAAATTATATAGAAGAAGATGCAGCTGTTTTAATTAAAAATGAGAATCAATTTCAAGATTTTTCATTTTTATGGTTTGTATTATTTTATGCACTAAATAATATGCTTTCAAAATCGTGAATAAAAGTTTCAACATCTTGTTATTATTTTTCTATACCTATATAAAGAACATTTATTTCACTCGAATTTTTAAATAATATTTTTTTTTTCTCTTCAATTTTCTTCAGATGCTTTAATCCAAATTTTCATATGATGAATTTTATGTCTTTATATTCAGAAACAATATATGAAAACTGTATTTTATACTTTAGAAGAACATATTTTGTATTTTTTTTCTCTCTTTTGGATTTGCAAGCCTCAAAAAATATTTCTGTATAAATTGATTTTATCTTTTCAAGCAAATCTCCTTAAAATTTATAGACATATATTTTTAATTTAAAAATTTTGTATAACCTATAAATAAAGTCAAAATAACTCTTCTTATTTCGAATATGTAATTTACAAAAATCTTTAAGCTTATATCGTTAGTTGAAATTTAGTATGAAATATAAAGTATTCCTGAAGAATTTTGTTATTCGTAAAGTTATTACTGCGCAAGAAATCAAAATGAAAAATTTTCTTAAACATTATGTTTTTTATAGTTCTTTTTCTTTCATATTTTTATGAAATTGTTATGAAATTAATAACAACAACATACCATTTTATTATGTTTATTACTTAATATTACCCAATAGTTTTAGTGCAATTTTAAAGATTTTTTTAAAAATATATTTATCATTATAACAAATAAAAATAGTTAAAAATATATAAAATTGAGACAAAGGAAATGCGTTTGAAAATTTGTGACAGCTAGAAATACTCATTATTTTGATTGAAATATTCACTCAATGTCTTTTATTACATATTGTTATGAATTTATAACATAATATTATTTGCCCTTGTAGTAAGTCTTCTGTTGAAGAAATCAATTTTACTGATATAGTAATAGTTTTTGAATGGATTCCTACTGAATGACCTTCAGGCTAGTAGAAAACTTGATGAATTTAGAGTGAATTATGTAAGAATCCAGAATATTCAAGAATCTTGGCGATATCTTTACTAGAGCTCTAATGCTAGCGTTTGCTCTAAATTCCAGCAATTTATAAAAAGGAAATCCACAAAGATGAGTCCAACGAATAGCAAAGCCAAGAGGCATTAATAGCTGTAGTTCTGTCTGAGTGTTTTGTGTTGTTACTTTTATTTATTACCATTTTGTTGTCTGAATGCTGCTGTTGACTGCAACCGCTATTTATTGTCAGCTTCATCTTTGACTTGTTGCATGTGTTCGTAGAATGAAGTGTCTTTATCCGTTATTGAGGCTATTGGACTTGTGACCATGTAACCCAGGATCGATTTTGGATAACCCCCTAATAAAATCAACTATTAAAATTTCCAACGAGCCCAGAGAGCATTTTGTGTTTTGGTATTTATTGCCCATTTCGATTTGTGTACTGCTATTTTATCGTGTTTTGTACGCTTCGAATGCGTTTTACTATTTTGTATTTATGGAATATGGACATTGTACCTTCTATTGTGCTTGTAAACTCTTTTCACCGAGCACCAGCTGGACAATGTTTTTCTTTTTCTTTGTCCTTTCTTTTTTCTTCTTCTGCTTCCTCTTTCTTTCTTTTTTTTTAAATCTAAAAACAAACTACATCTATTTACTTCATAATTATGTAAACATAATACGTCGAATACATCTTACACAATTGAAATTTGAAATGATTTTTTTACCAAAAATATATATCTGATTCAAATTTTGGCCGTAGCCAGTTGGAAGGGAAGCAATAAAATTCCTTATTCACTTACGAAATTGAATGTGTCTATAGATCTGTGAACACGATTTGATTAAATCTGTAGATTTCTCTTGAAGTTTAGATTAAATATGTCTATATAAAGACTATCCATTTTTATATGAAAAGTGCAAATAAAAAGCGCAGATATTTAGAAGCATGGAATTTCGTAAATAGATTGTTTTCATCAGAATTGTTAATATTAATAATAATTTAATAAGTAACTCCTAATTAATAATAAAACTTTGTATCAAATCCTCGAAAATGATCACTGCATGTCTATCCTTTTATATGCGGTAACTAAAGACAAAAGCATATATTCACTAACTTGGATATTTTAATATTATATTTTTCATGGAGATATTATGAATTTAATGAGTTATTTCCAGGAGATTGTACTATTTAGAATACTCTCATTTCATTTTTGTTTATATAAGTGCATGCATAACTAGTTTCGAACATTTAATATTTTAGAACAACACATTTTTAGTATATTCGAGCGAGAGTTATTGTTATATTAACAATATTTATTACATTACTCAATTTCATGATTTGTTGATGTAAGTGCATGCATAATTAGTTTCGAATATTTCCTATTTTAGAACAACACATTTTTAGTATATTCGAGCGAGAGTTATTGTTATATTAACAATATTTATTACATTACTCTCAATTTCATGATTTGTTGATGTAAGTGCATGCATAATTAGTTTCGAATATTTCCTATTTTAGAACAACACATTTTTAGTATATTCGAGCGGCAGTTATTTTCATATTAACAATATTTATTACATTACTCTCAATTTCATGATTTGTTGATGTAAGTGCATGCATAATTAGTTTCGAATATTTCCTATTTTAGAACAACACATTTTTAGAATATTCGAGCGGCAGTTATTTTCATATTAACAATATTTATTACATTACTCTCAATTTCATGATTTGTTGATGTAAGTGCATGCATAATTAGTTTCGAATATTTCCTATTTTAGAACAACACATTTTTAGTATATTCGAGCGAGAGTTATTGTTATATTAACAATATTTATTACATTACTCTCAATTTCATGATTTGTTGATGTAAGTGCATGCATAATTAGTTTCGAATATCTCCTATTTTAGAACAACACATTTTTAGAATATTCGAGCGGCAGTTATTTTCATATTAACAATATTTATTACATTACTCTCAATTTCATGATTTGTTGATGTAAGTGCATGCATAATTAGTTTCGAATATTTCCTATTTTAGAACAACACATTTTTAGTATATTCGAGCGAGAGTTATTGTTATATTAACAATATTTATTACATTACTCTCAATTTCATGATTTGTTGATGTAAGTGCATGCATAATTAGTTTCGAATATCTCCTATTTTAGAACAACACATTTTTAGAATATTCGAGCGGCAGTTATTGTTATATTAACAATATTTATTACATTACTCTCAATTTCATGATTTGTTGATGTAAGTGCATGCATAATTAGTTTCGAATATCTCCTATTTTAGAACAACACATTTTTAGAATATTCGAGCGGCAGTTATTGTTATATTAACAATATTTATTACATTACTCTCAATTTCATGATTTGTTTATATAAGTGCATGCATAATTAGTTTCGAATATTTCCTATTTTAGAACAACACCTTTTTAGTATATTCGAGCGAGAGTTATTGCTATATTAACAATATTTATTACATTACTCTCAATTTCATGATTTGTTGATGTAAGTGCATGCATAATTAGTTTCGAATATCTCCTATTTTAGAACAACACATTTTTAGTATATTCGAGCGAGAGTTATTGCTATATTAACAATATTTATTACATTACTCTCAATTTCATGATTTGTTGATGTAAATGCATGCATAATTAGTTTCGAATATCTCCTATTTTAGAACAACACATTTTTAGAATATTCGAGCGGCAGTTATTGTTATATTAACAATATTTATTACATTACTCTCAATTTCATGATTTGTTGATGTAAATGCATGCATAATTAGTTTCGAATATCTCCTATTTTAGAACAACACATTTTTAGAATATTCGAGCGGCAGTTATTGTTATATTAACAATATTTATTACATTACTCTCAATTTCATGATTTGTTGATGTAAATGCATGCATAATTAGTTTCGAATATCTCCTATTTTAGAACAACACATTTTTAGTGTATTCAAGCGAGAGTTATTGTTATATTAACAATATTTATTACATTACTCTCAATTTCATGATTTGTTGATGTAAGTGCATGCATAATTAGTTTCGAATATTTCCTATTTTAGAACAACACATTTTTAGTATATTCGAGCGAGAGTTATTGCTATATTAACAATATTTATTACATTACTCTCAATTTCATGATTTGTTGATGTAAATGCATGCATAATTAGTTTCGAATATCTCCTATTTTAGAACAACACATTTTTAGAATATTCGAGCGGCAGTTATTGTTATATTAACAATATTTATTACATTACTCTCAATTTCATGATTTGTTGATGTAAATGCATGCATAATTAGTTTCGAATATCTCCTATTTTAGAACAACACATTTTTAGAATATTCGAGCGGCAGTTATTGTTATATTAACAATATTTATTACATTACTCTCAATTTCATGATTTGTTGATGTAAGTGCATGCATAATTAGTTTCGAATATTTCCTATTTTAGAACAACACATTTTTAGTATATTCGAGCGAGAGTTATTGTTATATTAACAATATTTATTACATTACTCTCAATTTCATGATTTGTTGATGTAAGTGCATGCATAATTAGTTTCGAATATTTCCTATTTTAGAACAACACATTTTTAGTATATTCGAGCGAGAGTTATTGTTATATTAACAATATTTATTACATTACTCTCAATTTCATGATTTGTTGATGTAAATGCATGCATAATTAGTTTCGAATATCTCCTATTTTAGAACAACACATTTTTAGATTATTCGAGTGGCAGTTATTGTTATATTAACAATATTTATTACATTACTCTCAATTTCATGATTTGTTGATGTAAGTGCATGCATAATTAGTTTCGAAAATTTCCTATTTTAGAACAACACATTTTTAGAATATTCGAGCGGCAGTTATTGTTATATTAACAATATTTATTATATTACTCTCAATTTCATGATTTGTTGATGTAAGTGCATGCATAATTAGTTTCGAATATTTCCTACTTTAAAACAAAATGTTTATATATATTCGAGCAGCAATTATTCTAAGATACCGAAAGCGAAATTAAACCATATTATTTTATGAAACCAGGAAGATCTCTTTTAACATTATCCCGTTCAAAAGATATTTGCTATATATATTTTTCTTCTTAGAAATCAAATGTCTCTTTTACACCCTATTTAATTCTTTACTCAAAAAGAAAATTATTTCTACATCTTTTAACGTCATTCCATAAACTCAACACAAAATGATCAAAAAAGAAAAATCGAATCTTAAAACAAAGAAAAAAATTACTGCTTCTTAAAATAACCATCAAATATATTTCATTGCAGAGTCCTCTTCACTTCATTTTTCTCTCCTAAAATCCCCCATTGTGTTTCGAGAGTGAAATTTATTTATTTCAAGGTTCTACGAACCGAATCGATCATTGAAGACATCAATTGTCTATCTGGAAATAATAAAGTAATAAATAAAAATCCATTGAAAATACAGGGATGATGCAATGAGCTCTTACATTTGGCGACTGTTATGTCTCAAACTAGTGAAAAATAAAGAAGGGAAAAAAATCAAATAAAGAGACTTCGAATGAAAAATAAATAACATGAGAGCGGACTTTCGAATGCCTTTGATATTTATTTAAACCTTCATTTGGCTTGTTATGTAATAGAACTCTCTCTCTCTCTCTCTGTTTTTGATTATGTCTGCTAGCGTCAAAAGATATAAAAAAAGGAAGCCAGAAAAAAAAATCATGATAGTCTTTTGTTCATCTTCTTTCATGATCTAATGCTTGAACGTGAGAATGCTTTCGGAAAAGTATCTTGAAAATGCCATTTTTTAATTTACTTGATGAACTACGTGAGGATAGAACTTTTTCCTTTATTTCCCTGAATTTTTTTTCTTCACTAAGACTGTAACTTGCTGCTGAGGCATGATTTTGATTTCTTTCGCTTTTATGAGTTTCCCTGCAAGATTTCTTTTTGTTCCTATTTTATTTCTTTATTTGAGGTGGGACTTAAATTCTGTTGCATGAAATGCGTTGAGATTCTTTCGGTATACGATTTCTTTCTTAGTTTTTGTTTGTGAAAAGTTTTGTTGTGTAATAATATGAGATATTAGCAAATTTAAATAAGCGTGAGATGAAAAGGCTTTATTTTTAAATTATATATTGCGTAACTATATACTTCGACGTTTTACTAGGAAATCAATAATGTTAATTTCGCAATCAAATAAGCTTTCCTTTACCTTTTCACTTTCTTGAGTACGTAGTATAGAGAAATTATAGTAATCGTCAAAAAAATTCGAACTCGAGCTTTTGACAAATCTCCTCGTTTTAGGCTTCCATATTAGTTCGAAAAATACTTTTTTTAGAAAATAACCGTTTGTCTGTCTAATTCAAAACTGATTTGTGCTAGACGTTTGAAATGTGGTATACGGTTTTCACAACAAATTTTCAAATTTCTTTCAAAATTTGATTAAAATCTGCTTATAAGAAGTCAGTCTGTCTGATTTTTTAAATATAAGTTAATTCAATAGTTACAAAAGGGAGAGAGCTAAATAAATAAAACTTGGTGCTCAGATTTAACATCAATAGTGCAGACATCTGTCAGATTTTGAGTGAAATCCAACAAGGGGTTGACTGTCTGTCGGTCTTTATTTTCAGAATTCTATAAACGTGATAATTCGAAAATGCAATGACATAAATATATCAAATATGGTAAGAGATCTTGTGACTTCAAGTGCTGTGTTTTTTGTCAAATTTTTGGTCCAGTCGGTTACGAAAAATGTGTCTAAAACTCAGATTTTATTTTTAGATACTATTATCGCTTGCCAGAGACTAATCACCAAATAACTCGCGAAGGATGACACAGTAGATACAATAAAAATGCTAAAAGTTCATATTTCATAACCACTGACATGCAAGACGTTCTCTGGCATGACACATTTATTAGAAGATAAGCGAGAAAGTTTTAAGGAAACCACTCCAACTTTTTTTTCGTTTGTTTGTTTCGTATATATAAATTTGTACAGTTTTAAAAAGCTTTATTCTATTACTTTTTCATTTCAGATTTCACTTCCTAACTAAAATAAGATATTTTTTCTTGCATCAGAAAAATAACATCTATTCAATTAATAATATCCAAATGAGCATACCAAATATGATACCCTAAATCGGCATTCTAATCATTAAAATAGCTTTGATTTAATTAGTTCATATATATTCAACAGATGGCTCTCATAAGCCTCTATTTAATAATTTAGACAATATTTGTTTTGTCAAATTATCAGAAATTTTCATTTCCCTTATAGAATTCTATAAATTTCTTAACCTTCTAATTGCGACGATTATTAACTTTTGAGATTTTACATTATTTATATATTTGAAAGTGTGAAGGTTGAGACTTAATTATTCAATTATAAAATAACTGCATTCCATTCTGATACTCAAAAATAGTTCAAATTGTCTTTTTCAGCTTCATTGGACACATTCATAGTATACACCAAGAACTAATTTAAGCATTAGTTCTACACCTACCTAATATCGAATATCAGCTGAGTGGATTACAAAGGATTATCCATATCCTAACCTATAGCTCCTAATCTCGCTTGGTCCAGTTTGTGAACAAATATTTAACGCAATATCTTCGTATGAGTACGTAACAGCAATTACGCCAGCTAGTTTATTAACTGTGCCAACACTCGCCAACTCGCCAAGGTATCGGCATCTGTGAATCCCGGGTATCTTGAATTCTGTGTCTACCTCACAGGCGGGTTGTTATCATTACTGTGTTGGAGGTAAATCTGGCACACATATCAATATGATGAGGGACGTCAGTTATTTGTGTGATATAAGTTTACTATAAATAGTTGATGTTGTTATTGTTTTTAGTTAATGATAAACAGTTGTATTTAGATACAAAAACATTCTGTTACAGGATTACAGAACAATGGTTGGAATGGAACAAAGATATTCAGGATACTGATTATTAAATTCATTCAATGGTTGGATTTCCGTGATAACTAATATAATAACGTTATTTTTTTAAATCAAAATCCTTACATCTTTCTACAAGGAAACAGTTTGAAAATTAATTTCATACAATTTCACACACCATCAAGAACTCGAACAAAATTTGGGTCACAAGTTTCTAAGTACTTTGAAATGCGTGCTATTCAAAAATGGCCATATTGTCTTCAAAAAAAATTGAAATAGATGTGAAAATATTTTTAATGTTTTGCCAAAGCTTCGGAACAAATCATAGAACAAAAATAATATTTTTTACCACCTTAAAATTTCAGGAATTAATTACTAGTGAAACTCTTCATTTATTTGAATGTGTTAGACTAGTAAGTTATTAGTAATTATTAATTGATGTAAAGAGTGCTGATATTTCTTAAGGAGTTGAGTATAAAAATTAAAATCTGCATGGTGAAAAATTTCGTATATTTTGTCTTTTTTTTGCATACATATAAAGTAAATAATCACAGACAGTGACGCAAATATTTAACTGCCTATTAATGCTAATATAAATATTTTAATTGATTTTCAAAATAATTATGACTTAATTTCCATTTGAAATAATGAAATTATAGTCTGTTATTTTTTAATTATACCTATACTGTTTAAATGTTTTTAAAATGTATGATAAATATAATTGTCACCTAAAGAGGCAATCACGTTATTAAAATAAATTCAAACCCTTAACAGCATGGCCATCTAAAGTGGAACGTGGAAACACCCCTCCCGTTTTTACCTATTCCATGTAGATAAAATTCTAATTTTAGAAACATTTCAAAGTAAATTTATAATCCATTAAATCATTGAAGAACAACTTCTTTGTCGCCCCATCATTTATATCAAAAATAAATAAATCTTAAAGCTTAAGAAAATACAAAAAAACTTTTCCAAACTCTTATATAAAATTTCTATTTTCATCTTCAACAATTTATAGTGGAATCTTAACAACAACTATTGACCAAATTTAAAATTACTCAAAAATACATCTCGTAAGTTTAAAAATATTTTGAGATAAAACAGTGCAATATTTTAAGCATGTACTTATCTCAACATCCGCATCGAAAACGAAACGTTTCATTCTTGTCTAATATAAAGCAGCTAAAAAGAAAAGACTGTAAGAAGTTTCGTTCTTTTACGAAACTGACGAAATAAGAAAAATAAAAGAATTCTCCTTAAAAACATGTTCTCAAACCGTTATTCTTTCCACACAAAGGAATTGACTTAAAGAATACTTTTGCTAAAAGTTAGAGCATAAAGTAGAGAACTGCACTCAAATACTTAACAATACTGGTCAACAAAACATTGTTTCTTTTAACTACAAATAGAGTTCACAAGTTCATTTTGAGCATCATTTTGTGAGCTGAACTTTTCAGCCAAAATTAAAAACATTGATTCTTAAAAAGAATTTTTAATAAAATATACTTAATATAGCTTCTGCGATTTTTTTTACAGGTGATTATCAATGACGGTAAATATATGGATGTTTTCAGATTAAAACGTCCGCCTTTTCGGAAGTTACATATCAATTATGAAATTGAAATTAAAATAATTATCAAATTGAAATCAAAGTTGGCGACAATTCATTATGAACAAGGATCCTCGTATTTTAACACAATTATACTAGCTGAAATACCTCGCATTATATGAAAATAAAATATTAAAATAATTAATATTTTTAAACGAAAATTGAATTTTCTTTAAAATGTACAAAGAGTACTTTTATCATCTGAAATGCTTTGTAAAACCAGCGGGACTAGTTTCTCTAAAATGACTCGCATACACTATAATAAATGTGTTATCCCGGAGAATGCCTTGAAGGGCATAGGTGTACAGTAATTATGAAGTACTTGCTTTTGGCGGGAATTTAGTATTTTGAATGAATGCATCGTTTGATACTTGGCGAGGCTTTTGACGATTATCCTTAGCATGCAGCTAATAGTATCCAAAAATCGAATTTGTGTTTTATACGCGTTTTCCCCAATCGATTGAAATAAAAATTTGACATAAAGCAACATTTGTAGTCATAAAATACCATACCAAATCTGATATATTTAAGAATATGCGTTATCGTGTTTACATGTTTCTGAAAGTATAGACAAAAGAGACTTTGAAAGATACCAAGACTTTGATAAATATCTATGCTATAGACGCTAAATTTTTGTACCGAATTTTATCTATCTGTCTCTTTCTGTTTTGTAATTATAATGCTAACTTATATTCGGACAGCCGGATAGACAGACTCCCTGTTAACGGATTTTGTCGCAATTTGATAGAAATCTACGAAGTGGATGCATAGACCTTATACTAAATTTCATCCGTCATGTTCAAAGCATTTTTGCGTTATCTTTGTCACAGAAAGGCAGACACCCGGCGTTCTTGCATAGGGGTAGCACATCTCTTCCGTAATCCCGGTTCGGAAATGGTTGTTCTTCGTCTGTATTCTATCTGTGAAGTGTGTGAATGTGCCCCCTGTAAAAAGGGGTTATGCAAGCGAATGAGTGAGTTTCATCTTCATATGAGCTAGAAGTCAGATTTCTACCCTCGGATGCTCAGGGGTCTTTACCCTCAGAAGCTACTGCACCCCCTTTCCGTGGTACCGTGGACACGACAACATCATCATCAGAAAGACAGACGCTCATACACGGGTTGAAGTTTTTCAAAAATGTGTTTTTCGAATTCAAGGTGGTCTGAAACGTGGAGATTCGTCAAGATTTTGTGTGCTAATTTTTTGACGATTACTATACTTTAAATACGAGAACTTAAAAATTAAAACTAGTGTATTGCTTGAAACCTATGAATTTATAAAACTCATCGTGAATTGATTTCTTCCTAAAGTTATTAGCATTCCTTATAGAAATACTTCAGATTTTGTTCACCATTGTTATAGTTTAAGAATAGTTTTACAAATACTTTGAGATAATTAATTTAAAAGTAAAAATTTAAAGAAGAAAAAATGAAATTAATAGCTTCTAACGATTCAAATGTTTAATCGTCTGCTTTTAAGCTTTTCTTTTAATGTTCTTTCAGAATTCTACTTAATGTATTCTGACAAATGGTTTTCTTATGAGTTTTTGATTTCCAACATAAAAATGATTTTTTTTTATATATACTGTGCATAAAATTAAATTTCGAAAAAAAATTATTAAAATATAAAGAGAAAACCTTTACAGAAATGAAATTTATGACAATAAATGGGCAACTTTTTTAAAACTTTAATATGAAATAACATTTGTAAATAGTGCAATGTTACTTTAGCATACATAGCAGAGGAACTCCAAAACAATGCGTAAGTTTTAATTAATTGCAATTTTAAGATGACAGAAAATTTTAATGACGGCATTTTTTTTAAATTAAATAAATAATTTTAGCTAAAACTAAAAAAAACGCCAAAATATTTGAAAAATAAAACAAAAATATCAAGAAAAAATATTACAGCAGTTCAAAATCACCGTTACAGAACGATTATAAAGTTCAATTTTATCTAATAATGAAACTTATATAATTTTCCTTTTTAATAATACAATAAATTTGATTCGAGTTAGAAATTCTGACAAACTGAGTTTAAAAGGAATTTCGGATGTTTTTAGGACAAGATAAAAAGTATTTTATTTACCGAAAGCAGTTTTATCAAAAATAAAATTTATTATTGTTTAAGAACGGGAAAAATAAATTTTATGCAATAAATATTTTGGAAGAGCGGCAAAAATTTTAATTTTCGTTATTTAATCAAATATATATATAGAATTTAACTAATTTTGGAAGCTGAATGTAGAATGTCTGACTATGAGATGAAAGCCAAAATGTCATTTCAAATTTTGGGTCAGCACTTTTTACCGTTTAAGAGCTTTTGTGATAAACAGACATGCGCATATGTTTCTGGTTTTACATAATATATATATATACAGGGTGGTCCAAAAAAGTCTTCCGCTATATATGAAACCCTAGCGGCCTATCCGCTCAACCAATCGAACCAAAATTTCAGACATGGTTGTTTCAAGGTATGCGCTGGAGATTGTGATGATTCTAAACAACGCAGAACTCACGGTTACGGTTACAGTGAGAGAATTTCGAAATTTTCGAATGGCAACACCCACTTTTTCCTTGCGCAAATTGATCAGCGTATTAAAAAACCACAAATGGCGTTGGAACGATTAGCGTGTGACGAAAATTGCCGCCTTAAAGCTTTACAAAGAAGAGCATTATAAAGGAATAATGACAACACAGAGAGGAAAGAGAAAAAAGTTTTTATTGGAATGGAAAGTTATAATTACAGGTTTTCAACGTGTTCATCTTCGCAGGCGACAACGCATTGCATTCGGGAGGTTGTGGACAACAATGCCGGACGTAACATGAAAGGAAGAATCTGCATAACTTTACGTGTTATCGCATCTTGCAATTCTGACACAGTTGCAGAATTCCGTTATTCCTGAATTGCAGCAACGAAATGTCATTAGGGACATTGTATGGATGCAAGATGGGGCTCCTCCACACGTCGCCCAATGTGTTCGACCAGTGCTGCAACAACACTTTGGTGATAGTGTCATCTCTAGTAACTTTGCAGTTTCGTGGCCACCGCGATCCCCCGACTCACTCCTATGGATTTCTGGTTCTGGGGTTATCTGAAATCTAAGGTGTATACGCCTGGTCCACGAGATGTGTCAGAATTGCAAGATGTCATAACACGTGGAGTTATGCGGATTCCTCCTTTCATGTTACGTTCGGCATTGTTGTCCACAACCTCCCGAATGCAATGCGTTGTCGCGAAGATGAACACGTTGAAAACCTGTAATTATAACTTTCCATTCCAATAAAAACTTTTTTTCTCTTTCCTCTCTGTGTTGTCATTATTCTTTTATAATGCTCTTCTTTTCATATGCTTTACGGCGGCAATTTTCGTCACACGCTAATCGTTCCAACGCCATTTGTGGTTTTTCAATACGCTGATCAATTTGCGCAAGGAAAAAGTGGGTGTTGCCATTCGAAAATTTCGAAATTCTCTCACTGTATACGTAACCGTGAGTTCTGCGTTGTTTAGAGTCATCACAATCTCCAGCGCATACCTTGAAACAACCATGTCTGAAATTTTGGTTCGATTGGTTGAGCGGATAGGCCGCTAGGGTTTCATATATAGGGGAAGTTTTTTTTGGACCACCCTGTATATATATATATACTAGCCGCCATTGGTGACTAGCCGGTTCGCCAATCTTAATGCTCATTAAAATTTTAATAATTAAATATTTTATGCAATTCCTACTTTAATAGCTTCTTCATCAAAATATTTTAAAACTTCAAATTTTGATTGTCATATAATTCACTCATAATATTATAAAGGTCTTCAGTCATAACTTAATATGTATCTATCTAATTTTCTGTTAGCTCCCGTAGAATTTATACTTTAAATTAAAGTAGAAAGGATTAATCTGCAATTAATATAATAATATTTTTTACTGAAAGAAATATTTTTTTTTATAATCTGATTAATGAAAACAGAGTCACTGAGCTATTAAACTTTATGGGCACTAAAGAATATTTTTTCTTAACTTATGTAATATCTCAAGAATTTGTCAACAACATTTTCTCAGATTCATCATGAGCAGATCGATTAATAAACAATGTTTAATTTTAAATGCATCAAAAGCTAAGAAAATAAAACGAATCGTTTAAAATAATCGGTTGAAAAGGTTTAAAAAAACTACTTAAAAAACGATGTACCCCAGGTGCCCATTTCTTACCTCTAAGGTATACACGTGCCAAATTTGGTAGCTGTAGGTCAAACGGTCTGGCCTGTAGAGCGCCAACACACACGCGCGCGCACACACACACACACACACGCACGCATTGAGCTTTATATAAGTATAGATGTTCGCAGCAGTTCTCTAGACTGCTTATATTGATTGTAATCATTTAATTTTCTGTTCTATTACTTGTCAGCTTTACAACTACAGCAGTATTTCATCACCAAACTTGCAATATATTCGTTAGATGACCATTGATTTTTGGGTGATTATTATTTTTGAGACTTCCTACTAAAACTTTGCTGATTGCCATATTTGAAGAAATATCACTTGAAAATATTTTATTATAAACTGTATTGAGAAATTATTAGATATTGTTGTAAATTAAGTGTAGAAGTTTTAAAAAGAAATAAATAAATACAAACTGAAGTTTCTAAGTTCTCTGTTTTTGTCGCATACAACTAATGAAGAATTTTGAAATTGAGATATAAATGAACTGTGACAATGTTTCAAACTTTAGAATAAAAGCAATAAAAAATAATAATAATAATTAATAATAATAATAATAATATAATAATAATAATAATTAATAATGAGTAATAATAATAATAATAATTAATAATGAGTAATAATAATAATAATAATTAATAATGAGTAATAATAATAATAATAATTAATAATGAGTAATAATAATAATTAATAATGAGTAATAATAATAATTAATAATTAATAATAAAAATGAAATACATTAGTAGAAATTGAGATCATATTAAATACCTTATTATTACATCTTGAATTTTATATTTAAATTCGCTGATTATGATAAATTAATATTCTCTTCCTTTTATTCTATAAAAATCAGTTTATCTGTCAGTTTATTTTTTCTAAGTGATGATTATATTGGCATATTAAATGATAAGTCAACCATCTAACTCTCCGACTCGCCCGAAGGCACACGGATTTAAACCATAAAACTGAATGACCGGACCGCCGCAACAGCAACATTAGCGGGAACTGTGGTTGAGTCCTAAGGGCCGTCACCGGCCACGGTACAACCCTCCCCGAAGGAAGTACGTCCCGTCATCGATGGGAGGAGCCAGATCCCCCAAGTAACATTCTCATTCAGGATGATATGCTTGCGCTACTAGTATATTTATTATTATTTGCTGGTGTATTGCGTATAGAAAAAATATTGCTATCGTCAAAAAAAAAAAAAAAATTCAAACTCGAGATTTTGACGAATTTCACGTTTTAGACCTCCCTGAGTTCGAACAGCACATTTTTGGAAAATATCTATCCCTCTGTTAAAGATAATTCAAAAACGCTTTGAATTATCTTTATTGTTTATTTTTTTAACCGAGGATATTTAGTATCACCAATTTGCAACAAATTTTGAGCTAAGTAAGTACGTGTGTCCGGCTGCTCCAATATAAAATAACCCAATAAACTACAAAACGAAGTCAGCTCGATGCATTAAATTTGCCACACAAATTTCGTATCTTTAATGTAGCCGCCTATTAAGTATTGATACAAATCCAACGAGAGTTAACAGTCTTCCGGTTTCCACTTTCAGAAATATGAGCCCGCAGTAACTCAAAAATGCAAAAAACTTAAATACATTAAATCTGGCAAGTCAGTTTGTGATTACATGTATAGTTCTGCGTCAAAGTTTTGTTTCGATTGGTTGAAAAAATCGCGTATAAACCACAAATTCAATTTTTGTATACAATTAACCGCAACCCAGACTTTAATAACCAAAAAAATTCGCCAAGGGTTATACGATAGATTCAATATAATTGCTAAATGAATGCCAGAGTTTATTTATTCGTATTTATTGTGCGCCATGCAAGGCATTTTCTGGGATAGCATCTTTATTCGATATTTATCTTCATGAGATATGCAACCTCCGGGGGGGGGCACCTCGAACTGAGGATGAGATGCTTCCGGTATGGTGGTTGGATCTCGCCATCCTGGTGAGTACATAAATAGGTAGGGGATCTGGCTCCTCCCATCGACGACGGTACGTACTTCCTTCGGGAAGAGTTGTACCGTAACCTGTGATGCCTTTAGGACTGAACCACAGTTCCCGTCAATGTTGCTGTTGCTGCGGGCCGGTCATTCAGTATTCTTTATTCGTGTGCTTTCGGGCGATGAGATGCTTCCGGTATGGTGGTTGGATCTCGCCATCCTGGTGAGTACATAAATAGGTAGGGGATCTGGCTCCTCCCATCGACGACGGTACGTACTTCCTTCGGGAAGAGTTGTACCGTAACCTGTGATGCCTTTAGGACTGAACCACAGTTCCCGCCAATGTTGCTGTTGCTGCGGGCCGGTCATTCAGTATTCTTTATTCGTGTGCTTTCGGGCGATGAGAGGCTTCCGGTATGGTGGTTGGATCTCGCCATCCTGGTGAGTACATAAATAGGTAGGGGATCTGGCTCCTCCCATCGACGACGGTACGTACTTTCTTCGGGAAGAGTTGTACCGTAACCTGTGATGCCTTTAGGACTGAACCACAGTTCCCGCCAATGTTGCTGTTGCTGCGGGCCGGTCATTCAGTATTCTTTATTCGTGTGCTTTCGGGCGATGAGATGCTTCCGGTATGGTGGTTGGATCTCGCCATCCTGGTGAGTACATAAATAGGTAGGGGATCTGGCTCCTCCCACCGACGACGGTACGTACTTTCTTCGGGAAGAGTTGTACCGTAACCTGTGATGCCTTTAGGACTGAACCACAGTTCCCGCCAATGTTGCTGTTGCTGCGGTCCGGCCATTCAGTATTCTTTATCCGTGTGCTTTCGGGCGCGCCGGAGAGTCAGTGATATGACTTCATGATATATGCTAAGGGATGATTAATTTGAAAGTGGCCCTAACAACAGGAATTAAACTTCCCTTGCTGAACTTATTTATGTTTATCATAATTATTCTCTTGATAATTTTGTTGCCAGGGTATCACAACTTTTTTGTCGAATATAGAGAACACGGTTTATAGAAATTTTTTGATTTTGTCTCTAAACAAATAGAAAACGATGCAGAAATTGTTTAAATTTTAAACCATAAACTTTAATAGAAAATTTCTACTATTTCCTTTTCTCGTAATTTAATATCCATACCTCAATTATATATAATGTCTTATATTTGACATTTTCATTAGACTTCAGTTATAAATCAAGATTGACACTGGATGTGCAATGATTTCTTTTAAGGGTTATTCCTTAAAAATGCAAGAGCAGTTTCAATGAAAACAGTACAAGATAATGATTTGAGAGTAAAATTAAATTTCCATGAGTAACTAAATGGTCACATTTCAGCACAAACTTCGAAATTGTTTTATCTTAAATTTCTTATCTCGATTCCACACTGTTAAAATATAGATACAAAAAAAAATTACTGAAGATAAAATCAATTATGCAAAACTAAACCCCTTTCATTACATTGCTGGTAAGAGTATTCAGAAAATTTATGAAATAATTTTGAAAAGGAGAAATGAAATATTTCATATCTTATAAATATATTTATTATTTTTTTAAAAAAATGTGAGTTTTAGAGTAAGATTGCAATATATTGGTTAAATCGGCTGCGTTTATTTCACAGGCTTATTATTTTATTCTTAAAACGAAATAAATCCAATAATAACTAGTTTGAAAAAACTCTTTCAATTCCGACACATTCCTCAAATTTCAAAGAAGAAATCCGTCTCGAAACTAAACACGTAAGTCTGTAAGGATGTTACATTCATTCAGTTTCTCCAAAGTGCCATCTGTCGGAACTTTTATCAACTGTTTTTCTCTTTCCCTAATAAAAATTTAAAAAAAAATCAATTTTTTTTAAAGGAAAAATATTCGATATCGTGATTTTTTAAAAAATCAGAATTGGGTGATTTCTTCTTATTTAGATATTATATGATTATAAGAAAATTGAAAGAATATTTTGATTAAATGTTGTAATAACTTTATTGTAAGAACTATTTTTTAAAAAACGTTTTTATTAAACATCAAGGATCAAAGAAATTTAGCTAACGATAATTTACTAATTCATCATGTATACAATCTCTGTAAGATGAACTGAGACTTGTTTATTGAAAGAATTATCAATTACCAGAGTCCATGTCCATGTATTTTTTTAAATGTTTTGAGTTGAAAAAGAGTTGTTGAATAAACTTGATGCATTGGAAAAATTATACAATGAATATATAAATAGAAATTTATTTATCCAACATAATTTTTTTTCTCTCGGCAAGCTAGAAAGCAAAGTTAGACCCCTCATCATCTAAGTTACTGTTTCCGAATTCCTTCCGATACTTTGACAAAAAAAGCAGTAATAATGGTCTCCCTAAAACATTCTTGTATGCCTTCCAATTCATTTTATTCCCTCTCCCCCCACAAAAAATTGTGGACCTTGGGTAAGGCTACGAAGACCTAAGTCCCAACAACTTGAATGCTGAACGGTAGTTACACAATAAATGTCTTTGTTATTTTTGTCAAAAGAGACATTTTTACTGAATTTACCTTGAGAATCTGTGTTTTGGATGCTTTTTGCAAGCGGATTGATGCCAAAATCTGAAGCTGAATTCAAGTCCAAAACCGCATATAAAATTTCATTGATATACATCATTAAGTTCATGAATTATCACTATTACAAACATGCAAAAGAACACTACTTCAATTTTATTGAAACAAGTAAAAAAGCGATAATATTTTGGAAAAGATTTTGAGAATTTGGAATATTTTTTTATATTTTTTCGATTATTGAATCCCTTAATATTCATCAAATGATTTTTATCTGAACGTTTGATCAGAAATTTAAAAAATGTGGAAGATGGAATAAATTTCTGTAGATGAGATAAACTGAGATGAAATCTTAAAAAAATTATGTAATTCACAACAAAACATGACAAATAAGTGTATGTATGATATTACAATTATTTAAATATCTTTTTTTCTAATAATAAAAATTTCATTAACATTTAATTTCCTCTTTCTATGCTTTGATTTATTAATATTATATCCTTCAATGAATGTCAAATTAATATTGATAAAAGAATAATAGTATAAAACATGAAAGATTAAAGATACTATAAATCTTGAGTTGAAATATGTTTGTAATTAAACTTCTTTATAATTAAACTTCTTATTCATTTTTATTAAAAATTCCTATTAAAGACGCGTTACAATTTCCAAAGCCATTTTTATTCTTATTTTAAAAATAACTGCATATTAGTTTTTACTTTCTGAAATCTTATGACGTATAATATAGTTGAAATACAAATATTAAATTTTTGAACTGATGTTTTGCTGTTTCTGTTTATTATTTTTATTAAATTAATTTCGTATTGAAATAAAAAAAAAATATTTTTGAAAATGAAATAGATTTTATTAACACAAATTTCTGGTGTATTTTAAGGAAATATATAAATACACCAAATAAGGAAATATATTTTTTATACATGGAATTTGACTCAGTTTTTTCACCCTAAAGTTTATCGTTTTGTGATTTTTGATTCTAAACCCAAACGATTTCTTCAAAATAATTAAATGGATAAAACTGTTGAATGCAAAAAATATGAATTATGCTTTTTATTTTTTAATATGATGAAATATTTAGCAATCTTTTATACAGTGATATAATTGGATTTTTGAATATTATTCTATTATATATAATAAATTTGTGACTTAAAATAATAGAAATGTAGTTAATTTTCTTATTTCTTTAAACGTCAATTATATCCTTGCTCTACTGAACAAAAATACTTCAGTAAAAAATAACAAAAATTTAATAAACAATTCATTAAAATAAGAATTCAATTTATCTGTAGACTTACGCTAAATCCAAAGTCTAAAAATATCTTTTAATTTTTTCCAATATAAGTTTTATTTATTGTATTTAACTTCCAAAACCTGAAACTACTCTGCAATCGGAAGTTATATTTTATAATTTATTGTTGGAAACCCTCTTCTCTGAATATCAGCATAACTAAATCATAACGACTTGGCATTCCAGGTGCTCTTGGCGAGATTTGGCTAAATTTATTCTTTATTCCGGTATTACTCCTGTTTGGCTGTGAAGTTAATGTAGCGTGTCAAGTTGAGCCATCTGTCTGTGTCAAATGCACGCCAAAAATAATAGAAAGTGCGCTAGAAAGAGAGAAAAATACCAAAGGCAATAGAGGGAAAGCCTACTTGCTCTTAAATAGTTCAAGGAGTCCATAAATAAGGCTGCATTTTAAAAGTTGTTGCATGGAATTTAAGCTAATACATAAAATATATCGCTACACTTACTCTGCATATTTTATAATATTTATTTCAAATCCCTGCTCCCTTGTATTATATTATATTATCCTGCGGAATTGTATCATATTCCTTTAAAGAAATTTTCGAAAATGATGATTCTAACAAAAATATTAAGGATTTACTGTTTGAATAAATGATAAGGAGAAAAAAAAAAGATTATAAATTCTAGATGGCAGTTACATTTTATTCAAATTGCTTGAAATTTTTTCTGTGTATTCAAAGATATAGGATTAACAGATTTCTAAAAATTTCAATTGGAAAACAAATTTAAAAAAATGGAGAAAAATTTAAAGGAAATCTACGATTGCGAATTTCAAGTTATCATGCGAGAACATTATTATTTTTTAATCATTATTTGTCTTAATTAATTTATGAACCAGTTTAAACAGGTTTGAAATAATCAAGAGACTTTTCTATCAATTTCTCTCTCTCTCTCTCTCTTTATATATATATATATATATATATATATATATATATATATATATATATATATATATATATATATATATAATTTTTTTTAACTTTTCACTTTCAATTTTTCTAGCTGGCAAACAAAGTTTTGGTGCTCGACCGATTTTGAGATGAAATGACAACTACGACCTTTTAACTCTGACCAACTAGTCAACCTTTTAAAACCGCATCTGCTGTCAAAGAAGCATACGTAATAATAAAGCAATACTGGTAAAAACAGGTCAGTTTTTTAAAAACGTATCTGTTTTCAAAGAAGCATACATAATAATAATGCAATACTGGTAAAAGCAGGTAAAAAATATGTGCTATTAAAATATGATGATGAAAATTGCCATTTATGCTTAATTCATTGCCTACACCATTTCGAGCTTCAAAACCTCTAACCAAAACAACATTATGTTCTCACATGATAATAAGGATTTCAGAAATGTTATTTACTAACTAGTTTTCATAAGTAAAGGAACCAAATTTGAATTGTTTGGCGCATTTTTATTCATTGGAAAGACTGTTTAATAAACATAGGACAACAATACACTGAATTAACAGTGTGTGAAAGCTTTATTGCTTTTAGAAGTGCTTCAGAATTAAAAGTTATGAAATTTTAGAAAAAATATCTATAATGTGTAATAAACATTAATCTATATGGAATGAGCACATAAGGTAATGGGTAAAATTTAAGAAATGAACTGAAAAAATAAAAGAACTATTGCTGAAAAATAAATTCTATATCATTTCAAAATTAATAGAGTGATACCAATGTAATATACATGCATTTGTCTTTTTGTCTGTGTATGTGTTTGCAGTCTATAGGTCAGGCCATTTGATTAGAGCTATCAAATTTGGTACATATATAATTTGAAGGAAGGGGCATGCACTTTTTAGCAATTTTTTTTGGAAATTATAATTAAAATATTAATTGTCATACATTAATCAAATTTCTTGTGCTTTTCTTCCACAAACCGCAAGCATTATTACGTAAAAAGAATTTTACATCCTTATGAAATTCCTGAATTATGGGATATTCTAAAACAATTTTATTTTTGGTTAAGACAGCATTGTTGCCCTGAAACTTAAACCGTTTTCGCGGTGTCATCAAATATATTTTGACATGATTTTCTTTCATTGTTGAAAGCTAAAAAAGAAAGAATCTGTTTAAAATGTCTGTTTAATCTGTTAAAGTCAGTATGATTTACGAGACGATTAAAAAAAAGAATTTATAATGCTGAGAAATTTAGGAGAGGAATTATTCGAAGAGTTACATTATTAATAACTGTATGGTATCATGGTATTTATTTCTATCAGGATAATTTCTATGAACAATAATTAAGAAAATTTATAAGGATATCAAAATACGTCCCTTTTGATGTCTGTCACACTTTGATGGTTTAAATTATTTTCTTGGAGGGAGGGGAGGATACTGAAAATTATACAAAGCATAAGAGATTCACTCGAAAGTAAATACTGTCTCAGAATCTTTTTTCGCAGAAGAAGACAAGAAAATAAAATTACAAAAAAAATTAAAATAAAATAAATAAACTGAAATCTGTTATCGCAAGTTCTAAATTATCAAGCGAAACACGTGATGCGGGAAAACGTCAGATTAAGCATGCGTCGATATTTAGAAGAATGGTGGTTTTTTCATCTCAAAGTCGGTCGAGCTCCAAAACTTTTTCTCAAAACCAGATTTTTTTTAACGAAAATCCGGTTTAAACTGGTTTGAAAAGATCTCACGACTACTACATTGCCAAATCGTTAATTTTTAGAAAAGTGATGTTTGTTTCCCCTGTATTTTTCCTCTCTTTCCCGCTTTCTTTTCTGTGCTTCTTTGGGCCATAACTTCATACGACCCTGCGATTTATTGGCCAGACAGGAGAATTGGGTACATGGCGGAAATTCACGCCAAGTTGTACCTTTTTGTTGGCGATAAATTACAAAATCTACAACGACTTTATCATTTTCTAATAACCCTAAAAGCGAAAAATTGATGCCTCAAACACTATAAATCGCCAATTTCCTGACAGTGCATTTTGTGGCTTCAAAACCTTATACCAAAACAACATCACGTTCTCACATGATAAAAATCTTTAAAGATTTGGGTATTTAGTTCGGTCAAGTGTAAAGGATATATGATTCAGTTCTGCATTTCACTACAGAATCAAAATGTCATGGGTTTGAAAGAACCTTAGTGTTTATGTTTCCCACTATTTTAAAAATCAAAAGATTGTTGAAAAATTACATTATGATGATTATTTTGTATTCAAATGAAAAAAAGAAATGTAGTAAAAAATAATGCCTTTTTTTTTAAACAATTTTTTTTATTTTAAAATAATATATCATACTAATTCTGCAAACGATAGTTAAAATAAGCAACAAAATATTTTGAGTAGTTGCTTTGAATACATTTTTAAAGTAAATATCCGATTTTTATGACTTAGTCTACTACTCTGCGTCATGGAAATAAGAAATACTATCTTTATACAAGCCATCAAAGCTCTGAAGTTACTATTTTAAACAGATAAAAATTGGTCTGAAGCTTTAAAACAGCATCAAAATTCCTTTTCAATCGAAAACATTTATCTGGTTGCTTGCATTGAAGATTTATTTTTCCAATAGTTTTGACAATGCAGCACAAGAAAATTCTCACAAATACCGAAACTAAAAATCGGCTTTCAAAAAATATTCCTAAACGCTTTGTTGCTCCTGTTACAATGTATAGTTTAAAAAAGAAGCGGGGCAACAGTGTTTTACAGTTGCATCAAAATAGATAAAAATAGTTTGTCTAGTTATTTCAGACTTATGGCTTAGTTTTTCTCCCATAAAAAAGCTCAATTTGAAGAAATTCTTTCTAAAATTGATTTGAAATCAAAAAATTCTTTCAATTGCATCCGAAAAACTTTAAATAAAGATGTAAAAATAAATTTATTGTCTTTTATTGTTTTTATTGTTTTCTTATATTAACTAGCTTTTTATGAATTTATTTTTCATTTATATACTCTTAAGTATTAAGTAATTTAAAAATATCTCCAATATAATTATAAACTGATACCAAACGATAGAATTAAACGAAAATATTCGAATATTTATTTTTAAATATTTAGAAAAATATAATAATAATAATAAATGTGATATTTTCTGCTATGTAAATATTTATTTCTAAAAATGATTATCAATTGAAATTTTAAGCATGTATATACAGTGGTTCAAACATTTGAGAGTATCCCTTACTTTTAATTGATAAATCCGACTTTCAATATACAGTGGCTTCCAAAAGTGTTCGTACACCAACAAGAATCAATTAAAAACCTCATTATTTACCATTATATATTCTTATTTTTACATGAAAATTTTTTCATGGCATATTTTTACAGTTCTTAATAAAGCAGGGAAGAATACATTTCAATTACGATGCAAATTATTTTTTTAAAAATGACAATAAATAAAATTGCACAAAAATAGGACACAAAAGTGATCATACACTTTAAAAAAACATCACTAAATATGAAATTTTCTAAATTTTTCTAAATGTTTAGTATTTAGTAGGATATCCTTTATTCTTTATAACAGCTTTTAAACGTTTGGGCATAGATTTAACTAAACGGTCGGTTACTTCTGCACCGATCTTGTTCCATTCTTCGATCATTACTGCTTTCAGTTGAATTTTCGATTTAATGTCGTGACTTCTTATTCGCACCTTTAATTCTTTCCAAATATGTTCTATAGGGTTTAAATCTGGTGATTGAGCTGGGGTTTTAAGGGTTTGAAAGCAATGATAGAGGCAAAAAAGACGAACATTCATGGCCGTGTGCTTAGGATCGTTGTCTTGGTAATACACAAAGTTATTTAAAATGCCCAATTTTTGTGCTGACACTTTTAAATTATTATTGAGAATATTTATATAAACTCTATGATCCATTATACCATCAATGAATACTAAATTGCCTACTCCAGCCACTGACATACACCCCCAATCCATGACATCTCCACCGCCATGTTTTACTGTTCCAACTAAATTCTTGGGATTAAGTTCTTTTTTTTCTCTCCATACAATGATTCTCCCATCCGACCCAAAGCTTCATCTGCAAATAAGACACGATTCCAAAAGCTCTCTGTCCGGTTTATCATAGATTTGGCAAATTTAAGCCTAGCAATTCTGTTCTTCTGACTTACAAAGAATTTTCTTCGTGCAGAGTGGCCATGTATACCAGCATTCCGAAGAATTCTACGAATAGTTTCACAGGAAATAGAAGTTCCATTTGATTCATTATATTGTGAAGTAAACTTTATTGCACTCAGACATGGATTTTTTAGAAATTTACTCACAATATTTCTTTGACTTCTAGCTGAGAAGATTTGAGGGCGACCATTGAGAGGATTGAGGTTTGTTTGCAATCCTTTTTCCCTCTCTGTAACGTTTTATTATGCTTTGCACCGTTGAGTCAGGTAGATTAGTTATAGTTGCAATGCCTCTAATTGATTTTACAGCTTTAAAATGAAATATAATTAATTTTCGTACGTCTAAACTCGTTTCTTTACGAATGCGCGTCATATCTAAAAATAAAGTAAATAGAATAAATAATTGTGATATTAAATACTGAAATCAAACGATTTTAGTGTATTTTTCAATTAGAAGAAAAATAATCCGCAAAAAATATTTTTATGATGAATTTAAATAAATAATGTTTGAATGTACGAAGACTTTTGTGTTCTAATTTTGTGACATTTTTTATTTATTTATTCTTTAGAACAATACTACTTGATTTTTTATAAAAATATTTGTTCAGTTTTATTAAGAACTATTTAAAGATGCTAATTTAAAAAAAACCAACTAATGAAATGCTTTATTAAAAAGTATAGAACACAATTTCTGCAAATTTCTTTCGTGTACGAACACTTTTGGGAGCCACTGTAAATAATAAATTACCAAGAAATGCAAACATGTTTTTATTTTTACACATAACAAATGGTTTAATTTAAAGCAAAAAGAAAGAAAAATCAATGAAAAATTTCTAAATTGAAAAGCTTAGAAGCATTTTAACTAAACATATGCAGATTTTTGTCTCAAAAAATTGAGAATACACCAATGAAATTTTTATAATATCTCGCATAGAAAGACCATGTCAGTGTTTAGTTGCATGTCTTTCTAAACGTCGAGGTACCGATTCGATCAAATTTTTGTGGTATCTGAAGATATTTTACCCCGTTATTCTTGCAAAACTTGTTTTAAATGGATTTTGTTTCTAATTTTGGTGTTTTTGGGCAATTGTTTGGAGTGTGGTCCACAAATATTCAATGGCATTGATGTCACCGAACTGTGATAGTGTATGTAACTGCTGTTTGCAATGAAAAAGACACCACATTTTGACATTACATGCATTTTGCTTGAGGTCTTTGTTCTGCTGGAAAATAAAATTTCCATCTAAACCCAAATTTTAAAACTTTTCTTTAGATTGCTGCGACCGTATGGTGAAACAGTGTGAAACTGTGAGAAATGAAATTAGACAAGCTGGATATAAAAGTCGAATTTGGAGAAACAGTTCATCAGTTTGCAAATTCAGAAAAAGCGTTTGAAATTTGCAAAAACTCATTAATTGAAGATCAATAGCTTTTGGAAGAAAGTTATGTTTAGTGATGAAAGGAAACTCAACATTTCTGGCAGTGATAGCCGTCGCACCGTATAAAGAAAGCCTATATTTCTTCGGATCTAAAAATTTTACATCCTACAGATAATCATGGTGGTGACTCCGTCATAATTTGGGGTTGTATGGATTCATCCGGGGAAGGAAATTTAGTTCTTATAGATGGCATTATAAACCATATGGTTTACTTGGATATGCTTCGCAACAATTTAAAGGAAAGTGCTAAAAATTTGGGTTTAGATGGAAATATCATTTTCCAACAGGGCAACGACTCCAAGCAAAATGCACATAACGTCAAAATGTAGTATCTTTTTTCATTGTAAATAGTAGTTACACACATTACCACAATCCACCAACAGCAATGCCTTTGGATACTTGTAAGCCACACTCGAAACAGTGGTAAAAAAACACAAAATTAGAAACAAAACCTGTTTAAAACAAGTATTAAAAATATTAAAATATCTTCAGATACCATCAAAAGTTGGTCGAATCGGTGCTTCGACATTTAAAGGATATTATAAAAGCCAAAACACATGCTACTAAATACTGATATTTTCTTCCTATACGAGATATTACAAAAAATTCATTGGTGTATTCTCAATCTTTTGATGCAAAAATCTGCATATGTTTAGTTAAAATGTTTCTGAAACTTTTCAGTTTAGAAGTTTTTCGTTGATTCTTCTTTATTTTTATTCTAAATTACACCATTTGTTATGTGTAAAAATAAAAAATATGTTTTCACTTCTTGGTAATGTGTTATTTTACTTGAAAATAAGATTTACCAAGTAAAAGTAATGTGTAATCTCAATTATTTGAGCCACTGTGCATACATGTAATCATACTGCTGGATACCAAAGAAAAAAATCTTGCTAAAAAGTTTTTCCTCAAAATAATAATCTCACTAATTTATTTACGATCATTGAATAAGCTGCATTTTTATAATATCGTTTGGTTTCATGCAGGTTATAGTATTATAAGTTGCATAAAACCAAACGATATAAATCAAAAAATAATTTCAGCTTTTTATGTAACTTGTAAATTACCTAAAATTTTCTACTGATATAGGAGTATTTTTTGCAAATTAAAATTTTTTTTAAGTGATATAGAAACATATTACGGTAGTTTTATTTAAAAATTTTAATTTCTTTTGGAGTTTCCATTTATTTTCGGGCATCACATACCATTGTTTTACTCTTAAAGAAAAATGTTTTCTGAGTTAGAGATAAACTTTTGAATATTTCCTTATTTTTGATATTTATTTAGAGCCTACATTAAATTGAAAGAAACTTTCTGTTTTTGCATTTTAACATAATACTATTTTTCAGTTATTTTTCCGACTTTTATAAGAATTTGTTTTTAGAAATACTGATTAAGAAAAATATTTCATCGATATTATTTTTATTTTTAGAGGAAAAGAATTTTATTTCTTTCAATTTTCGGCATAGAAACTTAAAAAAAAAAGTCATATTTCGAAAATTGGATTTTATAAATTACTTTTTTAAACTTTTTAGCAAATTTTCCCATAAAATATAATGAAAAATATATTTTACTTTATAAAATTATGGATTGTTATATATTTTCTCCTTCTACAAAATGTAAAACAAAAAATTTTATGAATTATTATCATGTACTGTCTTTTGAAATTACGTTGCAAAATTTTGTTGTGATATCTAGATTCTTCGGTAAAGAAGATGTGCGTTAACAATAATATTGGCAACACAATACAATTAGATTTTGTGCGTAAATGGGATAAATAAATTTTAAAATCAGATTCATGAGACTTTTTATCATATCACATACATTGAAAGAAAATGATAGATAAGGTATCAGTTCACACGTAAACAATTTTTAAATTTCAACGTCCAATTCCTTTCAAAGCGGCGAAATAACAAAAAGGTCTTCATTAAAAATAGATTTTAAATCTCAAAAAGAAACAAGTCTTTTTTTTGTTTGTTTGTTTTTTTGTTTTGTTTTTTGTAGTACTTTAGGATCGTCCATTTCCATTTGGACGCTATCTTCTGTAGTTACTGAAGTCGATGAAAACCATAGCCTACAATGGCTGGCTTGAACTGTGTATTTTCGTCGGGAGCCTTGAGTCCATCTGGTGCTGCAATGTGAGGCATTGCAGTCTCCTGTGGTGTGGTGAAGGTGTGTGTACGTGGTCACTTCCCAACAGTAATATTTCTGCAGATGGGAGTGAAAATTCGGCAGTGGATAATCGAGAGTGCAGACAGCGAAGAAGTTAATTCATTTTTAGTATAATCTATTGTCTTTCCAGAGCCAATCAACGTGCAGTAATATTTAGAGAGAACAGAGTTTCGGGGTTGGGGGGGATGACAGCTAGGAAATCGTTCTGGTCTATATTTAAATTTTTTTAAATGATTACGCGGTCTACTGAATTTAGTATGGAGGCCACATTTTTCAGTTAAAAAATGTTTAATTATAATGGCTGTGTATTTTATTAAAGACATTTTTTTTTTCTATTTCATTTACAATTTTTTCAAAGTCGGGCACATTAGCGCTTTGCAGAATTTTGCTTGATTCATGGGTCAAATGGCACCATAATTTTTTTTTAATTATCATGTACGCGAGTCTCTTTTTTCCCTAGGTGGGTTTCTTATATTTATTGACTACTTATATTATTATTTATTTACTCTTACAAATACAGATTTAATAAGTACATACTTGATTACTCAACTGCAGAGTGGTTATAATTAAACTTCCTCTAAACAGCATCCAACAACGCAAAAGGGTGAACGGATTGCAACTAAATTTGGTATTATAGACTATGCATGAGATGCGCTCACGGAATTTCGAAAAAAATTTCCAAAATAGGGCGCTTTTTATGAAAAAAACATTAAATTTAACACAATGAACGACCAAAACGGAATATAGAAACAATATTAACAATCCAGAACAAAAAATGTGAGTAATGAAATGTAAATCCGGGAAACGCTGTCAGTTCTAGGGAAAGATGTCGAGATTTGCATGCTTGCGAAGAAGAGAAAGCTTATGCAAAATAAGTTTGAGTAAGAAACGTTTGCATTAGTAGTCATGCTTTATGTCGATGTTTCATGCTGTAGTGATGACGGTATCTTGTTGCGACGTTGAATGCCCTAAAGGACTCCATAACGCTTCATGTGCGAAGCATCGCAACAGATCAGTTACGATTTGATGTTGAATACATTATCTAACGACTTGACATTTTTCAGGTGAATGAAGGTGGTCAGAAGGAGCACCATTCCCTATATCCTCCTGGACGCGATTAACAACTACTCCTCTTGTGCCATTTCGTCCTAATCTGTTCTTGTTTCTGCAAAGTCAACTTTTTTTTATCAAACAGCATATTGTTATTTTTTCGTTACCTTTACTTGATGCGGTTCAATGGCAAGGTGATCAGAAACTAGTCAATAAATGTTAATATTGTGTCAGCATTCCGATTTGGTCATTTATTGCATTAAAATTAATATTTTTCCGGTAAAGAGCGCCCTCTGGTGGATATTTTGGAACTTGTTTTTTTTTTTTCGAAATTCCGTGAGCGCATCTCGTGTATAGTCTATATACAGAATTTTGTTGCAATCCGTTCACCCGTTTGCTTGTATGATGCTGTTTATAGGGGAAGTTTAATTATATTTGATACCAGATTAGTAACTTATAAATTATACAGCATTTTAAACTTCGACGAAATCCTAAATTTATATCTGAGTCGTTGTCATAAATGAATAAAAAATTTATGTTTTAATACACTTGTTTATGTAAAGTAAAATATGATTAGCATGTATGATTTTTTGCGAAAATCTGAAAATCATAGAACTTCAAAATATTAGAATGTCCCATCGGTAATTTAGCATCCTAGATTATTTCAAAAAAAAACAAAAAAAACAATTTTTGGGAGAGATCAAAAGGATTTTTAGACTTTCGATATTCTCGCATTCAAAAGATCTTCTTTCTTTTTCCTTTTCCTTTCAAAGGCATCAAATTTTTATATTGTCTATTTTTTCATCCTTTAGTAAAAAAGAAAGTTATTTTCATATCTTTTAACGAATGTGCTATCCCATTTGCTCCTAAGAAGATGGTCAGAAATGAGAGATCTAATCTCAAAGGAAAGAAAAAAAAATCCTGCTTCTTGACATAACTACCAAATATATTTCAACAAGGCGGCGGTTTTTATTCATTTTGAATACCTTCCACATTTTGGGGAGCAAAATATATTTATTCGGGCACGCATTGTACCAAATCAATCACTGAAGATATCAACTGTCAACCAAAAAGCGACAAAAACAAGATGAAAATATCCTTGATGGATACTGAGATGATGCATTGAAAGCAAGATGATGCATTGACTTTTTTTATATTGTTTAAATTAGTAAAAAACAGGAAGAAATAAAGTTCAAATGAAACGGTTTCGAATAAAGAAATATGTATAAAAAATTAAGCATACTTTAGAACATTTTTTTTTATTATTTACCTATGATTGTTTCCAGTTTGTTATGTATAGTAACTATGTTCCCTACTTCTGGCTATATATGCCAGGTTGATAAAAAAAAAAAGCAACTAACAAATAAAAATCTAAAAAATAATTGAAAAAGTCATGATTGTCTCTTTTCCCATCTTCTTTTATGCTCTAAAACTGGAAAGTGAGAACGTTTTTCGGAAATTTTCTGAAAATATATTCTTTAACTTACTTGATGAGCTATGCAAGGTTTAAAATCTAGCATTTTTGTTTTCCCCCCTCGAAATTTTCTTCACTGCACCTGTAACTTATCACCGTAGCTTGATTTTGATTTCGTGTGCTTTTCTATCAGTTACGCAATTCACCTTTTTTATGTTTATTTACCTGTATAATGAGAATTCTGCTAAATCATTTCATTAGAACATTTGAACTACCTTAATTAGAAGTGAAATAATAATAATAATAATAAAATCGATGATATATTTCATGAACCCGTCTTATGCATTGAAGTTTATAAACAATATCTTTGGAAAAATAATCGTTTGGAATATATTTTTATTATGAATTTCTAGTATACGCTGTATAATGAAAGTATATTAAACGTTGAAGAATACGAACTCGAGATTTTGACAAATTCCCGCGTTTTAGAACTTCCTGAGTTCGAAAACACATAATTGGAATGCAAACAAACATTAATTCATGAATACAGTTTCTATATATATTTTATATAATCTATTATTTCTTTTCAAAGCATACTTAAAAAACGAACATTTAAACATTGCTACTCAAATATCTTTACAACTTACGCCAGCAATATATCTTAATAGATTACAAGGAAAAAATTATTCTTAAAATAAATATTAAAGTTTACTCAAATGTTTAATCGTAATCCAAAAGTAATGCGTAGCTATTTGAATATTTTACAAAAAAATTAGTTTTTTATTGAAGAATTATGCGAATATAAATCTTTAAAACGTTATAAATACGCCCATAAAAAGGTCCTAACTGTGAGCAATTATACTCATTCACAAAGTTATAGCTTTTTAACAAAAGAATTTTTTATAGATATAATTTAAGGCCTCTAAATATCATCATATAATTGTAAGAATTCGTCGCATTTAATTCAAATACTGTAATCTAATCTATCAAAAAATGGACGTCTGTTAAAGCTTTTATTTTAAATCATGATGTTTCTCTGGCAAAATTAAATAAACGTAGACACAGTCACAAAAAAATCGTCTGCGGTTGTTATGATTTTAATTTTCCAAAGCAGATGTAATTACTTCGAATTATTTTTCTCTTTCGGAAAACAATATTTTAAAGTTAGAACTGGAACTAATACAAATTCAGGGGGGGAAAAGTAATATTATGAATTCTCTAATGATATTTTGAAATTGTACATTAAATACAGCTATAAGTTACTATGCATTAAACTGAAGAAGGAAATGCATATTTTAACTTCCCCTTCTTTCTATTAAAGTACAAATTTTTTTGTTGCTTAAAAAACACGAAACACCTGGATTTTTCCAAAATTAAAGAAACGAATGTAATGTCATTAACTGTGCATTACATATTTTTTCGTCAGAATTCAAGCATTTCTAAAACAAAGTTTAATGAGTTATTTTAAGATGTGACTGTTTTAAAAACCTAGTCTGAGAAGAAAAGATAGAAGTAGTAGATGTCAAGTTTTTTTAATGACTTATCAACATAATTTTGAGTTTCTGGAAAATATTTTTAAGATAAACGATCGATAATCGAGAGGAAAATGAATGAAATAATCGCATTTAGAATAAAATAGAAATTTATATTTTGGAAATATAACACTAAAAGCAAAATGCTTATTTAATTTTCATTATTTCCGCTCATCTCAAAATTGTGAAAGGAAAGATGACACTAATCGTCAGATAAGATTCATTTTGAATCAACTTTGTTATAGAAAATAATCCCATGTCAGTAATTTATTTATTTATTACTTTCGATGTTTTGTCTATATTTTAGATATAGAAACATTTGTGTGGTCTATATGCCCTAATTTTCCTAAAAAAAGATTCTTTCTTAAATAATCTTAATAGTTTTATCTCTCAAATTTTGTTATTAACTCTAATAATTTTTACTTTCTCACAAACGTAGTATGGTGAAAATATAGTAATTTTACGAGTTTTGAGTAATTTGACGAGATTTTGACGAATCTGCACGTTTCAGATCTCCCTCAGTAGGAGAAACATAATTTTTGGAAAACGTTTGTCTTTGAAAGAGATAAATCAAAAACATTTTGAACTACACGGATGAAATTTGGTATGCGCTCTTTATACCACATTTGCAGATTTCCATCTAATTTTAAGTAAATTCTGCTCAGAGGAAGTCGGTCTATCCAGGTATTCGAATATAACTTGGCACGTTAACTACAAAACGAAGAGAGCTAGATGGATAATATTTGGTACACATAATTATCATTTATAATGAAGACACCTATCAGATTTTGAGTTAAATCCAACAAGAGTTTGGGTCTGTACTTTCAGAAACATGTTAATGCGATAACTTAAAGCAGAAATAACTTAAATGGGTCAAACTTTGTATGGGTTTTGTGAATACTAGTGTAATTTTATGTCATAATTTTATTTCAATCCTTTGGGAAGAAGGTGTCTAAAACCATATTCCAATTCCCGATGTTATTAACTGTATGCCCTGGATTAATATCCAAAAAAACTCGCCAAGAGAGATTCAGTAAAAGTGGCAAATTCACATCAAAGGTTGATATTTCGTTATTATTCAGTTCCAATGCCATGTAAAATATTTTCTGGAATGGCAAGTTTATTAGGGATCATGCGAGAAAATTTTGGGGAGAAATCGCCAGCTGATTATGTATGGGAGGAAATTCCATGTCCCTCTGATTATAACCGCGTAAACTGCAAGTTTTCTTTGAGAAGGATTTCTTTTATATTGTATTTTGTATGAATTTATGATGCATTCTATGAAATAATTACGAGTTCTTGGAAACAATTGCCATATTAGTGATCCCAGATTTATTCGAAGTTTTTCACCACTCATGCTAAATTACGGCAAAATCTAATCAAAACAACATCTGTCAGTGACATAAAATTTAACTCAGTCAACCGAATAAGCACATATTATTAAAAAAAATATATTTTCTAGTAATTCGTAATTCCATTTCTATGCATTTTGTTCCTAAAAACTTAAAAGTATATTGAATAAATATTGTTTATCTAAAAATTGGCGTTGCATATTTAACTAAACAATGTTTTTACAGGGATTCCTAAGCAGCAATAATTACCAAGTGAATACTTTCACCTCCGTCTATCAAGGTATACTAAATTTCTGCAGGATTTCTTTGATACAGTGGGTGGTTAATATTTTAGGATTTCCTAATAGTTATTTAATTCTCTAGCTTTTTGGTTTAACTTTTCTAGCTTCCTAATTGATAAGTCAGCCATCTGACTCTCCGACCCGACACAAAGGCACACGGATTTAAACCATAAAAACTCAATGACCGGACCGCCGCAACAGAAACATTAGCGGGAACTGTGGTTGAATTCTATGGGCCATCACCGGCCACGGTACAACCCTCCCCGAAGGAAGTACGTCCCGTCATGGATGGGAGGAGTCAGATCCCCCACCTACTAGTGTACCCTCCAGAGTGGCGAGATCCAACCACCATGAATCTTTATTAGTAAACTAGCCTTTAGAATTTCCTTACGGAAAATGGCTCAGGTTAGGGTTATCATAATGAGGATAAATGTTTGATTTGATTCAGGATATGCTTCTGCAAACCTCGATCTCTGTGTGATGGAAATATTTGCAAAAATAACATTTGATGTTTTAATTGTTCGTAATGAATTTGGTTTGGATGAAAGATTGTATACTCTTTCAATTTCATACTTTGATTTGAAGGATTATTGCACAATGGAAAGAATTTATAGCAGTTATCCCTTATTAAACATGTCACTGGAATTTTTGAATCTTATATTAAAATTTTAATTTTTTTCTAAAAATTATATTACCTAAAAAATTATATTCGTTTACAACATTCAATTAAAATTAAAATGGTTAAGAACTGTAGGAGAAATTTTACAAGATCTTCCTTAAATCGATAATCTGAAATTTGAATTAATCATTTAATAGAATTCTACATATATAGTTCTTGAATCAATACCTAAAACAAATACATTGCACAAAATAGGCTTAAAAGAAGTATTACACCGAGCTATGTATATTTTCAAAAAAAAAAAATTGAGTTTTTGTAAATAATTAAAATAGCTGTAAATAATTTAAATAATAATTAAATGCTGTTTCTGGGAATTTTTTTCATAAAAAGGGAAAAGAAGAAAAAAATCTTATTTGTGAAATATTTGCTGACAAAAAATATCTCACAAATTATCTTCGAAGTTTAATTAAACATTGTGTGGCCGTAAATAAATTCTCAGAATACACTGTAACATTTCTTAATTTAGAATGAGTGATAGTAATAACAATTTATCTATACTTATAATAAAGCTCAATGTGTGTGTGTGTGTGTGTTGGCGCTCTACAGGCGCTCTACATTTGACATACAGCTATCAAATTTGGTACATGTATACCTTAGAGGTCGGGAATGTGCAACTGGGGTCCCTTTTTTTGAAATTTTAATTTTAATTTTAATTATTAATTAAAAACTAACTTTCCCACCAAAAAAATCTTCCATTTTCCCCACCGCCAACTTTTCCACCAAAAAAATCTTCCATTTTCCCCACCGCCAAATGAGTAAGGCTTCAGTTTCTTTTTTCTCCCAACAGTAATGAGGCTAGGGTTAATATTTTTCGGCGGATTATTTTAAACGATTCTGTTTATTTTCTTAAAGTTTTATGCATTTAAAATTAAACATTGTTAATTAATCCATGTTCCAGATTCATTCTGAAGTACTTTTGAATTAAAATAACACAGAATAAAGGAAATTAAAAATGTATAATCTGCATAGCGTTACCCCAACTGGCGTAGAAAAATTCACGCATTTGCGTTACCTAACTGCCGAAGAAAATCCACGCATGCGCATTGTTCTGATTGTTGTCATGACAACCACTTTCAACGGATGATTTAAATTATTTTTAGGTTAGTTGCAGCTTTTGTAAGTAAATTGTATTTATGTTAGTTATATATTTTTTATATATGCTTATAGTTTTAAGTACATCGTTTTTTAAGTAGTTTTTTTTAACCTGTTTTCAATGATTTAAATTATTTTTAGGTGAGTTGCATGCTTTTGTAATTAAGTTGTATTTATGTTAGTTATATATATTTTTTGTATATGCTTATAGTTTTAAGTACATCGTTTTTTAAGTAGTTTTTTTAAACCTGTTTTAGACCGATTATTTTAAATGATTCATTTTATTTTCTTAGTGTTTAATGCATTTAAAATGAAACATTGTTCATTAATCGATTTGTTCATGATGAATCTGAGAAAATTTTGTTGACAAATTCTTGAGATATTACATAAATTAAGAAAGATATTCTTTAGTGCCCATAAAGTTTAAACGCTCAGTGACTCTGTTATCAGTAATCATATTATTAAAAAAAAATGCTTTGTTTCAGTAAAAAATATTATTATATTAATTGCAGATTAATCATTTACACTTTAATTTAAAGCATATTTTCTACGAGGGGTAACAGAAAATTAGAGACATACATATCACGTTATGACTGAAGGCCTTTATAATATTATGAGTGAATTATATGGCTATGAAAATTTGAAGTTTTAAAATATTTTGCTGAAGAATCTATTAAAGTTGGAATTGCATAAAATATTTAATTATTAAAATTTAACGAACATTAAGATTGGCGAACCGGCTGGTCGCCAAAGGCAGCTACTTTAAAAAGAAAGACAAAAATATGAAATTTAAGGAAGAATATTTTTAATTAAAAATACGAAGTTGAAAACGATTTATTTTTGAAAACTGCAGCCTAGCTGAATTGGAAAATGAAACGTGGCTAACTAGAAATAAAAATTGATTTTCAGATTATAAATAGGATAAAAGTTAAAGCGAGACAATAAATAAATTATGCAGTTCAGTTTCTTGAGTCCAAATACAGACGTTACTAAGGTATATGAAATTCAGCTTTTTTTTTTTTTTTTTTTTTTTTTTTCTTCTTTTGATTTCTAAAGAAAAATTAAACTTTTATTCGTTTAGTTTAATAAAATGCTTAACCGTATGTGGCAAATAATAAAACTCCAAAAAATAATAAAGCTAAATATAAAAATTTAAAAAGGAACAAACATTTGTTAAGATGAATTGAACTATTATGCTGTTAAAGAATTGGAATATTTTTTATCACATTAAAGGTAAACATTAGCTTCTTAAAATCTTCATAATAAGAAATTAACTTGCTTAAGAAAATTACATTGATCTTGATATTTCATGCAAAGTTGGTGAAAGCAAAAAAAAAAAAAAAAAAAAAAAACATTCTATATTACAGTCAGAGTTAATGTTTGACAACGGACTGTAAAATCCTTCGCGCTTTTGCGCATGTGTTAGGATGGGTTTAATTCGTCAAAATAGGGGTGAGCGGAAAAATGAAAAGAGGGGATTTTTACATTTAACAATAAAGTAAATTGGGATTACTCGCGGATGTATGAGACATAAACTTAATTAATAGTATAATTATATATACTTATATATAATTAGTAATACTGGCGGAGAAAGGCATTTATGCACAGTAAAATATTTCAGAGCAATTTTTATTTAATATAAGGGGCATAAACATTAAATTATGAAGAATAAATTAAATTTGTTGTTCCTAATATTTGGTAATTACTTTTTTTACAAAATAAAGATTATCTTTTTATAATAATATATTCTTCATTTTTTATAGGTTATTGAATTTTTTGACAATATTTTAAGATTAAAAACGATGGATAATCGAGAGTTTTATTTTCATTTAAGGAACTGCTTAAATATGGAACTTCTTAAAGATATTATAAATATTATTTTTAACATATATAATATTTTATATATTTTGATATTTATGAAAAAATTATTGTTAATAATTTTTCTACTTAAGATTATTTTATTTTTAAATATATTACATGAAATAATTAGCAAATTTTTTTCGTACCATTCCAGAAAGCTTTATTGCCATTTGAGCTAGCCATATGAATACTCAATTTTGAGTTAAAATAAAATGCGGTCAGAAAAGACACAGCCCTCGCATACACGTGAAAAAAAAATGAACGAAAAAGTATCTAATGAGGGGAATTTAAGGTCAAGAGTGAATTCCGGGAATGCGCCCATCCTTCCGCGTCTCACCCCTTACAGAGATAGAATCGTCGAGAAGTGGTTATCTCAGGGTACTGAAACGAAATGTAAGCTGATGTTTAAGCAGCATTGATATTAATACAGTTAACAATACAAAATAAATATCAATTAAATAAAGAATTAACAAGATTTTTTTTTTCAATTTTGTTGCTGTTATGGCAATAGGAATGCTAAAATAACAAATATGAAGTTAAAAAACACTTTTATTTGTGTAGAGGTTCGATTTAGTTCAATTACATTTTGAAAATACTATCTAATTGGCCATTATTCACAACTGTCATTTTATCATTTCTTTATATATCATTCGTCTAATATAAATTTCTGCTAAAATCCCTTTTCTAACATTTACTATAACTAGCATTTTCGATAAAATACCTATGCAAATATTTATTGTTTTGCCCGAAAAAAAGCATAAATTAACTTGCAAGAAATGAATAAATTTTGAAAACTTTCTCAATCTAAGATCTATTTCCCTTTCAAATTCTACAACTTTGATTAAAATGTATCCGAATAAAAATAGAAAAGTTCTTCAAAATAATTATGTAAAAAAATTTATTAATATTCATAAAAATTCGTTTACTGAAATAATGTATTTTAAATTTCTTTAAGGTTACTATCACTTGATATTCAATTTCTACTTGAAATAACAAAATTGTATAACATTTACTGAAATCAATTGTAACGGTGAAATTCACCTTGTGAAATACGGAAATGGTGCATAAATATTTTTGAGAAAATAATAGTATTTGTTTCAATAAATCGAATTAATTCTCATGAAATGTCGAAATGTAATTTATTCATTCTAACAACTGCGCGATTTAGAAAACCTCTTTTTCACGTCTTTAACTATAAATACTCATTTATTTTCATATGGTAATACGCATCATATTAAATATTATTTTCTAATAAATGCTGAATTCTGCGATATCAATCATTTATGATTTCTTCAATAAGCAGTATTTTATTGTTACTTTCTTGAAACTATACTCGATAAATGTAGAGTTACTTTCTCGATTACTATAGAGAAAGTATAGTAATTGCCCAAAAATTCGAAGTCGAAATGTTGACGAATTTCCACGCTTTAGACCTCCTTAAAATCGGAAAACACATTTTTGGAAGATGTCCGTTTTTTTCTCTATCTGTAACAAAGATAATTCAAAAACGTTCTGAGCTAGAAGGCTAAAATTTAGTATGGGTCTTCAGATTTATATTTGTAGATTTCTATCAATTTTGAGCAAACTTTTTTCAAAGGAAATCTGTGTGTCTGTCTATCCAAATAAAAGTTAACATGATAATTACAAAACGAAGAAAGCTAGATAAATATAATCTAGCTGGATAAATATAATTTGACACACAGAATTAACATTCATAGTGTAAATATCTGTCAAGTTTGCGCCAAATACAACAAAGACCTGAACGTTTGCTGGTCCATAATTTTAAAAACATGTAAAAGCGATAATTCAAAAGCGCAATGACTTGAATATATGACATTTGGTATGCGATTTTGTAGTTCAAGTGTAGCTCCGCTTCAAGTTTTTGTTTTAATCGGTTTCGAAAAACATATCTAAACCACAAATTCTATTTTTGGATACTATTAACGGATTAAAAAGCAAAACAATTAGTCAAGGACCATGCGATAGATTCAGTAAAGATGCTAAATTCACGTTAAAAGCTAATATTTCGTAACAATTGTGCGTCGTGCAAGGTGTTCTCTAGAATAACACATTTATTAGAAAGTATGCGAGAAATTTTGGTGAGAGCCCCTCCCCCACTGGTTTTTACCTTGGGATTAAAGGAAATGTGAAAGTATTAACAATACTTTAATACTAGATTTCATTCAGTTGGATAAAGAAATTAATGCATGCATTTTATGTCGAGAATTGATGATTTTACGAATTTGGTTTCCGATGAAAAGATAATTGACAAATGAAATATGGACTAAAGTTAGGATTCTTAAAACATAAAAAACTTGAAAAGTTTATAATTGAGATTTTATTTACTACTAGCTGCCTTTGGCGACTAGCTGGTTCGCCAGTATTACCACTCGCTACAATTTTCAAATAAATATTTTAAGTAACTGGTCTCTTAATAGATTCTCAAACAAAGCATTTTTAATCTTCAAATTTTGATAGTCATACCAAACTTATACTGTTGTTTAGATCGTTTCGTACAATTTACTATATATATTTGCCTAATGTGTTGTCATTTCCGGTAAAACTTCAACTTTAATTTAAAGTGGAAATAATGAAATTGCAATTAATACAAAGATATTTTTTAATAAAACCAAGCGTTTTATTTTATTTATCATTTTTATTGTTATTTATTTATTTATTATTATTATTATTGAATATGAGTATTGCAAACAGAATCGCTCGGTATTTAAGTCTTATGTGAACTACAAAATATTTTTAATAATTTATGTAATATCTCAAACAATAATTCAACAAAAATTTCTCAGATTCAGCATAAAATTCAGTTTTTAGTTTTGCTTTCAAAAGGATTGAAATGAAATCAATAAAAATATTTTGTTCCGGCCTATAAATATATTTCAAAACTTATGAAATCTAAATTTAATGCAATAAGGTATCAGATTCTGAGAAATATTCTGGACACACCACATTTTAAATAAATGAATGAATGTTTCTATTTTCCACGATCAACTAAGACTTATTTATGAAGTTTTGAATGTTAAAAATTTAGAAAAACTCAACATTTTCATAATCTTAGGCCAATTAATCTAGAGAAACCTGCGCGCTGATTGGCGTATTTTCTTTGAAAAGATCGATGGAAAATCTAAAATTATCCTTTTTTTATTGAATAGTGATATTCAAATTTTCATAAATCAGTCAGTTTAAGTCATTGATTTAGTTGATTGGAAATTAACTCTTTTTATTTAAAATATTAGTGTTTCAAGAACATTTTGTTAATCGTGATTTCCACAGCAGAAGCTTTATGTAAAATCAAAAATTCGTTATTTATTAGAGCATTTATTAAATCAAGTTACATAAAATATAATCATTTTCCATTTAGACCATTTTAGCAGATCTGTGTCTTACTAAAGGTTTACAAATTAGCTGTGTGGCCCTGATTTGAATGGATATCCTGTTCATATTAAACAAAACTTACCTTAAAATAAAACTGATTTATTGGATTAATAATATAAAAAGTGTAAAAGATCATAAAATAGTTTTTCTTGAATTTATTTTTTAGAAAAAATAATATTTCATATTTGTTTCATTTCCTACAGACACGTGCCGAAAATTATATTTTTGCAGATTTCATTTCCAAAAAGATTTAATTTATTTTTAATTGGAGCTTTAATCAATGTGATGGCAGCACTTTGAAAAAAGATAATTTTTTCCCATGAATGCGAAACGTGCTCGTGCGGCTTAAATTTTATTTTTATTTTGTACGAAAAAAATTGTTGAAAAATATAGTTAAAATATTTATTTAAAAATTCATTAAAATAGAAATTTAATTTTAAGGTTAAAACATTGGTCTGATTTAAAAGATAAATTTTTGATCTTTAATTTCATTTAAAAATATTTTTGTGCGGTAATATTTTCGGAAGTTATAGCAGAAACACGCCAAAATTTCGCTTAATTTTTAAATAAATAAAATTCTAACTAAAAATTCGAAAAAATAATCCTCAGGTGCACATTCCCGGCCTCCAAGGTATACACGTGCCAAATTTGGTAGCTGTAGGTTGAATAGTCTGGCCTGTAGAGCGCCAACACACACACACACACATTGAGATTTATTATAAATATATACATTATTATTTATTATTTTAATATTTTTAATACTCTATTATTAAAAAAATTACTATAAAAATGAAATGATTTTAAAGATTTAAGATAGCTTCATAATTTCTTTATACCGGTGTAAACTTCCCATTTATATTCTTGAAGTTTTATAATGAAAATTACGTACGTCTCAACAAAACCTAACTGAAGAAAGATTATTTATGGATTTAAAAGACTCTATTCAGTGCCAACGATGCAGCCTTTCAAATATTTAATCATCTCAGCTGCCGCTTAAAAAAAATGACCTTTGCTCCAGTCGCATCATCGAAGAGGAAGGAAATGTTGTCACAAAATTTCGCTCCGTTTCGAGACCAGCGAAATGAGAAAAACAAAATAATTCAACTGAAAAACAAGCCTTCAAATTCTTATTCTGCGTGGTACAAAGTCTCTGACTTAATGAGTAACTTTTGCTAAAAGTTACTGCATAAATTAGTCCACCGCACGCAAACGCAAAACGTTCCTGCTTCTATTTACTAATAGCGTTCACAAGAACCCTCTTATTTCGTCCATTGTTTTATGAGAAGAACTTTCAGCTGTAATTAAGAACATAGTATTAAAAGGCGGGAACTTTTTGTTGCTTTATGTTTGCAAGTCAGGAATATTTAATTACAGCAACTATGCTTTTGTTTTTAAATAGGAAAATTATAAAACGTGTGGTCTTCATATATAAGAATGTACTTAAAAGGATACTGATGTATTGTTTAATCTGCATTCAGCTATAAATTGAATCATTTTAAAGGACAGTGGACAATTTATCCAGTAGGACAGAATCCTAATTTGTGAAATACAGAGACTTTCTTTGTACAGTTTCTTTATGAGATGACAGGAACATGCTTTTATCTTCTCAAAAAAAGGAAAAATTCATATTGTAATCATTAAAAATTGAATTCTACTCTAAATAAACATCCGCATTTATTTTTCTTTTAGAATCATAGTTGAGGCGTCAGAAACCATTATTTATCAGTTGGTTTTACTTGCGATCTTTTATTTGCAATTTACTTTTTCTTTAAAACTTACTAAAATATAATTTTAAATGTATCAAAATATATCTTGAATTTAATATTTGACCAAAAGAATACGTAAGATCGAAATGCTTCTTACAATATAGCAACTTACAGTTCTAAAAATCTTAAATGCAACGAACTCACTAGAGAATAAATTGTAAAGTTATTTAGAAGTAAAAAAAAAATATTTCTTTAAAAGAATTATGCAAATACAGTAAATATAATTCATTAAACTTCTTCTGCAATATATATGCTTTAATTTTCTTTTTATTAGGAAAATTAAATTTTTAAATAGCGCATCATTGAGTATAATTCAAATGTTCTAATGTAACCTGTCGTGTTAAAATAGTTTTCAGAAGTTTAAAATCAAATCTGTTTAAATTATTTGGTAAAAAATAACCTTTCTTTCGGAAGAATAAAATCGAAAATATCTTACTAAAAATAAAGCTTAAAAAATCGACTGCGTTATATTTATTTTTTCAGCCACGATATAAATTCATTTTAATATTTTTTTTCTTCCAAGATAAAAACATGTCAATTTAGCAATAATATAAACAAATTTATTTCCGAGAAAATTCAAAAATTTCTTATGTCATTTTTAAGATGTCAAATAGTCATTTAATTCAGAGAAAAGAAGGTAGACATTCAAATATTTTTCAATGATTCTAGAAAGACCACTTCCTCTTAACAGAAAAATAAACTCACATGAAAATAAAGAAATGGACATTACATCAAAAATTGTTTGTCTGTTTTTTTTTTTTTTTTTTTTTTTTTTGTAAGTGTTCGCATAGTTTTTGAAAAACAATTTGGTGCATGCGGTTTTTTTCGAACCTGATGTTTTGGTAATAATTTGTCTGGGAAGCAAAGATAACAGACATTAGAAGGGAGATCATTTTTTAGTAAATCATGAATTCACTTTTTAGATGTGGGAAAAAAAACTTGAATTCAACATAAATAATATTTGCCGACAATTTTTTAGATTATTAAATGAGTAATATGAAATATCATTTGATGCGACCGAAAAACATAAATTCAATTGAATCAGTTTACCGTAAATTAAAAAAATATATATATTTATATGTATAAAATAAAAGCATAAGTGAAAAGTCTATTAGGGAGTTAGCAATCGGCAAACGCACACGACTGAATTTTTTGATGGATGGTTTTTAATTCCCTCATAATCTTTCCAAAAAGATTGTATGTGAAATTAAATTAAAAAAAATATTATTAAAATTAAGGAGGAAAATTATACGAAATTCAAATTAATATCATTAAATAATAATGTTTTGAGTCTTGGGAAAATAATTGTTTTAAAAGATAGGGGCCTCAGTTTCCATAGGCAAGTTACAGCAATTATTTATCTGGCCACGGTTAGGCCTATTTTTGCGCTCGATTAAACTTTCTATTTCTTGACTTCCTTTATAATTTCTTTCCTTTGACTGAATGAACTACAATGGGTTCTCTTTTTGGCATACAACCCCTGACAATTCCCTCTAGAAGGTTTCATATAAAATTTTGTTGTTCCATTAATTTTTTAAGCGAAGGATTAAATTAAATACAGCTATAAAAACATTCATCGAAGCAGATAGAAACATTTGTATGACACTTTGACTGTTGCCATTCGACAATAAGTAATAAGAGCGATTTTTGTGACACGTACGTAAGTGCTTTATGTATATAGGTGATCATGATTTTTTTAAAAAAAAAAACAACAAATATTTATGAATTATGATATAAAAAATTCACCATGTTTTAGAGAAGAGTAGTTTGTTTCAAAAATGATGATTCAAATGTAAAAAGAAAAATGTTTCCATAAGTACAAAACTCATTTAAGAGTATAAGTCATAACACAATGCATTTAATTATGTATTCTAATAATTATACGTTTTATTTAAATGCATAATTAAATGCATCGTTGATCAATGCATTCCGTATGTGAAGAGTCTAGAATTTATCATGATAAATAAAGTTGTTTACCTAATGTGAACGTAACACATAATGATCATTCAATCTATAGCTTTTAAGAAGTTCTTGAAGTAGCTTGAAAGTGTTTTTTTAAAGCTATTTGACTTTTTAAAGACTTCATTACATAAATGTAGAAAAACGTATTATTTTCATTGAAAAACGGCAGAATAGATTTACATTGAATAATTGTGAAAAAAAACTGTATGAGTTTTAATCAACCATCAACTATCTTGTGAATCAGCTAGAACAATTGAAAATAATACAACATAAGTGTTTCACCTTTGAAAATAGTATAGAAAAGAATTCGATAGATAGTGTTCTCAAAGTGAGAAGTTCTAGAAATATTCCGTAGCTCAACATAATTAATAAAAAAATTCTTGCCTGGTGATCATTTTGAACATAACCGAATCCTTCAAAATTTCTATTTAGTTCTTTTAATATTTCTCTTAAAGTCTTAAACCGGTTTTTAAGTATTCAATAAGGTTTTTATAGAAATAATTTTCATTTTCACAATATAAATTTCATATTTTAATAATAAAAATATGATCATCAATTGAATTTAAAGGCTAAAAAATATTTGAAAATAATAGAAGAAAGCTTTCACAATTTAATTTAATACCTCCTCTTAAAGTATGCATTCGTAGGGACATATAGTTAGTTAACTTCTGAGAAATTATTTTAGTTCAAAGATACGTGAAACCAAAAAGACATGAGATACTTTTCTCATGAGATCATATTAAAAGTGTCTAAAATAAATAACACATGAAAATGATACTACCTCTAATAAAATATATGAAATTATTTATACTAACTCAGCAAATATATTCATTTAGTTTTCAGTTGCGATTGATATCCCGGTTGAAATTATTAATTTAAATTAATATCCATTAATATTTTCCTTTCATCACAAAATTCTCAAACAGTATAAAATATTTGTTAAAAGAAAAATGGCCTTCTAATTTAATGAATAAATGCAGATAAAAGATACGATAAACAAATATACGATTTAAAAGTACTTATAACGTGATCTCAATAGGACGGATTATTTAATAATTCCTTCTTAATTACCCAATTAGTAATTGAACTTCATTAATAAGAAAATCTCCTGCAATTTATTTCTCTTTCGAATAAAAAATTGTTCAAACTAACTATTAAGATAACATCACAATTTTTTTCATATTTCATTTATACATTTTATCATATTTAATCATTTATAAAGTACTGAAAGGGCAGCTATAGAAACCTACTAAGCTCGCATTCTTTAAAGATAATCTGTTTTGGGAAAAAGAAATGAAATACCTTGGACTGATCTGAGACAATAAATTCACTTTTAAAATTCATTTATCAGCTGTAATGAAAAGAAGCTCTGAGCTAAAGTTCACCTCATTTTCCCACTCGTTGGCAGATGTTCCCCCCTTTCACTAAAGAATAAAATGTTATTATACAAATAAGCTTTAAGACCTTTTCTCACTTATGTTGCACAAATTTGGGAACTCTCTCCTAAGATCAAACAAGTTTCACAAAATAAAATACTTCGTATCATTACCAATGTTCATCGGTTTATTCGGAATGATATTTTGTGCGTAGAGCTGAACTTTTCAATGTTCGATGATTTTATCAAAGAGCTTACAAGAAAATTTTTTATCAACTCAAAACTCATGAAAATCCCTCAATCAATTAACATATTAACTATCCCACTGCAATGGAAAATACATCTTTCCTTACTTTACTACTGAATGGGCTTTGCCATTTAAACCTCCATAACTTTTGCTGAAATTTAAATTTCATCTAAAGAACTGCTTCGATTTTCACTTTAAGTGCTTTTAAGCAATATTTTTTCTACTCAAATGGCACAGCAATTTTATATTAATTCTGTTTTTTCTCTGCTACTAACTACCTCAAACTGAATAGAAATGCCTAGGCACCAAGGCACTTCACACATCTAATTCAAAAAAAAAATTATAAAGTACTCACGGAGATTTTCATTTTATTAATTTCTCTTTCGAATAAAAAATAGTTCGAACTAACCATTTTGGATAATACGACAATTTTTCTCTAGAATGATTAGCAAATTTCTTCGCATTCAGTCATTTACGAAGTGATTATTATTCCTTTCTTCCGAATCTTAAATCAAAGATCATGTTATCAAAATGTAAGAGAATACATTCTAAAAACTCTCGCTCTTAAATATTTATTCATCTCAGTTCCCAGATTAAAAAGAAAATATTTGACTTTTACCCCAGACACATCAACTGAATGGAAGGAAATGCTGTCAAAAACTTCATCCAGTTGAAAGCGAAAATAGCGAAATAAATAATAAAAATAAAAATATTTTAACTGTAAACAAGTCTTCATATTTTTATTTCATGGAGTAGAAAGATCCAATAACGGTTTTTTTAAAATTTATGGAATAAATTAGTCCTCTTTCCAAAAACAGGTAAGAAATTTGAGCAATAAAATACTGCAGTTATCAAATAGCGCTCACAAGAATGCCATTATATGAGCAATAGTTGTATGCATATATCCTTCATCTGTAATAAAGAAAATTGTACTTGCTGGAGCTTTCGTTTAGTTTTAAATAGGGAATTAAAGATGGGTTTACACTCAGCCAGTTATAAGACGGCCAGTAGGCAACGCATGCGTAGAAAGGCTGAAATATGCTTTTCGTTCGATGGCAAGTTGTCCGACCGGACAACTACATGCAACTGTATTGCATTTTTTCTTACCGTGCATGCGTTTGTAGAATTTGGCGGGGTTTTTTGGCGTGAAAAAATTGATCACTTATAGATTCATTCTGACATTTTTTGCTCTTCGTTCTTTCTGATGCCAGATTGTTTGTATGTTTTTTTTCATTTTATTTGTTATTACATTTCTATAGTTTTCCGATTTTAAATATGCTGATCTTTTTGTTTTATTTTACCATATTTCATTGTATAAATATCCATCATTTTAATACGATACGCAGTGAAAAATATAACCTAGCTTCGAAAAGAAAGTGGCAATTTACAGCCAAGCATGGAATGCCTAAATCTAACTTCTAAAATTGTGGCAAACATAAATCAGTCTCTTTTTGCGTAAGCGCTGCTGAGTAGCCATCTTATAACTGGCCGAGTTTAAACTCACTTTTATATAAGATAAAGAAAATATTTCACTTTGAATATCTAATAAAATTACTTTTATATTTTATATTTTAATTCATTTATGATTGGAAATAAAGCGTTTTAACATTTAATAAATTGGAATACACCAGCAAATGCAAAAATAAAATTCAAATTAATAACGCTGAAGTAACGCTATGAATACAAAATAGTAAAGATCTTACAAATTTCCTCTATTCATTTAATGCTCAGATGACTTTTAAATAATAAACGATATCTAATATAATTCTATTTCAGTCAAAATTCGAATATTTATACGAATAACTGCGTTTTAAACATAATTGATATTGATTCTCATCAATTTTTTACTCCAAATGACTTCCAGACAGTTGCCAGATACTAACACACATATCTGTTAGCACATCTATGCATTTTATACAGAATCGGTTATTCCCTTAAGTTACAAACTTGCGAAAACTTCCAATTGAAAAACCTGTAGAAACAAATTTGAAATATTACGTACAGATGAAGCCACTCGCATTTCATATTTGTTCGGAAATTCAAGATTTCAGTCAATCAATCTTATTCGAGGACATTGAATAAATATCCACCAATAGTAGAGTGTCTTTCATTTAGGAGTCCAGTGATTTATGCGAAACGAATTGTGATTGGTAAAAATCGAAATTCTTAGAAATGAAATTTGAAATTTGTGTAGTTTCTTGTTGGAAGATTTAGAAATTTACGTCTGAATTGTTTATGAAGCCTTCGAGATTTGAGATTGCGCGTGATTTCAGTTGGTTAGATTGAAATAAATTTGGTTTGAGAAAATCAGAAATAAAATTTCCTACTAGAAATTATATAAAGTTATGTATATAGAATATTTAGTTAATATAGTTGAATTATATTTTATTAATGATATTTTTTTTGTAATTATGCTTACCTATGAGTTAAGTTAATTAAATTCAATAATTTTCAAAGGTCGTCGTCAATTTTTTTCACATGGAAATTCCTCAGATTGTTTACAGGTAAGTAGTAATACTAATGGCATCGGTTAAAGTTGGGTTGTACCATATTTATACAACCAATATATTAAATCTGAATTTCAATTACATTTATAGTAAATGTCTAATTTTCCGACCTTTTTCAGTCATTTGATGTTTTTTGGTATTCAATCTGTTTTAGAAAGTCTTCTGTGCCACACGCTTTTATGATTTTAATTGCATCTCCATATTTCTAACGCAAAATTTAATTTTAGTAATTAGTGAAATAAAGTATTTTAATTTTAGTAACTAAAAAAAATAAAGTTTTTTTTCTCCCATTTTCAATCTTTTTGACTCTTTGTAATAAATATTTTTGAATATTTCCTTGTTCGTTATTATAACTATCATATAATGTTCAAACTAAAACGCATTTTCCTAAATTAAATAGATAATAAGACCCTGGAAATATTAAAATGTTGTAATGTCATCAAGAACATATATGGATACAAAATTTAAAATCCCAAACATATATCTAAGATATGATCTCTAGAGTGTAAGAAGGAAATGATACGCTTCTTTGATATAAAAAACAAAAGTGGTCCTCTCGAATCTTTATCATATAATCTTAAATACAGACCTTATGTCTCCATTCTGTTGCATAAATTTATGAATCTTGGGGAAGGCTATGAACTATATAATAACTCCTACTTTTTTTCATTTTATTGCCAAATTTTTTCTATAGTTCACCAAATTTCGGTCTGTTGACCTTTTTTTTATATTTTATCATATTTCTTTGTATAAATATACACCATTTTAATCAATACACAGTTAAAAAAGAAAATTCCGGGACGCCAAAGCGGTAATTCATAGCCAAACATGGAATACCTGAATCTATCTTATGAAACAGTAAAAAAACATAAATCAGTCCCTTAATGTGTATGCACTGTCTTACTAGCCATCTTATAACAGGCCGAATATAAACTCATCTTCAGATACATAAATTTACTGTTATTATGTGTTTTTTAGTGGTACGCTAATTAATCAATAAATTATGTTTCCACAAAATGGCAAGATATGTTAATACAGCATTTCAATCATAAACCTAACCATTATTGAAGTTGAGATGATTTTCTTTATTTCATAAGATTTAAGAAAGAAATCGATTCATTTTACATTGATTTAGTCAAATCATTTAATCCTATTTTCTGATATCGAATATATAAATAACTAGCCTTAGCAATATATCCAATTCCACAGAACATGAAATTCACTATAAACTGAACGAGCACATAAATGATTACATCTTGTGTATGAAACTATTAATACCACCTGATGACAGTTTGCCCACAAATACAGGGCTCAGCTCCTAAATTAATTTGGCAATACATTCTGTTTGATGCATTCCTAGAGCTAATCTAAGCGATGTCTCGTCAATTACTTAACATCAGTTTACTACAGTCAGCTGTGATTACAAAAGCTATGTCTTGTTAATCTTGAGCTTTCCCATGGATTTATGTAACTCTAAAATATTTTATAGCTCTATAGACATGTTTGAAGGGAGATGTAATAACAATTGAGTTAAATTGTTGTTTAGGCACATTAGCATCGCCAAAGAATCTAAAATGTGTAAAAGCATATTTATACTTCCTCGTACACGAAGTACAGAAGATACATTGTAATCGTCAAGAGTTGTACAAGAAATTTTGATGAATTAACACATTTTAGACCTCACATTCAGAAAACACATTCTGAGTACAATATCTGTCTGTCTGTGAGCACGTTGGCTCAAAAACCGCTTTGAATCAAAATGTTGAAATTTAGTATATGGAATTACGACCAAATTTGAAGATTTCTTTCAAGTTTTAAATGGCATCCATTCACAGGAAGACCGTCTGGTGCAAGAGATAAAATAACTAATAACAAGAGAAATTAATAACTGCAAAACAAGAAGAGCTAGAAAGATAAACTTTGATATACAGATTTAAGCATGTAAAATATAGATACTTCTCAAATTTTAAGACAAATTTGTTGAACAGTTAACCTTTTACATGTAAATGAAATAACGCATAAACACAATGAAACTAATGGAATTCGGCATTTTGAATATAATTGTAGTTTTGTATAAAATTTTAATGCGAGTCGTTTCGTAAAAAAGCATTCAAATTACATATCCGTACAATAGATTCAATAAAAGGGCTAGTTCACTAAATTTCAAGTTAAAGATCTATATTTCTTTATCCATGATCTTAATCTATCTAAAGATGTATATTTCTTATATTTTAGTTTTTTTTATTTTAAAAATGCCGATTTGTAATTTATACAGGTTTAATTTTCTTGAAAAGCATATTGAGATAAATTTTTGAATATTTGTTTCCACTGATAAAACTATATAAGCTACAAAAAAATGTAACTTATTACATAAAAATGCACTTAATTGTTTTGAATTTAAATTAAAGGCTCTGATGCAATCTGCCACGTAATTAAACGTCTGAATAAAATATTTTTCAGAAGTTTTATACAAATAAGGTTTCCAAAAAGTAAAAAGACAAATTGACTTTTTCATATTAAGTAGATTTTACCAGGAAAAATAATGTTACAAAAATCTAAAACGTATTAAACATATGCACAAAAAAATCGTCTGCAATTAGAAATGTTTTTTGTTACTTCTTTTTGTGAAGCTGTACATTCTTATGTTGTTTTTCTCTCCGGAATAAAAATATTTTTAAGTAATATCTTAAAGAACAATGCTTTAAAAAACTCTGATCACATATTTTAAATGAAATTTTTACTACGTAAATGATGCAATGTATCAATTGGACTGAGGAAAAGCTACGAATTTTTTCGAACACATTTCAAAAGTTTCCATTTTATTTATGGGTTAATTTATGCTTAGAATGAAAAGGGATGAATACAGAATTAAGCAAACGTAGGAAAAATTTATATTATGACAAAAAATTGTTTGTTGGATATTTTAACGTCAGTTCCCATTCATTTTTGAAAAAAAGTTTGATGAATGTGAAATATTGCGAGACATGAAGGCTTCGGCAACAATTTGTCTCAAAACATGAAATAAAAGGTAAAAAGAGATAAGAAATTCTTTATTAAAATATGAATTAATTTTTTGAGTTCAAGACCGAAAAACTATATATATATTTTTATAATTATATTAGATATAATTATATAGGTAATAAATATGTGTGATTAGAATGAATGATTGTGGAAAAATATGTATGCAGTTTTCTGAAAGTTGATTTACCTAAAAAAAATAGAATATTTTGGATGTCAGGATTGAAAGATTTTGATCAAGAATGGGATGACTTTACCATTATTAATCATTTATTAAAAAATTTTATACAATTATTAATCATTTAAATTACTATGCAAAGATACGCGTCGGATTTCAAAACCCAAGAAATTTAAAAATATATAAGAAAAAATCGATTTTATTCCAGCTTTCTAATAACTACATTTAAAATAATTTAGCAACAGACATTTGGTAACTGGTAATATGGTCACAGACATTTTGATAATATATCTAATTTTGTTTTCTCCGAAGATCTGATGTCTGGGCTTTTACAGCACTATGCATTTCAGTACTAAATTGCTTAGAAAAGAGTTACTAGAAAATTTTATTTCGAATTCATTTGTACAAATTTCTTTTGTTCTTAATAAATAACAATTTCAATTTAAGACTTGTGTTTTTCGGTTCCTAGAGCCAAAAAAATTTTAAAATTCATTAAAACAAAGCAATGTTTTAAATATTTTAAATGGGAATATTAAATCTGACATTTATGTGAAAATTATTCTTTTATATTTTACTTACGAGCCGCCTTTGGTGACCAGCCGGTTCGCCAATCTTAATGTTCGTTAAAATTTTAATAATTAAATATTTTATGCAATTCCTACTTCAATAACTTCTTCATCAAAATATTTTAAAACTTCAAATTTTTAAAGTCATATAATTCACTCATAATATTATTAAGGCCTTCAGTCATAACGAAATATGTATCTCTCTAATTTTCTGTTAGCTCCAGTAGAATTTATGCTTTAAATTAAAGTGGAAATGATTAATCTGCAATTAATATAATGATATTTTTTTACTGAAATAAATAATTTTTTTTATAATATGATTACTGAAAACAGAGTCACTGAGCATTTAAAATTTATGGGCACTAAAGAATATCTGTCTTAATTTATGTAATATCTCTAGAATTTGTCAAAACATTTTTCTCCGATTCATCATGAGCATTTCGATTAATTAACAATGTTTAATATTAAACGCATCAAAGACTAAGAAAATAAACAGAATCGTTTCAAATAATCGGTCGGAAACAGGTTAAAAAAGCTACTAAGAAAAAGGTGTACTTAAAACTATAAGCATATACAACTAACATAAATACAATTTAATTACAAAAGCATTCAACTAACTTAAAAATAATTTAAATCAAGTCCGCATTCTTTGAAAATAGTTGTCAACAATCAGAACAGAATGCACATGCGTGAATTTTCAACGCCAGCTATGGTAACGACGCAAATGCGTGAATTTTTCTACGCCAGTTGGGGTAACGCTATGCAGATTAGAAATTTTTGATTTCCTTTATTCTGTTTTATTTTCATTCAAAAGTACTTCAGAATAAATCTGAAAGTCGGATGAATTAACAATGTTTAATTTTAAATCCATCAAACATTAAGAAAATAAAAAGAATAGTTTGAAACAATCGACCGAAAAATGTTAAGCCTAGCCTCATTAACGTGGGAAAAAACCTGGAGCCTTACTGATTTGGCAGTAGGGAAAATGAAAAGATTTTTTTTGGCGGGAAAGTTAGTTTTTAATTAATAATTAAAATTCTAATTAAAAATTCAAAAAAAGGACCCCAGGCGCACATTCCCGACCTCCTAGGTATACATGTACCAAATTTGGTAGCTGTAGGTCAAACGGTCTAGCTTGTAGTGCCCCAACACACACACACACGCACACATTGAGCTTTATATAAGTGTAGATTATGCATTAATACGACTAATGATTTCTGCAGCACAAAAATAACTTTCTTTTTTAAAAGAATTATTTAATATTTTTAATACATCACATTTTTAATATTGATTAAACAAGATAAAATAATTTATCCTAATCCATACGGATTGTCCTATAAATTTGCAATTGGAAATCTTGGAAATACGCAATCACAGGCTTTCATGTCATTTTTATAGAATTATATATCTGTGTGGGAAATTTTTTAATACTTTTGCTCCTTTTGAAAATGTTTTATATTAATTATTTTAATTTTAATAATGATATTAGGCCTTTTTGTCTTTTGTGTATAAATACTGGAATAGACATGAAACTAATTTTCCGTTTTCAAAATTTGTACCTAATAAACAAGGTAATGTGTTAAATTACATTGTCGTCCAATTCTAAGCTATGTTTAAATTCTCAGACTTTTAGCTTTTTGGGCATTAAATTAAAACTGATTACAACATTTTTATTGAATAAACAGACAGTTTGGAAAGGGAGATAAAAAAAAAGATCAAAAGATTCTCCACTTGTTAAAAGATTCTCCACTCCTACAAAGCCGAATGCATATAAATACAAGGAATTCATGTGTTTCTGTATTAAATGTGGGCGTGAGTTATTATTTTCATACTATATAGATAATCATAAAAGTTAGATTTAAAAAAATATTTTTTTCTTTTCAACTTAAAACAAATGGCAATGGCATTCAGTAATAAAAACAAATGGAAATACTTTTTAAAGCTTTCTTTTTTTAAAAAGAAATTGACAGATTTAATTCTTTTTTAAAAAAAAAGAAAAGCAAACGACATCAAAAATAAGTCTTATTGTGTTTGAAGAAAACAGAAGAGAACACGAATTATTTAGAAGAACTGTGTAAATGACTCAAGATTCTGTACATAGAATTTTCTTTTACACAAATTATGAGTAAAAAAAAACTCTAATTTGAGAATGCGGGAAATTCTAATTTGTGAATGCAGAAAGTTCTTATTGAGAATGCAGAAAGATCTAACTTGAGAATGCGGAAAATTCTAATTTGAGAATGCGGGAAATTCTAATTTGAGAATGCGGGAAATTCTAATTTGAGAATGCGGAAAATTCTAATTTGAGAATGCGGAAAATTCTAATTTGAGAATGCGGAAAATTCTAATTTGAGAATGCGGAAAATTCTAATTTGAGAATGCGGAAAATTCTAATTTGAGAATGCAGAAAATTCTAATTTGAGAATGCGGAAAATTCTAATTTGAGAATGCAGAAAATTCTAATTTGAGAATGCGGAAAATCCGAATTTGAGAATGCGGAAAATTCTAATTTGAGAATGCGGAAAATTCTAATTTGAGAATGCGGAAAATTCTAATTTGAGAATGCGGAAAATTCTAATTTGAGAATGCGGAAAATTCTAATTTGAGAATGCAGAAAATTCTAATTTGAGAATGCGGAAAATTCTAATTTGAGAATGCGGAAAATTCTAATTTGAGAATGCGGAAAATTCTAATTTGAGAATGCGGAAAATTCTAATTTGAGAATGCGGAAAATTCTAATTTGAGAATGCGGAAAATTCTAATTTGAGAATGCAGAAAATTCTAATTTGAGAATGCGGAAAATTCTAATTTGAGAATGCGGAAAATTCTAATTTGAGAATGCGGAAAATTCTAATTTGAGAATGCGGAAAATTCTAATTTGAGAATGCGGAAAATTCTAATTTGAGAATGCGGAAAATTCTAATTTGAGAATGCGGAAAATTCTAATTTGAGAATGCGGAAAATTCTAATTTGAGAATGCAGAAAATTCTAATTTGAGAATGCGGAAAATTCTAATTTGAGAATGCGGAAAATTCTAATTCGAGAATGCGGAAAATTCTAATTCGAGAATGCGGAAAATTCTAATTTGAGAATGCGGAAAATTCTAATTTGAGAATGCGGAAAATTCTAATTTGAGAATGCAGAAAATTCTAATTTGAGAATGCGGAAAATTCTAATTTGAGAATGCGGAAAATTCTAATTTGAGAATGCGGAAAATTCTAATTTGAGAATGCGGAAAATTCTAATTTGAGAATGCGGAAAATTCTAATTTGAGAATGCGGAAAATTCTAACTTGAGAATGCAGAAAATTCTAACTTGAGAATGCGGAAAATTCTAATTTGAGAATGCGGAAAATTCTAATTTGAGAATGCGGAAAATTCTAATTTGAGAATGCAGAAAATTCTAACTTGAGAATGCAGAAAATTCTAACTTGAGAATGCGGAAAATTCTAACTTGAGAATGCGGAAAATTCTAATTTGAGAATGCGGAAAATTCTAATTTGAGAATGCAGAAAATTCTAACTTGAAATCAGGAACACACAACCAAACAACAAATCATTATTATAGACATAAATAGTAAAATAATACTCAAAAGCGGCTAGAGAGCTCATTCTACGATCAGCAAAGGAAAAAGAGAATTGATTTCTACTATGAGGCCTTCGCTTTTTATATCCCCCCCATAGGGCATAGTATTTTCTAGAAGAAACATAGATTTCGGTTCCTAATAGAAATTTCCCCAAAATTTTTGTATTTTTAAAGTCTTCATTAGGTTTGCCAAATTTGGTGTTGCTTTAAGGTTGAGGATCATGCATCTATCATCCACTCCGGATTTATTGAAAAAATTTGTAAACTTTCATTTCGTAGAAAAGCAGTATTCCAGATTGTAACAATACTTATAAAAGTTTTCCATATTAAGGGAGTCCGAAACACATAAAAAATTTTTTAAATTAATTTATTTAGATTTTTTAGACCTGATACAAAAAATTAACAAAGATTTTAATTTAATTTTTCAAAAAAAAAAAGTGAGGTCATTTGAAATCACAATAACTCAAAGTATTCTACGTCAAGTTTCCATTTAAAAAAAAAAAAATTAAACACAATGTATGAGCTTTAATTTTGATTCAGCAATTTAAAAGATATTAATTAAATAAAAATGAAAAAAAAAATATTTCGAAGATAATTTCTAAAAATTCTAAGATACTTAAAAAAAAAAAAAAATCTTTTTAAGCTAAACATTCTTTTTCGAAATTGCTGAATCAAAATTAAAGTAAAATGTTTAAAAATTATATGTTCCAAATTTAACCCCTTAATCTTTATCGGTTCTTGACTTATAACCATATAAATACAAGAAATCTTGAAAAATTGCATCATATTGAAAAACGCCTTTAAATTTTGAACACCTTTCCAATAGACTATTTTCAGACATCCTTTGGAAAATAAGTATCATTTTAGCGACATCTTCTCGTAGAAGAGTTTTAATAGTTGTCTTATAAGTAATGGATTTTTGTTTCAGCGCCACGGCTCTATTAAAAAAGAACCAAGGTTCAGGCCCAGTACGGCATGTTGTTTGTAATGGTTCAGAGCCTATGGATTTGCAGTGTTTCAGAATCGCATAAATATCCCTTATTATTCCTTAAACGTTGTTTTTGTTTCTAACTATGGAGTTGCTGTAATATCCTGTACTTTTTTACAGCTGTATCTTCCGTGTCTCTTTCTACCTCTTTTCTTTTCATCGTCTACTAGTCTGATTGTCTGAGTACTAGATTTTCAAAACAACACACCGCAAAAGTAAATATTTCTCATTATAATTAAGATTGAAACATGATTTAAACGTTATTTTATACAGAATAAAACATTTTTTAACAAAATTTGAAGTTTTTTGTGTCCCAGACCCCCTTAACTCTTTCTAGGGCCGTGGGAAGTCTGCTTCCCACCAAATTTATCAATCTTTGTATGAATTTGTGTAGGTTGGCATCAGTTCTGACAACTTTTTTTTTAGAAAGACAGAAACTTAGATGCTTCAGTTCTTTATCTCACACAAATTGATGAGTATTGATTTGTTACTTAATTATTAATTAACCGAATTAATTAATTGATCAAATTAAATTGATCAAATTAAATTTATCTAATAAGCTAAAGGAATCCCTTTTCTTATTCTAATTTCAAGCCTAAAAATATTTTAGCATAATATGACTAGTAAAAAATGGCCCTTTAAAGGGTTAAATAAAAATATACACATGCATTTTAGCTTGTAAGATATGAGAATAGAAAATAACTGTATAATATAGTTTGTCATATTTAATTGTAAATTGCTAAACTGTGAAAAAAAAATAATTGAAATATATGTATCGGTTGTTTTAAGTATATATTAAAGTCCCCAAATTACAATATTTTATTTAATAAAACATTAATTTTTTTTCTCTCATTTCAAATTCAAATGATTCGATTGAATAAAATAGAATTGAATTCAAATTACGAACAAATTCGGAATACAACAGATGAAGAAATAACTTCACCAAATATTACTTCTAAACTGCATTCAAATGGATTATTCATCTTCAGAAAAAGTTTTAATTAGAAAAGAAATGATTCAATCGTTACAGAAACATTTGTTTTTTTCTGTTTAAACTTTGTATCAAAGCGAGTTAAATGTAAGCGTTCAAGAACGTCTTTCAAAAGTAAATATAAAAAATTCATAAGAAATTTCAGAAGTGGAACCTCCACACCAGGCTTTCAGAGATTTTTAGCCTTTTCAGAAACCTTATCCATATACTTAAAAACATATTCAGTTATAACAATGCAGCCTCTCCAATATTTGCCCACCTCGGCACCCGTATCGAAAAGAAAATGTTTGACTTTTGACCCAAATATGTCAACAAAGAGGAAGGAAATGCTGTCAAAAATTTCACTCGGTTGCTAGTGTGGCGAATAAATAAAAGGGAAGGTACTGAAGTGAAAAACAAGTCTTCAAATTCTTATTCCGTGTCTTACAAAGTCTTTGACATTAATGAGAAACTTTTGTCAAAAGTTGTTGCATAAATTAGACCGTTACACGCGAGGGGGTAAGAGTTCTGTTCGACAAAACCATTCACTGTTCCCATTTGTCAACAGAATTCAAAAGAATCATTCTAATTTGAGGTATTGTTTTATGTGACAAACATTGTAGCACCAATGAGGAAAGCTATATTTAAAGAATTCAATTTAAATTTTAATTCTACTAATAGCAATAAGGTGCATTTAATTAAATTTACTTACAATATATATATTAACTTAATTATATTTACTTACTTTTTATATAAAGGAATTGTAAAACATGCGTTTTTACTTTCTCGTATGCATAGTATAGAGAAAATATTGTAATCGAACTCGTGATTTTAACGACTCGCCACGTTTTAAACATTTCTGAGTTCAAAAAACACATTTTTGGAAAATTTCCATCTGTCGCTCTGTCTGTGACAAAGATAACTGGAAAACATTTTGAATTATACGGATGAAATTTGGCATACGGCTCTTAAGCCAACTTTTCCAGAAATATTTTCTAGAAAAGTTTGAACAAAACCCGTTCTCTAGAAGTTTGTCTGTCCGGCTGTTCGATTAAAAGTAATGTGATAACTACAAAACAAAGAGAGTCAGATGGGTTAAATTCCGTTACACACATTTAACTTCTATTATGTAGGCACCTATTAATTTTTGAGCCAACTCCAATGAGGGGTTGTCCTTCTGTCTCTCTGTATTTTCAGAAACATATAAACGCGATAACTCTAAAACGTGATGAATTTAATATATAAATTTGGTATGAGATTTTGTGATTGCAAATTTAGCTTTTTAACAAATCTTTGTTTTAATCGATTGGGGAAAATGCATCTAAAATAGAGATTCGACTTTTGGATAATTTTGACCAAATGCCATTGGATTATCGCCAAATAACTCGCCAAGCATGACACGACAGATTCTTTAAAAACTCTAAATTAACTCCAAAGGTTTTTATGTCCTAACTATTGTAAGCCAGTGCGATGCAGTGCGTTCTCTGGTACCCCACTTTTATTTGAGAGTTTGTGAAGAGGTTTAGGGGTGACTAATCCATCTGGTTTTTGTATGATTGTGATTTGGTAAAACTGAGGGATGGTTTATTTCTGTTCGCTTTTTTTCGTGTTTTTCCTTTTTGGAAAGTAGTAAGCAATCGAATGATTACTAAACACGCGAGTAATATTTCTGAATTTATACATATTTATCTGGATCTGTAGTTTCTCCGTTCACTATCCCTTGATTCTATATTTAATACATGTACTGAACTAAAAGACCCCAACTGAAAGTTGAATAATTAGTCTTTCCTATCTTCTAAGGGATGGTATCTCAAAACAAAAAAGATGAAGTTAAATTCTGGTTCAAAAACAATTTTTCAGTTGAAACCTTCTGAAATCGTTTGTATTATAAAGAATTTATTTTTTATTTATTTATATATTTGAATTTTACTTCATATAGTTTGAAACATTTATCGCATCCTCATAAAAATTAAACGTAATAATCAATTAATATCTTCTCTTTCTATTTTCAACCATTCCAGCTAATTAGGAGCAGCCTACGCTCTTGGAACAGGGATCTGACCTGACGTAATAATATTAACATTGACAAGATTTATAGCAAAGCTTTAAAAGCGTGATGTTGTATCTTACCCCTACAGTTCTGATTTCGCATCTATCAATTTATCATCATCCCAATAAATGAAAATATTCAAGTACAGAAATAAAGTACTATGTACTCAAACCAACTGCCATGAAGATATTAAACGATCAAACAAGTACGTACTAAAATTCTGTTCTTCCTAATGTTAATCATTTTTGGGTTACCCCAGATACTTAGGCAAGGTAGAAGCAACTACGATTAGATTATATAGTTGAGAAGCAAATTAAAACTCCAAGAAATCTCTACAAAATTGTTCTATGAATACGACCTAACTGCAAAAGGAGGCTCTAAGACTACACTTTTTTCCAGATGATATATATTGAAAATATTTTCAATTATTTCCCCCCTCACTGCTCAATTAATGAAAATAATTTTACATGAATTTATTTTCCTCCTACATCAGAATACCTTTGCAACAAAGTCGAAAGATTCGTTTTCAACTTTGAATAACCTCTCAGCACTTGCTCAAAATAATAAAAATAAATACTTTATAAATAGGATTTTTTTTATAATAGTTTGTTTGAAAAACAATTCCAACCGTATTTTATTTAATGTTGTAATTTTTGTTAAAACCAAAAGTTTGCATATCAACGGTTGAGAAGCGATCTTTTAAGATTAAGTATTGAGATAATTTTTGCACACTTTTTTTTCTTTTACTTCAATTTGGATCCTTTACTAAAATCAGCAATTTTTTTATTTATATTAACTGTTGAAAAACTGTCCAGTAATGTAAAGGGATAAAATGACTTTTTGCAGATGCTTTTTTTTCTGCAAATAATGATTAGAACTGTATTAAATCAAAGACATGCAAATGATCAAGTATTGGTACATGAAATTAAAGTATATATTTTTTGTTTATTAAGAGAAAAAACAATCCTTTTAAATTTCTATTGCTAAATAATCTCAAAGGCATTCTAATAATGAGATCACATGTTCAGTTTGGAGGTTAAGAACCTTGAACTTATGCACTCCGTGACACATCTTTCAGATAGTAATCGTTATAAATTACAAAGAGATTCTTTCAAAGACAGGACATATTAGGTGTCTTTTAAGTTACTTTCCTTATTATAATACGTAAAGAATATCGGGTAATTGTTGTTTAAGGTTGATTCATTGTGTTACACTTTACAGCTATGACACGTTCAGTGGCATTATTCCGGTATAACTAATTACTGTAACGAAGAACTCCGTTAAAAGAGAGTGTGTCACTACGAAACTTACTTTAAAAGAACTCTGGAACAACTAAAATTAGTGGCATAAAACTTAAATCACTTATTTGTTTCAATTACAATTCTGTTAAAGATTGAATTTCATATTGATTATTTTAATAATTTTATCATTCTTTTTTCGCCTTAGATCACTCATATCATTCATTTTCACTATGCTAAAAATAATAATTAACAATTTTTTTCTTTTTTTATTTCAATTAATTATAGAATGTTCAAAAAATAAATATTAATATTTTTCTTTTTTATTACGATTTGCCCTTTGTTTGTTACAACTAGCCCTAATATTTATTGTACTAAAATCATCGAAATTATTGATTTTTTTTCTATATGATTAATGAATAGTTATTCTATAAAAAAGTTTACTATAACTGGGAAATCTGTAATATTTTTTAAAATAAAAACATTTTTCCAATATTATTAAAACTAGCCTTCTATCACCCCAACTGAGATTAATCAAAATATTCGCTCTGCTCCACTTAAACATTCCAACAGCTTATTTGCACAATATCACACCTACTGTTGAGTGTTTAATGTCAAATTTACTGTATCTATTGCAGAAGTTACATAACCAATCTGTGATTTCTAATTCCTAATCTCGATTTACTCACGAATACTTAATTCGGCTTCACAAAGGATCCCAAATTAGCCATTGTGTCCGCCGTTGATTAACTGCTCCAACATTTGCCTTGTCTCCAAGGCATCTTAAATGTCTACAGACGTTTATGGGGCATCTCGAATACTGTGAATGCCTGACACGCGGATTATCACTGCTTCTGATGCGGATAAATGCAGAGTTTGGTTTGTCGGAGGGATCAAAGGAATCTAGGGACCTAGGCAATTGTGTGATAAATATGCATAACAAGCAGTTGTCATTGGATCACACGTTATTCATGATAAATGGGGTTAGATGCAGACATATTTGCGGTATTCTGTTCCGAGAGTAAAGCAGAATTGAGAGATAAATCGTATAAAGTCTTTTGTATCTGTAAATTAATTTTTTTCAAATATTTAAAGGAATATTTTTTTCTGTTCGGATCTGGTAAATAATTGATATGATTGAATGACCCTTAATTAATTAAGAGAAATTTTAAAATATATAATTAAAAATTGTGGAATAACTTTTCTGACATCTAGCAAAAAATACATTTGTAGCTTATTTTAAATTCATATTAACTTCATTTTTAAATGTTCTCTTATTTCCTGATCCAGTTCCACTTTTTCTATTTAATTAATTCAATAGAAGCTTTGTAAGAATGCTTAAATCAACAGGAAGGCATAAAAAATTGTCAGCCAAGCGAATTCTTTTTTAAAAAATCCCTATGATTCCCTTGCCTAATTCGTCCTATGTAAAGAAACCCCTGTCAAAATCTTATAGTATACAAGCACTGGGAAAAATATTTTCTCTCTCATGCCCTTTTATGTTGCTTTTTCGCTCTTGTGTCGTTCTGTGTGATGTGTCTCGTCGCTTCTGCTTGTACATAAATCATGCCTCCCGGGATGGAATAAAAGCGAAGTTTAAAATTCGAAAGTGTCTGCCTGTCTTCTGCCACTGTAAGCTTAGAAAATTATGCTAACACACACACACAAACACACATATATATATATATATACATAAAGATGAATTTTTCTGCATGTAGTTTTTCTATGTCTATGGGGTTTTTTTTCTTCGCTCCATCTTGGTTAAACTTCTAAAATCTGTAATCAAAAGAAAAGAACAATAAATTTCTCAAGATTCATGTAGAATTAAACTATCAATTAATTAGAAACTATGGAGGGTTATTATAATCTGTGCCTATTATTTCCAAACTTATTATTTAAAAAATGATTTTTCATGATATTTTAAAATTTTAAAAAGTTTTCTTTTTATTGATTCTAGTTTTATTTTATTGCAATTTTTCTCTATCGTTTAATAATTTTTTGAATTTTATTGGACACTCCTTCTATAACGTTTTCTGTTCTTATGGTTATGATGAAACTGTCGTTAATTTCATTATTTAACGGAACTATCAATCCATAAATAAACAGTGTGCAAAATCACCTATATAAAATTTCCTGAATCTATATAATAACATATAAAATATACATTATATTTTATATTATTGCATATTTTTATTTAACGGAATCATTTATGCGTATGCTTTTTCCAGTGTTACAGTTAATTAAAAAAAAAAATCTTTCATTTGACATTGTTTCCGAAGTAAAAATCCGTCAAAGATTTGGTGGCCTATCGGTCGGTACTTTTAATCCATATAAATCGGATAATTAAAAAATATAATAAAAATAAATGAAATTTTTTCAACACTTTCAGCATCTTATGTATAAAGCCCAATCAATTTTCGTGTCACATTTGTTAAACAGTTAATTGTTTCTCAGTTTGTATTTTCGAAACAGCGTAAACACAATAACTTAAAAACTAGAAGTCTTAAAATACGCTATTTGGTATGTAATTTTATGATTTCAAAATTATTATTTTATTCGATCGGAAAAAAGGGCACATAATTACGCATTCAGTTTTCTACTATTTGTGTATTAGCCAAATTCCGGTAATTACTCGAACTCTAATAAGCTCTTTCGTAATTATTGTCCACCAATAGCATACTGGTAATACTCATGTACATTTATGCGGGAAAGTTTCAGGTGATAACTGTTGGAATTTTTCTCAACAAAAATAGCAGAGTATAAATAAGACCAGGCATTTAGATTAAAATTAAATTCTTTTAATGAAAAACTAAAAGGTCTGCATCTTGCAGAGTATACAGCTACGGTATATACACACAGGCGGAGTCTGTTCTTTTTATATAAAAAGAACAAACATCCAATGACAGCTCATCCGGAAATACAACGTACATCCGGTTACAAAATGATTATCCAATAATGTTGCTCCTCTGGGACCGACCTCTGCTTGATTTGAATATGCAACAATAACTCTAGCTGTTTTAATTTGTCATTAGTTGATCCATTAATAGTTGTTAGAAATGAAATTGATTTCATGTTTTATACTAAGGAAAAATTGACTATTTAATTCATAACTTAATGCCACGTATTAAAACCTTTCTTATACTAAACATATTTTTAAAAATTTAATATAATAATAATTATATCATAAATATTTGTAGTCAAAGTTAAATTATAGAAAAACAATCGAATATGTATATATTAATTTTTGATATAAGAAGTTTCTTATATAAAACATTACTCAATATGCCTGCTCAAATAGAATATCTGCTGCACTAAATAATTTTAAGATAAAATTTCAAGAAATTTATGGACTGCCCAAACAATTTTTAACATTTGCAGAATGCAAACTTTTTTTTTTTATCTATAATATTTAGAGAATGATGCAAAAGACATTTAAAAATTGGCAGTAATGAATTTTGCAATGTGTTTATTTTTTTGGAATATGATAGTACTCAATTTGAGAAGAGAATTCGAATCTCCATTAACCACTAAAAGTAAGTAGTCTTGAATAAATTTTAAATATTAGGAAAATTCAAAACAATTGTAAAATTAACAGGAATATATTTTGATATCGATAAGTTAAAATAAGTGACTTTTTCACGTTATTTGGCTATTTTAAAAATCCAGCTTATTAAGCAAATCTAAGACACAGGCACTTTCTTGCATGAGAAATATTGTGCATGTCCAAAAGTAATTAAATAAATAGATGTTTACTTAACATAACTATTACATAATTACTTATTATAGCCAAGAAATTGATTATATAAATAGCTATTTTAAATAATAATTCTTAACTATTCAACAATAATATTTAATTATTATAATTAGTAAATGCTTTTATAACTAATTTCATAAAAATATCTATTTGCTTCATAATTGCGAAACTTTTACTAAAACTTTATAATATTTGAGAATACATTTTGAGGGGAAACTATTCTGTACCATGAACTCCTTTTATATAAAAACTTTTAAACGCTTGATTTTTACAGAATTTTACTCGCTGAATATCTATCATACAGAATTCTCTTACAATTAAATCTTTTTACTGAATAAAATGTAACAAAAACTATGTTTAATGCAGCATGTAAATAAAAGGAAAAAAGTACATTCTTAGCAATTGTAAAAAATAATATTCTCATGTTAAAATATTTCTATAACAAAAAATATTTTTATATCAATTTTCCAAGTAAAATCCGAAATTGAATAAACATAAAATATCGTTTGCAAGAACTATGTTTATTTTTTAAGCAATTGTAAACTCTTCAAATTCTTTATTTTTCGCAGAATAACAGCTTTTTCTTAAAAAAGATAAATAAACCAGAAAGAAATAAAAATGGAACAATTTTTTGATGATGTACATAGTTTTAAAAAATATCTTTGTTAAGAAAAAAAAACATTCTATGTATTAATTTGAAGCAGAATCCGTAAGAAATATTTCAGAATTTAAATGTTTTTTTATGGCACAAATTTTGTTTTATGTAAAAAATAAAGAATTATACCATATATTGTCAAATTAAAAAAAAATCAGATGATACTTCTTTTTATGTTGGCAATGTTTTGAAAAAGAATTTGATGCAGTGGACATACAGTGGCTCAAGAAATTGAGAGTACACCTTACTTTTACTTGATAAATCCGACTTTCAATATAAATAACACATTACCGGGAAGTGCAAACATGTTTTTATTTTTACACCTCACAAATGGTTTAATTTAGAGTAAAAATAAAGAAAAATCAACGAAAAACTTCTAAATTGAAAAGTTTCAGAAGCATTTTAAATAAACATACGCCGAATTTTGTCTCAAAAAATTGAGAATATACCAATGAAATTTTTGCAATATCACACACAGAAACAAAGCGTCAATATTAAGTTGCATGTCTTTTGGATCTTATAATGGCTTCTAAACGTCATGGTACCGATTCAACCAATTTTTGATGGTATCTGAAGATATTTTATCCTATTCCTCTTGCAACACTTGTTTTAAATGGGTTTTGTCTCTAATTTTGTATTTTTGGACCATTACTTTGAGTGTTTTCCACAGATATTTAATGACATTGATGTCGGGGTACTGTGGTGGTATGTGTAACTGCTGTTTACAATAAAACAGGCACCATATTTTGGCGTTACGTGCATTCTGTTTGAGGTCGTTGCCCTGCTGGAAAATGGAATTTCCATCTAAACCCAAATTTTTAACAATTTTCTTTAAATTGCTGGGACTATACGTTCATCCAACTTGTTGCAGAAACTTTTCAAATCATAGGCAGAAGTGTAAGCGCTAAAACTTTATGAAATGCCATTACACAACTGGATATAACAGTAGCATTGTTAGAGAGAAACCGTTCATAAGCTTGTAAATTCAGAAAAGGCATCAATTGAAGACCAATAACCTTTGGAAGAAAGCTATATTTAGTAATGAAAGAAAACAACACTTTTGGCAGTGACAGCCATCCTATTGTATGGAGAAAGCCTAATACTGCTTTGGATCCAAAAAATTTATGTCCTACAGTTAAACATGATGGTGACTCCATCATGATTTGAGGTTGCATGGCTTCATCTGGGATAGGAAATTTAATTTTTATAGATGGCATTATAAACGATATGGTTTACTTGAATATACTTCGCAGAATCTAAAGAAAAGTGCTAAAAATTTGAATTTGGATGGAAATTTCATTTTTCAGTAGGACAACGACTCCAAACAGAACGCATGTAACGTCAAAATAGTGTGTCTTTTTCATTGTAAACAGCAAGTACATACACCACCACAGTACCCCGACATCAATACCATTAAATATCTGTGGAAAACACTCGAAGTAATGGTCCAAAAATACAAAATTAGATACAAAACCCATTTAAAACAAGTGATGCAAGAAGAATGGGGTAAAAGATCTTCAGATACCACCAAAAATGGGTCGAATCGGTACCACGACGTTTAGATGCCATTATAAAAGCCAACAGAGATGCAACTAAATACTGACACGTTCTTTCCATGCGAGATATTTCAAGAATTTCATTGGTGTATTCTCAATTTTTTGAGGCAAAATTCTGCGTATGTTTATTTAAATTGCTTCTGAAAATTTTCAATTTAGAAGTTTTCCATTGATTTTTCTTTATTTTTACTCTAAATTAAACCCTTTGTGAGGTGTAAAAATAAAAACATGTTTGCACTTCCCGGTAATACGTTATTTATATTGGAAATCGGATTTATCAAGTAAAAGTAAGGTGTACTCTCAATTTTTTGAGCCACTGTATATCAGAACAAGGCAGTTTTGCTATCATTTACTTCCATTTTAAAAGTAGAAGATGGAAGAAATTATAAATGCTCAAATTAAACATTAAGTGTCCTTTTAATTTTCAATAAAAACCTTGTAATAAGAGTAAATGATGAGATAACACTTGTAATTAATACATCCTTATCAAATGATGCATGAAATTTGAAAAGAAAATCATTTTTATTAGAATGCAGCTTATTTAGAAGATTGAAAATTTCCATGCAAACAACAATACAGTATTTCATGACTTTAAAAAGAATATCTGAAATTATATAATTAATTTTTGGTATTAAATATATCTGACGTGTAATGGAATTAATGGAAATGGAAATTAAAATCGAATTTATCCAGAAAAGTTTCATAGCAAAATAAATAATTTAATTTTTATCGAAAAATGTTTTAATAATATTCTTTTCTGTTCCATAATGTATAAAATTTAGGTTTTCTAGATAATTTTGGCAATTCTTTTAATATCTGAATTCCACAATGAGCTTCAAAAGTGAATAATAGAATTTTTATAACAAATTTGAAAGATTTTAACCCTACTCAAAAAATGAACTGTGTACTTAAAATATTCCATTCCTAACAATGCCTCCTTTCACATATTTACACATCTCAGTACCAGCATCGAAAAGAAAATGTTTGACTTTTGCCCCACATATGTCACCTGAGAGGAAGGAGAGGCTGTCAAAGATTTTGCTCTTTCAAAATAATTCAACCGAAAATTGATTGCAAATTCTCTTTTTGTGTTGTAAAATATCTTTATATTAAAAGGCTCCGCGTCACAAAATTAGTCAAATTTTGTAATTTCTATATTTAAAAATATTTGTTGTGCCTTTCTACTTAAAATGACGTTTGAATCATATTTATATCGCAATTAGAATGAAATATATGATTATCTTCTCTTAAACCAAAACACGCAACATTCTGGGCCTGAATCTTAGTACTTCTTTAATGATGTGATGTTTTGAGAATCCGTAATTTTCCACTCAGACAATTGTTGTCATACTCTACGTACACTAATGGTTGATACAAAGAAAAAACAGGTAATACTCGGTGGAAAAAAGCCTTGAAGCTTGAGTGATGCAACAAAAAAATTTTACCAAATATTACTGCAATACCATAGTCAGAAACAAAAACATCTCAAAGGGATTGCTTAAAGGATTCTTTAAGCAATTCTGCAACTCTGCATCTCCACAGATTCTAAACCAAAACACGAACATTCTGGGCCTGAATCTTAGTCTTCTTTAATAATGTGCTGTTTTGAGAATCCATAATTTTCCACTCAGACAATTGTTGTCATACTCTACGTACACTAATGGTTGATAAAAAGAAAAAACAGGTAATACTCGGTGGAAAAAAGCCTTGAAGCTTGAGTGATGCAACAAAAAAATTTTACCAAATATTACTGCAATACCATAGTCAGAAACAAAAACATCTCAAAGGGATTGCTTAAAGGATTCTTTAAACAATTCTGCAAATCTGCATCTCCACAGATTCTAAACCAAAACACGAACATTCTGGGCCTGAATCTTAGTCTTCTTTAATAATGTGCTGTTTTGAGAATCCGTAATTTTCCACTCAGACAATTGTTGTCATACTCTACGTACACTAATGGTTGATAAAAAGAAAAAACAGGTAATACTCGGTGGAAAAAATCCTTGAAGCTTGAGTGATGCAACAAAAAAATTTTACCAAATATTACTGCAATACCATAGTCAGAAACAAAAACATCTCAAAGGGATTGCTTAAAGGATTCTTTAAACAATTCTGCAAATCTGCATCTCCACAGATTCTAAACCAAAACACGAACATTCTGGGCCTGAATCTTAGTCTTCTTTAATAATGTGCTGTTTTGAGAATCCATAATTTTCCACTCAGACAATTGTTGTCATACTCTACGTACACTAATGGTTGATAAAAAGAAAAAACAGGTAATACTCGGTGGAAAGAAGCCTTGAAGCTTGAGTGATGCAACAAAACAATTATACCAAATATTACTGCAATACCATAGTCAGAAACAAAAACAATCTCAAAGGGATTGCTTAAAGGATTTTTTAAGCAATTCTGCAACTCTGCATCTCCACAGGTTCTAAACCAAAACACGCAACATTCTGGGCCTGAATCTTAGTACTTCTTTAATAATGTGCTGTTTTGAGAATCCATAATTTTCCACTCAGACAATTGTTGTCATACTCTACGTACACTAATGGTTGATAAAAAGAAAAAACAGGTAATACTCGGTGGAAAGAAGCCTTGAAGCTTGAGTGATGCAACAAAAAAATTTTACCAAATATTACTGCAATACCATAGTCAGAAACAAAAACAATCTCAAAGGGATTGCTTAAAGGATTCTTTAAGCAATTCTGCAACTCTGCATCTCCACAGATTCTAAACCAAAACACGCAACATTCTGGGCCTGAATCTTAGTACTTCTTTAATAATGTGCTGTTTTGAGAATCCGTAATTTTCCACTCAGACAATTGTTGTCATACTCTACGTACACTAATGGTTGATAAAAAGAAAAAACAGGTAATACTCGGTGGAAAGAAGCCTTGAAGCTTGAGTGATGCAACAAAAATATTTTACCAAATATTACTGCAATACCATAGTCAGAAACAAAAACAATCTCAAAGGGATTGCTTAAAGGATTCTTTAAGCAATTCTGCAACTCTGCATCTCCACAGATTCTAAACCAAAACACGCAACATTCTGGGCCTGAATCTTAGTACTTCTTTAATAATGTGCTGTTTTGAGAATCCATAATTTTCCACTCAGACAATTGTTGTCATACTCTACGTACACTAATGGTTGATAAAAAGAAAAAACAGGTAATACTCGGTGGAAAGAAGCCTTGAAGCTTGAGTGATGCAACAAAACAATTATACCAAATATTACTGCAATACCATAGTCAGAAACAAAAACATCTCAAAGGGATTGCTTAAAGGATTCTTTAAGCAATTCTGCAACTCTGCATCTCCACAGGTTCTAAACCAAAACACGCAACATTCTGGGCCTGAATCTTAGTACTTCTTTAATCGAGCCTGGAGCTGAAACAAAAAAAAGCCACTACTCATAAGACAGCCGTTCATAATGTTATTTGGTACGGTTGTCCAAAAAGTACGAACTTCTCTAAAGTAAGGGTAGATATTGCTGCTGCTAGAGGCATATCCGATTTCAATAATAGTATAAAGGTATCAACTTTAAATTTGTTCGGTTTCCTGTCTCCATGCCAGTCATCTATAATCAGGTTATTAAAAATACGAAAAGCCTTATTCAAATCAAAGACGTGCATTAAACTTTATATAAAAAAGTAACTGGCAAAAAAGAACTTAAATCAAAGGTTAAAAAATAGAAAGAGTTGTTGATTCCTCTGAATGCTATTTCATTAATATTAATTCTGACTTTAAAACTTAAACCTTTTCTTTTTTTTTCTCCATCATGCATTTTTTTTTTTTTTTTTGAAGATTAAGGGGTGCAATTAGGAACAAGCATTTTTTGAACATATTACTTTAATTCTGATAAATTAAACACTCTAATTCTGATTGATTAAGCAAATTTGGAAAGAATGTGTACTTTAAAAAAATATATATGAGACTCGGGTGACCAACGTTTCAGCGTAGATAGGACTACTCAACCTGAGCGACATACCTTTTATGACTGCAAGCCCTTTTCCTGATATCTCAAATGTTGCGACGGTCTGAGACTCGGATTGTTATCGTTTCTCCGATGACCAGATTAGTCTGCCTGAGCGAGACATATCCATTGTCTTTCGCAATCATTTGCATTTGATAAAGTTTGAAAGGTGTAAAGATGAGAAACATGTGAGAAATTATTTTTATTATTGCATGAGATTTTGGAAGAGAAAATGCACACTGAATGAAAACCAAAACCAGCTGACGTAGTCTAGCCAAAAATTGCTCGCATTCTCTCTAGTAAAGGAGTTATTCCCATCTTTATTCCCGAATGAAATTGCAGACCTTGAATAGAGACTTAAACGATATGCGTATTAAGACATTTATTTTCAAAACTCTGCAAATGAGAACCGTGTGCTTCTAAGTTTAGTAAAGAAAACAAGGAGTTTACAGTACATGGCATTGTTGAATAGTTAGTCTTAAAAGAGTTTATTAATGTGAGACCTTTCATTTTTTTCTTTTAATTTTATCTTATACGAAGTATAGTGTAAGTACTGTAATCGTAAAAAATTTCGAATTAAATTTTCTGCTGACTCTCCACGTTTTAGATCTCTTCGAGTCTAATAAACACCTTATTGGCACTATGTCTGTCCTTTTGTTTATGGAGACGATAACTCAAAAACGCTTTCTGCCAGACGAATGAAATTCGGGCTATGAAATTACGACAAAATTTGTTAATTTCTATCAAATTTTGAATGAAATCCCTCTTTAGAATGTCTGTGTGGCTGGCTGCTCAATTAAAAGTGAACTCCATGATTACAAAGCTCAAAGAGCATGGTTGATAGAACTTGATGCATAGGTATAACATTTAAAATATAGATACTGAACAAATCCGTCAAATGATTGACCGTCTGTCTGTACTATCGCATGCATCTAAACGTAATGACACAAATCAAAGGAAATTTTTGTATTATCTTGAGACTGAAATCATACTTTTGTGGCAAATTTTCGTTTTTATAAGCTGACAAAACAACATCCACAATACATACTCTCCCGATGGATTCAGAAAAATTGCTGGTTTACGCCGAACACTTCTAACATTAACTACCGTTCATCAATCCATGTAAGGTAGGAGGAGTGATCCAAAAAAAAGTTAACAAGGGTTAACAAGAAAAATTCTTTATTAACAATAGACACAGGATACAAATGGTAATTAAGAGACATAGGTCACTTCTGTACATAATCACCAAACCTGCTGAAGCATTTATCACACCACTGGACCGATTTGTTTAACCCATCTTGGTAATAACAGGTCTCTGGCTATTGAGCCAGTTCTCGGCACCTATTTAAACCTAAATCGGGGCTGTATAGGGGTGGTTCCAGATCTCCCACCTAAACGTTTCCAGCAATCTCTCTGCCCCCTTAAAAAGAACGACACCATTACACCACCTATTGTTTACTCATTGCTTCGCCCCCCCCCCGTACACTTCAACAATTTCTCTTTGAATGTCCGATGGGGACATATTCTTGACCCATAGAAATCGTATCACGGCTCGCACCTCTGTGTGAGACCACATCTCTAGACGTCTTGCCATTACTTTCGCTGTTTCCGATCTCATTATTAACACTATCTGCTCGAACGACCGGTCTAACGACCAACAAATAGCGCCATCTGTCTCCATTCTGGGTAACAATAATCCATCCATAATTTCTACTTTCCAAATGCTGCTGTTCGTAAACTTTTTTGGGGGATCACCCCTCGTATTAGCAGCAATTACTCAAGATTCGCAATTCTATGTGGGGGAAGGGAGGGGGGCGATAATATATTAGGGAGTATGTGAGAAACTTTCGAGGAAACTACTTCCTCCGGTGTATTAACAAAATCAGAAAGTCTTACCGCCAAAAAATATTGCCAAATATCACACGCTACAGGGATTTTTGAAAAGATTCTTTCTCATTTTATTAATGTTAAAGAATTACATTTATTAGAGAACAAGCTAAACGCCGGCGTTCTGACCTAGGGGTAGCTCGTCTTCCCCTTGATCTGGGCGTCCCGAGTTCGAGTTCTGGTTCAATCATGGTTGTTCTTCATCCTGTGTTCTATCTATGAGGTGGGTGAAAGAGCCCTTCTGTAAAAATTGGTTGTACAAGCGAGTGTGTGAGTGTCATCTTTATAGCCTGACTTCTGACCTCGAGTACTCAGGGGTCTTTGCCCTCAGAAGCTACTGCACCCCTCTTTCCCAGATCTCTTGGACTTGGTTTGAATTGGTGTTCAATCCAAGGAGGATAAGCAACAACAACGTACGAAACAATTTTAGGGTTGTCACTTCCGCTTATTGTTGGTAAAAATAAGATTCATGTTGACTTTTGAAAATTAAAATATGATTCAATGCTGAAAAATTAATTTTAGGAATTTTTTTGCATCAGCGTTTTGGTATTTTTGGAAAGGTATTGGAAAGGTATGTGAAATTTAAATGAAAATGTGTAGTAACATTTTGTTCTGAATGAAAAGAAAGGCTTGAATTTTTTCATAAAATGTATACTTAGTTCTGAATTAAGAGAGAGAATTTTGAGCTGAAGATCGTGATATATTTTGAAAAAAAAAACATTTAGATAAACTGTATGAATTTCATTAAAAAATTATCTTTCAATAAAAATTGCTGATTTCTTCAATAATCTCGTGATAAAAATATAATAATATAGAAAAAAAATAAAGAAAGAATGAAAGAAGTGAAGAGCTAAACAAGTCTTTAAATCTTTATTCCTAGTGATACAAAGTTTTTAATTTAATGAATAAACTCTTAATAAAAGTTACACATAAATTAGAACACCACGCACATGTTCTGCTAAACAAGTTTTGTTCGGTCATCAACAAACAACGCTCAAAAGATTTCTATTATTTCAGATAATATTTAATGCGAATAATTTTAATTGGATTTAAAAATACATTGATTCAAGGCTTCTCTACATTTTTGTGCATTGGAACAAAGCGCATTAAATGATGTTAAATGTGTGTTTCTTCCTTGCAAGCCACAGAATGTGAACACTTTTAAATCTATTAATTTATTTTCATGAAGCAAAAGAATGTTTAATATCCATTCACTTCTAAGAATGGAATTATCTCTGATAGAATAAAAACATTTGAATTATTTAATTTTAAACAATACGCCCTGATTTAAAGGATGTATGGAGTGCTTTTGTTCAGGTAATGGTTAGCGTTTTGTTTTCTTGCAAAGTAAAGTGTTTACCTAACAAACTTAATTCGAAACCACTGTTGAAAAAGTAAATCATTTAAATTGTAAAGAACTGAAATTTTTCTAGATTTATGTTTAAGGCAGACAAAAAGTTATAATCAATTTATTCGATAGATTAATTTACATTAAAGTGATTACTATTTATTTGTTTAGAACTTTTGATTTCAAAGATATAACCATCAAAATTTGATAAACTTCCAGAATCACTCTTTTTTTTATAGTATATAAGTTTTTATTTTCTTGAAAATGGTGCATACAAAGAAAAAAGTACTCTAATCTAATATTGATTTACCTTTCGTTTATTTGCAAGGTAAAGGGCTTTTCTAAGAAATATTGTTACGAATCTGTAATGCTGCTTCCCGGCATAGTTGGTTCCACCATCGGAAAGAATGTTTTACAGTCATCGGTATTGGGCGGAGTCCAGTGTCGCTTCGGAGGGTCCCGGAGCTTGGCGACAAACTTGGCGACCCTTTGGCGACTTTGGTGCCAAAATAGATTATACCCGCAACATCGAGAATTTTACCGATCCGTCGAGTAGGAACGGAAATACGCCTCGAACGTTCCTGATTGGTTGAGAGGCGTCTAGCCCCGCCTCCTGAGACCTATAAAAGGAAACGGCCGCAGCTGCTAGGGCAGAGTAGTTGGAATCGACAGAAAGAACTGGCCTTCCAGAGATTAGCCGAGCAGCGACGGAGTCAAGTGAGTGCTGAATTAAGTTGTGCTCTACGGTCTGCATTAGAGTCTGTTGTGTGCTGTTGTCTGCACGTCTCGACTGAAGATAATTGTGTGCTGTATATAGTTGTCGTCTTTGTGTTGTCTTGTGTTCTCCACACCATATAACTCCCACTATCCAAACGAACCCCGGAAATTTCGTAACAATAATTATTAACGAAAAAAGCTATGAACGTCGCTTTCAATATGTGGTCTTCACATAGTTTTATGGAATCTTTGGCGAAGAGCTTTAGCAGGATGTCCTTTTATTTGTTCAACTATATGATTGCGAACAATATATAGGGTGTCAACTAAAGCTCTTCTAACAACATCATGAGAACGACGATAACTATTGCCACAAACTTGGTGCCCATTTATATCAAAAAGACCATGCGCTTCACGGTGGATGACAAATAACGGAAAAAGTGTTCGTATCATGCAATTGGTACAAGATGCAGGAAAGAAGTCAGTTTCAAAAGTGTAAAACATCTTCAATTTAATACGAACAGACAACTTGAACTCATTAATGCTAAAAACAAAACTTCTAAACATGCACATTTTTGTTTACGATAACCAAACCTTTTATGGCAGGAAAGCATTTGAAATAAAATTGAACAACTAGTTATCACGCTTCGAAATGTTTTATGCCAACTGGACAAAATTTGTTGTTCAAAGATGATCTTTTTTCTTGTTATCATGAGATTTTACATCACAGGTTTGGAAAATATCTACCAAAATAAAACGGGTTTTATATGTGTGATATTATTATTATTACACTCAAGATATCGTACAGACATGACTACAATGCCTTTTAATAATAATGGCTTTTATTTGCAAGAAATATATTTTTTAGTGAATAGACTTTTGCATTTTTTTCTTATATATTTTAACAAATACCACTTAGAATCAAATATTAATTTTATTATTCGATTAGGTAATAGAAAAATAATAATGAAATAATGTAATGAAATTCGAAATACAGGGTAAGCAAGAAATGTTACCCACTACAAAGGGCTTTAAAATGCATTCTATTGGTCCAAATGAGATAAAATTTGAACTACAGTTTATTAAGATGATGCGATTTACATTTATTAATTAAAAAAAAACAGTGCAAAAATTTACCAATAGATGGCATTGTAACACGAATGGCCTTTATTTGCATATATTGAAAATGTGAAACATAATTTACGTTATAGCACATGCCTATTACCATTTTTTCTTTGAATAAAAAGAAGGCGGATTCTGCACGAACACTAATTTCTCTTCTGTGCGTCATGCCTGCGTTGCAAGAAAAAACTCTACTGGTGAAATTGTTCCACCAGAATCAGTAAAATTCAGTTGCAGCCCTGAAGGAGTTTCGACGTATGAAGCAGATACGAAGAGGTCCAATGTCTGCAGGTGCCCTAAGATGTAGGTGCCCTAAAATTATGCAGAAATTTGAAAAAAAGTGGGTAACTTGGCATTTTTTCATTTAGACGACGAAAAAAAATCTCGTCTTCCAGCGTCGAAAATGTTGCGCCCGCGCTCAGTAAAGACAGCCGCCGCATAATACTGTGAGTTTGCCAGTTGTTTCCCGTGTTCTGGATATGCCGCATACCTGTACGCAAAAATCTTACGGCAGATTTTACATTATTATCCATACAAAATCAAGTCTGTGCCCCTGTTGCAGGACGAGGACTTAGGGGTCAGTAAAACTTTTGCACTTCAGTTCCTTGCTCGAATGGTGGTTGACAGAACTTGGCCATGGAACATTCTGTGGAGTGATGAGACCCACTTTTGGCTCAATGGGCAAATTAACACCCTCAACTGTCGAATTCGGTCAGAGGAAAACCTCACGTCATCCAAGAACAACTTACATCCTGAAAAAGTGACAGTATGGTGTGGCTTTACAGCTACCTTTATCATTGGACCGTATTTCTTTGAAAAGATAACTTCAAATGGAAATCAAACCTGTACCGTCACATGACAGAGGTACCTTGATATGCTGAGGGTTTTTGTAATTCAAACTCTTCGACAGCGTGGATGTCTTCAAGACATCATTTTCAGGCAGGATGGAGCACCAACTCATATTAATCGTCGTATAAAGCGATTGTTAATACAGCATTTCAGAGAAGCACAAGTTATCTGCCGTCATTTCCCAACAGCATGGCCACTTCTCTCGCCGGACATCACCTCTTGTGATTTTTCCTTGTGCGGTTATTGGAAGGACAATATCTACCGTCAAAGGGCATTATCTCTACCAGAATTGAAGGACAACATTCGGCGCCATATTATTAATATTCCGGCAAACACACTCCGGTTATTTATAGAAAATATGGATCTCCGATTAGAGCATATTGTTGAAAATAAAGGTTGACATATTGAGCAATTTTAATTTTACTTTATTTAACAATTATAAACCATATTAATAGGTTTTATGTGTATTACAAAATCACCTAACGCTGAATTTTTGTACTATTTTTTTATTTAATAAATGTTAAATGCATCAACTCAATAATCTGTAGTTCAAAGTGATCTCATTCGGATCAATAGAATGCATTTTAAATCCCTCTGAAGTGGGTAAATGAACTTGCAAGTATCGAAACTCAAATATTTCATTAAACGAGTAAAATACATTACAAAATATCATCTGTACAAAAATGCTCTTTGAGTTATATAAAAATGCATAGTACATTAGAAACATCGGAAATGGAATATGTAAATAATAGTTTTGAAATGATCCACCGGCGTTTAAAAAGCAGAGAAAGTTAAAAATATAATTCATCTTTTGATCTAAATCATTATATGAAGTGGAATCCCAGTTTATGTTTTAGCGCCTATCCATTGAGGAAGATCTTTCTTATGTTTAAACTGAGTGATTTATTTTATACCATTAATAAATAAAAAAAAACCATAAATAATAAATAAAAAAATTCTGTGAATTTTGAACAGCAATTTTATTTTTTCGAAGAATTAGAATTTTTTATTTTTATTTTTAATGCCGATTTATTATATTCTTTCTTTATGGACAAAGTTGAACCGCACAATGAAACTACTAAATTTCTTTCACCGTTTATTTTATTTTGCATTTTGGATTTCATTATTTGTATTAGTGTATTATTATTTGTTTCAATCCTACTGTAGTGATAAGATTTGATCTGAGTATTATTTGGTTCAAAACATCATGGATAGAGAAGCTGTACAAGATTTAAAAAAAAGAGCAATTTTTATGTTCATGGTTGTAATGGTTGATAACAGTTTGGAAGGAAAGATGTAACATTTCTAGTTCGATTAAGTTTTATTTTTCTATTCATATAATTGATTGTATTAAATTTTCCATTAACTATTTCCATTAGTTCAAATGATACGAAGTTTAAGTAAACGTTTCAGATGCCACTTGTTAAATTAAAAAAAAAAACTGTGAATACACTCGTATTTCTATACTACTGAAAAAGGGAGAAAGTTTGAGTGCCTGAGTTTATTTGAGTGTATAAGCTTTACAGATCGAACCATTTCATCGAAAATTAACGTGTTTGGGATTTTTATAATATGGAAGGTTGGTAAATGCAAATTAGAACAAGAGTTTATGATACGTTAATCAAAAAATTATTTACTTAAAAATTAAGCGTCAATAGCAATAATTTCAGAGAATATCTTTAAATCGATAGTGTGTGTGTGTGTGTGTGTGTGTGTGTGTGTGTGTGTGTGTGTGTGTGTGTGTGTGTGTGTGTGTGTGTGTGTACTCAAAGATATCCAAGATACCCTTTAGTGTGCTATTTAACTTTTTTTAGCATATTTTTCGATAATGAATGAGTTTCTGTTTCAAATGTGTTTTTAATATAAACTTTAACTTCATTCTCTTATCATCCAGATTAACATAAAAACTCGAAAAACATTCTTTATGATATCTTCACGAGATTGTCCAACATTCAGAATATCGAATAATATCGTGTAGATATCATACATCTTGTGCTAGTCTAGGATAAGCCACACATTTAATTCTAAAAATCTGCATTGATCTACAGCAGTAAAATCCTTAAGGATTAGAAGACAAGAAATTTAATATTTGTTTTAAAATAAATACATTATTTTAACCATAGAATAGGAATTATAACTGGAAGTGATTATAGAATTAGATTAGGAATTGAATGATGTATCAGGGACTAAACTTTAGAATTATATTTATGCTGTTATTAACTAAAGAACTTACTAAACAAACCTTGCATTTTTAATGTTAGCAACCCCCTTTTTATCCCATAAGACAAATGTTACCGTTTCTCGGTATTTAATATAAACAATCCTATTCTTAAACTTTATTATTAATCGAATGCTATTGGCAAACATTGGTAATATTTAACTACGAAAGAATCTACAGACATGCATCCTTTGAGGATTAATTGTAAACAACCAAATAATACCTAAATATTTCCTGATACTACACATCGATTAGACTATTTTCTTTATATTGACACAAAACGTGTGCAACCTTTGAAAATGAAACGCAAACTTCAGTGCAATACCCATTTCCTGATACTGCACATTGATTGTACTATTTTCTTCATAATAACATAAAACATGACTAGTCTTTAAGGATTAATCACAAACATCCGAATAATACATAAGTGCAATTTCCTGATACCGCACATTGATTGTATTCTTTTAGATATATTAACAGAAAATGCACGCAATCTTTGAGGATTAATCGCAAACATCCAAATAGTATTTAAGTAGAATTTCCTGATACTGCACATTGATTGTATTATTTATTGATTGTATTATTTCGGTATATTAACAGAAAACATGTAACTCATTCAATGCAGAGCTTCAAGTAGATAATAGAAGCAAAATTTCCCTGCCAATTTATTATGATATTTACTAAGCATGTATCCGATCATGCAACATGGTTTTACATATCCTCTGCCTATCAAATGCTGACCCCGCTTTGATCGATATTCCACTCAAATACTCCATTCAGATGCATCAGATACTCGCAAAGGTATCTAATAGCCATTGCGGCAGCCAGATATTTAGCTGCGCCAACATTTACTGAAATGCTAAGATATCTTGAAAGTCTACCAGCATTCTCCAGATATCTTGAGAACTGTGATTGCCTCTGATTCGAATTATCACCGTTTCTGATGTGGACAAATGCAAGGGGGTTATCGGCGTTTGGATTAAGGGAATCTGTGGACGTCGCCCTTTGTGTGATATAGATGGAATGCAAACAATTGTCTTTGGTATGCTCTGTGCTCTGGAGGGGGAGGATTATAGGGACGGTTAGGGTTATAACTGTAGGTACGCAACTGGTATTGTGTTCCTTGTTGCAGTCATAATAGAGAGGGAATAGAGGATATCTAATACTGAATTCAAGCAACAAAGCGATTCGATTGAAATTGTAGTTTGGGACTAAAATTTCGTTTGAATTTTACAAATCGAGGGTTTCATTGCCTACAACAGCTATTGATTACTTTCTTTATAGTTCTGCAATAACTATGCAAGCGAAATCATATTTTTGATTTAAAAAATAATCTTTCTGTAGAATTATAAATAGATATCAAACTAGTGAGAGATTCAAGTATTTTAAAACCATAAGCGTGTTTATTATTAGATCCTACTTTTAATAAGATGGTTAGTTTCGTTACAAATTTCTGGATACATTTCATATGTGAATTATTAATTTGTGGTAGGTATTCTTCTTTTATAGCTCTACAATTGCTATGCAATTATTTCCTTTATAGTTCTACAATATGTATATAGTTTTAAGAAATCAATTGAAACCTTTACAGTAATAATAAGCTTATAATAACTAAATTATATTTAAAGAGTCGGTCAAAAACTTTCTGAATTTATATTCATTGCGAAATCATATTTTTGACTTTAATAATGGTCTTTCTGGAGAATCCTAGACTGATATTGAACTAGTTGCGAATTTCAGTATTTTGTGACCCTAAGGAGTGCAAATTATTAGACCCTGATTTTAACAAGATGGTCACTTCAGTTTGAATTTTTACATGTTTTTAGCATGTGAATTATTAATTTTGTGTAGATATTTTTATTGCTTTACTTTAAGAAATGTATATTTTTTAAATGTATCCATTATGATTCCAAATGGATAAATTTAATGTCGATGTTTGTACACATTTTTATTGAAGCAAAAGTTCGTATTTTATAACTATTTTAATAATCAAACGAATGAAATGAAAACAATGATACTTGATAAAATTTTCATATCCTTTTAAATACTTTATCTATTAGAAAATTTTGAATTTTTTACTATACTGTTTATTTGACAAATAAAAAAAAAATCTTCTTATTCGATCTGCTTGTGACCCCCTCACATTTTTAAATATAGCTTTATTGTTAATACATTTGTCTTCAAGTTGGAGATAGAAATTGCGTTGAAATAACAGTGGTTGTGACATTATTAACATTGGCTGTGCTAAAAAGAAATATTTATACATCAAATCCTTCCTTTATCTATTAGATTTACAAACATAATTTTAGTATTAGTATAGTTTTAATAAATTATGACAGCTATAATATTTTTTTAATATAGTTTTATTGTTAATACATTTATCTTCAAGTTGGGGATAGAAATTGCGTTGAAATAACAGTGGTTGTGACATTATTAACAGTGGCTGTGTTAAAAAAATATTTATGCATCAATTCCTTACTTTGTCTATTAAATTATTAAACATAATTTTAGTATTAGTATAGTTTTAATAAATTATGACAGATATAATATTTTTTTAAAATATAGCTCTATTGTTAATACATTTATCTTCATGGTGGGGATAGCAATTGTGATGAAATAACAGTGGCTGTAACATCAACATTACACGCAAATTCTCAAAACTGAAATATTTTAGATAAACAAAAAGAAGATAATATTTACTATAATTCAGACATATTTTTCAAATATTTATTAAAATTTAACTTTGATTAATATTATAGTGTTTTTATTTTGTATGTGTCATTTCTTTCTCTATCATCATTTTGTGAGTCACAGACTACAATGAACTAGTAAAACTAGTCATTGATTGACATCAACTACAGAAACAATAACAATCGAAATGTGCAATATATTTCATAAGCCTCGATATTTCATGAGTCTGCACAAAATTTAACAGATGTTCAAAAATTTATTCTTAATTGCATATAAAAAATATAAACCGTTTAGTCTCACATCGTGTTTGCCTGTATTGGAACTGCCGTATAGAATGACTTTCTCTGAATAGATTTTACGCAAAATTTGATAAAAATAATCAGGTTTTATTTCAAGATCCTACACTAAATTTCACTTTTCTCTTTTGAAATTGTTTTAAGATATCTCTGAGTAACCGTACACTATGATTTCCACTGTACAGAATTCATTCAAAATTTGATACAAACAATCAGATTTGATCTCAAGACCATGTACAAAATTTGATTTTTCCATCTCGAAATTGTTTTATCTTGGAAGTTATCTTGGAACAGTCAAACACAGTGACTTCGCCTGTACAGATATCGTTCAAAATTTGATGCAAAATAATCAGATTTGACTTCAAGGCCATATATTAAATGTTATTCTTTTATCTCGAAATTCTTTTAAGCATATAGCAGACATAATTCCAAAATGTGTCTTTTGGACTATGAGTGAACTGAAAAGTACAAATTCGTTAAAATCTCGATTTCGTATTTTTTTAACGGTTACAATATTTCTCATTGATCACATTGTACACAAAATAGTAAAAGCTGGACATAGATTTTTGGAAAGCTTTCCTACAAATTGTAGACCTGCATTAAGGCTGGGGTAGCCTGGTTGGGAGGGCGTTGGTCTCGCATCCCTTAGGTTGTGAATTCGAACCCCGCCGGCCGAAGACTCCCCGTGTGTGTGGTGGCTGGCACACGAATAAATTTGTCGTGGTCACAAAGTCCTTCATGTCGAGAGTAATACCATTGAGGGTACTGGTGGAGAGGTGATCGTTCTCTGATTCAGTTTGAAATTACGATCTGTGGATGAATTAATGGAATGCATGAGTGAAGGTCGTCTCGTAAAAAGGGTTGTGACGCGTGAGTAGTTAAGTCGTACTCTTGGCTCTAGTTACGCTAGTGGCGCTCTACCTCAATGCATTTTGAATTATCATACTCACCGAGAAACAGACTGACAAAAACAATTATGTTGCGATTTCGAATGCCACTTGCCATAGATAAGCCCACTGACTTTACGAGTCAGTGATTTAAAACCAAGGGTACGTCTCTTGTTTTTTCAGTAGCGCCATCTAGGGCCCAGAGTACGATTTAGATACACGCACGTTACAATCCTTTTCACGGGGCAGACATCATTCAGGTATTTCATTCACAGATCGTAATTTGGATCTGAATCAGAGAACGGTCACCCCTGATCCAGTATCTCCAGTAATATTCCTTTCGACATGGAGGACTTTATGACCACGAAAGAGTTATGCGTGCACCAGCCACCACACACACACTGGGAGTCTTCGACCGAAGGGGTTCGAACTCGCAACCCAAGGGGCGCAAATCCAACGCCCTACCAGCCAGGCTATTCCTGCCCAACAAAAAAAAATCATTACTGACGGGAGTGGGTTTTCAAAATCTTCCTAGCATGTTCTCTAATGAAAATGTCAGTCCTTTCTCCCCGCATAAAAATGTGAATATTGGCCTTTCTCGTGAATCACTAGAGTGCTCAAGATTTTATTTTTCCGAGTTGAGTTCTTATGAGAGTTATGTGTTTCCAAAAATAATAAAGAAATATGGTATTAGTGTATTAATTGCCTGGGATTCAGCAAACTGAGACTGAAAATAGTTGAGAAATATCGATGCTTGCCGTAAATCTAGTGTTTTTATTGAATATGTTAGCAAAAATAGGATGCTCGTTTCATATTGGGTTTTTCTTTCCATCCAAATGCGTGTACACAAACTGTTGATGATTCGATGTGAGTAATCGGATTGCGAACACTGTGAGCTGAATTACCCCGTTCGCAACGATTTATCACATGAAATAAAATGATGCTCCCAATTATTTATGCAAGATGTTATTTGACGGTTTTGAGCAAATGTTTTTTTCACTCTACATAAGAGCGGAAGCACTCGTGCGCGCATACTTAAACGTAGATTCAGATTCTTTTTTTTTTCCACTTGTGTTCGTAGCCTGTGTCGATGTAATATGTGATATTTTATAATGTATTAAATGTTTGTTTGTCGCAAGAGATAAAAGTCTGTGTTTTTAAGAAGTCTTCTCGACCTGCAACATTTTACAAGCACCAGTCACATGCATTTTTCTCTGCTATTATTTGAACATTTTACTCTGCGGACCTTACAGATGATTGATCTTGAAAATTACAGGGTTTGAACCCAAATATCATCTGACAGAATATAACAAACGATCTTTCGCATTTTTTTTTTGGCGAATAATTGTTAGCATGTCGTTAGTATTCAATTATCAGAAAGTCGAAGCTATATTTTGTATTCTAGAATGCGATATTTGAAGTGGGGATCTTTTTTGGGTGGTAGTCATATCACTGACTATCCGACAAACCCGAAGGCACATGGAAAAAATTACTGAATGACCGGACCACCGTAACAGCAACACTGGCGGGAACTCTGGAGGAGTCCAAAGGGCCATCACCGGCCACGGTACAACCTTTCCCGAAGGAAGCATATCCCGTCATCGATGGGTGGAACGAAATCCCCCGACATTTTGTGTACCCTCTAGGGTGGCGAGATCCAACCACCATACCAGAAGTATCTCATCCTCATTTCGAGGTGACCTCCAGGGGAATTGGGAACTATTTTTGACATACACAACGTCTCAGAAAGTTTCATAAATGCTTCAGAGGCATTTCTGCAAACCGACTGAAACCAAAATTTGACAAATAATTGTAGGATCGCGTACGAAATATAATTTATTTAAATCATTTCGTTTTTGAATAAATGTATTTTCATACATTTAAAAGTGCAGATTCAAGGGCGTTCAACTCCTCAATGCTTTTGGTTTTAAATTCCATACAAATTTATATATAATTTAATACTAAACCTAAGTTCCAAATTTTATTTCTCTAGCTCTGTATGTTTTATAAATTTCGTTTGTACATATCATTTGTACTCTGACAATCAGATTGCTTCGGAATACATTTCGTTTAAAATATAACAAAAATTTATAAATAAGATGTAAAGACCAACTTTATTCTATCTAGCTCAAAGCAATTTGAAATTATATTGTTCGAAGATAACAAACATACATAATTCCTGTGATGAAATGTGAGTTTCGGATTTAAAAAAGTCTGAAATCCTGATATTTAGCAAAATTCTGAGACCGAATTTAATGATAGTTACAATACAATCTGTGTATACGTCGTATGCGAGAATATAAACAAATTGTTTTTAGAATTAAAGAGACGTATGAAACGTAAAACGTGAATATTTTAGAACACATTCCCTTTTATAGAACTTTTTCATTTATATTTTGTATTCTAGAAAACCAAAATAAAAATAAATGTTAACATTTGTACGCTCATTTTTGCTTACTTTTGAAAAAAGAACTAGATGCGTGCTGTTTATTTAAGGGCGCTTTTGCTCTGCAATAGTTTGAAGACAGTAGGAGGCGATCATAAATTGTTTAGTAAAATATGATTAGACTTTTGGGTTAAAGGCGAAAAGTTTTGGACTTTACGTTAAAATTTACACGATGGAGCTATGTTTAGAAGTGATAAATCTTCATCAGTTAGATGCATGCCATTAGAGGAAAAAATCCCGTCTTTAAGTACAATACTGTTTTCTTCGAAATAGTGAAGTTTTATAACATGGGTATTTCCATAAAAATAAAAACAAATTCTGCTTTCAACCAATATAACAGTAATTTTAAATAAACTTTAGGACCATTATTTATGTGTGATATTCTTAATAAAACATTGCGAAATTGAAAATAAATTTTATCTTGCATAATCTGTCATAAATAAAATCAATTGATGATAAAAATTCAGCAATAAGGTCATTTATCACCTTAAAGCAAGTTTTATATAGCTTTCTCTAAGAAGTTTTTGATGTAAATAAGTAGTACGTCTTAATCTGTTTGAAAAATGGCAGTTGTAAGTCATTTTTCAAACTATCTTTGAAATTAATGTAAAATTATGAACTAAAATTTGTCTTTGTCAAATATAAAATGCTAAATTTGTTTTCAGAAAAAAAATACAAATGCGTAATTCAAGATATGAAATAAAGAACGAATACGAGAATCCATCATGTTTTCTATTAAAATATTATATTACTTCATCCGCAGAAATTGTGAACCATGAAAAGGAATGAACTGTATGACACCAGCAAACAACAGTTAAGAAATAAAAATCTTTGGCTTGATTTTAGCATTTTAACTTAATCTATCGGGAAAAATGTGTATTTTTGTCGACGGATTGACTTCAAAATTTGATACGGTATTACAGTTTTTTTCAAAGATAACATAACAAATTTCATCGACTTCAATCATTACGTTTACATGCATGCAAAAGTATAGACCGACATACGGTCAAACATTTGGCACATTTGACTCAAATTTCATATTTTGATTATCCATCAAACTGATTCGTAATTTTTCAAATCACTTATGCGTAGGGATTGCAATACCGGACCAAAATTTCAATACCGGTATTCGGTATTTTTTAAATCTTAATACCGGGATACCGGTTTTAATACCGGTATAAGAAATTTTGGAAAAAGAATGAAAACACAGGTGTTTCTTTTTTTTTTTATTTAACAGTTTTATTAGAGAGTGTAAATATCACAAAAATAATTTGTAACTTATAAATTATAACAGTATATAATCACTAAAAAGTAAAGAAACATCTTATTTATTTAAATCACAAAAAAAGTGTAAATATCACTATTCAGTTTGTGGTACTATTACAAATTTTTGAAATGTGATCTAAAAAAACGTAATGCATCAATTGTACTGTCATGATGCCTGAAAAGTAATTTTGTGTAAAAATGACCAGCTGTCGAAAACGCTCTTTCGGCATCTACGCTAGTTGGTGGTACTATTAGCAATGCGCGATATACTTTTTCCAAGTATTTACCTCTAAATCCCTCATCTTCAAATAAATTGATTTCTCTTCGGATGGTTTTGGATATAGCTGATTTCTGTATTGTATTTTGGTTCGTTGAAATTTTTATTGCTAATTTATTGCTAATTCTTTATTTATTGCTAATTCTAATTTTTGTTCATCATAATCTTCGATAATTGAACAGAATTCTGAATGTGGATAGGTTTGTGGGAAAAAAAATTTTTTTTTGAAACTTTACTCTAACTTAATCAGATTTGAATTGGTTATTTTCTTTTCTTCTTCTCATTTTCATTTTTAAAATCATTAGAATTATGTAAATACCATAAGACATTTTCTATATCGGTATGCCTTTCTTCTGTGCGATTTTTCAATTTATTATAGTTGGAATCCAAAGTTTCTATAGCCACAGTAATTGGATTCTTCTGTTCTTTATATTTTTGGTATAATACATCTATTACTCCTAATTGAATTCCATGTGCATAGAACAAATGCTGATTTGCACCAATCAACTTTCCAACTTTTTTCATAATTGTTGCTCCATCAGTCCTTATGGATACAATATTTTCTTTCAGGGATATTCCATGTTTCGCTAATTTAGATTTAAGTAATTAATTAAGCCATTATAAAAATTTCTAGTAAATACCGAAAAACCGGTATTTAAACTTGTGAATACCGGTATTACAAAAGTGTACAAATGGCTCAAAATAGCAGTATTCGGTATCCCGGTATACCGGTATTGCAATCTCTACTTATGCGAAAAGAAAGTGTTTATTTTCTAGTGTATGAAGTAAAAAGTAGCAAAATATTGAATCCATCGAAAAGTCAAAATCGAGATTTTGACGAATCTTCACATTTTAGATATGCCTGAGTCTGAAAAGCACTTTTCGAAATTACGCCTGTCTTTAAGTCGGTGAACTTGATAGCTCAAAAGAGCTCTAAGCTCCCTGTAGTCTGCGTATTGAAACGTTTATTGGAGTGTCTATAAAGAAGGTAATAATAAAAAGCGGCTTTTACACTAAAACAATGAATCGCTTACTAAGTTTTGCAGGTGAAATAAGATAAAAGAATGGTAGAATGGGTTTTATTGGCAAATCCATATGTCTGCAAGCTCGATGGTTTGAAAAACAATAAATATACCAATATTGAAATTTGTATATAGTTCGAATGATTAAAACGTATTTAAAAAATTAAAAACCGAAATATAAAATACTGATCTCCCAAAACAATATTAAGCTCTTGAAATTTGTGAATATCGCAAGTCATTCTCTTGGATTAGAAAATGAAAGCAAATTTTCCTTTAAGTTTTTATAATTGTCTTAACAAATTATAAAGTAGTTGAGATTTTCACTTTCTCTTATACGTAGTACAGAGAATTTGGTTTTTGGTTTTGATTATATTAACGTCCCGTTTGAAGCAACACTAGGGCTATTTTGGGGCGGACCTCGTAATTTTGAACCACGGTCAGATGACGAAGACGACACCTGAGCTGGCACCCCCCTCTCCACACCGCACCACACCAGCGGGAGGACGTTTGGTCATGACGGATTTAACGTGCAACAGACCCCCTTACACGACGGTTCTTCTGTGGAATCGGGTCTCAAACCTGAAACCCTCCGGTTCCGAAGCCGAGACCTTACCACCAGGCCACCGCGGCCCCCGTAGTACAGAGAAAGTATCGTAATCGTCAAAAAATTCGAATTCAAGATTTTTGACGTTTTAGACCTTCCCTGAGTTTGAAAAACACATTTTTAGAAAATGTCCGTCTGTTCGTCTGTGAAAAAGATAACTCAAAGGCGCTTTGATCTAGACAGAAGAAAGTTGGTATTCGGTATTTAAACCGAATTAGTGGATTTTTATCAAATTGTGAGTAAAGTTCACTCAAAGAAAGTCTATCTGTGCGGCTGTTGAAAATAATTACAAAAATGTTGAGAGCTAGAAAGAAAAAAAAAATCGATACACGTGATGATCATCTATAATCGCGACACCTTTCACATTTTGAGCCAAATCCTACAAATGATTGACTGTCTGTCTGTCTATACTTTCAGAAACAAAAAGCGTAATAACTCAAAGTCGTAATGACTTAAATGTATAAAATTTGGTATGGGATTCTGTGACTACATTTGTAGTTTTGTGTCAAATCTTTGTCTCAATCCAATGAGAAGAATGTGTGTAAAACACAAATTCGTTTTTAGATACTATTAACCGTATGCAAGGATTAATCGCCAAAAAACTCGCCAAGGAGAGATTCAGTAAGAATGCTATATTCATGCCAAACGTTAATGCCATGCTAGGCGTTCTATGGGATAACACCTTTATTAGAAAATATGTGAGAGTTTTTTTAACAATTACATCTTTTTTTTTTTCATAGATAAAAATTACTTTTAGTATTTCTTTCAATTATGTCACGAAATCTTTCATAATATGGTAAAAATATGCCATTAAACTTCCAAAAGTGTAATGAAATCTTTCAAACTTTCAGTATCCACATGTGGATAAGAGATCTCATAGATTATCTGTTCATGGGAAACTATGTTTTTCATATAATGTAAAAGGTTTGGCTGCTTTTTCCCCCGGGGGGGAAAGTTGTTGCAAAGCAGATTCTTTCTTTCTTTTTTTTTTTTATATGTTGCGAATTATTGTAAGCTTTAAATTTGTAAGTCTGTGTCAGATATTGATTTTAACTCCTAATTAACCTCAAAGTCCATAGATTAATTTAAATATATTTGCATAAAGAAAACATTTTCAACAAAATTATTCATGTAACATATTTTCTGTATTTTTCACAAATTTCCTAAAGTAAATTTAATATGGATGGTTGAGTACGAAGATAAATAATTTTTATTTGGAGTTTCCTTCCAACTATTCATACAGTGCAAATATAAATTTTTCACTATCGCTCATTCAAAGCATTTGTCACATTCTCCAGTATTTTCATCGTTGCACTTCTTCGGAACTTGAGAAATGTTACCTCTTAAGCAAATTCTTCGTTTTCAAGAAAAAAAAAAAAAAAAAAAGGAAAAAAATTTCACCTGATTCTAGATCTGGTGAATAAATTGCTTGCGAAAGCCCCGGTGTATAATATTTAGACATAAAGGGAGTACTCTGGCTGTGGAAGTTTCAGAATGTCATGTTTTGACATGTATTTTGACCCATGAGTACGTATATTATTGTGATGGTGTACCCATGGCTCGAATTTTCAATTATCTGGTAGCCGTAAATCACTGAATTATACAAACATTAAAAGCGTTTTAGAATATTAGAAACAGTTTTGGACGATATTGTCCTAAAATTCCTTTAAGCTCGCTATTCGTATTTTTGTTCCCTTTACTGACGACAGTCCTAACTCTTACTTTTGTAAAATCATCTGAACTTCAAAGTCAGCTATTACGCAAGAGATGTCTATCCAATCCTAAACCATCTGCTTGTCCCATAAATCTTCAGATAATTTATTCAGCTGCTCACGTCATTTTGTTGGAAACCTGATAGCAATGTTTTGTCGGCTATTCATTTGCTGTGTCAACATTTGTTGAATTATTTATGTATCTTGATTATCTTCTAACAGTTTCCAGATATGTTCCTTGTACGTTAGTATTGTATCTTCCGAATATCGACGTTATTAATTCAGAGAAGTAAAGTGCTATTTTCTTAGAGAGTATCCACAGAAATTTGAGCATTTCGGCAATTATGGGCTTGAGAGGCACTGAAAACAATTGTTTTGGCATGCTCATTGTTGCTACTAATGAGGACAAGAAAATATAGCACCGATTTAGAAATCTAGCACTAGTGCTATGATCATTGCGAGAGGTATTGTCGAGATTGTTTGTGAAGTTAAATGTCAAATGAGTACAATAATGAAATTTCATTGAAAATTACCATTTGAGTTTTTGTATTAAATTGGAAATTCATTCTAATACAGAACATTTTTCATGTTTTAGATATTTTGCTATAAAGAATTGTAGACATCAAAGGATGTGACATGATAAATGGCTAAAATAGAACCATGATGTTGGTCATGAAGAATTTATTAAGATAATTCATGTATAAAATAAAGTTGGAATGATTTTATTTTATGCATTTTCTTTCAAAACGTGAGGAAATCGAAATAATTATATAAAAATAAACTTATTTATAAATTTAATTTAAGATATTTTAATAAACTTTGACACATTCACATTTCACCCAGAATTAATAAGCTCAAGCTTAATATCATTTTAATAAATTCAATGGCTTGTGTATTATTTACGTGTTTTAAATCCTAAAAGCGAAGATTAATACTCAGTTATACTAGCATTTCAAGTCCTTTGTAATCTGTATGAATATATTGAAAGGAATTTTTTATTATTAAAATGCAATGAAAAATGTTATAATTTTTCAAGTCAGTAATTTTAGTATAAAAATAATAAATATACTTTTATTTCCTTGCTTCTCAATATTTTACCGAAATCCATGAATATAATTGCAAAAGTCCGTTACATAAAACGTACATATATTAAAAATAATTTTATATATATATATATATATATATATATATATATATATATATATATATATATATATATATATATATATATATATATATATATATATGAGTTATTTAAAGTATAATAACAACTTGAAGATAATGAATCAACTGAAAAGCAACGTATTTTGAGTTTAAATTAAATGAATGAAAAAATTCAATCATGCAATTTATATCTGCAAAAATAATTTCATTAAGAAACTAAAGAAAGCGTTTTGGTTTAATTTTAAACGTTTTATCAAACGATTTCTAACAGCAAATCTCGAAATTGCTGTTCAACTAAAATGTCGTCTGCACTCTTACATTACGAAAATGTATTTTTTATCGTTTAACAACAATGTAGTTTTAAATAATTGAAAATTAATCAGAAATAAATTAATTAATAACTGAAAATAAATATTTAATATTAATAGGCATAGTTTCGAGTAGTAACTTAAATAAATAAGTTTTCCAAACTAAAACGAAAAAAGAGCAACTATGTTATTGCATTTATACATAACATGTCTCTAGTATGGGAAATGATGTGCTGCATGCATTTATTTCAAGAACGAACGAGAAGTTTCTTTACAACTAAAAAAAAAAAACATAAGCGCGCTAAACTAAAAGAATTTCGTATTACGTCAAAATATATTTCTTGGATATTTTACGTCAGCTTTCGCGTAGTTCTGAAAAAGAAGTTGGTGCGTGTGATTTATCTCAGGACGTGAAAGATTTGAAATAGTTTGTGTGAAAGGAAGCAAGAGGCGGCCATAAATTGTTTCATAAAATATGAATTGACTTTAGGGTTAAGGCGAAAAGTTTGAGTTCGTGTTAAATTTAAATGATGCAGTTATGTTTGGAAGTAATAAATCTCTATCAGTTGGATACATGACATTATGGAAAAAATTCTTCGCTCTTAGGTGAAAAGTTATTTTCTTCGAAGCTGTTCGGTTTTAGTTTATATATTTAAAGTTTTCATGGAAGTAAAAAAATATTTCTAAATATACATAATTAATCTAGGATTTTAAATATAAAGTGCATCATTATTTACAAGCAATGTTCTTATTTGTAAACAGTGAATTGAAAATAAATATTATCTTGAATAAATTGCTTTAGATCAAGTGTTTTAGCATCAACAAGGCAGTCATAAGACTATTTATCATTTTAAAAGAAGTTTTAAATATTTTATATGCTTTGTGTATGATGTTACTTAACCTGTATTATTCTAATACTTATTTTATCATTTTTGACTAAGAATGAGGAAAATTTATCAATTTTATAAAAATTGCTCAGTTTTTGAAACTGATTTATGTTTATGAATTTAAAGCGCTTTTTCCGTTCCTCTTACAAAATCGCATATTTTCCAACATTGTTTTTAGATACTTTCAATTTCAGTTCAGAATAAAATAGTTAAAATATTTCTATTTTAAATTTCAGTTATCTGTACATAATTTGACACTCAACTGTCATTTACCTTATATCCTTATTTCTTATGCTCATTGATTATGTAATATTATTTTACGGGACTTGCTGTATTCAATAGATAGCAACATTAACGTATAGTTTTAAAAAAATGTTAGTTATTTGAATATTTCCAAAACATAAGTAAATTATGCTGTTATCCATAGAAATCTCAAAGTATATATTCAGATCAACTTTTCAGGAAAAAGTTTCATTTAATTTAACGGTTAAAAGAATGTACTTCGTGATACGGACAATGAAAATTATCTATCACAAAGAAAGACAAATTATAGGTGCTTTATCAGGTGGTGATTCAGGTAGGTGGTGACTCGCAAGCTCCTCGTGGTGTTAAATAATCACATTTCTATTTTTCCATAACCAATTTATTACTGTCATTTCTCAACATTTTACACTTTCGCAAATTAAGAATTTACTTAGAGTGCAACAGTTCTCAAGTTCCGAAAAAGTGCATCAGACATTGGATACGAGATTGAAAAATATGGCAAAACAAGATTTGTAAACCGCTTTTACATTTCTCTATGAATGATACAAAAAAAATTGCTTAGTTGCATAGGGTAGTTAGTACGAATAAAACCAAATAAATTTCTATCTGTTTTCCTTAATAAATTCCGAAACTTTCAGAACATAACATAACATTTTTAATTCATAATATAAACATCCATAGAATGAAGAGATTTGGCTATTAATATAATCTTTACTATAAATTTGGCATCAACCAACTTGAGATTATGCACTCATACTTCTGCAAACATGGGAATGACGTTTGCAGAAGTATGAGTGCAACGAGTATATATGAGTGAACGAGGTATGAGTGAAGTGAACGAAGTATGAGTGAAACGAGAGTGGTTTCTCTGAAACTTCCTTGCATACTCTGTAATATATATATTTGTGTATTTTGGACTTTTTATTCAGTCGATTGAAACCGAAATTTGACTCATAACGGCAATTACAGTCACAACATCACGTACCAAATTCCCTTTATTTAAGTCATTACGTTTTTGAGTTATTATATTTACATGCTTGCGTAAGTACAGACCAACAGACGGCCAACCCCTTGAAGGTTTTGCTTCCAAATTTATCATACATCTGCACTTTAGATGTTAAATCTGCATATCAACTATTTTGAATTTATCTTTTTTTCGTTTTGTAGTTTTCGTGTTCAATTATTTTCGGACAATCGGAGAAGACAGACTTTTTCTGAACGGACCTCGTTCAGAATTCGAATTACTAATTAGGTGTAATTCAGAAACTACTAATTCGGTATAAAGACCATATACCAGAGTTCAAAGCGTTTTTGTGTTTTCATTTTCACAGATAGACATAATTCAGGAAATATACTTTATTTGGAATCAGGGATATCGAATCATCAAGCTGTAGAGTTCTAATTTATTTAATGATTGTGATTTACTATCTTTATATACTCCCAATATGAGAAAGTAAGGGGGGGGGTAATTTAGTAAGATTTAGTTTAGTTATAATAACGTCCTGTTGTAAAGCAACACTAGGGCTATTTTGGAACGGACCTCGTAATTTTAAACCGTGGTCAGACGACGAGTACGACACCTGAGCTGGCACCCCCCTCTCCACGCCACACCACACCACAGCAGCGGGAGGACGTTTGGCATGACGGATTTAACGTGCAACAGATCTCCTTACACAACGGTTCTACGGTGTAATCGGGTCCTACGTCTCGCGGGCTGAGACCTTACCACCAGGCCACCGCGGCCTTAATTTAGTAAGAAGCATGGTGATATAGATATTACTGTTTGGCCTTCCAAACAAGTGGAATGTGGATATGAATTCGAAATCAAAAAAGATCATCCAGTTGCACATTAATCTCTAACCAAGAATCAAAGGTTATCAAACAGTTTAGCTGTTTAATTTGGAGAAACGGCTTCTAGTACGATTATCGCTCTAGCCGTGAAATAGCTGTTCAAAGTTATGAATTCTTTCCAAGATTGCATTCATGTAGTTTCAAAAGCATACCTTATTAGAAGAAATTAGAAAAAAAGGCCAGGATAGCGTGGTTGGTAGGGGATTGGATTCGCATCCCCTGGTTTGTGAGTTTGAACCCGCCAGCCGAAGACTCTCCGTGTGTGGTGGTGGCTGGCGCATGTATAAATCTATCGTGGTCACTAAGTCCTCCATGTCGAGAGCAATACCACTGGGGTACTGGATCAGGGGTGATCGTTCTCTGGTTCAGGTCTAAATTACGATGTGTGGTTGCATGAATGAAGTCCGTCCCGTAAAAAGGTTGTGACGGCTGAGTAGCTACATAGCACTCTTGGCCCTAGATGGCGCTACTGTAAAACAAGAGACGCAAAAATTTCGGCTTAAATTCGTTAATTTAATAAAAGCGGGCTTGTCAATGACAAGTGCCATTAGAAACAACATCAAGAGAAATTTAAAAAAAAAAGATAATAATGAAAATGTATTTTATACAATCAATCTCTGATATATAGAGCTCTGATATCTGATATATAATATTTAGTCAGGGAAACCGAATGAATGCCAACTGACGATCTTGTTTACTTTTGTGGTTTAAGCCGAATTCTCCATTTTTAATGAAATTCCTTTTATATATAAAAGTTTTAAATTTTGAAATTTTTTTTTCTCATAATTCATGGCACCAAAATATATACACACCATTATAAAAAAAATGGGAATTTTAATTTATTTTTCTATATTTCCTACATGCATTTTAAATTAATTGATACTTCCAAATTTCAACTCCAATCGAAAGTTAGATGTGTGGTTTTAATGACACAAGACCTATATCTTACCATATTGTATTAACATATGCTATGTATTTGGATACATAATATTGTAAAATTATAGGAAACATGTTAAGATATTTACATGTTAATCATTTGTGACATAAATGATCAAAAGCGATAAAAATGAATTAATTCACGATAATATCAATAATATTTCGGGTATAAGGCCATTCGGTAAAAGAAACAATAGACATTGCGGAGAGGAATTTTTTTTCATTATATTGTAAAAATTAAATTATAGCATTATGAATTAATAGTTTCAATGTTAAAATATATTGTTGTAAAGCATATTTACCATAATGTTTAAAAATTCATTAAAAATAGAAATAAATTATAGTTTAAAAAATCGCCATTATTATAACAATCATTTTTGAAATTCTGGTTGATATAAAAATCATTTTTATTCTGTATTATTGTCTTATCAATGGGAAAAGTCTAATTTTAATTCAATTAAAATTTTATTAATTAAAATTTCGAATCAATTGTTCGAAAACACTCCCTTTTATTCTCTAAAGTATCACATGTATAAAGCGGGATAGCTCTAAGCTAAATGGTGTGTTCTGTACAGCGAACACAGACACATACATTCATGTTTATTATTAATAGAGAACGTTTGCTTACCAAAAAATTATGTGTTTATTTTATTGTTCACTTAAAGATGATTTAACGTCTTCTAATAAAAAAAAAAAATCCTAAAGATATATTCACATGAATTGGCATTGTTTCTTATACTTTTTTCATTTGTTGTGTATTTGTATACTAGCCGCCTTTGGCGACCAGCCGGTTCGTTAATGTTCATTTAAATTTTAATAATTAAATATTTTACGCAATTCCAACTTTAATAGATTCTTCATCAAAATATCTTAAAACTTCAAATTTTGATAGTCATGTAATTCACTAATAATATTATAAAGGCCTTCAGTCATAACGTAATATGTATCTCTCTAATGTTCTGTTACCTCTCGTAGAATTTATGCTTTAAATTAAAGTGAAAATAATTAATCTGCAATTAATATAATAATATTTTTTTACTGAAACAAAGCTTTTTTTTATAATATGATTACTGATAACAGAGTCACTGAGCGTTTAAACTTTATGGGCACTAAAAAATATCTTTCTTAATTGATGTAATATCTCAAGAATTTGTCAACAAAATTTTCTCAGATTCATCATGAACAGATCGATTTATTAACAATGTTTTATTTTAAATGCATCAAACACTAAGAAAATAAACAGAATCGTTTGAAATAATCGGCCGAAAAATGTTAACCCTAGCCTCATTATTGTTGGGAGAAAAAAAACTGAAGCCTTACTCATTTGGCGGTGGGGAAAATGGAAGATTTTTTTTGGCGGAAAAATTAGTTTTTAATTAATAATTAAAATTCTAATTTAAAATTCAATAAAAGGGACCCCAGGTGCACATTCCCGACCTCTAAGGTATACATGTATTAAATTGGTAGCTGTATGTCAAATGACCTGGCCTGTAGAGCGCCAACACACACACATTGAGCTTTATTTATAAGTATAGATAACTCATAGATAGAAACTTTTACTTGGAACAAAATACTCAAGTACCAAAGTCAGTTCATCAGGAATATCTACGCGTTTGGCATTTCTATAAAGTGACGTCACCTTCAAATAGCGTACTAGTTTGACGTTTTTTTTCTACTTTTAAATAATTAATCTTGTGGTTCAAAAAACCACGAAAATATCTTTTTTTCTTTTTCTTTTTTTTTCTTGTATACGTAGTATAAAGAAAGCTTAGTAATAGTCAAAAAATTCGAACTCCAGATTTTTACGAAACTCTTAAGTTTTAGACCCCCATGAGATCGGAAAACAGATTTTTTAAGAATGTCCGTCTGTCTGTTTGTGACAAAGACATATAAAAAAAGTTTTTGATCTACAAAGATGAAATGTGGTATACCAAATTTGTTGATTTCTATCAAATGTTGAACAAATCCTCTCAAGGAAAGTGTTTCTGTCATCGAATAAAACTTAACACCGCAACAGCTAAACGGAGAGAGCTTGATAGATATAATTCGATACCAGAATTAACATCTATAGTCTAGACACCTATTAAATTTTGAGTCAAATCCAACAAGGGATTGACTATCTGTCGATCTGTAAGCCCATTAACTCAAAGCCACAATGTCAAAGCCGCATATATAAAATTTTCAAATTTTGGTGTAGTTTCGTGACTACAAGTATATTTGTGTCAAATTTTTATTTCAATTGTTGGGTTAAACTTATCTAGGACACAAATTCTATTTTCGGATACAATTGACAACAGGTTAGGTTTCAATCTCTAAATAACTGTCAAAGATGACTCGATAGATTCAGTAAAATGCTGAATAGTTAATATTTCGTAGCTATTATATGCAAATGTCTACGCAAAGTGTTTTCTGCCATGGCATATTTATTAGAGAGCAGGCGAGAAAATTTTGAATTGTTCATTCTCACTGGTTTAAACTCATTTTCAATTTAATTATTGCATTCTTGTAATACATAAATTATGCTATTCTTTTATATACTTTATAATCGCATTTTTATGACTTTAAATGGATTCTTACAAATTGTAAGTGTTTCTCAAAAAAATTTGTGTATATGATGTAAATATTAGAATGTAATTTTAAAATAAAATTTCATTATATTCATTGGAGTTTACCACATATATAATAGTTTCCAGAATATTCTAGTAATAGCGAGCTTGTGATAGAATTATTGGCTTATTATTATTCATTAAATTCAATTACAGGAACGCAATATAAACAGCACATAGGCTTTCAAAATCTACAAGAAAATTCAGAGATCAATTCAAATGAAACAGTAACATTTATTTCAATTAATGTCTGTTTATACATAGACCCTCGTCAGCAACATATTTCTGAAACAAAATATCATTTAAATTATTTCAATCCTGCAAGCGCAAGTCCGTTTATCAAGAACAATCAACTTTTGAAAGCAGCGCTATCGCATATTTCCCAGCAAATTATATGCTTAATATTATTTACTACTTTCAACTACCGCAACCCAATCTAAACAGCGCACAGGCTTTCAAGTTGCCCAAGATAAATTCAGAAAACAATTCGAAATAGCAATATTTATTTCAATGAATGTCTGCTTATACATAGACCCTCGTCCGCAATATATTTCTGAAACAAAATATCATTTAAATTATTTCAATCCTGCAAGCGCAAGCCCGTTTATCAAGAACAATCAACTTTTGAAAATGCAGCGCTATCGCATATTTCCCAGCAAATTATATGCTTAATATTATTTACTACTTTCAACTACTGCAACCCAATCTAAACAGCGCACAGGCTTTCAAGTTGCCCAAGATAAATTCAGAAAACAATTCGAAATAGCAATATTTATTACAATGAATGTCTGCTTAAACATAAACCCTCGTCAGCAATATATTTCTGAAACAAAATATCATTTAAATTATTTCAATCCTGCAAGCGCAAGTCCGTTTATCAAGAACAATCAACTTTTGAAAATGCAGCGCTATCGCATATTTCCCAGCAAATTATATGCTTAATATTATTTACTATTTTCAACTACCGCAACCCAATCTAAACAGCGCACAGGCTTTCAAGTTGCCCAAGATAAATTCAGAAAACAATTCAAAATAGCAATATTTATTTCAATGAATGTCTGCTTATACATAGACGCTCGTCCGCAATATATTTCTGAAACAAAATATCATTTAAATTATTTCAATCCTGCAAGCGCAAGTCCGTTTATCAAGAACAATCAACTTTTGAAAATGCAGCGCTATCGCATATTTCCCAGCAAATTATATGCTTAATATTATTTACTATTTTCAACTACCGCAACCCAATCTAAACAGCGCACAGGCTTTCAAGTTGCCCAAGATAAATTCAGAAAACAATTCAAAATAGCAATATTTATTTCAATGAATGTCTGCTTATACATAGACGCTCGTCCGCAATATATTTCTGAAACAAAATATCATTTAAATTATTTCAATCCTGCAAGCGCAAGTCCGTTTATCAAGAACAATCAACTTTTGAAAATGCAGCGCTATCGCATATTTCCCAGCAAATTATATGCTTAATATTATTTACTACTTTCAACTACCGCAACCCAATCTAAACAGCGCACAGGCTTTCAAGTTGCCCAAGATAAATTCAGAAAACAATTCGAAATAGCAATATTTATTTCAATGAATGTCTGCTTATACATAGACCCTCGTCCGCAATATATTTCTGAAACAAAATATCATTTAAATTATTTCAATCTTGCAAGCGCAAGTCCGTTTATCAAGAACAATCAACTTTTGAAAATGCAGCGCTACCGCATATTTCCCAGCAAATTATATGCTTAATATTATTTACTATTTTCAACTACCGCAACCCAATCTAAACAGCGCACAGGCTTTCAAGTTGCCCAAGATAAATTCAGAAAACAATTCAAAATAGCAATATTTATTTCAATGAATGTCTGCTTATACATAGACGCTCGTCCGCAATATATTTCTGAAACAAAATATCATTTAAATTATTTCAATCCTGCAAGCGCAAGTCCGTTTATCAAGAACAATCAACTTTTGAAAATGCAGCGCTATCGCATATTTCCCAGCAAATTATATGCTTAATATTATTTACTACTTTCAACTACCGCAACCCAATCTAAACAGCGCACAGGCTTTCAAGTTGCCCAAGATAAATTCAGAAAACAATTCGAAATAGCAATATTTATTTCAATGAATGTCTGCTTATACATAGACCCTCGTCCGCAATATATTTCTGAAACAAAATATCATTTAAATTATTTCAATCTTGCAAGCGCAAGTCCGTTTATCAAGAACAATCAACTTTTGAAAATGCAGCGCTATCGCATATTTCCCAGCAAATTATATGCTTAATATTATTTACTATTTTCAACTACCTCAACGCAATATAGACAGCAAATAGACTTTCAAATTCTACAAGAAAATTCAGAGAACAATTCAAATGAAATAGAAACAGTTATTTCAATGAATGTCTGCTTATAATAAACCTTCGTTAGCAACATATTTCTGAAACAAAATATTGTTTAAGTTATATCAACCCTGCATTCTGTAGCCCCCTTACCAAGAACAATCTGTATATCAACGGCAACATTTTGCAATACAGCGCTGTTGCATATTTACCAACAAATTATTTTCTGATATTATTTACTAATTTCAACTATGGCAACGCAATGTAAATAGCACAAAGGCTATCAAATTCTGCAAAAAAATCCAGAAAGCAATTCAAATGAAAAAGTAAAAGTTATTTCATTGCAATTATGTGCTTACATATAACCTCATATCAGCAAATTATTTCTTGAACAAACTACCATTTAAATTATTTCAATCCTGCAAGCGCAAGTCCGTTTATCAAGAACAATCAACTTTTGAAAATGCAGCGCTATCGCATATTTCCCAGCAAATTATATGCTTAATATTATTTACTACTTTCAACTACCGCAACCCAATCTAAACAGCGCACAGGCTTTCAAGTTGCCCAAGATAAATTCAGAAAACAATTCGAAATAGCAATATTTATTTCAATGAATGTCTGCTTATACATAGACCCTCGTCCGCAATATATTTCTGAAACAAAATATCATTTAAATTATTTCAATCCTGCAAGCGCAAGCCCGTTTATCAAGAACAATCAACTTTTGAAAATGCAGCGCTATCGCATATTTCCCAGCAAATTATATGCTTAATATTATTTACTACTTTCAACTACCGCAACGCAATCTAAACAGCGCACAGGCTTTCAAGTTGCCCAAGATAAATTCAGAAAACAATTCGAAATAGCAATATTTATTTCAATGAATGTCTGCTTATACATAGACCCTCGTCAGCAACATATTTCTGAAACAAAATATCATTTAAATTATTTCAATCCTGCAAGCGCAAGCCCGTTTATCAAGAACAATCAACTTTTGAAAATGCAGCGCTATCGCATATTTCCCAGCAAATTATATGCTTCATATTATTTACTATTTTCAACTACCTCAACGCAATATAGACAGCACATAGACTTTCAAATTCTACAAGAAAGTTCAGAGAACAATTCAAATGAAATAGCAACAGTTATTTCAATGAATGTCTGCTTATAATAAACTTTCGTTAGCAACATATTTCTGAAACAAAATATTGTTTAAGTTATATCAACCCTGCATTCTGAAGCCCCCTTACCAAGAACAATCTGGATATCAACGGCAACTTTTTGCAATACAGCACTATCGCATATTTAGCAGCAAATTATTTGCTAAATATTATTTTCTAATTTCAACTACCGCAACGTAATATATACAGCACAATGGCTATCAAATTCTACAAGAAAATCCAGAGAGCAATTCAAATGAAATTATAATAGTATTTCATTGATTATGTGCTTACATATAACCGCATATCAGCAACTTATTTCTGGAACAAACTACCATTTAAATTATTTCAATCCTGTCAGTTCAAGTCCCTTTATCAAGGACAATCAGGAAATCAACGCCAACTTTTTGCAATACAGCGCTATCACATATTTGCCAACAGATTTCTGTAATCCAGACAAATCCCTACTTTAACCCGTATCAGAAGGTGTGTTAATTCCAGTCCGATGCGATTGCAATATTCAAGATTTGCAGTTAATATTTGTAGACGTTTAAGATATCTTCGCGACTCGGAAAATGTTGACGAAACTAATCAACTGACTCCCACAAATGGCTAGTATGAATTTCTGCGAATATCCTCTAAACCTGAATAGCTTATTTGAATGCAGATTGAATTCAATTAGAATTAAGAGCTATTAGATCAGAACTTGTGTAATCAATTGTTGTCTGTTCATTTGATTGTATTATGAAGTTGAGTGGGCACGGAAATGGTGGTTGGTTTAACAATTAGAATGTCTGTGTAGAATGGGATGAATGTTTTGATTCAGCTTGTGCATTAATGCTGTTAATATCTTCGTACGGAGTAGAATCACTTGGCACTCACCAATTATTTATTTGATTTTTAGCACATACACAAAGCAGATAGTTAATAGGTTTAATTGATAACGAATCCATTATTTCCACAGATTAAAGACAAACAGCTTAGTTTTGAATCTGAAAATTTATATATGAATATTCAATATATTTGAAAGAAAGTGTCTTGATTGATATTAATTACTTATCATTTCTTCTATAGCAATTATGTATATATAGGTTTCAAATAAAGATGAATTGGCGCTCTATAGTCCAGAGAATTTGTCCTGTAGCTATCAAATTTGGCACATTCATAACTTAAAGGATTGGAATGTGCACTTTAAAAATATTTTTTTCAATATTTCATTGGAATTTTAATTAATTAAAAATTAATCTGAATTTCAGCATTTTCCTCAATAACTTTCAGATTTATTATCGAAAAAAAGGAATTTCACATTGTTTGAAAATTTAAAAAATTGTTTTAATAATAACGCCAATTTCTGCTTATTTTTTGGTAATTATTTTTTAATATTTTCTTGCTTTATTTCCAACATTGTTGCCGTAAAGTTTATACCATTTTCATTGTTTTAACAGCCGGCGTCCTTGCATAGGGGTAGCGTTTCTTCGCTGTGATCTGGATGTCCCCGGTTCGAATCACGGTTCGGGCATGGTTGTCTTTCATCTGTGTTCTATTTGTGAGGTGTGTGAATGTGCCCCCCTGTAAAAAGGGGTTGTACAAGCGAATGTGTGAGTTTCTTCATATGAGCTAGAAGTCAAACTTCTGCCCTCGGGTGCTCAGGGGTCTTTACCCTCAGAAGCTACTGCATCCTCTTTCCGTGGTAACATGGGCAAGACATCATCGTTGTTTTATCAAATACTGAATAGCTTTAATTAATTAAATTTCTTCCATTGCTGATAGCTAAGGAAGAAAGATTCCAATTAATGTCTTCCTGCGTGTAGTTTACAAGACAGATAAAAAAATGAAATTACAATGTCTTAAAATTTAGAAAAAAATATAAACCGAATATTCAGGTTTTTAATAGCCCTATGATGTTATTGGAACCTTTAATTGTGTACACAACTTTTCTAATGGGACTGTCTCCATTAGAAAGGCTCGTGTACACAATTAAATTGACACGATTTTAATATGAAACAATTTGGTGGCCTCATGGATACGAATTTATGCCTAAATGATTTATCAAAAACAAGTATAATTAATATGCAGCTTAAAATCTGGTCGCCTGAGACTATCTGGATTCTATTTAATATTTGTCATTGAAAAGATGAATAAAAAATGAAGTTATAATACCGTGGAACTTACGAGAAAGATGAACCACATATTTGCGTTTGAATTTGCCAAGATGACTTCATCAGAGAGAATCATGTTTATAATGAAAAGAGCATATTAACGAAAATTAAAGAAATACACCTTTAATATCTGGTAATTTAAAAATATTATGAATACAAATTTATATCTAAGCTATTTAACTGAAATAAAACATAGCAAATATCTCCAGATTAACAGCTGTTCGTTAAAGACGATAAAAATATTGAAGATTAATGTTGTTTATATATGCTGGTGCTCTACAGACAAGACCATTTTAAGACTACCAAAAACATATATTGGCATATATATTTTGGAAAGTGAAAATGTGACCCTCAAAGCAATTTTAAAATTATTATTAGAATTTTAATTAGTTTAATTAGTTAGTTACAAATGTAGAGAAATTTTTGCGTTGCTACGATAACATTAAAAGATATTGCAGTAAAAACAGGGTTTTTAAGTCATCTGAAAATTAAAAATATTTTCTTTTTAATGAACCAAATTTTTAGCATATAAATTAAATTTCTAATTTTATTTAAATTTTAAAATATATTTTAAACATATTTTCCAACAATATATTTCACACAAAATAAAAACAAAGTTAACATTCACGAGAGCGTTACGCGTCCAAAAAATTAGCTTTGTCTCTCTCTCTCTCTCTCTCTCTCTATATATATATATATATATATATATATATATATATATATATATATACAAAAGTATTAAAATCAAGTTAATAGGAAAATCAAAAAAACCAAATAAAAATTAAACCAAAAAGAATCCGGCCTTTTTCAAGGGTCACCCTCAGGCAGGGATTCAAAGAAAGGGATTTTTCTGTGAAGGAAATGCAGACATAGTCTAATAAGGATTCCTCGTGACCCGAAAATCCCCTGAAATTATGCCCAAGCGATATACCATTTTAACAGAAAGGAAAATACAAAACAACAAATTAGAAGAAAATAACCACTTCTAAGTAAAAATACAATAACAAAAATAACAATAAAAACAAAAAATACCATAAAATAGCACTAAAGAGAAAACGAAAAGGCAAGACATACCATCTGCAGTCAAGGAAATTTTAAGCTATCGATTGTGATTCATGCTTTTTAAAAACACTAACGGTAAAAAATTATAGGCTCCCAGCGCCATCTATGGAGTGATCTAATGTGCAAGGGAAGTTCTATTTTTATTAAAGCCAAAGGATTAATCCCAAACCATACCTTGTTTAATTAAAAAATTAATTAATTAACATGAGATCTTACTATTATAATTGTAATTTTGGTTTCAATAGGTAGAAATGAGGTTCCATAATATATTTTGGTTAGTTTTACTATAGTTTGAAAACTCCACTCTCATGAGCATTCTAGGTTGCCCATTTCATATTGCTAAAAGTTCTATCTGAAAAAAATGGCATTTTTTGCTGCTTAGTTGCATTTTTGGAGTTATACACTAACTTTTTCATCAGTTTAAAAGGAAAATCAAATATATATTTAAACAAATAGATTTCTTAAATGTAGAATCCATATTAATGCCAGAGGTCATATTAGATTTATTTGCGAGCTTTTTGCCAAATTGTAGGCCCATTTCAGTCCATATTTTGTTAAAAAAAATTTTAAAGTTAACATTTTTCTTAAGAAATTAAGATAACGAATATAAAATCAAATAAATATTCTTCAACATTTTCCCAAACATATTATCAAATCTTTTTGCTTTTGTACATCAAACTAACAAATCTTCAACATGAAACAAATCTTTATTCCCACTGATTTTCATACCCCAAATCCAAAGAAAGTCCAAATTTATATTTTAAAAAATTTGACCTCGGATGTTTCATGTTCTTACATTAAACATGATGAATTCCAAGAAATTCTACACTGGAAAAAAAATTGAAAAGGGAAAAGTAAAAACATTTCTGAAACACGAAATTCGCTGAAAATTTTGGCGAAAGATGAGTATTTGAGAACTAAAAAAAAGAAATACTGAGATATTAAATATTAAATCCATTAAAATAAGCTGAAAATTTGAGAATAAGGGAGATTTTATTCCTAAACTACATTTATATCAAAAAAAAATTCCACTTAAATAAACTCCACGTCATGTATTTCGATATTTAATAGTCAGAATATATTGAAATTCAGCAGACATTTTAACAATTTGACATTCAGAAATGTTTTAAATTTCGACATTATTAAATTTAACCCTACAAATTCTGATTTGATTAATATTACCCTTTAATAATAAGTAATTGTTTACGATACAAAATCTTAATTATCTTTACAAATGACTACTTTTATGTTAAGAGTTAGCTTTTGTTGGAATATTATCCTAAGAAATATTATAATAAAACGTAACAGTGAAAATCTCCTTTCATTAAAACTCTACACGATTTTTTTATTTACTTAATAATAGGCAGAATTCGATAGAGAAACGAAATAGGTAATTGTTAAAAATGTCTAGATATAAAATCGGAAGTGTTATTAGATGAAATCTCTACAAAATGATCGAAGTTAAATTTGACAGAAGTATTGGCGAAAAAATTGCAACAATAAAACTAAAAGTTAGACCAAAGCTTTTTCCGAAATATCATTACTTACCAGCTGTTATAAAAATAGTTAAGATAGTAAAAAAAAATTTATAGAGATTGTTCTGCCGCATCTGCCTATTGATCAGATATGAATCTTAAAGATAACCAAATGATCATGATAGAAAATTTAGAATAATTACTCCTTTTTTTTATTACAAATAATGGTTAATTCAAATTTCATTATTAACTATTAACTTATTTTACACAAAAAGATTATTAAAGAATATAATAGGAACAATAGATATGAAACATTTTTGAATCGCTACTTTTACTGTTTGAAAAAATGTGATTGATACAGATTCTCATGAAAAAATACTTTGAAATAATCCACCAGCCAGTTTTTAATCAAATGAATGGTTAATTCTTAATCCCTATTATTATTCCTCTAGTACAGAGGTTCCCAAACTTTTTTTTCTAGTGGACCATTTTCAAAGTTTTACTATTTTCGGAAGACCCCCTACTGCTACATTTCTACTGTATTCCCAAAACTCCTAAAAAATATCACCCTAAATTGGGGGTGCTAAGAAGAAAAAAAAAGTAGCACATTTTCTTGTGTCTTATTTATTAAAATAATACTTGTGGTTATACAAAATTATAAACATTTATTATTACACAATCAACAATTGACAAAAAATCAACAATGAACTCTGAAATGTAAATCAATAATAAAAAATAGTCATACTTTTAATGAGACGGATGTACTTGACGAATTGACAGCAAATTATCAATATTTGGCTTCAGTTTTGTAAGAAGTAATTTCAAATCTCCCCGTTCTGTGATGTTCTATCTGCTGCTTTTTTTTTGTTAACAGGTTGGTAACGGCACTAAAACTTCTTTCGACAAGATATGACGAAGGAAACGCTATCCAAAATTTTCTCGCAAATTCCCACAGCCCAGGATATTTTTCGGGGATTTCTGCCTGCAGCCAAAATGTTTGATAGCTTTTTTTAAATTTCACCTTCAGTTCCTCGTTGGTGCTGAGCTGAAGTAGCTCCTCTTGTAATACCACATTCGCCTCTTCCGTTTCATCAAATGGGGTTATGATCCATGGTGGTATTTCCGTCGTCAGAATATCTTCAAATCTATTTTTGAAGTCATCATGCAGGGTATTTTAATGTTGAGAGTATGTCTGAATATCCTCATCAAGACATTCTATCTGTGACAAGTGCGGAAGCTGGGAGAATTCGCAACTTTGTGTTTGAACTGAGTCTCGAATATTTTTGAGTACCTACCTAGTGAATGATGCTACCTGCCTACGTTGATAGGTAAATCCAAGCCAAAATGTTTGTTCATTATTATGAAAACCAGAAAATTTTTCGTGGACCCCTACTCACAACTTGTGAACCACTGTTTTCTTTTCACGTCTACGTGGACCCCCATGTGGTCTCCTATGGACCCCTGGAGGTCCACCTGGACCACAACCTGTGCTCTAGTATTAATCTGATTCTAAAACGCTTCGCAAAATTCGAAATTCCATTAATGTAATAAAGAAGATTGCTTCACTTAAAATATGGCTGAAAGAAAGCCGACCTTCCCGCGATAAGGCGATAGCATAAATTTTAATTTCTGGGGAATAATAACGAATTTAATCTTCATCGAATGTTTATCTCATCTATATTTACTTCTAAGACAATTTCATAGATATGTCATATTCAAGTAACAGTAGATAATATTTCATAAACGTACTGGGCGCACTAGTAAAAATCAGCGGCAATGGTCTTCCCAAACCTTTCTCGCATACTCTCTAATAAGCTAGTCATGCCAGAGAACGGCTTGCGTGATATTGGCGTTACAAAATATTAAATTTTGGCTTGCAGTTAGCAATTTTACTGAATCTTTCCTGCAATCCTTGACAAATTATTTAGTGATTTATTTCTGGCTTGCGTAAATAGTATCCAAAAATGGAAATTGTATTTTAGACACGTTTTTTTCCACCTGTGGTAAAAAGCTTATAAGCCAGTTTACAGCTACGAAACAAGGGCAATTGCTTTTGTCTTGTTACTCGGCTGCGAACCACAAGATCACAGGTTCTAACCTCGCTCAATTCAATTCGCCACATTGGTGACCTCGGACGATGAACTTTCAACCTTCGTACATCTGTTGTGGCGCCATCTATCCTCAGTAACCGAAAACCGTCACATTCACTTAGCGCAACAGCAACTACTCATCCACACATGCTCGTCATAACGCTTGGCTCTACTCAAATGGGTACAGGCACATTAGACTCAACAGATAAAACATCACCACTCGACAGCCATATCGTTCGTCTCACCTCCGACTCACTGGTGGGAGAGTACTGTGGTGAAAAGTTTATAAGCCAGTTAAGAGCTACAAAACACGGGCAATTGCTTTTGTCTTGTGGTCTTGTTACTCGGCTGTGAACCCCAAGGTCCCAGGTTCTATCCTCGCTCATCACAATTCACCACAAACCGATTGAAACAAGAATCTGATATAATACTGCACTTGTAGTCATAAAAGTCTCATACTAAATTTGAAAAATTTTAGTCATTGCGTTTTTGAATTACCGCGTTAAAATGTTTCTGAAAGAGCAGATCGTTAACCCTCTGATGATCTTTTTCAAAATTTCATAACTGTCTACATTATAGATTCTTTTATTTTTTATGCCATTTTTTTCCCCCTTTAGCTGTCTTTCAACTTTTTTTTTTTTTTTTTTTTTTGCATCTTGCACACAATCATATGACAGATTTGTTAAAAACTAATCTTTTGATAGCTATTTAAATTATTTTTTCATTTTAATTAGGAGCGTTTTACCAGTGTAATGTCACTTTTGGCACACACCTAATCATCATCAGAATACATTATATATGTTTATGAACTGAATTTTATCTCTTTTCATTTGTAGTTATCGTGATAAATTATGTTCAAACAACCGGAGAGACATACTTCCTCTGAATGGATTTTGCTGAAAATTTTAGAAATCTGCAAATTTGGTGCAAAGACCGTATACCAAATATGAAACGTCCAGCTCAAAGCGTTTTCGAACCATCTTTATCACAGATAGACGGAAATTTCCCAACAATTTGTTTTTCGAACTCATTGAGGACAAAGACTCGAAGATCAGATCCCGAATTGGAATGATTCGACAATTACTATATCTTCTTTATACTATATGTACGAGAAAGTAAAAAAGATAAAATAAATCGTGAAATAATTTTAAAACCACTGGAGCTTGTCTCTCCCAAAGTGTCTGGCATGTTCTCCAATTTAAAGATTTCCACATAACATTGTGTACCTTAGGTAAGGATGAAAATGTTTTCACGGTACTGACGAATTATAGCCATGAAATATTGATCTATGATGTGAATCAGCATGTTTACTGAATGCATCCGAAATATAGTATTTTGAACGAATGATGCCAATCGAAGAAATTAAAATTTGGCATGGCATTAGAGTTGCATTCACATACCAAATAGATAACATGCTAACCTACCGAATGTCATTGATTTAATTCATTATTTTATGACTTACTGAACTTACATGCATGAAAAAGTAGAAACCGACATACGGTCATTCCTTTGGTAGATTTGATACAAAATTTGATAAGAATCTGAATCAGTCTGTATCAGTAAATTTGTAAGAATATGTATCAGTAAATTTGTAAGAATCTGTATCAGTCTGTATCAGTAAATTTGTAAGAATCTGTATCAGTAAATTTGTAAGAATCTGTATCAGTAAATTTGTAAGAATCTGTATCAGTAAATTTGTACGAATCTGATAAGAATCTGAATCAGTCTTTATCAGTAAATTTGTAAGAATCTGATAAGAATCTGTATCAGTAAATTTGTAAGAATCTGATAAGAATCTGTATCAGTAAATTTGTAAGAATCTGATAAGAATCTGTATCAGTAAATTTGTAAGAATCTGATAAGAATCTGTATCAGTAAATTTGTAAGAATCTGATAAGAAGCTGTATCAGTCTGTATCAGTAAATTTGCAAGAATCTGATAAGAATCTGTATCAGTAAATTTGTAAGAATCTGTATCAGTCTATATCAGTAAATTTGTAAGAATCTGATAAGAATCTGAATCAGTCTGTATCAGTAAATTTGTAAGAATCTGATAAGAATCTGTATCAGTAAATTTGTAAGAATCTGATAAGAATCTGTATCAGTCAGTAAATTTGTAAGAATCTGATAAGAATCTGTATCACTAAATTTGTAAGAATCTGTATCAGTAAATTTGTAAGAATCTGATAAGAATCTGAATCAGTCTGTATCAGTAAATTTGTAAGAATCTGAATCAGTCTGTATCAGTAAATTTGTAAGAATCTGATAAGAAGCTGTATCAGTCTGTATCAGTAAATTTGCAAGAATCTGATAAGAATCTGTATCAGTAAATTTGTAAGAATCTGATAAGAATCTGTATCAGTAAATTTGTAAGAATCTGTATAAGTAAATTTGTAAGAATCTGATAATAATCTGTATTTTATTTACCTTGCTCTCTTCATTTTGGAATGAGCGAGTTTAATTTTAATCGAACATACAGACAAGCTGCCTGTGAATGGATTTCTTTTGAAATGTGGTAGAAAATTATTAATACGGTTGCAAGACCTCATACCAGACTTCATTAGTCCAGCTCACTACAGACATAGTAGGAGTTAAAAATCCGTTTTTCGATATTAAAGACATCTGAAATGAGGATCTAGCCAACATTTCGAGCTTGAATTTTCAATGATCACAATACTTTCTCTATACTTCGTGTACGAAAAGGTAAGAATGAAATATATTCATAAAACGAACTTCAGATATATATATATTTGAAAAAAATGAATCCAAATTTGACAATACAGAAATGATTTAACAATTACAATAAAAGAAATTTTCAAACAATTACAATATAATTTATCTACAATCAATTATAATATATCAAATTTTCAATCAATTATACTATTTCAAAGTTTCAATCAATTGCAATACAACTTCAGTTTCAATTAATTACAAGGCCTCAAAATTTCAATAATATTTAATATAAGAAAGTTTGAATCGATTGCAATGCAATAAAGTTTCTAATTTTCAAAATTCGGGACTCTAACAAATTGAAAGTATTCAAATCCTTAAAAGTAATACAAAATAATGATATTTGCTTCAAAAAAGAAACATGCTAGTTCAAATATTTTCATTTTAGCTTTCTTTCACAGACTTTCATCCTAAAGATCAATTTTGAATAAATTTTTAACGCAAACTTATTTCACCATATAAAGCCGGTAAACTGTATCTTAACAATGATTTTTGTTTGAAATTAAGGTGTAATTTACTTCCATTGTTATTCAAACATTTATTACAGTCTGAAAAAAAATGTCTCTCAATTTTCCAAATAAATACACGCTAAATATACTTGTATTATTCTAAGCGTATTCTTAAATGAAAATTCACACGTTTCATAAAGCAAAAGAAAAGGAATCTAATTTAATGTATTCACAGGTAAAAACAATTAATTTTCTTCACCTTTTGTACAGTTTTCTTAATGGTGACTGAAATTTATTCATTTAAAACAGTATTTAAATAAAGGGATTTTTGTGAGCTTGTTGATGGGAGTAACATTAGCTAGTGGAGAAAAATCCTTATGTCCCACAAATTGATTTTTGCATATACATTTAAAAATGTTACAACTTAAATGAAAGATTTTGTACTGCACAGAATAAAATATTTAAAAGTATATTTCCCAGTGGAAACTTCTTGCTTTACTTTGCAAATCTGGCAAGCGGATGATTTTTTTTATATCTTTTCTTTTCTCTCAGTTGGCATTTCTGTACAAAAACTTTAAAAAAAAATTCTCTACAGTACAAAGGGATGTGTAATAATATTGTTGAGTATGTACTCTTTTAAGCATTTACATTAACGTTCTTTCAATGATTACTGTGTGTGAATCTCTTAACTTCTTAAATATATTCAGTTTTAAACTTTTAAATACAGTAATCCTTATGCGATATTTTGATATCGGTTTGTTTCTGCTGCCTCAGAGACCAATTCCAAGAAAAATACCAATATCTATAATCCAACCGACTTTAGTGATCTTGTCACAACCTGAGAATCCTTCAGTAAACCCGGGAATGCAAGCATCTTGGTGAAATCTTGGCATCTTATGTATAAGGAGCTTGGCGATTTTGGCGTAATCTGAAAATTGGCATGCAAATCTGTAGTCTTAAAAATAAACCAATTCACCAAATAATTTAAGAAAAGAAACCATCTTTGCATTAATGTTTAATGCAGTTTGGGATTTTGGTAAAATCTGAAAATCGACAAGTTCATTATTTTGCAAATATTGTTGCAATCTGAATGTAGCAAAAGCCGATTTTCTTAACTACACTATGAACAACCCTCACATACGGCACTCTGAATATAAATATCTAAGTATGCGTAATGCACAAGTATTTTACCCAAAAACAACAGCTTTATGTGAAGGTGGAAAGCGGGAAAATAGCTTTATTAAAAAGAATGCGAGACAGCTTCTGAAAGACCACTTCCACTGTTTTTGGTAATTTTACACCTGTTTTGTATAGTATAAAGACGAAACTTTCAAATGGAATTAATTCATATGATATTATTAAGCAGTTAAAATTGTAGCTATCCTGTTCAACCACTTTTCAATTTTAGCGGTGCGATGATTTTTTTTATTTTTTCTATAAACTGTATGGACATTGAACAAAAATTCATTTAAAAAAATAAGGAAATCCCTATATTGATTTTTTTTTCTTAGAGACAAAGATAATTTTTTGTAATTTTCATTAAACCAATGAAATTATTATCGAAAATTATGCTTAAATTATTTTGAAAACTGAAAAATTAAAGAAAAGTTTTAATTATTTTTTGTAAATTAATATTTTTGAATATTATTGTGGAAAAATGCCAATATTTCTTTTAATTAGTAGTTTATTAAAATGCTAATTAACATTTCAGATCAAATAACTTTATATAATATATCCGATGTATTTCTGTATCAGATTTCGCTGCTTTTATTGAAACTGCCTATCAAACAGAGCACCAACACACATACTTGAATTCTTTTTTAATCTAGGATCTAAAAAGTTCATACACAAATAAAAATTGAGTTCATGAAATGGAAATAAAAACAACTAGAATTTTAAAATTCTGTTTTGGAATCATTAGTTATATGAATCCATTAACAAACCTTAAGAATTGAAACTAATTAAATTCAATTTATCCAGACATTTTCAAGAAAGTGAGGATAGTTCTGAAGAAATTTAATAGATATTTACTAAGTCGCTAAGCTCTAAACGTTCGTTTATCTTTCAGTTACCATTTATTGCTGTTCTGGGATATTATTGGAAGAACTGTCAATGTTCCTTAATTCCCTGTTTAGAAGTTTACATTTTGTATGCTAAGACAATGACTCGATTCAATTCAATTAAATCATTCTATTTTTATTAAGCTGGTGGAGTTAATTGTTATTGTGAGACAGTTATCACCCAATAAGCTATTTAACGATTATATGAAAGCTAATCCTTCAGAATGTTAGAACGATTAGAAAATAAGAAAGAACAAAGTCTTCCATTTGTATAAATATTTCGTTATCTTCGATTAGAAAATAAGAAAGAACAAAGCCTTCCATTTGTATAAATATTTCGTTATCTTCGATTAGAAAATAAGAAAGAACAAAGCCTTCCATTTGTATAAATATTTCGTTATCTTCGATTAGAAAATAAGAAAGTACAAAGCCTTCCATTTGTATAAATATTTCGTTATCTTCGATTAGAAAATAAGAAAGAACAAAGTCTTCCATTTGTATAAATATTTCGTTATCTTCGATTAGAAAATAAGAAAGAACAAAGTCTTCCATTTGTATAAATATTTCGTTATCTTCGATTAGAAAATAAGAAAGAACAAAGTCTTCCATTTGTATAAATATTTCGTTATCTTCGATTAGAAAATAAGAAAGAACAAAGTCTTCCATTTGTATAAATATTTCGTTATCTTCGATTAGAAAATAAGAAAGAACAAAATCTTCCATTTGTATAAATATTTCGTTATCTTCGATTAGAAAATAAGAAACAACAAAGTATTCCATTTGTATAAATATTTCGTTATCTTCGATTAGAAAATAAGAAAGAACAAAGTCTTCCATTTGTATAAATATTTCGTTATCTTCGATTAGAAAATAAGAAAGAACAAAGTCTTCCATTTGTATAAATATTTCGTTATCTTCGATTAGAAAATAAGAAAGAACAAAGTCTTCCATTTGTATAAATATTTCGTTATCTTCGATTAGAAAATAAGAAAGAACAAAGTCTTCCATTTGCATAAATATTTCGTTATCTTCGATTAGAAAATAAGAAAGAACAAAGTCTTCCATTTGCATAAATATTTCGTTATCTTCGATTAGAAAATAAGAAAGAACAAAGCCTTCCATTTGTATAAATATTTCGTTATCTTCGATTAGAAAATAAGAAAGAACAAAGTCTTCCATTTGTATAAATATTTCGTTATCTTCGATTAGAAAATAAGAAAGAACAAAGTCTTCCATTTGTATAAATATTTCGTTATCTTCGATTAGAAAATAAGAAATAACAAAGTCTTCCATTTGTATAAATACTTCGTTATCTTCGATTAGAAAATAAGAAAGAACAAAGTCTTCCATTTGTATAAATACTTCGTTATCTTCGATTAGAAAATAAGAAAGAACAAAGTCTTCCATTTGTATAAATATTTCGTTATCTTCGATTAGAAAATAAGAAAGAACAAAGTCTTCCATTTGTATAAATATTTCGTTATCTTCTATTAGAAAATAAGAAAGAACAAAGTCTTCCATTTGTATAAATATTTCGTTATCTTCGATTAGAAAATAAGAAAGAACAAAGTCTTCCATTTGTATAAATATTTCGTTATCTTCGATTAGAAAATAAGAAAGAACAAAGTCTTCCATTTGTATAAATATTTCGTTATCTTCGATTAGAAAATAAGAAAGAACAAAGTTTTCCATTTGTATAAATATTTCGTTATCTTCGATTAGAAAATAAGAAAGAACAAAGCCTTCCATTTGTATAAATATTTCGTTATCTTCGATTAGAAAATAAGAAAGAACAAAGTCTTCCATTTGTATAAATACTTCGTTATCTTCGATTAGAAAATAAGAAATAACAAAGCCTTCCATTTGTATAAATACTTCGTTATCTTCGATTAGAAAATAAGAAAGAACAAAGCCTTCCATTTGTATAAATATTTCGTTATCTTCGATTAGAAAATAAGAAATAACAAAGTCTTCCATTTGTATAAATATTTCGTTATCTTCTGATTAATTAAATTTCAGTGCAGTATCAAGATATATTTCTAATAAAAACTATATTGAATAAAATAAGTTGTCCATTTTTACTGATTGTATCTTGGAATTAGCAGAAACAAAATTCGGCCTGAAAATAAATTAGATATGTTTGTGAAAAAGATGATTCTGATTTAATACCATTTTCAATTCAGTCGAAGAGATAAGTTAATAAAATTTAAGAACATAATGTTTTTTGTAGTATATATCAGATCGCCCCACACATTATTTGCACATGATATAAACAACGTCATCAAAATCAAGACCACAATAACCTAATATAAAAATATAAAAACGAAATAAAATTTTAAAAAATATTGCATTGTTAATTTTTCAGCAGACGATAAAATTGCCGAAGTTAAAAATATAAAAAAAAGAACACAACTGAAATTAAAGATGCATTGTAAAAATGAGTGAGAGTCAATAAAATTAGAAAGTGTCCTGAAAACGATGCTTTTAGAATATAATATATATGAAAATACTTTTCATAATTTTTTTAAATTCCTAAGAATCAAAACCATTCCTGAGAAACAGATCTCTGAAGAAATATTTTTTTTCTTAACAGATCATCTACAAACGGATGAAACAAGTCTTTCAAATAATAAGGACTATAATTAACTAAAAATGATTAATAAAAGTAATTTGAAGATACATGACTTAAAATAAGGCATATCAGTAATATTTTAAAATATTACACCAAAATCTTATTTCTACCATTTTATTTCCTTTATAGTTTAATATATCTCTTATGATCTATAGATTTTATATTAAAAATACAAAAATTTTAAATCAGTGTAAAGGGTGATATTATATTATCAGATTACATACTGTTGTCACCCGTTTTAAAACGGTTGAAGGTCACATCATTGTGACTTTATATGACACAAAGATTGGTAGATTTATTTGTAATGAAATAAAAATATATTTCTAAGAACACTTTAAAAATAATTCCTAATTTTGAGATATAAATATTTAAACACTTTAAAATTTACAATAATTAATTAAACGTACATAAACAACAATGTTTTTAAATCTAGTTAGAGCTTATATTTCTTATATTAATTTTACTTTTTATCGAAAAAGACATCGTTTACTAAACGTGGAGAATATAGTTTTGAAAATGCCGTACCTCCATTAGATTGAGATTTAATTTTTCTCAACTAAATAATGTCATCAATTTATCTTGTGGTTAAACTTTTCATATTTTACCAAAATTAAGAAATTTATCATATTTTAATTTTGTAATTTTCTTTTAAAATGTCATTGTAATATCACAATATTAAAATAATGATATAAAAAATTTCATTATAATATCCTTATATTATAAAATCATGTTTTAATTTTATAATCATATTTTAATTTTATGATATATTCTCCTGTGTCCGGAACAATTTATTGAAAAACCGTCACCTCTTGAAAAAATCGTATACGTCACATACTTTCCTAAAGAACGCGAAAGACAAAGTAAAAATGTTTAGTAAACACGTTTTGACGTAATATCCATTGCAGAATTTTATTTATTTCCTTTATTTTATGAAAAAGTAAGATATGTACACAGAAGAAAAGGGTAAAATAGTAAAATATTCAAATAAATACATTGTTTCTGTTTTTCTTTTTAATTGATACATCACCTTTTTTCTCGTAATACTGAAAAATTTTAAATAAACAGTTGGTTTTCGTTTCTTTCAATAGACATTGGATTTATCTTTTTAAATGGTTGATTTGATTTTATTCTTTTCCTATCTTTTTGATACAGTGAATGTGAAAAAGATTCATAATCTTTTTAAAGTAAATAGTATTGCAATTATAATGAAATTGTAATATGATTTAAAACAATTGTATATCATATTTTAATTTAATAATAATTTCAAGTTTCCTATTCTAATAATGTAATAAAATAATCAAATTTGCGTTGATCTTTTATTCTATATTCTTTGCAACTTACAATACTCTGGACAGTTTTCATAGAGCGAAAAACCGTGGCATTGTGAACTTGTAATCAAGGCTTTTACAAATAATAAATCCATTTTCTTAGTTATATTTCTAAACGATTAGATGTGTAATAGTTAAAATATGACTAAGTGAATCTTATTATTATACACCACACTATATATCAGCATCTATCTATCTATTTTACAAAGCATTTTATGTAAATACTGGGTTTTATTCGCTTTGTAATTGGTAGAGAGTGAGTCACCTGAACCATCGCATTTCAGGTTGGTTTCGCCAGTATTGTAGGGAATATTTAATGAAAATTATTATTACGTCATAGTAAGTATTTATATTTCACTTTATGGTGAAATGGTGATAGAAAAGAAAATGTAAAGCTTTAATTAACACCAAATCAGATTTATATTTATAAATTCTACTTTTAGACTCACAGTTTGTGGCAACATCAAATCAATATGATTCCAGTTTGTTTTCCGGTTATCGAATAACGGAACATTTGGATGTCTTGGGCAATAATTAAGTACAAGTAATTACAAGTATAAATTAAGTACAAGTAATTACAAGTATAAATTAAGTACAAGTTAAGTACAAGTATAAAAATCAGCCTTCAAATTCTGTAGCTATTTCTCTTTGTATATTAATAGATTTTAGAAATTTTTCAAAATACATTATCACTAGAAAAATTAATTATATTTGAACATACACGTCAGAATCAGTCGAATGAGAACTTTCATCGAAAAAACTTTCTGTCCAATTATCCTCATCACTAAAATCACACTCTGCTTCATTTAAAAGTCTCTGGAGCTCTGTTTTATAACGAGTAGATTGCATCAGTAGATTGGATGATGTAACGAGCACCAAGTTTTAGAGTCATCTGCTAAGCCTTGTATAAAAGCGGAACACTAAAAAAAAAGGAGATGCGGTCTGACAGACGTCACGCTGAGAAATAGCTGAAATATTTGAAAAAGCATCTGCTGAAACCGGCTGAATAAGTGCACGTGTAGTGAAGATCACGAAACAGGAAGCTACAGGGTCAATCCATTCGATTGAGCTAAAAATACAATAAGGGTGATCGAAAGTCCATCTTTAGTGATCTGACAGACCGCACCTCCCCAGTTAAGGGTAAATTTTATATTGTCTTGAAAAGAGAAAATATTTTATTAAAAGATGAGTACTTTTTGTCATTGACATATATCCATGTGATTGAGATTTATTATTTCCCAACCTAGCAACGTCATAAATTTAATGCGAGCTTAAACTTTTCATCCTTTACTAAAAATCCATTTTTTTTTATAAAACAATTTATGATTGCCTCTTGACACCTTTTCTTGTATCCGGAACAAACTATTGAAAACTCTTCACTTCTTGAAATAAATCGCACGCATCAAATACTCTCCGAGACTACACAAAAGTCGACGTAAAAATGTTCAGTAAACAAGTTTTGACGTAACATCTATTTCATTTAGATGCCGGAATTGTTTCTTTCTTTTTTTAATTGTAAAAATGAAGAAAAGCCCGCTGAAGGAAAAGATACCGTTATAAAATATTCAAGTGCATACCATGTTCCATCTTCTTGAGATTAATGCAACACCTTTTTTTTCTAATATAATAAATGTTATCAGACAATCGTTTTGCGTTTTTCCATAGTAAGCATTGGATTTATTATCTTTTCAAAATTGCTGTTTTTGTTTTTACTCACCATTTTCTTACGAAGTAGACAGAATGAGAGAATGATTAGTATTCTTTTGAGAAAATAAAAATTATTGATTTTCAGTGGAATATTATGATTGAAGGCAGTTGCACTGCACTGGATTTTTATTATAGAGGGCGTCCCAAAATTAATGGAAAATTTGAATTTGTCACCATTCATGCAGAAAGGTAAAATGTTGGCAACCCTAATAAAAAAATCATTTGACAGTTGATAGTTTAGGGTTAGTAAAAAATTGAGCATTACACGATAGAACAACGCGTTAACGCAAAGAAATTCATTTTTTACTTTAAATTGGTATATTTTTATTGAATCGTGAAGTACACAAAATAGGGTTATGTATGGAATAAAACATAGGGCAAATACCCTTTATGGCTTTGCTGGGACTTACGCACTCTTTTGTCGAAATTTTCCAAGACTGTTTTGTATAAACGCGACTGTTTTATACGAATAAAATTTTGTTGATGAGCTTTGAATTTCCTCCTTCAATGCTTGTGGGCTGGTTGGCATAGACCTTTGTCTCCTTATAGCCCCATAACAAGATATCCAATGGTGATAAATTACACTATCTAGGTGGCTAATTCTCAAATTTATGGACTGTGGCCGCCAGACTTTCATTCTTTTTTAAATATTGTTCCACAATGAAAACACATCGTTCAATCTTGTAATGCTCCATTTTCACTAATCCTAAACTATCAGCTGTTAAATGGTTGTTTTAATAGGTTTGCCAAGACTATACTGCACGAATGGTGGCAAATTCAAAACTTGCTTTAATTTTGGGATGCCCTTTATAATCGTCATTTTCACAATAACTATGTTAACAATCCATTCAAATCTTCAAGTTAGGATATATCTTTTATTGCATACTCTTCATTGCTCACAACATACCTTGCAGTTTATAAGAAAAAGAATCTTAGTAAAATGTAGCGATAGCAAATGGTTGTTTTAATAGGTTTGCCAACACTATACTGCACGAATGGTGGCAAATTCAAAACTTGCTTTAATTTTGGGATGCCCTTTATAATCGTCATTTTCACAATAACTATGTTAACAATCCATTCAAATCTTCAAGTTAGGATATATCTTTTATTGCATACTCTTCATTGCTCACAACATACCTTGCAGTTTATAAGAAAAAGAATCTTAGTAAAATGTAGCGATAGCAAATGGTTGTTTTAATAGGTTTGCCAAGACTATACTGCACGAATGGTGGCAAATTCAAAACTTGCTTTAATTTTGGGATGCCCTTTATAATCGTCATTTTCACAATAACTATGTTAACAATCCATTCAAATCTTCAAGTTAGGATATATCTTTTATTGCATACTCTTCATTGCTCACAACATACCTTGCAGTTTATAAGAAAAAGAATCTTAGTAAAATGTAGCGATAGCAAATGGTTGTTTTAATAGGTTTGCCAACACTATACTGCACGAATGGTGGCAAATTCAAAACTTGCTTTAATTTTGGGATGCCCTTTATAATCGTCATTTTCACAATAACTATGTTAACAATCCATTCAAATCTTCAAGTTAGGATATATCTTTTATTGCATACTCTTCATTGCTCACAACATACCTTGCAGTTTATAAGAAAAAGAATCTTAGTAAAATGTAGCGATAGCAAATGGTTGTTTTAATAGGTTTGCCAACACTATACTGCACGAATGGTGGCAAATTCAAAACTTGCTTTAATTTTGGGATGCCCTTTATAATCGTCATTTTCACAATAACTATGTTAACAATCCATTCAAATCTTCAAGTTAGGATATATCTTTTATTGCATACTCTTCATTGCTCACAACATTCCTTGCAGTTTATAAGAAAAAGAATCTTAGTAAAATGTAGCGATAGCAAATGGTTGTTTTAATAGGTTTGCCAAGACTATACTGCACGAATGGTGGCAAATTCAAAACTTGCTTTAATTTTGGGATGCCCTTTATAATCGTCATTTTCAAAATAACTATGTTAACAATCCATTCATATCTTCAAGTTAAGATATATATTTTATTGTATACTCTTCATTGCTCACAACATTCCTTGCAGTTTATAAGAAAAAGAATCTTAGTAAAATGTAGCGATAGCAAATGGTTGTTTTAATAGGTTTGCCAACACTATACTGCACGAATGGTGGCAAATTCAAAACTTGCTTTAATTTTGGGATGCCCTTTATAATCGTCATTTTCACAATAACTATGTTAACAATCCATTCAAATCTTCAAGTTAAGATATATATTTTATTGTATACTCTTCATTGCTCACAACATTCCTTGCAGTTTATAAGAAAAAGAATCTTAGTAAAATGTAGCGATAGCAAATGGTTGTTTTAATAGGTTTGCCAAGACTATACTGCACGAATGGTGGCAAATTCAAAACTTGCTTTAATTTTGGGATGCCCTTTATAATCGTCATTTTCACAATAACTATGTTAACAATCCATTCAAATCTTCAAGTTAAGATATATCTTTTATTGTATACTCTTCATTGCTCACAACATTCCTTGCAGTTTATAAGAAAAAGAATCTTAGTAAAATGTAGCGATAGCAAATGTATTTCACCGAGAATAATTTTCATAAACATACAGAGTATGAAAAAAATATCAAAAAGATATTGCAGACTATTTTAGAATACAAAAATTGTGCTTTGAAACTGAAATAATTATCTATTAATAGTATGAATGCGATAATAGTCATTAAAAAATTTTGCAAACAGAGGAAGAGAATGTACTGCAACCTAACAAATATCAGGCCTTTATTATCTAAAATATTCAAATTAATCGTATACATCGTGCATATTTTAACCACTTCTGTCTAATCTATAATTTTATTTGGAAGTCCCTTTCTGAAATATTTAGTCATATTGCCTCTATACACGTCCAGATTTGCGAAAGTGTTACCGATGCAGGAGTTTGTACACGAATTGACCTCTAGATTATGACTCATAAACGCTCAATGGGATTCATGCCGGACGATCTACTCTGTCAAATCCTTCGCTGGAATTACGTAGAATGTTCTCAAACCAATCGCGAACAACTGTGGTCCGATGATATGGCACCATCCATAAAATTTCCATCGTTCTTTGGGTGCATGACGTCCATGAATGACTGCGAGCTACTTCAGTTATCAGTTCAGATGAACTAGAGCACTCAGTTCTTTCAGTGTAAAGTCAGCGCACATCATTATGGAGCCATCATGCTCAGTCCCTTGATGGCACTTATGACCATCGCTCCGTGAGATTTACGATACATTCGAAACCTACCATCAGCTCTTACCAATTCAGATAACAAGTCATCTAACCAAGCCACGATTTTCCAGTCATCTAAGGTCCAGCCGTTATGGTCACGAACCCAGGACTGTCACTCGAGGCAATACCATGCAATAAGTAAAGACACTCAAGTCGGTCTTCTGCTGCCGTAGCCCATCAAAGCCAAATTTCACCCCACTGTTCAAACATGCACATCTATTGTACATTCCAGGAAGTGTTCCCTGCCTGTTAACACTAACAATTCTATGCATACATTGCTGATATCAATCATTAAGTGCAGATGGTCGGCCACTGTGTTGTCCATAGTGTAATGTTATGGCTAAAATTAAGTATTCTCTGGATCTAAGAAGGATCTCGGTATGTTTGAATTCCCTAAAGATTTCCCAAATGGAATGTACCATGAGTCTAGCTTTAACTATCACGCCGCGTTCAAAAACTGTTAATTCCCATCATGTGGCTCATAATCACTTCAGTAACCTTTCCACATGAATCGGTTGAACAGAAATAAAATCATTGTCAATGCATTGCTCATTGGATACATTTTGCATGCGATATATCTGCTATCTCTATATTTGCATATTGCCGTCTCATAATTTGCGAGCGTGTGTGTTTGTTGACACATAGTGAGTGATTCGAATGTTACATCCTACACAGTACCTAATACAAATTCACAGTACCTAATGTTCGTCAAACATTGATCTGAATGTTACATTGAAACAGTGAATGCGAACAGAGCAACAGGGTTACAGAAATAAATCGTCACATCATTCCTTAATATGTTTAACTTATCTGTATTATCAAAATTCATTTATGAAAAAAGATACTTAAATATTACTTTGTACTTTTAAAGTGGCTTGAATACAAAGTAGAAAGTTATTAAAAGTGACAACGATCTTATTTACTCACTTTTAAAATGAGTAAATAATGAACTCATATATCAAAACTTATAACTTATATTAACTGCTTTATAGTACATTTTCACTTTTCCGTATATGTAGTGATAAGAAAGCATAGGAATCGTCAAGAACTATCAATTTTGATGATTCCCCATGTTTTGAGCCTACCTAAGATCGAAAAAAAAACATTTTTATAAAATTGCTATCTATCTATCTGTCTCAGACAAAGATAACTCAATAACGCTTTGATCGATACTGATGAAACTTGACATACTGTTTTTATATCAAATTAAGTAGATTTCTATCAGAGTTTTTGCAAAACGACTCAGAGGAAGTCTGTCTGTCCGGCTGTTCGAATATAATGTAATATGATAGTTACAAAACCAAGTGAACCAGATAGACAAAATTCGATTTACAGTTTTCGAATCTATGATGTTGTTGTTGTTGTTGCTAATCTCCATGGTCTGACTTAGTCAGATCAAATCCAAAAATCCGTTGACAAGAAGAAAGTCAAAAGCGAGGAAGGGAGAAGAATAAATTTCTCCCCAATGAAATCCTAAAAAGTCCAGAATATGTTCAGCAGAGGCCTGATGTTGGCAGCATTTCGGGCAAAGAGGGTAAAATTTTTCACACTGAGAAAAGAAAAGACATTTAAGGTGGCCACTGGCAAGGCGCGACATGCAAGTGTTGGTTTTTCTATCACAAGAAAGAATTATGGACTGGCCCGGCGTATTGTCTCTATAGCCATCATGAGTAGGGGGAACCATCCAATTCTTCTTATTTAGGAATTTCGCCTGAGAGAACAGTATGTGAGCTCAGCAGAACATGAAATCGCTAGGCTGCTTCCTTTCTTTGCATGCCTGTCTGCTATTTCGTTACCAAGTAGATCCACATGAGATGGGATCCACTGGAAATGAATATCATGTTGAAGTGAAATCAGCTTCAACTTCTGAAGAATAGCTAAACTTGCTTTATCCCCAACATAGGTCCAATTGTTAAGGTGTCCCATTGAGCTGCGGCTATCAGTAAGAATCCAAAGGTTCTTATAATTATTTTCGTGTAAAATGGTCTCAAGTCCCTCATCGATTGCTAGAAGTTCGCTTCTAAAAACGGAACAGAAGTCTGTATTTCGCTGACATAGAGAAAAACTAGACTGAGGAGTTACAATATAGATGATGCTTATCGGACGAGGCCCTCTGCCTAAACCTCGTACGCGTCCCTGATTTGACTGTGCGACGGACGATCCAGGATTGAGATCATTTGTCAACCGATTCATGGGAAGGGAAGTGCAGCTTCTGTGAGTCAAAAGACTGGAGCACCTGGAGGTAGAAGACTGTCTTATCTCCTTCGCCTGCAGATTTTAGCTGGGCATAGTGGAATGGCCTTCACGCCTTGGTTGACCCTACCAGGAGCAAGCTCCCGACGTAATTCACCCATTCCGCCCAGGGACACCCTCCGATGAGGCAAAACGGTATCTATAATGTAGATACCGTTAATTTTTGAAACAAATAGATCCAAGAATTGATTTTTTTTTTCGCTCTGTACTTTCCGAAATACGTAAACTCAATAATTCAAAAACATAATGACTTAAATCAATCAAATTCGGTATGGCATTTTGTGACTACAAGTGCAGTTTTGTGTCAAATTTTTGTTTCATTCGGTCGAGAGAAACTTGTCACAAATTCGATTTCTAGATATTATTACAGCATGTCAGAAATAATTATGAAAACAGCTCTACAAGAATCCCACGACAGATTCAATGAAAAAGCTAAATTTCCCGCCAAAGGTAAATATTTCATAACTATTGTACACCATTGCCATGCAAGGCGTTCAATCGGGCAACAATTTTATTAGAAAGTATGCGAGAAAGTTTAGAGGCGACCACTCCCACTGATTAATAATGTTTTTTTTTAACAAATTATAGCTCCTATATTAATTTTCTAGTATAACAAAGAAGTGAACCTTTTATGAATAACAAAAAAGTTTTTTTTTTCAGCGTCATATATCCATTTGGGATTTATTATTTCCCAACCAAAAAATGTCATAAATTTAATACGTGCTTGAAAAATTTCATCCTAAAACGAAAGTCAATTCTTATTTTTAAAAACAAGTTATGATTGCTTCTTGGCATCTTTTTTTGTATCCGGAACAAACTATTGAAAACCCTTCACTTCTTGAAATAAATCGTATGCATCATGGGCTTTCTGTAACTACAGAAAAGCCGACGTAAAAATGTTCAGCAAACACGTTTTGACGTAGCATCCATTTCTTTTAGTTTACTGAATTTTGTTTTCTTCTTTTCTTTATGTTAAAAGAAAGATATGTCTTTACAAAAAAAGGGTACCGTTATAAAATATTCAAGTGTATACCTTGCATCTCTCCTTCCTCAAATAAAAGCATCACCTCCTTTCTCGTAGTACAGATGCATTTTAAATAAATGTCAACCGACAGTTGTGTGTTTACTCTCAGGAAAGTTTGGATTTTCCTTTATTTTGAAAAAAAGTTGGTTTTTCTTTTTCCTTTTCCCTTGGTATCGTAAAGATAACACACTAAAAAAAATGCATTTTCTTATGAGCATAAAAAAGAATAGCATTTTATTGGATTTATTTTCTACTAGCCTCCTTTGGCGACCAGCGGGTTCGATAATCTTAATGTTCGTTTAAATTTTAATAATTAAATATTTTACGCAATTCCTACTTTATTAGATTCTTCAGCAAAATATTTTAAAACAAATTTTGATAGTCATATAATTCACTCCTAATATTATAAAGGCCTTCAATCATAACGTAATATGTATCTCTCTAATTTTCTGTTAGCTCCTGTAGAATTTATGCTTTAAATTAAAGAGGAAAGAATTAATCTACAATTAATATAATAATATATTTGTACTGAAACAAAGCATTTTTTTATCATATGATTACTGATAACAGAGTCACTGAGCGTTTAAACTTTATGGGCACTAAAGAATATCTTTCTTAATTTATGTAATATCTCAAGAATTTGTCAACAAAATTTTCTCAGATTCATCAGGAAAAGATCGATTAATTAAAAATGTTTCATTTTAAATGCATCAAACACTCAAGAAATAAAATGAATCGTTTAAAATAATCGGTCGAAAACAGGTTTTAAAAAACTACTTAAAAAAAGATGTACTTAAAACTATATACAAAAAATATATAACTAACATAAATACAATTTAATTACAAAAGCATGCAACTAACCTAAAAATAATTTAAATCATCAGTTGATAATGGTTGTCATGGCAACAATCAGAACAGAATGCGCATGCGTGAATTTTCTTCGCCAGTTACGTTAACGCAAATGCGTGAATTTTTCTACGCCAGTTGGGGTAACGCTATGCAGATTAGACATTTTTAATTTTCTTTATTCAGTCTTATTTTAATTCAAAAGTACTTCAGAACGAATCTGAAAGATCGATTAATTAACAATGTTTAATTTTAAATGCATCAAACATTAAGAAAATAAACAGAATCGTTTGAAATAATCGGCCGAAAAATGTTAATCCTAGCCTCATTACTGTTGGGGAAAAAAACTGAAGCCTTACTTATTTGGCGGTGGGGAAAAATGGAAGATTTTTTTGGCGGGAAAGTTGGCGGTGGGGAAGATGGAAGTTTTTTTGGCGGGAAAGTTAGTTTTTAAATAATAATTAAAATTCTAATTAAAAATTCAAAAAAAGGGACCACAGGTGCACATTCCCGACCTCTAAGGTATACATGTACCAAATTTGGTAGCTGTATGCCAAATGACCTGGCCTGTAGAGCGCCAACACACACACACACACACACACACACACATTGAGCTTTATTATAAGTATAGATTATCCTTTTCGGACATTCATTTATCTAGTAGGTTATTGAAAATCAAATCGTTTTCTATAAAAGTAGTATTCAATCGCATCTACATAACTTGACATTTGTCACATTAATTGTTTTGATCCTTTTTCCTTTTAAGTCTTCAACCCATGCACCCTTTTCCGAACATAAGCACACGTGCGGAGTCCTTCTGGTATTACCTGGTATACCAGAAGGACTCTGCAATATGATAATGGGTAACCAATTACCAATATGATAATGGGTAAATTATCAGGTATTTACCCATTATCATATTGGCTATCTAATTAGAATAAAAATAAAATATGTTCGGAATATATAAATGTTTTCCATGGAAATATGTTTTTATTTAAGATACAAATGAGAATTTTAAAAAGAAAAAATAAATTTAACTTAGCCCCCTTTTTTTCCATACCATTTCTGTATTCTTTTCATTTTCCCCCAGTTCATTCCTATAAAACATATTATTTTTAATATAAGCAGTCCTTAATATAAGTAGTGCTTTATAAAAATATTGCAGAAAAGGAAAATCTACATTTTGAATATAGTTTAACCTAAAATTGAAGCTTAAACATACTGTGGTGGTAACGTCATAAGCCAGAAAACTTCCGGAGACGAGTGTACACTTTTGTCTAGTGGCTTTGTTATTCGGCTATGAACCCTAAGGTTGCGAGTTCGAACTTCACCCTGTTCATTGGTGACCTCGGACGATGAATCTTCAACCTCCGTATAGCTATTGTGGCGCCATCTATCCACAGCAAACCAAAGTCGTCAGACTCACTTGACGCAGCAACACGAAAAGGCCACAGCAACCCAAAGTCGTCAGATTTATTTGACGCAGCAACAGCAACCACTCACCAAAACAAGCTCGCCATAACGCTTGGCGCTACTAAAATGGGTACAGACACATTAGATTCAACAACCCTATCGTTCGTCTCACCTCCGACTCACTGGAGGGAGAGTCTGTGGTGAAAAGTTATAAGCCAGTTAACAGCTACGCTACCCGATAATTGATTTGGTATCGTGGTCATGTTACTGGGTTGCAAACCACAAGGTCCCAGGTTCTATGTTCTTCGCATTCCAATTCTCTTCAATACTACTTTGAAAAGTCATATCTTTTGTCTTTCATTTTTATATACATACTCAAAAAATAATTGTATTATTTCTTATTCGAAAGAAAATGAATTGTTAACATAAATTTCAAGATAATTTATTCATATTATAAAAGAATACATTTTATGTAATGATTTGCTACATTTTTTTCAAGATCAAGAAAGAATTCGATAAAATTTTCTGGAGTATTCAGAAACAGCGTTTTTGTTTCGTTTCTGTATCAGGATCACTTTCCAAAATCTCATGAATATATGATGAATCTGAGCTATCATTATTCTGTCTATAAGTAGTTTAGTTTAGTTATATTAACGTCCGGTTGTAAAGCAACACTAGGGCCATTTTAGGACTGAACTCGTAATTTTCAACCGCGGTCAGATGACGAGGTCGACGCCTGAGCTGACACCCCCCTCTCCATACCGCACCACACCAGCGGGTGGACATTTGGTCAGACGGATTTAACGTGCAAAAGACCCCCTTACACGACGGTTATTTGGTGGAATCGGGTTACGAACCTGAAACCCTGCGGCTCACAAGCCGAGACCTTACCACCAGGCCTCCGCGGCCCGTCTAAAAGTAGGAAGACATGCGAGAAGATCTCTGAATATGTGTTGTTAACTGGCATACTCATAACATTATATGAATCTGAAAAGCTAGCACATGCAGTGATTAGTTTGACCCCAACCCTCTTGTAAAAAATGAGATTCATTGTTTCATTGATCTCTGATGTTTTAAGCTTCTTTTAGCTCCCTCGTGGTGGTATAGGAAGTAACAAGTATAAATTTTTATAAATTCCTAGAATTTCTAAACAAAAATGTAAGTATGGGGTTAAAAAGACCCCTTGTATATGTTGACGGTTTAAATTTAATGTTCATCACTTTTTAATTGTTTTTATAGAACTGTTTAAGAAATTTTGTGTTGCAACTTATCTGATACTTTCAGAAAAATAGTTGCATTGAATTAAAATCGGAAATGTAATGCAAATCATCGCAACGTAGGATATTTTCATGACACTACAATTTTAGCATATTTTTATTGTTTCAATCCAATTTCCAAGCTTTAAAACCATGGATGGATGCGCTTATGTAATGATAACTTATTGTCCCTTAACCCAACAATAGGAACCTGCAAAATATAGAAGATCTCTTCATATGTTATTTGGATTGGATTGACTCAAAGTTGGGGGGACTAAGGGGACAATAAAATGAAACTGTTTTCAAACGATATACAATTATATAGAAAAAGGAAATATAATTTTTGGCAGTGGTAAAAAAAAGTCAATTGCATTTAATCAACAAATTAGCCGCATGAATAAAAGTGAAAACTCATAATTAGTTTGGTGTGCCATTGGAATAATTATGGTTAAAAACAGATTAAATGAATTTAATTAACAAATAAGCCGGTTAAATAGAAATGCAAGTTCATAATTAGTTTGATGTGCCACTAGAAATTCGAACTATCTAATAGTTTTCCCACAAATTTTTCTCAGCTTGGTAAGTAATAAAAGTAAATATTTAATGATTGTTATGTGAACAATATATCACAGACACATCATCTTTCCAATTATCATAAACTTCTGTAGAACATTGAAAAAAAAATTACTTTTAATGTCGCCATTCCTATTATACGGAAACATTGGAACTAATTTAAATTGATTTCTATATTTAAATCCGACATATCATTCATAATATTTAATTAAATTTATTTATTGTTTATAATTTACTAAGAATAAAAATTAATTTATAAGAACACTTGATCATGTTTGACTGTTTTTAAAAATCGTTTGATACAATTATTATATTTTTTTAAATGTATAATCATGTTAATCTATACTTATAATAAAGCTCAATGTGTGTGTGTGTGTGTGTGTGTGTGTGTGTGTGTGTGTGTGTGTGTGTGTGTGTGTGTGTGTGTGTGTTGGCGCTCTACAGGCCAGGTCATTTGACATACAGCTATCAAATTTGGTACATGCATACCTTAGAGGTCGGGAATGTGCACCTGGGGTCTCTTTTTTGAAATTTTAATTAGAATTTTAATTATTAATTAAAAACTAACTTTCCCGCCAAAAAAATCTTCCATTTTCCCCACCGCCAAAAGAGTAAGGCTTCAGCTTTTTTTTTCTCCCAACAGAAATGAGGCTAGTTTTAACGTTTTTCGGCGGATTATTTCAAACGATTCTGTTTATTTTCTTAATTTTTTATGCATTTAAAATGAAACATTGTTAATGAATCCATGTTTCAGATTCATTCTGAAGTACTTTTGAATTAAAATAACACAGAATAAAGGAAATTAAAACTGTATTATCTGCATAGCGTTACCCCAACTGGCATAGAAAAATTCACGCATTTGCGTTACCGTAATTGGCGAAGAAAATTCAGGGAATGCGCATTCTGTTCCGATTGTTGCCATGACAACCATTATCAAGGGACGATTTAAATTATTTTTAGATCAGTTGCATGCTTTTGTAAGTAAATTGTATTTATGTTAGTTATATATTTTTTGTATATGCTTATAGTTTTAAGTAGTTTTTTTAAACCTGTTTTCGACCGATTATTTTAAACGATTCATTTTATTTTCTTAGTGTTTGATGCATTTAAAATGAAACATTGTTAATGAATCGATCTGTTCATGATGAATCTGAGAAAATTTTGTTGACAAATTCTTGCGATATTACATAAATTAAGAAAGATATTCTTTAGTGCCCATAAAGTTTAAACGCTCAGTGACTCTATTATCAGTAATCATATTATTAAAAAAATGCTTTGTTTCAGTAAAAAATATTATTATATTAATTGCAGATTAATCCTTTCCACTTTAATTTAAAGCATAAATTCTACGGGAGCTAACAGAAAATTAGAGAGATACATATTACGTTATGACTGAAGGTCTTTATAATATTATGAGTGAATTGAAATTTGAAATTTTGAAATATTTTAATGAAGAAGCTATTAAAGTAGGAATTACATAAAATATTTAAGTATTAAAATTTTAACGAGCATTAAGATTGGCGAACCGGCTGGTCGCCAAAGGCGGCTAGTATTAAATAAAAAATAAACATTTCATCTCATATATAAGCATTTATAATTAAAATAAGCATTTATAAATTTTTAACACTTTAATTTTTAACATTTAAATGAAAAATCGATTGAACAGACAATTTTTAGAATTTTATTATATTTTGTCATAATACTTCAAAATATCCTATAGGGTTTTAAAAGAGAATGGAATATTTTGAAATATTTTCTTCAATTGTTTTGGTTTGAATCGCATAAAAATACATGCTGGATGGGCAGTAGAAATATTATATTTTTGTTTTTCTTTTTTTCATAAAAACTTCTCATCAGTTCCGTTGCAGCCTACGAGGAACCAACAGCATTTGTTTTTAAGAAAATATAACATTGCATAGAACGATTACTGTCAATGCAATAATAAAAATAGATATGTTGTTATGTTGTTTGTTCACATGTTAAAAGTAAACTCTTTAAATAATTGGCACAGAATTGTTATATAGTATGCATTCCCTACAATAAATTTAACTTGCCAGATAAAGCCTGACATAGCATACAGTATTTACGAAATATGCAGCGATTCATCTCTTGCATGCGTTAACAGTATCCAAAAAATGAATGAAATGAATAAATGAATGAATGAAACACCGCCGGCCGAAGACTCTCCGTGTGTGGTGGTGGCTGACGCGCGTTAAATGTGTCGTGGTCACAAAGTCCTCCATGTCGAGAGTAATACCACTGGGGGTACTGGATCAGGGGTGATCGTTCTCTGATTCGGGTGTAAATTACGATCTGTAGTTGAGTGAATGAAGTCCGCCCCGTAAAAAGGGCTGTGACGTGTGTGTAGCTAAGTCGTTCTCTTGGCCTTAGATGGCGCTACTATAGAAACAAGAGGCGCCCCCCTCCCAGGCCTAAATCCGCTGTCTTCGAACAGCGGGCTTGCCTATGGCAAGTGCCATAAGAAACAACAACAACAACAACAAATGAATATGTGTTTTAAAAATGTTTTTCTCGACCGATTGAAACAAAATTTTGACACAATATCCTATACCACATTTGAAACATTGAAGTCATTGCGTTTTTGAATGATCGAATTTACATGTTTCTGAATGAACAGACTGACAGATGATCAACCCAACGTTGCATTAATCTCAAAATTTGACAAGTGTCTACGATATAAATATTAAGTATATGTGCCGAAGTTTATCCATCTAGCACTCTTAGTTTTTTGTTTATCATGTTAACTTATATTAGAACAGCCGGAAAGGCAGATTTCATCTGAACTTATGCTCATAATTTCACAAATATCTACACATTTGGTGAAACACAATACGTCAAATTTCATCCGTATAACTCAAAAGGTTTTTAAGTTATCATTGTCACAGGCAGAGAGACAGTTTTCACTGTTACAGATAGAAAGACAGGACATTTTCCAAAAATGTGTTTTTCGAATTCAGGGAGAACATGCAGATGGTTAAAATGTCAAGTTCGAATTTTTTCACGATTACTGCACTTTTTCTATACTACGCATACTAGAAAGTAAAAAGTGTTATTCAGTCTAAAGAAATTCCGAGTTGATAAGTTCATTTATTTAAAACATACTTAGATCTATAAATTAAACTTTTGTGTTTTATTCCGTACCGAGTTTTATTCTATACTAGCCGCCTTTGGCGACCAGCGGGTTCGTCAATCTTAATGTTCGTTAAAATTTTAATAATTAAATATTTCATGCAATTCCTACTTTAATAGCTTCTTCATCAAAGTATTTTAAAACTTTGATAAAAAATTTTGATAGTCATCTAATTCACTCATAATATTATAAACGCCTTCAGTCATAACGTAATATGTATCTCTCTAATTTTCTGTTAGCTCCCGTAGAATTTATGCTTTAAATTAAAGTGGAAAGGATTCATCTGCAATTAATATAATAATATTTTTTACTGAAACAAAGTTTTTTTTTTTTTTTTTTGTAATATGATTATTGAAAACAGTCACTGAGCGTTTAATCTTTATGGGCACTAAAGAATATCGTTCTTAATTTATGTAATATTTCAAGAATTTGTCAACAAAATTTTCTCAGATTCATCATGAGCAGATCGATTCATTAACAATGTTTCATTTTAAATGCATCAAACACTAAGAAAATAATACGAATCGTTTAAAATAATCGGTCGAAAACAGGTTAAAAAAATACTTAAAAAATGATGTACTTAAAACTATAAGCATATACAAAAAATATATAACTAACATAGATACAATTTAATTATAAAAGCATGCAACTAACCTAAAAATAATTTAAATCAAATCCGCATCCGTTGATAATATTTGTCAATAATCAGAACACAATGCGCATGCGTGAATTGTCAACGCCCGTTACGGTAACGCAAATGCGTGAATTTTTCTACGCCAGTTGTGGTAACGCTATGTAGATTAGAAATTTTTAATTTCCTTTATTCTGTGTTATTTTAATTCAAAAGTACTTCAGAATGAATCTGAAAGATCGATTCATTAACAATGTTTCATTTTAAATGCATGAAACATTATGAAAATAAACAGAATCGTTTGAAATAATCGGCCGAAAAATCTTAAGCCTAGCCTCATTAGCGTGGGAAAAAACTGAAGACTTACTCATTTGGCGATGGGGAAAATGAAAAGATTATTTTTGGCGGGAAAGTTAGTTCTTAATTAATAATTAAAATTATAATTAAAAATTCAAAAAAGGGACCCCAGGTGCACATTTTCGACCTCCAAGTACATGTACCATATTTGGTAGCTGTAGGTCAAACGGTCTGGCCTGTAGAGCGCCAACACACACACACACACACACACACACATTGAGCTTTATATAAGTATAGATATTCGGTCATAGAATTCAAGCCTAAGTAGAAATATGTCAAAATTGTGAATAATTACCTGTAAGATAAACAATCAACATAATATTTTAAAATTAATTTAATTACTTAACCCTAAATAGCGATTACATAAAAATTAATTTAATAAGGAATTGTCGCATTATGAACGGTCTGTATCATATTTTTAAACTGATTTAATGATATGACTGCAAAGAAATCTTAATTTAAATATCCGATAAACTATTCCAATTATTCCTAACTTTTGCATAACTGCAACTTTAAATTTATTTCAACAAAATTTTAAAAGTTTCCTCGAGATTATCCTGAAGTTAAAAAAAATATTTAATACAAGTTTTCAGAAATATTTCACAAGAATTTTAAATTCCAGATATACTTTTGAATTTCGAACACCAATTATCGTGTCTGTAAAATACTGATTTCAATGGGAATTTTAAATTAATTTCTTTGAGGGGTTAAAAACTTTATTTTTACGAAATAATGAAGAAATGAAAGCTTTAAATAGAATTACCCTGAATTAAATGATGAATTAATTCAGAATAAAAATAATTATCTCATCAAATATTTTAAGTAAGATAATGCTTTTAGCAATTTAATGTATTCAGATATAAAAAAGAATCCGTCTTTAATATAAAATTATATTATTATTTCATTCATTGAATTCTATTACAAAATTATTTCGTATTTCAAAGCTACTTTAATTATTTTTATTAATATACTTTTTCAAAAAACTAACAACAGTATAATCAATCACAACAGGTAGCGAGAAATGTTAAATGCTCTGTATGATTTCATTGCTTTATTTGACTTTGGAAATTAACGGATACCAATACTATCTATTTTTTTCCATTTTTAGAATAAATATATGTAATACGTTTAGTTTGCACATGCTTTTAAAATAAATTTTTTCTCTGTTTTTTTCAAACTTTAGTAGCAGAAATTAAAAATCATTTTAATTGATTTTCCTGATTGGCTATAATCGAAATTCTGATGAAAACTGTTGACATGACAATTTGGAAGGGATATCTAAAAGCAATTAACGCTCTATTGCAAATAAAAAGAATCTCCGTTTTTAGATGACTTCAGATTATAAATATTTTTTTTTTACTACCGTTTCATTTTCGTGTCTCACGTGCTCTTTTCTCAAAGGACATAGTTCATACTTTTGATCACATTTTCAATTGTTTTTTCTTTCTCATTTATAGGAAAAGAGTAAGTGTGAAAAATATTTGTATTCAAGTCTTTGACAAATTTTCAGTTTTCAGAGTTCCCCAAATCAAAAACACAGTTTTGAAGTATGTGTACCGGCGTTATTGTTTCTAATGGCACTTGTCATAGACAAGCCCGCCCACTTCAGAAGCCAGTGATTTTAAACCAAGAGAGCATCTCTTGTTTTTCAAAAGCGCCATCTAGGGCCAAGGGAAGGACACGTCAAAACTCTTTCTACGGGGCGGAGTTCATTTATGCATTTCATTCACTCATCCACAGATCGTAATTTAGACATGAATCAGAGAACAATCACCCCTGATTCAGTACCCCCAGTAGCATTGCTCTTGACATGGAGGACTTTGTGACCACGACAGATTTATACGCGCTCCAGCCACCACACACACGGAGAGTCTTCGGCCAGCGAGATACGAACTCGCTTTCCAAGGGATGCGAATCCAACGCCCTACCAACCAGGCTATCCCGACTTCTGATGCGGGTCTGTGAACAGAAGATGTGATCGCAATACTTTGTTTCTACGACATCCTTTCGCTGTTGGACAGGCACGCTTTTTACTCTAAAAGGCGTATGTCATAAACTTCTGAATATAATTTCAATTTCTTTTTACTTTCTTGTTTATTGAAAAAAAACTATAATAATCACCAAAAACTTCTAATTCGAAATTTTGACAAAATTTCATGTTTCAAAACAACCCTGAATTTTAAAAATATTTTTGATATATGTCTGTCTATGAGCAGGATAATATTGAAACATTTGTATTAGACGTATTTAATTTAGAATACTCCCTTATATGCTGTTAGAGTCAATTAATATATTGCTCAAAAAATTACGCAATCTAACTTTTTATATACTTCCCCGGTCATATTTAGCAAAACTTCTGAACCTTCAAAAATATACGATAAAATAATGTATTGTTTTATGATTCAAACTGACCGAGTTACAGCTGTTTGGCCTGAACGGGAGAATTTACACATTTTTTGAAAAGATACATTTTTAAAAGTAGCACGGTGGTGCATAATTTCCTTTTTCCAACGCTCTCTTCACATCTTTCAACAAGATCTCGCAACTATTTGTAAAATTAATCTAAAACCAGCGGGGGTGGTTTTCCCGAAACATTATCGCATGTTTTTTAATGAACTCGCTCCAGAAACCGTCTTATATGGCAGTGGCATAGAATAGTTATGAAACATTAGCCTATTACGTAAATTTAGCATTTTTACTGAATCTATCGTGTTATACTGGGAGACTTATCCATGGGGATGGGCGATTAATCCATGGCATGTGGTTAATAGCATCTGGAAATCGAATCTTTATTTTAAATGTGTTTTCCTAATGGATTGAAATCAAATTTTGACATTATACTGAACTTATAGTCCCAAAGACACACAGCAAATTTGATACATTTAAATCACTGCTTTTTTTAATTATCGCGTTTACGTGTTTCTGTTTGACCAATCAACCAGTAGTTGGATTTGACTCAAACATTGACAGGTGTCTGAAATATAAGTGTACCGAATTTTATTTCTCTAGCTCTCCCCGTTTCGTAATTATTGCATTAACTTATATTCGAATATTTGGACAGACGGACTTCCACAGAACAGAATTTACTTAAAATTTGATAGAAATATGCAAATTTGGTGTACAGTCAGTGTACCAAATTCCAACTGTTTAGCTCAAAACATATTTTGTGTTATTTTTGTCATAAATTGACTGACAGACATTTCTAAAAATGTCTTTTTCGTACTCATTAAGGTCTGAAACGTGGAGATTCGTCAAAATCTCGAGTTCGAATTTTTTGATGACTCGAGATTCCTATTCGAGAAAGTAAAATGTGACTTTCAGCTTTTATTGTTCAGTTTTAGTGGCAGAACAATACATTTTTTTTTTATCTTTAAAATGTTACAGAGTCATAAATACTTTACTAAATAGAATTTATAAGACTGGAAGAACATATAAAGAGTAAGAACTCAGGACTTTTTAGAAATGTATTTAGTGACTCAATCAGCATAAGATATGATTATTCAAGTCATTCAAAATATTTTCTCCTGGAACTATATGCCTATTTCTAACTTTTTAAAAATTAGCTATTGGGCCAGGATAAAAATAGATATTTTGTAATTTAAAGCAAAAATTTTCGATATCATTTGAAAAATAAATTTCATTGATATCGAAAAAAAGGTCATTTCAAAAAGGTATTTTCAATATTTATTTCAAAATGTTGGAATTGATTGAAAAACCCTTATTTATTTATTTTGTTTACTTTTACTCTTTCATTGGGCCGCGGTGACCTGGTGATAAGGTCTCGGCTTTGGAACCGGAGAGTTTCAGGTTCGAGACCCCCATTCCATCAAAAGCCCGTGATGTAAGCGGGTCTGGTGCCCGATAAACGTCTTGGCCAAATGTCCTCCCGCTGGTGCGGCGTGAGGGGTGAGGCATCCCAGGTGTCGTCCTCGTCATCTGACCCCGATTCAAAATGACGAGGTCCTTCCCAAAATAGCTCTAGCGTTGCTTTAAAACGGAACGTTAATATAACAAAACTAAAAGTACTCTTCTATTATTATTTTCTCCCCACACACAAAAAAAAATGGCTCAATGTATAACGTGAGCCTCAGTCATGTTTATATTTACATTCTCTTAATAGACATGGAAAGTCGCGTTACTTACATGGCATCTTTTGGTACGTGAAGGACCAACGCATTCGAATGTTAATGTCCACCATTTACTTCTTTTGAGAACGGAGGAGGTAAAGTACTCCGAGGAAGCCATAAAAGAACCTGCATCTAAAGAGAGTTTGATCTGGATTGTTTAAACTGGAAATATTCAGGACCTGACAGTATTTCTTTAAAAGAGCTAGTTTAACAGGAATTTAGATTTTGTAAAGTTATAATTTTAATCAACGGGAATAGTATCCGCAGAATTTTCTCACATTCTTTTTAATAAATGTATCATCTGAATTTCATCAGATTATGAAATTTGTGCAATGTAAGAATGGCGCGGATTTTCAACTAGTTAATGAACATTGAGTTCTGGTAAAGTTTAACGAGCGGGAAGGATCTATGTAATGTATGTGTATATGTATATATATATATGTAATAATATATTAACTCTAATTTCAACTGAATTAATTTCCAAGATTTTATCTTAATTTAGCTCATAGTAACTTCATTCTAAAAATATTCTCTTATTTCGTGATCTAATTCCACTTTCGGTTTAATTAATCCCTTTGTAAAAATAATGCGCTATCAGTATTACGTATCAAATGAAAGGGATACTTTTGTTGCCCGTGTCAGAGGTCAAAACATGTATTCCATCTGCGCATGGCCGGAAATCCTATGTTATATAAGGGTAGTGATGATTTGTTCGTCCCGTCTTTGCCCTTCCTCTTTACTTCTGCTTTTCTGCCGCACTGCGCCTTCTTGTAAATAAATAATGCCTGTATCATGGAGAGAATAAAACGGAATTAAAAATACAGCGCCTCGTCTATGTCTTCAAACCTGCATTCTGCTTAAACCGAAACAACATTATATATATATATATATTTCATTTTTATTTTAGAAATAAATATTGTTATAAACAAGTTTACCTTTTTCTTTAGATGGCTACTTTTAAGAGTGAAACACTACTTTGAACAGTGACCATCATAAATGCACTTACAACTTCAAAAAGTTCACGAAAACAATAATCCAAACTAAATGATGCTAGCACATGCATTTTTCCAAAAAATTCTATTTGAAATTAACGAAGGTTTAATGCATGCGTTTTATTTCAATTCTTTCATGAACACAAGAATTCTATTTAAAATTGACGAAGGTTTAATGCATCCGTTTTATTTCAATTCTTTCATGAACACAAGAATTCTATTTAAAATTGGCGAAGGTTTAATACATCCGTTTTATTTCAATTCTTTCATGAACACAAGAATTCTATTTAAAATTGACGAAGGTTTAATGCATCCGTTTTATTTCAATTCTTTCATGAACACAAGAATTCTATTTAAAATTGACGAAGGTTTAATACATCCGTTTTATTTCAATTCTTTCATGAACACAAGAATTCTATTTAAAATTGACGAAGGTTTAATACATCCGTTTTATTTCAATTCTTTCATGAACACAAGAATTCTATTTAAAATTGACGAAGGTTTAATACATACGTTTTATTTCAATTCTTTCATGAACACAAGAATTCTATTTAAAATTGACGAAGGTTTAATGCATCCGTTTTATTTCAATTCTTTCATGAACACAAGAATTCTATTTAAAATTGACGAAGGTTTAATACATCCGTTTTATTTCAATTCTTTCATGAACACAAGAATTCTATTTAAAATTGACGAAGGTTTAATGCATCCGTTTTATTTCAATTCTTTCATGAACACAAGAATTCTATTTAAAATTGACGAAGGTTTAATGCATCCGTTTTATTTCAATTCTTTCATGAACAGAAGAATTCTATTTAAAATTGACGAAGGTTTAATACATCCGTTTTATTTCAATTCTTTCATGAACACAAGAATTCTATTTAAAATTGACGAAGGTTTAATACATCCGTTTTATTTCAATTATTTCATGAACACAAGATATGCGTGTCTCGTATATTACATTGAAAAAAAGTCAAAGGTGGGCAACAAAGGCATCTGATTTCCATAAGACCATGGAAATTTCCTTTTTAAATATATTATGTTTAATTATAATTTAAAGTTCAACGCTAAAAACAAAAGTCCCAAAATATTCTTGAGACCGCTATTTGCCAATTGTAATATCAACTTTTCGGTTATCATTATTCTTAATTATCAGCGTACAATAAGATAATTTATTCATTGACTTCTATCGTATGTATTCCATTGCTTCAAATAAGTTTGAAATGCAAATTTAAGCATTTAAATCAAGGTAGTCATATGCAATGAACGGTTAGGAAGTCAGTTCTTTAGAAATGCAGTCAACGTTTGACCTGAATTCAGAACAGCACTGCTTCAACATATTAACTCAAGCAGTTATTTTTGTAAGAACGAATAAAAGCACCATTTTGCAATTAAATACAGATTAACCATTCACCAATTCCATCTAAGAGCATTCATAAATATCAAACGCGGGCATTTAAAAATCTCTTATTAGAGAAGAAGAGCACAGCAGCCATTGCCGTATTTGCCTGATTTCTACAGATAAAACCATCTAGAAGTTTTCCTTTTATTGAAGTGGTTTTAATTGTGGCTGAAGTATATTCACATAAAACAAAAGCTGAAATAAGAGAGATTATTTTGAATTCTGTTTGTTGATGGACCAGCAGCGCTTTGTTCAGCAGAATTCTTATGTGTTTGCGTGTATTTCCTAATTTATGCAGGAAGTTTCACCAAAAGTTACTCATTAAGTCATTGTCATTGTACCGCACGGAATAAGAATTTGAAGATTTGTTGTTTTTTTTTCTCTAGCTTTCCATTTTTGTTACTTTGCTAACCCTCGCTACAGGGTGAAATTTTGACAAACTTACTATCCTTTCAATTGACATATCTGGGGCAAAATGTAATGATGTTTGTTAAGAAAAATAAACGTTTGAACGTCTCGTTATTATAACTGAAAAGTTATAATTACATTATTTACACTATATTTATCGATAATAATTTAATGACTTGAATGAAGATTTAAGTAATCTTGCATGAAGATATTACAAAATTTTCAAATTTTAAATTGAGCAATTATATTCGCCTTAGAAAGGATTTTGTTATTATTTCAAATATTTGTGTTTATTTTACTAAAATGCTTGTCGATTTAAATATTATTTTACTGCAAATTCAGTATAACTTCATAAGAAATTAAAAACAAACCCAGCATCAGTGGTCTCCCCAAAAGTTTGTCGTATACTCTCTAATTAACTTGTCATGCCAGAAAACGACTTACATGGCATTGGCGTACAATTATAACAATATGTTAATTTTTGGCAAAAAATTGAGTATTTTCAATAAATATTAAATTATGTACGAGAAAAATGAACATTACAAACGTTGCCCCAATATGTCATATTTCATTTTTTTTCTTCATCGTAAGCGAAGTATAGAGAAAGTTTTGTAACAATGAAAAAATTTATAGTCGAGATTTTCAGGAAACTTTTCATTTCATGCGTCTTTGAGTCCGAGAAACATATTTTTGGCATTCTGGCACTCTGTCAGTCAGTCAATCTGTTTGTCTGTGGCAAAGATAACTCAAAAACGAGTTGATATTAATGAATAAAATTCCATATACGTTCTTTTCACCAAATCTGTAGATTTTTATCAGATGTTGAGCAAAATTTGTTCAGAGGAAGTCTGTCAGGCTGTTTAAGTTGTAGCGGAATTGCGATGCGCGAGAATGGAACCTGGGACCTTGTAGTTCGCAGTCCAGTAACATGACCATGATACAAAAGCAATTGCTCTTGCAGCATGGCTGTTGACTGGCTTATAAGCTTTCACCACAAACTCTCTCTCCAGTGAGTCGGAGATGAGACGAACGATATGACTTTTGATGAAGCTGTTGATTCCAATGCGCCTGTACCCATTTGAGTAGCGCCAAGCGTTATGGCGAGTGTGTGTGGGTGAGTGGTTGCTGTTGCGTCAAGTGAGTCTGACGACTTTGGTTGTGGGTAGATGGCATCACAACAGCTGTACGAAGGTTGAAAGTTCATCGTCCGAGGTCACCAATGTGGCGGATTTGTAATGAGCGATGATAGAACCTGGGACCTTGTGTTTCGTAGTCCAGTAACATGACCATCATACAAAAGCAATTGCTCCTGTCGCATAGCTATTGACTGGCTTATAAGCTTTCACCACAAAGTACAAATGCAACCAATGATCATAAAACGCAAATTACTATGTAAATAAAATTTGGAACACAGTTTAGAATCTCAAATAGAGATTCGTATGAAATATTTAACCTAATCTAACAAACGTTTGACCATCTGTCTGTGCGTACTTTACGTACTTCATAATAGACTTTTTCGATCATTCATAAACGCAATGATTTAAATCAATGAAATTTGTTATATTGTGAATGCAGTTGTACTTCCGTATCAAATTATGGTATGAATTAGTTTGGAAAAAAGGTATCCAAACTCTAAAAATATACTCAATAAAAAGAGTAGATTCGTGCCAAAGAACTGTACTTTGTTATTGTTATCACACGTGTAATTTATAACTATTTTGCATGGCATTAGTGAACTCCATTCAAGATATTCGTGGCCTTATCCAATTGCCTTCAGTTTTACGCGGGGAGAGGGGGAATGAAATTAATCCGAGTGTATGCTCGAATGTTTACGAAAAAACATTCCCGTTGGTTTTTGTCTAAGATTTGAAAGCAATCTACCTTTGCCCTCCAGCTTGCCGAGAGGAATTTCTTTTTCTACAACTCACTATTAACTTCATTAAGAAAATGGTCTAGCCATTCGATAATTTACTTTCCAAACTTTGTGAGCCCCCAATTTGAATAGATAAAAGGTGTAAATGGCATGCCAACCGTCTTTGCATGATTCCCATTCGCAGTCAAACACACTTGCTGACTTTCTCTAAAATTGTTTATCTTTGGGTCCATCTTAATATCATTTGAATCCCTAAATAATTATTTCATCTAATTCATATTATAACAAGACAAATCCAGTGACAACTTTAACCCTCCCTCCCAAAATGGACCTCGGTGGCATGGTGGTAAGGTCAGGTCTCGACTCGTGAGCCATAGGGTTTCAGGTTCAAGACCCGATTCCATCGAAGGAACGTCGTGTAAGGGGGTCTGCTGCACTCTAAATCCGTCAGGGCTAAACGCCCTCCCGCTGGTGTGCAGAGGGGGTGTCAGTTCAGGTGTCGTCCTCGTCATCTGACCGTGGTCCAAAATTACAAGATCCGTCTCTAAATAGCCCTAGTGTTGCTTAAAACGGGACGTTAATATAATTAAACTAAACACTCCCAAAATGCCTTCTTCACTTTAATAAAGATATTAAACCCCCCTTCCCTCGTTCAAAAATTACGCCGGTCTTTCATAAACACCTCGAGTGTGATTATGAAAGACAAGAGTGCTCAGACTTTACTCTTATTCATTTGGCAAACGATCATTTTGCGCATTATAATAAAGTGAAAAAAAGCAAATATAAGTTATGGAAGCCTTATTTTTCACCTACTGAAATATAAAACTTCGATACAGAGCCACAATTTTAAGAAGAAAGTCACATACCAAATTTCATTTATTTCGGTTTTTGAGCAATCGTGTATAAATGAGTCCAAAACTACCAGCGTTCAGTCGTTCAGCACTTTGACAGATGTTGATAAATAAATATAGTGTAAATGCTAAACTTATATAAATAAATGTCTTTAGCGTAAGTCATTAAATTTTTGACTATCGTATTTGCAAGCATGCGGACATTTTGGGAGAAAATCAATCCTTTGATGGATTTAGTTCGAAATTGGATAAAAATTTACCTTTTAGATCGTAAGTTGATTATCTAATTTTCATTTAACTAAACGATCGCATTAGCATGCGCACTAAAATATTTTGAGACCACCCATTGAGTTAGAAAGAGCGAAGTCATTTCATGGACTTAATTTAAAATTTGATACAAAGCTAGAGCTTAACGCTAAATTACTGTACCAAAATTTATTCATTTAGCTCGAACCCCCGGGGGGGGCACCTCAAAATGAGGATTGAATGCTTCCGGTATGGTGGTCGGATTTCGCCACCCTGGAGAGTACACAAAAAGATTGGGGATCTGGCTCCTCCCATCGATGATGGGACGTACTTCCTTCGGGAAGGGTTGTACCGTGGCCGGTGATGGCCCTTAGGACTCAACCATAGTTTCCGCTAGTGTTTTTGTTGAGGTAGTCCGGTCATTCAGTTTTCTTTATCCGTGTACCTTCGGGCGAGTCGGAGAGTCATTGATATGACTATTCATTTAGCTCTATGACTTTTGAGATATCGTGTTCATTAGAATTTGGACAGTCATTCAGAATGACTTCTTCGAAGAAATTTCAGTCAAAATGTGATAGGCTTCTATAAATTTGGTGCAAAGATCCCAACCAAATTCCATCCATCTAGCTCTTTTAATATTATTTCAGCTTAATTATTAAAAAAAAACACAACATGAAAATCCAACAATAAGGTATTTACATCATCTTATGTGATAGCAAATATATTTAGAAGAAAAAGGACTATTAAACGCAGAAATTAAATTAGAGTGCGCTCAGCTTAAAAATAAATTCATTTAAAGTATCAATTCTATATGTCTACAGATGACATTCATTTTCTATTTTGAAAAACTAAAAATACCAATTATTTCTCTGATATTAGTACTATTATTTAAAACTAATGTTTTGTCTTGAATTTCTAATTGAAATATAAAAATTGAAGAATTTATAACTGCTTGCCAATTTAATATTTGAAATATTCTTAAATTTCGTTAAAAAAATTAATATCAAAATAAAGTGCGACTGCTTTCCATAATAATCATCTACATCGAGTTAAAAGCTTTTTCTTATTCACAACCAAAAAATAAATAAATCTAATTTCATTCGTAATTTCAACAAAAGCGCGATTTTTTTTTTATTTCTATAAGTTGCTGTGCAAGGAAACAATTTCATATTCTTTTCCACTTTCAGTCTCATATTTGCATCGTCTCCCATGACTGGACAGTCAATGCATCACATGAACCAGAGCCGAAGTTCCATTTACGTCCGTCTCAGAGTTATAAACGGTTGCGTGACTGGCATGGCGTCTACAGTCACGTACTACTAACCACGGCATCCGCATGCTGATGCTCAGCATCTACTTCCTAAGCGGAAGAATTGTGCCATATCGTTGCAGCCCATGGCAAATGCCTTCTCCCAAAAGAGTTCTGAACTATAGAAGGTTTATTTGGTAAATATCACGAATGTGAATGTATTCCATGGAAGGAATAACATCTCTTCAAATTGAATTTTGGAAAAGATGTATTTACCAAGAAATAAACAGAAGTGTAAAATTCCATAAACTAGAAAGTGGAAGGTATAATTTTAGGATTTTATATTAAAATAGACCTAAAACATTATGAAAGCCGAAAAAATAGAAAGCATTTTAAATATACTTTCTGGCCGTACATTTTCTGGCCTAAGATGTATTGTATTTCGTTGAATTGATTGGGTTATGTTTTAAAGGAATAAATTGTTCCTTCGTTGAATGTTATTATTTTATCATATAAGGGGTGCCCCAAAATTAACGCAATATTTTAATTTGCCACCATTCGTGCAATAAATTGTTCAAGCACCCTTTAAAAAACATTTAACAGCTAATAGTTTAAAAATATTAAACGTGGAGCTTTACACGATAGTACAACATGTTAACGCAAGGTTTGAATTAAATAAAAAAACATAATTTTTTTTAATAAATTTTTACATTTTTATTGAATCATAAATTATACAGGTTAGGGTCATGCATGGAAAAACGCATAGGTTTAATTTTCCTCCACGACTGATGGCATTTACACAATATTTTGGCGAAATTTTCCTTGACCATTTGGCCTAAATCTGGCTGAATTTCGTTGATGCAGTGCTGAATTTACACCTTCAATATACGCGTGTTTGTGGGCTCGTATGCAAACACCTTTGACTTCAAATAACATTATAAAAAGAAATACAATTATATTAAACCACACAATCTAAGGGGAAAATTCTCAAATTTTCCAACTGTTGTCACCAGGCTTCCATTGTTTATGAAATATATTGCTCTTCTATCGTGTAACGCTTCATTTTCATTAACCTTAACTTTCAGCTCACAAATGTTTTTTTTATATATATATATATTATTATTAGGGTTGCTAAGACTCTACTGTACGAACGGCAAATTCAAATGTTGCGTTAATTTTGGGATACCATTTACAAAGTAAAGCGTTGTGAACATCAAAATATTCGAACAGGAAATTTTAACAAATTTCCCCCTTTTAGATTTCCTTGAACCAAAAAAACCCCTTTTTGGAATTATGTCTACATGTCGCTCTGTATGAACACGATAACAACGTTTTTAGTTAGAACATGAAATTTGGCATACGATCACCAGATTTCATATTTCCGTTAAATTTTGGACCAAATCCGTATAAATGAAGTCCGATTGTTAGATTAGAATTGAAAACGTTAGCTAAAGTCTTAAAGTGCTAGATAAATGAAATTTGTATACAAATTTAACGTCAAAAATGCAGGGCCGTATTTAATCTGGAAATAATTCTCTCAAGAGATGGCCATCTGTCTGTCCGCACTTTTGCATGCATATGCATGCAATGATTAAAAACCTTACAAATTTGGCACAGGAAATCAGGTTAAGACAGTTAAAAATAGCTTCTTTTCAAACTTTTAATCAGATCTTTTCAGAGCTCAACTGTCTGTCGGTCTGTACTTTCACGAGCGTGTAAGCTAAAAACAGCAATGAATTAAATATATAAAATTTTGAATATGGCTTTCTGCGTACAAATATAAATATTATTACATTTTGATTTCTAATGATTAAAAAACATTAACGGAGAGGACACAATAAATGTTCCGATACTTGAATATAAACCGCATGTAAGCGATGAATCGCCAAATATCTTCAAAGATTGCTCGCTCATGAGTTCTTTGGCAATGGCATACGGGTTATACTCACGTTTCAATTTTCTTTATTATACAACGAAATATGCCACTCTTAAGCGATTAATTGTTTACATGTGGTTAATACTCACAGATCAGGAAACATATCTCTTTAATGGATTTTTGAAAATCATTAGGAATCAAAATTTAATATATATCTATATTTATATTTAGAAAGTCGTATTCTAAATTTAATATATTGTTACGAAATTTCCGGGGTTTGTTTGGATAGTGGGAGTTATATGGTGTGGGGAACACTCAATCAGCAGGCGGCTGTAGAAAACGAAACAACGACGTTTATTGACACGAAGACACACAGGACAGCACAAAGACGACAACTATATACAGCACACAATTATCTTCTGCCGAGACGTGCAGACAACAGACTCTAATGCAGGCCGTAGCGCACAACTTAATTCTGCACTCATTTGACTCCGTCGCTGCTCCGCTAATTTCTGGAAGGCCAGTTCTTGCTACCGATTCCGACTACTCTACCACTACTGGGTCACGACTACTCGGCAGCGGCAGGACCTCTTCCTTTTATAGGCATCAGAAGGCGGGGCTAGAAGCCTGTCAACCAATCTGGGACTTTCGAGGCGTAACTCCGTTCCTACTGGACGGATCGGGAAAATTCTCGATGTTTCGGGTATAATCTATTTTGGCACCAAAGTCGCCAAATTCATCGCCAAGTCGCCAAATGGTCGATAAGCTCTGGGACCTTCTATGGAACCAGCTATGCTGGGAAGCCGCATCACAGGTTCGTAACAATATTTAAATCCGGATTCAGAAACCAAAATTTGAAAAATCGATACCTGCAGGACCTTGCCTAAGGTTCACAATTTTAAACGGTGGGTAAGGAAAAACATCCTTATTAGGGAATATACATGACATTCGTGACCTCTATGATTCTCGAAGGTCACATAGTATACAAATTAATTTAGCAGATATCACCCCCTTCCCCCCATATTTATTTGGCATGCAGGCATTCGTTTATTAATTATCAAATTCTATTATTAGAAACGCATTTTAAATTGACGGGGGACTATATTAATCATTTTTGCGAATTCTTTACTTAGAATTATAAAAATTTTAAGCTTAGAAATTAAAATATAAAAATATCAAATATCTTTTTTAAAAAATCTCTTTCAAAGGAAATATAATATTTTTGAAGGAAAAAAAATTAAAAGATATGTAATTTATTTTAAAAATTCAAAATATTCCAAGAAATTTAATTAAACAATTTCTTTTCATGTTATACTAAATAAATTTATTTGAAGCAAAACTGTATATAATTTATAATTAAAATTAAATGTTAATTTTTAAAAATATTTTTATGCACAGGCACTGAATTTTAATAAGAATTTGATGTTTTTCTGAAGTAAAATTGATTTTTAATATCTAAAAAAATCGAATAAAATGCATGCACAATTTTCTTTTATTGTTTAACTAATACTTTCAGAAACATTTCTATTTAATTTCATCAAAAATCAAGACACCTGAGTCATTTAAAAATGTTTAAATATATTTTGAATATCGTTTTGAGTAAAGTAATTAAAATGTATTTTTTAGGCCTTTCAAATATTTATTTCATTGAACAATATATTTTAAAATGCTACTTTGGTTAAATATAAACATATATTTTTTTAAGGAAACAATAAAATAAATCAAATTTCGTCTATTTGTGTCTAATTTCGTCTATTATTTCCACTTATTTAAGTTAGTTGTCCCCTTAAAGATTATATGCTTTGCCCCCTTATAATTACTTAGTATTAATAGAGTGGGAATGATTTATTCCAAAATTTTATTTAATTAAATATTTGTGTGTATTATCATGTGAGAACACGATATTGTTTTTGTTTGGTGCTTCTGAAACAAAGGCAAAAAAAAAAAAAAAATGTTGATTTATCCTTTTTGCGGCATCAATTTTTCGCTTTTAGGGTTACCAGAAAATGATAAAGAATGTTGTCACATTTTGTGAACTATCGCCAACAAAAAGTTACAATTTGGCGATGCCTCGAGATAAAGGTTTTGGAGCTGGAACGGTTTCGAGATGGGGAGAAAAAAAGAAACGTCGTTTTCTGAATATCGACGCAAGCGCAATCTGATAGTCTCGTGACTGTTTAAAACCGGTTTAAACTGGTTTTTCACGAAAAACAATTCTGGCCTCGGGAGAAAAAAAAAAATTAGAGCTCGATTGATTTTCAGATGGTCAGAAACCATCGCTTTCATAAACGTATGTGATTGCGAAATACGAGTCATGTGAGAACATGATGTTTCTCTGTTCAAGTGACTTGGAAAAAAATGTTCTCGCATGATAATTTGGATTTTGCAATAGCAGATTTCATTTTTTGCTCTTTTTTTTAAATTGTTTTCTACAATATTTCGAGGATATGTGTTATTTCTTCCACTAACCTGGAAAAGAGTTTTTACTAAAACAGGAACATTCTTTTTTCAATAACATGCATTATTCTGATTGATATTTATTATTTTTCAAATGCCATAAATTTAATGCTTGGTTAATCTTTTCCTTCTTCGCCAAAAGTCAGATCTTATTTTTTCTTAAACCAACTTATGATGGCTTCTTGGCTTATTTCCCTGTATCCGGAATCAACTATATTGAAAAACCTTCATTTCTTGATAGAAATCGCATGCATCAAATGATTTCTGAGACAACACAAAAGCCAACTTAAAAATGTTCAGCAAACAAATTTTGATGTAACAACCATTTCTTTTAGTTTGTTTGCATTTTTTTCGTCCTTTGTTATTTGAAAATGAACAAAGGCCTAAAAAGAAAGAGGAACCGTTATAAAATATTCACTTGTATACCTTGCTTCTTTTTCGTCTTCAAATAAAACTTTCACCTCTTTTCTTGTAGAATGGAGACATTTTAAATAAATGACGTCAGACAGTAGTTTCGATGCCTTTTTTTTTTTTTTATCGTAAAGTTTGCATTTGCTCTTATTTTAAAGGATTTTCTTTTTTTTATTATATATTTTTTCTAATTCTCTAAAGAGAATGAAAAATTAGAGCAAATACATCCTCTTATGAATATAGAAAGCAAAGGAAATACACGGGGTTTCTTATTATACAATAATTTTTGTCCTTAATTTATGTAATTCATCAAAAAATATGCAGAATGTTACTTTTTAAATTCAATTCCATGCTCATCACTTTACAAGTTTCACTATGAAATTCTCTGATATTCTCTTCGTACATTCGTATATACTCATTTCTTAATAAAATGTTTGTGCTTAAATTTACTTGTATTTTTAGGAAAAATAAATTGAATTATAAATAAATAATAATATAAACTTAATTCAATATAGAGAATAACAGTTAAAGTGGGAAATTAACAATTTTAATTAACCAAATTTAAAAATAAAATCAAAAATATTAGTTGGATGGAGAAAATATTTGAATTAGAAGTAGCTGAATCCAAAAGCTGTTATGAAATAACATTATAAGAGTAATTATTGACACGTAATGTTACACAAACCCCATAAGATGAGTGTATGGCGAGAAATTCACCAAATTTGATAACGAATGACTTTGCTTTAACCCACAGGAAAAACGAAACACAGCAGAAGCTAACAAAAATAGTTTTTGATAGAATCTACAATAATCAATTTGCAAAAAATTATTAAGTTATTACAGCAGCACAAAGCTCTCAGAGAAAACTCTTGGAGATCAGCACTACAAAAATATATTTTACTCGACTACCCTCTCTCGTATTTGCACCTCGACTTACATGCCTTCCATGGCATTCTATAAAGATTTCTTCTTTCTAACAGGAATAGCAGAAAAATGATGTTCTTTAAAGAATCGCTGTCGCCAAATGTCAACAAATTTGATGCGAATTTTGTCGCCAATCCCGATGATTCTTTCATCTAGTATATTTTCAGCATACTGTAATGATTTGATCCTGTCTGATCAAATAAAGGTTAGCCTTTATAGACAATTTTCTTTATTTACATAAAAACAATTCTTTCTCATCTAGGTTAAATGAATAATACTCTTTACAACACGAAAATTAAACAAGAATAATCCATCGAACAATTTCGAAGAAAACAACTTCACAAGAACAGCTAACAGGCTGTTGGCGTCTCAGACTACGACAGGGGTAGCTCTCGGAATCCACCGAATTTCCTTCGGGTGGAATTTTACTCAGAAATCCGATTCACACAAAGTTACTCTGACCTTTCCTCTATCCTCTTTTTCTTCCGAAAAATCTCGCATTTTATTTTTCTCTCAGACTCCACCTCTCATGTCCACATTGGTACACTTCGGCTCCCTGATACCCAATCACCGTTAAGAACAAATCTGAATGGTCTCCGGTCAACCATGGGAATCATCCGAATGGATAGGACGTGTGTGGAAGCTGCTCCGTCATCGGCGGAGCAGGAGCTGCTTACGGGTGTTAAGCCGAGTAAAGACAGAAGACGAAGGAGGAGAGGAGCGGATTCCCGGACTAGCCCTTGTCAGGGCCAAAGCGGAACGGAGCAATCCGGCTCATCATGCTCTTCCTCTGAGGAGGAAATGGAGATCCACGAAGAGAAGAGCGATGCGGATCCACAGGGAAAGAAAGAGAAAAGTCTACCGCCAGCTATGGAGAACGCCCCGAGGCCAGTCTCACCCTCATCGGTGCAGGTGTCAGAGGAGTTTATCTTCACGCATCATGTGGATATTATACAAGCGATAACCACAAGAAACACAATGGGAAGCTGGGCGCAGGCCCTAAGATGCCATAAGGAAGATTCAGAGGAGTCCAAGCAAATGCGGGCTGAAGTTGCCAGGGTGAGTGGCATTTTAAATACCTTGTTGCTAAAATTAGGAATCCCCCTCTTTAAGCTCCCTCCTAGTATTAAGGAGGTAAACAAAATCTGCGAAAAATTCAGAGAGGCTAATGCAACCTCTGAAAATAAAACTAAATTGGATAAAGAAACAGCCAATGATAAAAAATTAAATATAAATCAAACCCCAAAAAGGAAAATAGACCTTGTAAAAATTAATCAAAAGGAACTTAAAGTTAACAAAAAGAGAACCGCTGACGAGGATGGATTCATTGCTCCTGCAGCCCACCTCGTCAGGAAAGTGAAAAACTTAAAACTAAATGAAAATTGTGAAATAAAAATTAATAAACAACCAGAAGGCATCGAAGAGGTTGCATTAGACGAGGTCGATGCTGAGCAGGCACCTGCACAACCAAAACGGAGAAGAGTCCCGCCCTTCTTCGTTACTCCTAAAGCAGACTTTAAAGTCATGCTTAATATCTGTAGATTAGAGGCCCCTTCTTTAAAGTCCAGCATGAGTAGCAAGTTTTTAAAATTAACAGTAGATACAGATGAGGAGCACCGACGCCTCTCTAGACTTCTCGAAGCTCAGGGTGCTGAGTTTAAGACCTTCATGTTAAGAACTGACAGGCCCATAAAGGTCGTTATTCGAGGTCTTCCCTCCTGCACACCTATTGAGGAAATTAAAGAGGATTTAGAAAGAGAAGGCTTTACAGTTGTCAGTATTACTCAACTGTCAAAATTTCAAACCAAATCTCCGATGCCGTTGTTTTATGCGCAAATCGCAAACGGCCCTCTGTCAGAAACGGTGTACACTCTGACTGAAATGTTTGGCACCAAGATTTCAGTAGAGCGTTACAGAGGTAGAAAGGGGCCCTCTCAATGCTGGCGGTGTCAGGGATTTTTTCACAGTTCCGAAGCATGCAAGCTTCCTGTGAAATGCGTAAAATGTGCAGGACCTCATCGAGCTAAAGATTGTCCTTTAGCCTTTGAGGATAAACTAAAATGTGCTAACTGTGCAGGTGACCATGCGGCGAACTGGCGCCAGTGTCCACGATTCCCTAAATCAGGTGGACGAAATCCCGCCACCAGTAATTTCCTTAAAAACCACCCTACCAATCGATCCATCTGGGATCCCCCCAGGACGCATCGACCTCTAAAAAATTACAGAAAAGTCGAAGAAAAAGTGTCGTTCTCAAATATCTTGACAAACCAAGAAGATTTTCCCTCTTTAGATGTATCAGTGGAGCGAGAACCCGCTTCCCCAGTTGTCGTAGAGCCTATTCAAAAACAGTCGGTCCCAGCGGATGCAAATAAATCCAAAATTTTTACCGACATCTTTTCTGGCCTAGCTACAGTAATGAGAGAAGAATGGTGTGAACCACCTCTTCTACTCGAAGCCTTTAGAAAGGCATTACCAGCAATTCGTGCTGCATCCCACGGTGCTGATATGGCGTATTTTCTCTTCCAAGAGTACGTCAAACTTAGTTACGGTCCCCAAAAATAAAATTCAATCGTTACAACTCAGTAAACTTGCATAATCTTAAGGTCTGCACTTGGAACGCAAATAGCTTGCGTAACAAGATCGCTGAAGTTAGAGACTTTGTTCTAGAGCAAAATCTTGATGTGTTGTTGGTACAAGAGACCCAACTCCCACCGGAGTGCACACCCCTAATCGCTAATTACCGGATTTATAAAACAAATAGATCCGGAGATAGTATTAATCGTCAGCGCATATACGGAGGCACCTGTATTTATGTGAAATCAATAATTGAACATCACGTCATCCCCACTCCCGTTTTAGAGAGGATGGACGCGACAATTATTGAGGTTAAGTTAGGAAATCTCCCCCCTCTCAAAATTGTGTCAGCATATGTACGATCTGGGAGTTCGTACAGATTCCCTCTGGAGGATTTGAAAAAACTTTTAAATTTAGGCCCTAACGTCATCATTGCGGGCGATATGAACGCAGGTCATATCGCTTGGAACAACTATAAATCAACTAGATATGGTATGCAATTGTATAATTATCTTGCAACGCAGGACGGAATCAATGTTTTGGCGCCCCACTCTCCAACCCACATTAATCAAGTTAGCTCTAATGATTCCGTCATAGATTTCGCAATATTAAAGCGAATTCCTTTCCACTCTCAAATTAGAGTGCTAAATTGTTTAGAATCAGATCATCTTCCAGTAGTTTTGACTTTTAATACTGGAACCTTTTCTCTAAATTCACCAGCACAATTCTCCACCAACTGGGAGAACTTTCGGCATATTTTAAATTCAAAACCCCTTCCTCCCTTCAAAATTGAGAGCAATGATGACGCTGAATTTGCAGTTGGAAGTCTAGGAAAAATTCTCACGGAGGCGCTCGCAGAAGCCTCAAAACCAAAATTTAACAAACCTCCAGAAAAGCTTCCTTTCGAAATCCAAACCAAAATTAAACTGCGAAATTACCTGCGAAGAATTTGGCAACGTTCTCGCGATCCTCAAGTGAGAACGGAACTTTGCAGAATCCAGGATGAGATCAAAGGGTTAAAAGTAGGTCACTTCGAGCAACTGCGAGCGAGTCAATTAGAAGACCTTGACACACGCGGCCTCTGGCGCCGCTCTTCCTTCCTTAGAAAACCATTCTCCCCGATCCCCCCCCTAAGAGGGGGGACGGGGGAACTCGCACTTGCTCCCATTGAGAAGGCGGAAACTTTGGCAGATAGCCTACAGGACCAGTTCGCCCCCCACGCGGACGCGTGGCTGGCGAACCCCCCACTGACTCAATTCGTCACAGATCAGCTGGAGAGCTTCTTATCGCAACAACACGTAAACGACCTTCACCCCGTTCGGCCCACGGAAATCATGGAATTCATGAATAACCTCAAGCCGAATAAATCGCCAGGATTGGATTTAATTACAAATCGCATGATTAAAAACCTCCCTTTTAGATTTATTTTATATTTAACTTTTTTAATAAATAAATTAATGGAACTTTGTTATTTCCCCGATTGCTGGAAAACAGCTGTGGTTGTCCCTATTCCAAAACCAAACTCTGATTTGACTTTACCTCAAAATTTCCGTCCCATCTCGCTACTTAGTAGCTTGAGCAAAGTGTACGAATCTGTGCTTCTCAAACGCCTGAATCAATTTCTCAGCGACAATAATATTTTAATTTCTGAGCAATTCGGATTTCGTAAAAATCTGTCGACGAATCACCAGCTAATTCGTGTTACAGAATTGATTCACAGTGGCTTTGTGAAGTCCCAAACCACAGGTGCACTTTTTCTGGACGTAGCCAAGGCCTTTGATAAAATTTGGCACGAAGGGCTTTTATTCAAGTGCATGCGACTTGGATTTTCGGCGCAATTTGTCAAAATTTTACGCTCGTACCTACTTTCTCGTAATTTTCGGGTACGAGTTAATGATGTAATTTCTTCCCCCAGACCAATCCGAAGCGGTTGTGCGCAAGGAAGTTTACTCTCTCCAACTCTTTTTAACATTTACGTTAACGATCTACCTAGAGCTAGCAATTGTCACTTAGCAATTTTTGCAGACGATACCGCCATTCTTACACAGCATAGAGATCCAAACATAGTCATAGCAAACATTCAACAGTACATGACCATTTTGCAGTGCTGGCTCATCGGCTGGAAAATAAAAGTCAACCCAAGTAAATGCGCGTGCCTCCTATTTACTAAAAAAGTGAATATGCCTGACCTAGCCCCAATCCAAATATTCGGCCAACCCGTCCCCTTTGTAAATGAATACAAATACTTAGGGTTAGTTTTAGACGCAAAATTAAGCTTTAATAGTCATATTAAAGCAGCCCTCTCCAAAGCTACCAAAATGAGTTGTAAACTCAACAGCTTAATTGCTCCATGGAGCCAGCTATCGATTAGGCTCAAGCTTCTGCTCTACAAAGCCATTTTAAGACCAATATTGATGTACGGCTCCCAAATATGGGGGGCGACATCAGCCACTAACATCAAGAGGTTGCAAGTTTTTCAAAACAGACAACTGAGGAAAATAGTTAACGCACCCTGGTACGTCAGAGGAAAAATAATACATAACGACCTCAAAATTGAACCTGTTTCGGAATTTATTAAAAGAACGTCAATTAAGTTCTTTGAAAAATTACCCCAGATTCGCAACGAGTTACTAAATCTACCTGCATACGATCCTGCTTTACCCAGCTCTAGGAAAAGACCTAGAGCTGCAATTGATAATGTTTACATTAATTTCCCAGCCGTAAAAAAGCTGAGGACATCGTAACTCTGTTGCCAATTTGGTGGCTTAAAATTCTCAAAATTATTACTGTTTAGGCCCTAGATAGCTACGATGTGCTACACGCGTGAAAATTTTCTGTAATTTTTATTCAGCCCAGTTATGATCAGTCCCCCATAGAAAAAAGGCACGTGCAACGTAAATCCATTAAAATTATCTATTTACCCCATAAATAATCTTTTTTTATTATTTTAATTAATTAAATTAGATCAAATATTGAAAAATATGTATAAATTAAATTAATTACCAAATTTCATGACGTTAGAGCTTTACTGCGCTCGTCTAAACTAGTTCAATTAAATTTAACTTTCCCTAAACTAACAAATTAAAGTATCTATTCCAAATTATGATGTGGAGGTGCTCGTGACCACTTTGTCACATCGCGGAACTCCGAAACATCACGACGTTGCCGTTGCCGTACCATGGGAATGTCCGTTGAGGATAAACCCTCCACAGTGGAAAAAATGAAGATTGACATCTGTAGGGATTTTACACTCTCCACTTTCGAAGACACGATTTATTTCCCTGGGAAACGCACGTGTGGGTCCTTATCTGGACTCACACTTATTGGCCAAATGACCGTACTTAAAAGGAGGTCCCCCATCTGGTAATCTGGAGGCACTTAACACTGTGGGAGTTTTACACCTTGATGATACAGCTGGCCAAAAATGTTAATTGGAGTTACAATCGGAGTGTGGGAAAAGGGGACGTCACAGTGGTCACCAGGGTTTCAGGGCGACGGAGCTGAGTCTTTACAATACTTACAGCATATTTATATTTATCTTTATGATCTAAGGATTGATCAAACCATAAAATTAAAGCAACATTTTTGCAATATATTACAATAGCTTTGGGGAGAATAATCAAAAGTTAAGTTTTTAAAAATATTGTTTGTTACTTCAGTATAAGAAATTCTGTGATAAATCCTGTTAAATTGTGAAAAAAAATCAAATTTCTGGAAATTTTAAAGGTTCAGTTAGAATGGTAATTACTATGTTTAATTACTTTGAAGTCAAACTCATTCCTTTTATCGTAAATACCTACCAACGTTTTCCATTAGAAATTTCTAATTTTAAATCTAAATAAGTAGCTTTGTGTGGATTTTTGATAATTTCAGTTATTTTTTTTTGAATAATATTCAATAATAACAATTGCATTATCTATGTTAGACAAAAGTAAATCATTAATATATCTAAAGCCATTTATTAAACTGTGTTAAAATGGCTGATCTTGGAAAATTGTTTTATTTTACAACACTTCTTAAGCTCCAGACAAAAAAAAAAGTCTAGCCATCTATCTAATTATCATAAGTTTTTATTTATAAATTTTAAAAACATATCATATAGTTGAAAGGATGGAAGCTTAGCAACAGAAACATTTAAAGACAAAAAAAAACCAAGAGAAAGACGTCATATAAAACATTTAAAAGCTGAAATTATTATTGAAATTCAACGCAAATATTAAAGTACGAAGAGTCGTTCAACGAAGAATTATATAAATTTTTCACCTAACCCATATATTTATTGATTTTTTTTTTATATTTTGAAGTCCGATAATAAGACAGATTATTTGCAAGCAATACTTCGACTTAGCCAAAGGCCATGCGGGAAACTTGATTGAGTCGCCGTAGAGCAATCCCACATAACATGAAGGAACAAATGACGATGATGCTAGACAATTGCAAGCAACAACAATATTGCACCATATTGTTGTTGCTTGAACCATATTGATTGTTATCCACTTCACTGTTGTTGTTGAACCATATTGCAACAAGACCAATATGGTTCTAGAGCGAACCATATTGGTCTTTTTACAATAGGAGAGAACTAAAAACAAGAGCTTTGACAAAATATCGTTAATAGAAGATTTAATGACTGAAATTATTAAGAATTCTTCGACGTCTAGAGACATCCAGTTTCTTGACCATTTGAACTTATGTATTCGCTATTTTGCACCGGCTTTGATTACGAGATTTATAGTCTTTGTGTTCTGTATATCAAGGTCGTTTCTTGACAAATATTTGACTTGTCAGTGTGACACCGAAGGATAGATTATATAAAAAACCAAACTGAATGCAATAAAGATTTAGAAAGAAGAAAATATTTCAGCACTATTACATTGAGATTGTTTTCAATTATTCTCTCAGAAAATAATAATAAGAGTTAAAAAAAATAATGAGTGTTTTTCTATATACTGATATTTTTCAATCGGTTTAATTACGATTTTCAACATTTTGAACTAAGCTTTATAAGAAGTATGTATCTTATTTTTCTCTTAGTCAGGTGTTGTTAGAGATTTATAGACTTCATTGTTTTAATTCCGTTTCAAATTTATGCTAAATGCAAACTTCTGCTTTTAAATCAAGAGTAAGAAGTTCATTCTTTAGAAATCCAGTCAAAGTTTTACCAGAATTCACAAGAGCATTGTTTCAATTTAGAAACTCAAGTAGCTATTGTTACAAGAACGAAGAAAAGCAATTGAGTGCGTGTTAATCGTCCACCTGTCTCATATAAACGCGTTCATAAATATAAAACGCTCCCATTTCATACCTCCCCCCCGCATAAAAAGAAAAGCACAGTAACTATTATTTGATTTACCTGACTTTTGCTGATAAAACAGACTGAAGTTTTCCTTTTAATACAATGTTCCTAGTTGCAGCTGAAATATATTCACACAAAACAACGACTCGAATAAGAGTAATTCTTTTGAGTTCTATTTGTTGATGGACCAGCAGCGCTTTGTTCTGCAGAATTCTTACGTGTTTGCGTGTATTTGACTAATTTATGTAGAAACTTTTACCAAAAGTTACTCATTAAGTCATATACATTGTACCGCACGGAATAAGAATTAGGAAACATGTTTTTCAACTCAGTTCTTTTGTTTTTTTACTTCCACAGCCTCGCAACCAGGTGGAATTTTGACAATTGTACTTTGATATCAGTTGGCGCATCGAAGACAAAATTTAAAAATGGATGTTGTGATGAGTAAATATATGAGAGCTGATGTAATTGTAACACAATAGTGTTCTTCCATGTTTCTGGATAATGATTTTAGGGAATTTTATGAGTAAGTTGAAGATTTAGGAAATCTTGTATGAAGATATCATTATATATGTTACGGTAAGTGTAATAAACTAGTGATTATGAATAACTACCAATAATATTAGTGGTGATTAAACAATTATTATGTATAATCATTGGTTTTATCACATTTACCATAACATTTGTAATTCAAATTTTATAGGTGATTATTCATAATCACCAAAACTTTAGTGGAGTTATTAGTAGAGTTGAATCATTTAAATTTAATTATACATAACCACTGGGTTAATTACGTAACGAATACATTTCAAATTTTATCGGTGATTATTCATAATTACTAATAATTTTAGTGGATATGATGAGTAATCATCGGCAATTATACATAATCATTCAATTTCTCACATTTTTCATAACATATATACTTCATATTTTATCAGCGATTATTCTCAATCACCAATAATTTTAGTGGTATTAGGAATAATCTTTGGTAATTATTCATAATCACTGGATTCATCGGATTTACCGCAACATATACATTTTAAATTTATCGGTGATTATTCATAATCATCATAATTCTAGTGATGATTATAAATAATTGTCGTTAATTTTACAATCACTAGTCTTATCAGTACAAATTTATCTGTGATTATTCATAATCATCATAATTCTAGTGGGGATAATGAATAATCTTCGTTAATTTTACAATCACTGGACTCATCGGATTTACCACAACAGATACATTTCAAATTTATCAGTGATTATTCATAATCATGATAATTCTAGTGATGATTATGAATAATCGTCGTTAATTTTAAAATGACTGGACTTATCAGATTTACCGCAATATATACATTTCAAATTTTGTCGGTGATTATTTATAATTACTAATAATTTTAATGGATATGATGAATAATCATCGGAAATTATACATAATCATTGGATTTCTCACATTTTTCATAACATATATATTTCATATTTAAACGGTGATTATTCTTAATCACCAATAATTTTAGTTGTATTATGAATAATCTTCGGTAATTTTACATAATCACTGGATTCATCGGATTTACCGCAGCATATACATTTCAAATTTATCGGTGATTATTCTTAATCATGAAATCTAGCGGTGATTATGAATAATAATCTTCGTTAATTTTACAATCACTGAATTCATCACATTTACCGCAACATATACATTTCAAATTTTAGATCAAAATTTCATGCTAACCTTAGAAAAGAATTCTGTTATTACTTTAATTATTTTGATTGATTCTGCTCAAATGATTATTTATTTAAACATATAATTTACTGCAAATTCAATATTGATTCGTAAGCAATTTAAATGAACGAAGAAGCAATTTGTATTTAATACTCAAATGGATACTATTAAAAGTTTATACGAATGTATCAAATTCTAAGAAACATGAAGATTGGGGTAATCCCCTTGTATTTCTGAAAATGTTCATGGCTTAATTCATTTCATTTTAGCATTTCAAAATATATAAGTTTATCTCGAAATGAAATTTAAAAAATCAAGATCTTGATTTTCATCAACCTTATATATCAAAAGAAATAAACAGGATTGATATAGTAAGATATATGAAAATTTCATTAATGATTTTATTATAGCATAGTTCGTAGGGTTTTTATTTTGTTAGTAATTAACAATTTAGAAATTATATTGGCGTTAATTGAAAATTAATTGTAGATTTAATATTTACCAATATTTTTTTTAAGTATTGATCATTTGTAGGCTATTTATTTAACGTGGCGTTAACTATTTGTAAAAATAAAAGATTACAATTGATTTATTTCGCTCAATTTCTAATGTACTTACAGCCTGAGTAAAAACTTTAAGGCCAGTAAAAAATTTTGAGAAAATGTAGAATGAAATAAAAGGGATTCAAATAATATTAATTATTAAAGTTCATTGATAAGAAACAAATGCCATTAACATAATTTGTAAATACATAATTATGAGAAACATATGGTTATTTAAAAAGTTAGTATTTCTGCCTGAGTAAAAACTTTAAGGCCACCAGTCATTTTTTAAAAATAAATATAATATAATCGTGTAATTACCATTTCAACTACTAGCTTGTGACAACGCTGCAATTTTCATATTTGTCATACGTTTCTTCGAAGTATTGGTGATCTTTGTGAAGATGGCGAAGGGTAAGAAGTTAACTGATCGTGAAAGAGGACAGATCGAAGCTTTGTCTTCAACAGGAATGAGTAGTCGTGCTATTGCAAAAAAGATAGGACGATCAAAGACTGTAGTCAACATTTTTTTTAAATTGAAAGACAATTATGGTAAAAAGAATACTGGGGGAAGACCTAAAGCTTTGTCCTCGCGTGATGAAAGAAGAGTTTGCCAACTTGCATCTACTGGAAAGTACTCAACCAGGAAACTGATTCCGACGACAGGTTTAAAAGTTTGTCAAAAAACGATTTATAACACAATTAGAAGGTCTGGAAGGTTCACTTATACAGCAAAATTGACTAAGCCTCAGTTACTGCAGAGACACAAAATAGAGCGTTTGAACTTTGGCCAGAAAGTCATGACCTGGGACAACCTATGGATAGAAATTATTTTTTCTGACGAAAAAAAATGGAATTTAGATGGACCAGATGGCTGGAATTTCTACTGGCATGATATAAGAAATGAAAAAGAAATATTCTCCAAGAGCCGATTAGGTGGAGGGTCTGTCATGACTTGGGGCTATTTTGCTTACAATGGTGTGGGCTCATTACATTCGTTTCAGGTAGAATGAATTCACAAGGATACCAAAATGTCCTAACAAATCATCTTTTGCCAAATGCTGAATGTCTTGCTGGAGAAAATTGAAAATATCAGCAAGACAATGCATCGATCCATTCGAGTAACAGCACAAAAAATTAGTTCCAAGTCAACAATGTTGAAACTGTGAAATGGCCAGCTAGATCACCTGACCGCAACCCAATCGAGAACCTTTGGGGTGAGTTAGCAAGAAGATTTTATGTAAATGGGAGACATTTGAGATCAACAACAGAGCTGAAATATACTATCAAAGATGAATGGTATAAAACCGACCCCACCCTTTGTCAAAAACTCGTTTCATCCATGAAAACAAGAATATTTGAAGTAATTCGAAGAAATGGCTCCTACACAACCTTCTAAGAATTTGTAATTTTTTTCTTATATGTTATTTTCTATGTTGGCCTTAAAGTTTTTACTCAGGCTCAAATATTCATCTGTGTGTTCTGTAATATTTTCTAACGATAAAATATTTGCAAATTAATTTTTCTACTTTTTTACTTTTATTTAACCTCAATAATTATCAATCAAATGGTATTTTAATTCCTCAGTTTATATGTTTTCATTTTCTCAAAATTTTTTACTGGCCTTAAAGTTTTTACTCAGGCTGTATAATTTTTAAATTTAATATATATCTATTCTCGAATATAATATGTTTTTTTTCAGTATTTAAATAATAATAAATACATTATCATAATGCGTTGATTAAATTCGGATTCCAAATGCGTGCCGCCATTTGATGGTGAATTTGAGAAAAAAATACTTTTAATAATCCGTTATATTTCTATTAAAAAGTATTAAATTTTAAAAGGTTGAAATGAAGTTATTTCATTTTGATAAAGTAAGAAAATTATACCTTTAAACGGGTTTTTTGGTATCTCATTACCAACTAACATAAATTAAGTTATCTATTGAATCAAGTATAAAACTAGCGCATTGAACTAATTATGTTACACAATTTTCGATTTTGGAAGCTCCAATTTCGATGAATGAGATTATTAGTATTATTAACAATATTTAACTTATTAAGCAGTAAATATAAAAAAAACTCAGCTTCGCTCGGCACTTTTTTGTAAAAATATTTTTTTCAGTGAAAATATTTAGATACGAATCACATATTGATTACATATGGATATTTTTTTTAACTTATCTCATCTTACGTCCATCAGCGTCATATCACAAAATTTTGATGTACCAGTAGGTTATCCTATGACAACAATGCAAGTACCACAAAAATTTATAAGATGGTGCAATATGACATTGTCTGAAGGGGAACAGATAAAAAAAAACTCTAATAATTAGTTATAATTTTTTTTTTTTGTGAAATTACGTGTGTGTTTTTTAGAAAACCAGGTATATAGATAAACTTTCAAAGCAAAACATTATCTAAATAGAAAATCCCATCAAAATCTTTATCGCCATTACCAAGACAGATATATATATATATATATACTAAAACTGCTCATTTTGGTTGGTTTAGAACCATTTTGATGGTTCTAAAGATAGACTTAAACGACGTACAATAATGTAAAATATCGTATAATATAAATTTTGTCCAAATTGGAATTTCGTGGAATCGAATTGTTCAGATTTTCTGAATACTAAGTTAATGAAGTGAAAATATATCTTTAAATATAAATAAACAAATTACAACTTATTAAAATGATTTAAAAAGTAAATTTTGTAGGAATTTTTTGTAGGCATTTTATATTATTTTTATTGTTTCCAGTCCTATTAAATGGAACTGGAAAAATTATGGATAATTTAAATACATTTCTTTATTTTCATTTGAGTTGTCATTCACGATTTTTAGCTTCATTTAATAAATAAAAATTTAAAGATTATAAGAACTTTATGAGGAAAATTTACTTTTGGCAATTTTTTAAAATCGTTTGCATAATGCATATTTTTCAAAAACAAGTTTCTTAGTTTAGAATCAAGTTAAAATTAAATGAAACAATATTTTTATTTACCAAATTTTAATTTATCACCTAATTATAAATATCTTTTTTTGTTTTGAAAGAATTAGTCATTGGATTAAAAGTTTATCTTTCCATTTGTTTTCCTATTTATAAGTAAGGTATAAAAATTTAGTCAATTTATTTTTGTTTCATTCTGCAATTTTCTGCGAGACAGTGTCTCTAATTTTTACTTATATTTCTTTGAATAAGATTATAATGTTCTCTTATTGTATAAAAATAACCGTATATCGTGTCGCCATGTAAGGTATTGCCCGCAAGAATGATTAAATGACATTTTAATAAAAATATTAAACGCATAATATTCAAATTATCAAAGCACCATTTACTATCTTGAGATGATTTATTCTAAACTATAGAATTCATTTAATCTTAGTTTAAGAATCCGTTCATAATTTAGTATTAAATAATGATTATTCTGTATGTATATCAAAATATATGAATCTGTATATTTTGTTGCTAGGGGAATTAAGATGTAATTGCATATTTATTATCTATTTATGTTTAATCTTCTTAAAAATGGCAAAATTTAGACGCTCCAATAGTTTTGTGCAAATTCTAAAACATAGCATTTTTTTAAGAATTTTTGCTTGTTCTGTAAAATTAAAATTAAAAATTAGAAGGAAGGAAATGTGTATAATTTTTGTTATTTTGTGTTTCAATACTTCCAAATATTTCATAAAATTTCAGAACTATCAGATACTTTATCATAATTATTTTATTTTTTGTAATACATTAATAAAATTACAAGACAGTTTTTTTTTTTTTTTTTTTTTTCATACTAAAGGGGTTCGCCAACCCCGATGTTGTCCAGTACTATTTCCCCTGTCCGTCAGTCCCAGATAGTAATTTTTTAAACACTGGCCATTCGCACAACAATGCTTAATATTACTATGATAACAACATACATTTGCCAATGGGTCTACTTCCAATTTAAAATTCAATGACAATATGATAGTGGAAAAACATTCTTTTGTCATATCTTCAGTATCTAAACATCAATTTTTCCTGCTTTTGCTGCCAAAGTAGCTGTTTCAAGATTAGCTTTTCTTCTCAACCTGGCAGATTCTCTTTCGGCCTTTCTCTGCATTTTTCTTTTATCAGATATCCCAATTAATATTAAATAAAAAAATTACAGGGTTGACACGTGTATTGCTTATAAATTCAAGCCGAGAGTCGAAAAATTTGTTTTACTCGAAAAAGGTAAACAATATTTATTAATGTTGCCACAAATGGTGTGCCTAAAAGCAGAATTAGATAATAGTGTTTAAAACACATTTGCTGTTAATTAAGTGCTAATTAAAGCTTTATTTTCCATTTTTGTCACCATTTCACCGTCGAATGCAATATAAAAATTTACTATGGTAATAATAAAATAATAATTTTCATTAAATATTTGAAACAAAACAAACCTCAAATGTCATGGCTCAGATGACTCATTCTCTACCAGTCACACAGCAAATAAAACTCTCTCTCTCTCTGTATATATATATATATATATATGTCAGCATTATTTTATGTGAAGCAGGATGCAGTTTTGAAGACAGTGAAGAGACTTTTTAAATTTTTAAATTCTTTTTAATCCATCGAGAAAGCATAATTATTTACAAGCAAAGACGCGGACAGCGCGGCCAAAAGCGTAAGTGGGGAAGAAAGAACGAAATAAAATTTCTCACATCTTATATAACCTGAGATTTTGATAGGGAAAATATTTTTTCATAGTGCTAATATATTATTAAGATTCGATAAGGATTTCTGACACATGTCAATCACATGTAAGGGAAACACAGGGATCTTTTAAAAAAGAATGTGCTTACTGGACATTTTTCACCCTTCACGCCGAGCGTGTGAAAGTGTCGGCGTTTAGCCGATTCAGCAATTTTATAAAGCTTCTCTTGAATTAATTAAGTAGAGAACGTGGAATTGGATCACGAAATAAGAGAATATTTTAGAATGAAGTTACTATGGGCTAAATGAAGATAAAATCTTGGAAATTAATTAAGTTGAAATTAAAGTTTAAAATATCATTACATATATATATGCTAGTAAAATGAAATCGACTTTTTAATTGCCATCAGCGTCTAATTTTTCGAAAATGTGCTGAAACTGCATCGAAGCGAACATGCAAAATGGCACTTTCAAATAGATTCATAGAGCACAAATTCAAAACAATTGCTGAAATGGTTTGTATCAGAATTGTTACATCGTACTATAAAAGATAAATCACACAATCAGATCATCTTAACAATGTGTGCACATATTTTAAAGAGATATATAGATATATAAAATTAACAAATTTTTTATCATAAATTGAACAGTAGTTTTTACTCTATACATTCATTCATAAATTCAATTATAAATAATATCTTGTACCAAATAAGTTAGATAGTACTTGGGAAATCAAACTTCTCTCGGCAGTATTATTTTTTTTCTGCCATATTACAGTATTTATTTTGCAGCTTATCAATCATTATCTATATTTTTTGAACTTACACTCAGTTTTACCATAGCGAAATGGGATCGGAGAGGGCGCTATATTATTGTCAGCATGAGAACAAATAGAAAAAGCCATAGCGGTTCGTTATTAAAAAAAAAAAAAATGTCTTTTTAATGTAAATCGTTAGAACCTTTTCCGAGATACACAAAATAAATTTTTATACATACCAAAATTGCTCTTTTAAAGTTATAAGATTAAACTAACATTTACATTTCAAAATTAACTCATTACATCAAACGACATCCTAATTTATATATCCCATAAATGGGTTCCCACCTTTCTATGCTTTTCAAATAAATGCAACTTTAATTCGTCTTAAAAATTTGTCCAGACATTCCCATGATAATTGGTTATATGAAATCTGAGAATACCCCGCCAAAATTTCAATTTTAAATCAATATTAATTTTTACATAATTAAATAAATTCTAAATCTGCACAATTGCAATAACCAATGCATCTAACAGATATTACTTCCTGAATTTTGATTACATCGTATTTCTTATGAGAAATTAATATTTTAATTGAACAAATGATGAAGTTAATGAATATAATTTTATAAGGGAAGTAATAGAAATTATTTGATGATTATCCTCTTAATAGATTGAAAAAATATAATGATAACTGCAGCTGAAATGAAAAGGTTATAACGAAAATAATACATAAAGTTTTATATAATTATTTTACTTTACTTATTGGATCTCTTTAATTGGGTTTTATAATGAAATTCTTCGTAATTTCCAAACCCCTTTTAACCTCTGATACCTTTTAAGGAAAAAGTGGCCTTTGAAATGAGCGAAGGTATGAAATTTTCTTTCTATTGCTTCATAACACAAAAACATAAGTTCATATTCAACTAACATAGCATTATGAAACGTATTATTCAATAAAACGAATATTTGAAGTACCTAGGGTAAAACATTCATTTCAATTATTTTTCTCAAAAATATTCTAATTAAATTCAGATATCTTTAAAATGCTCCAAGTGTCTTAATTTTTGCAGAAATTCAATAAAATTAATAATAAAGATTTTGATTAAACCTTAAGAGATCACATGGTATGCATTTTATGTTGCCAGATTTTGTAGATAGTTGGAGATTGATTTTAGTTCAGAAAAACATAAAATTCTTAGAAAAATTCAGCGAAAATGCATAAAAATATTTTTTTTTAAAAAATTAATATTTAATTGGATTTACAAAATCATACGCAGTTTGGTTCCAAATAAATTTGATAAATGATGGTAAGGAAAAGATTACAGAAAAAAAATTTAAAAAAAAACTATGTTACCTGGAATATTTTGAAATTAAAAAAAAATTATTTTAAAATCTTTTACATCTTCTATTTTGTTTAATAATGTATTTCGTTTTAAAGATATTTGATATTTTATAAATCATAAAATTTAATCATTCAAGAACCAAAAAAAGTTGCTAACTATATATAATTTCATTGTGTTCTTTGATTTTTATTCATTATATAAACTTAAATTGATCTTAGAAATCTATATTACCATTTTTAGTATATATATACAAGGTGGTCCAAAAAAAACTTCCCCTATATATGAAACCCTAGCAGCCTATCCACTCAACCAATCGAACCAGAATTTCAGACATGGTTGTTTGAAGGTATGCGCTGGAGATTGTGGTGATTCTAAACAACACAGAGCTCACGGTTACGGTTACAGTGAGAGAATTTCGAAATTTTCGAAGAGCAACACCCACTTTTTCCTTGCGCAAATTGATCAGTGTATTGAAAAACCACAAATGGCTTTGGAACGATTAGCGTTTGACGAAAATTAGCGGCGTAAATCATTTACAAAGAAGAGCATTATAAAGGACTAATGACAACACAGAGAGGAGGAGCTTTGACGCACCCTGCATAATTCACAGAGTTAAACAGGAGCAACGAAATGTCATTAGTGACATTGTATGGATGCAAGATGGGGATCCTCCACACGTCGCCCAATGTGTTCGACCAGTGCTGCAACAACACTTTGGTGATAGTGTCATCTCTAGTAACTTTGCAGTTTCGTGGCCACCGCGATCCCCCGACTCACTCCTATGGATTTCTGCTTCTGGGGTTATCTGAAATCTAAGGTGTACACGCCTTGTCCACGAGATGTGTCAGAATTGCAAGATGTCATAACACGTGTGAAGTTATGCAGATTCCTTCTTTCATGTTACGTTCGACATTGTAGGCGAACACGTTGAAAACCTGTAATTATAACTTTCCACTCCAATAAAAGCTTTTTTTTCTTTCCTCTCTGTATTGTCATTAGTCCTTCATAATACTCTTCTTTGTAAATGATTTACGCCGCTAATTTTCGTCACACGCTAATCGTTCCAACGCCATTTGTGGTGTTTCAATATGCTGATAAATTTGCGCAAGGAAAAAGTGGGTGTTGCCATTCGAAAATTTCGAAATTCTCTCACTGTAACCGTAACCGTGAGCTCTGCTTTGTTTAGAATCATCACAATCTCCAGCGCATACCTTCAAACAACCATGTCTGAAATTCTGGTTCGATTGGTTGAGTGGATAGGCTGCTAGGGTTTCATATATAGGGGAAGTTTTTTTTGGACCACCCTGTATATAATACATGTGTGTGTGTGTGTGTGTGTGTGTGTGTGTGTGTGTGTGTGTGTGTGTGTGTGTGTGTGTGTGTGTGTGTGTGTGTGTGTGTAAGAACTTAATATACCCTTGTTCTATATTAAATTATTTTTATCCGTAACTGTCAAAATCACCTGTAATTTTAACTGGTTTAGAGTGGTTTTTCCTACAGCTCAATATTACCCTTATTATAAAGCAATTGATGCAGAAATTCTGCAGTTTCACTTTCCAGATAAGAGAAAACCCCTATCTGAATTGATAAAAGAAGTGGACAAAATTTTTATGGTTTACATTCGCTGGCAAATATGCATGCTGCCTTTCTATAAAATGGTTTCTGTTTGGTCCTATCTTAATGCTATCTGAAGATCCAAATTAATCTTTAATCTGATTTTAATACTACACGCTGTACCAAACCGGAAAGGAGCCACATAAGCTCTAGAAATGGAGGTGTGGTGTATTGTTAAGTGTTAAGATTCAAATAATATAGCAAATCCAGTTGCAGTAGTCTCAATGAAATTTTCTCACTAACCCCCAGATAAAAATGTTTCTCCCTACCTCTTCACTTCCTCATATTAAGTGTGGGCTTTGACAAAAGCAATGATATAGAAATGCTCGCATTTCCATTTTAATAATCCTGGAAACAAACCTTTCGTGCTTAGTACTATAACGAATAATGCCGAATATGTATTTTGAAAAAAAAATGATGCAGAACCACACATTTAATAATAAGGTCACATACTAATTCAATTGATTTGCATTTTTGAGCATTCACTTTATAGTATATAGATCAAACAAACTGTCAACCTTTGACGAATTGCATTCAAAATTTGAAAAATACTTATTCTATAGATGCTAAATATGTGTGCCTCATTTTATTTACACGAGTTATTGCAAGTTTTTGAATTGTCACAATCACATACATGTAAAGTGCAAACAGACTACCGGTCAACCTTTTGACAGATTTCATTCAAAATTTGATAACTATTCACATTTATGATGTAAAAGTCATTGGATTTTTGACAGTCACATTTATATACATACGAAAATACCAATTTAGAGGTATTCAACCCTTTGATGGATTTGATACACATTTTGCCATAGAAATGCAAGATGTGCATTGGATATTAAATCAGTGGGTCACATTTTATTCATTTAGATCTTTGAAATGATTCTTAGGTCCTACTTTCACAACCGGACAGATTTCCATTATTGATTTTGTTCAAAATTTCATAGAATTCTAAAAATTTACGGTTAAGATCACAAAACAAATTTCATTCATTTAGTGTAAGATGTTAAAGAGTTATCGTGACCTCGGACAAAAGGCATGATTCTAAAATTGCATTTTCCGGAAACTAGAAGGAAAGTGATGATTCGTCAAACACCATAATTCTAATTATTGATGATTATCATACATTCTCTTTATATTTTTCGAATAAGAGACCTCGATTCGAGAGATTTTTCGAATAAGACCCTCGGGGGGGCACCTCGAAATGAGGATGAGATGCTTCCGGCATGGTGGTTGGATCTCGCCCCCCTGGAGGGTACACTAATAGGTGGGGGATCGGGCTCCTCCCATCGATGACGGGACGTACTTCCTTCGGGGAGGGTTGTACCGTGGCCGGTGACGGCCCTTAGGACTCAACCACAGTTCCCGCCAATTGCTGTTGCGGCGGTCCGGTCATTCAGTTTTTATGGTTTAAATCCGTGTGCCTTAGGGCGGGTCGGAGAGTTAGAAGGTTGACTTTTCGAATAAGAGAAAATAAGAACGATAATTCGTCCGAACTGTAGCCTCATTTCTAAAAGACCTTAACTCTTAGGACAAAAGAATTTTACATATACATTATTTAGATGTAAAAATGTATACGTTAAAAAAATTAATAATATTTATTTAAGTTTTACTTTACATTATAGTCTGTATATTTTCTGTAGGCGGTTCAAGGTCACATTTTCTACCGCGTTATTGGTACCAGACAACCAATAACGAGGTAGAAAATGTGACCTTGAACCGCCTACAGAAAATAAACAGACTATAATGTTTGTTTATATATGATGTTTATATATGTTTTAATATAATGTATATTGTATAAGCTGTTTTATTGGAACCTATGTATGCTGTAATTCAGAAAACATAGTCAAAACTTCGATTATGAATTACACAAACTAAAAACTGAATTTGAAAAAGAGAAATAAGAAACAGCAGTTTATTATTATTATTATCTTAATTGATTATCTTGAAGAATTTAAGCTTGAGATCTTAAAAATTTTGTGATTTAAAGCTAAAAACCATTTATTAAGTAGAAATTCCAACTGTAGCATTACTCTTATCTTCTCTTTTGGATACTAGATGGCGATGCCTGATTAGGCCATCCCATAGTGCATTGCGATTGCAATTAGAATCAGATGTGGTACTGTGAAGCCTCCCGCGTGAATGTCTTGTCTTTGTGTTTGCTCAGTGTGTGAATGTGATTATTAAAAGAAATGTTCCTAAAAACATTCGTCCTGTTGCTTCCTGCACGGACCAAAATAATCTACATTCCACCACACAACTACTTTATTTAGAAGAAAGCGTAGATAATGAAATAATTAAGGATCATAGCAATTTTTGAAATAAATGTATAAGAAAAATATTAAGTACCAGTCAATTTGTATTCATTTTTTTTTGAAAAAATTATATTACTTATATAATATTAGTAAAGAATTTAGTTGTTGTTTATAATGGCACTTGCCATGGACTAGCTCGCTGACAAAGTCAGCGATTTTAAGCCAAGGAAGCATTTCTTTTTTTTTTTAGTAGCGCCAACTAGGGCCAAGAGTACGTCGTAGCTACTCACGCATCACATTCGCTAGCGCAACCCCTTTTTACAGGGGGACACATTCACGCATCTGACAGATAGAACAGATGAAGAACACCCCTGCCCGAACCGGGACTCGAACCTAGGACGTCCAGATGACGGAGAAGACGCGCTACCCCTATGCCAGGACGCCGGCAAAGAATTTAGTAAAATCGAATAATGATTTAATTGATTTCTAAGTATTCATCTTTTTGCATATTTATTTTAAGATTAAAAGGCCATATATCTTTTTGAAAAAAAATCTAGATTCGAAGCATTTTTCGCCTTTTTTTTTTTAAATCATTCCCAGAAATTTTAAGAGTAATTTTTTAGTAAATTATATAATTTTTGAAAATTTAAATGACATATATATATATATATATATATATATATTACAGGGGGGCACATTCACGCATCTCACAGATATATATATATATATATTGGGCCTAATTTCAGGGAATTTTCGGGTCACGAGGAATCATTATTAGACTTTTTTGTCTGCATTCCCTCACAGAAAAATTCTTTTTTTTTAAATCCCTGCCTGAGGGCGGTCCTTGAAAAAGTCTTCAGGCCGGATTCCTTTTTTATTTGGTTTATTTGATTTTCCTATTAACTTGGTTTTAATACTTTTGTCTCAATTCATGTGTGCTTTAGAAGTAGCTGCATTTGCGCTCTCTAAATACTAAGAAGTTTTTCCTGTTCCTTTTTTGGTTTTAGTTTGAATAAGAAACAATTTTTAGTTGCGATTCCTAAACTATTTCGTTTCGTTTTCATTTTAGTTTCGTTTTCAAAATATTTCTTACTTTAGATCGGTCAATTGTTTTTTCATTTGGTTGGAATTAAGCGGCTGGTGCGCTTTTCCACGAACTGCAAATTTTAAAATATTTTTATAAAGAGTTTTTCCAAAGGGTTTTTAATATATCGCCTAAAAAAATTATTGAATCCAACTCTTCGAGAGATTTAATGGGAAGAGGAACTAAATTTAGATTAAGAGAAAAAATAAATTATAACAAAATTTTGATTTTTATTGGTAAAGATTTGGATGTTTTTTATTGCTAAATTATCTAGAAAATACCATTGGCCTGCGGAAAATTTCGGAGAATGGAAAGTGAGAATTTTAAAGGAAATTAAAATAAAAATTAGTACTGATTTTGACAGATCTAAAGAACGTGGAATTTATTTTAGTAAAACATTAAAAAACGAAATAAAAAAATTAAAAGATAAATTTGTTATTACAGTAATAGATAAATCAGCAAATAATTTCTGTTTAATTTGTAAATATTATTATAAAGAACTTTTAATTAATGAATATTACCCTAACGCAACTTATATGTTAACGAACACCATGAAAAAAGGAAATAATGCTAGCTTTCGCAAAAGAAAAAAAAGACAAAATTAAGACTTGCTCTTTAAACTATCCTTATTTATTCCCAACAGTTAAATTTCATAAAAATCCATTAAAATTCAGATTCGTGACCTGTAGCACTGGCAGTTATAATTGCTATACGGGTAAAAATTTCTTTAAATACTTAAAAATTATCCTGGACAAAAAAAAAAGATGAAGACAACTTTAATATTTCTAGTAACAAAGAAGTACTTAATATTCTTAAAGATAACAACATTAATAAACTTAATACTTATGATTTCGAAAATTTATACACCAATCGACCTCATGAAAAATTAATAAAGGTCTGTACTTTTATATATGACGAATATTTAAATGAAAATGTCATTCCTAAAAATAACTGGCTAGAGTTATGTAATTTTAATATTACTGAAAATTACGTTTTAATGGTATTAATTTTTATAAACAATTTAAGGTAATTCCAACGGAAACAGCTTTCTCAAGCGCTTTAGCTAACATTTTCCTACATTACTATGAGAAAAAAATAATTAAATACAATTTAGTAAACGGGTGGAAGTATATTGATGACCTACTTTTGATAAACTTCGACAATACTAATATTGTTACTAATTGCTATCCAAAAGATTTAGTTCTAACAGAAACAAATGAAAATCAACTTGAGGCTACCTTTCTGGATTCAAAAATCGAAATTGCTAATGATAAAGTAATAGTTGGTATCTACGATAAAAGGGATGAATTTGAATTTAAAATTACAAAATTATGTAACTATCATTCCAATCTAAACTCTAAAATTTTCAAAAATCTAATTTTCTGACAAGTTAACAGGATCAAAAGGGTTTGCAATAACAAAAATTCCTGTATTGAAGCATCAAATAACCTCCTTAAAAATTTAATGAAAAATGAATTTCCTAAAAATTACTGTAATGTCAACTTTTTAATTAAACAAGGTATGGTTTGGGATTAATTCTTTACCTAAAATAAAAATAGAACTTTCCTTGCATATTAGATCATTCAATAGATGGCGCTGGGAGACTGCAATTATTATTTACCTTTAATACGTTAGCTTTGTGTTTTTAAAAAAGTGGGAATCACAATCGACAGCTTAAAATTTCCTTGCCTGCTGCTGGTATGTACTTTCACTTTTGTTTTTTTTAAGTGTTATTTTATGGTATTTTTGTTTTTATTGTTATTTTTGTTATTGTATTTTTACTTATTAGTGCTTAGTTTCTTCTAATTTGTTGTTTTGTTTTGTCCTTTCTGTTAAAATGGTATATCTCTTGGGCCTAATTTCTGGGTATTTTCGGGTCATGAGGAATCATTATTAGACATTTTTGTCTACATTCCCTCACAGAAAAAATCCCGTTTTTTAAATCCCTGCCTGAGGGTGACCCTTGAAAAAGTCTTCAGGCCGGATTCTTTTTTTATTTGGTTTATTTTTATTTGGTTTAATTTTTATTTGGTTTATTTTTATTTGGTTTAATTTTTATTTGGTTTATTTGATTTTCCTGTTAATTTGATTTTAATACTTTTGTCTCAATTCATCTGTGTTTTAGAAGTAGCTGCATTTGTGCTCTCTAAATACTATGGAGTTTTTCCTGTTCCTTTTTTGGTTTTAGTTTGAATAAGAAATTATTTTTAGCTGCGATTCCAAAACTGTTTCGTTTCGTTTTCATTTTAGTTTCGCTTTCAAAATATTTCTTACTTTAGATTTGTTATATATATATATATATATATATATTAAAATCTCCAGACAAAGCCTCATCCAACATTTAAAAAAAATGGAAGAAATTTTGAAGGACATTATTTTAGTAATTCATTGAAAATAAACAACTTTCTAAATTCTAAAATCAAAACTCATTTTATTTATTTCTTTAAAAAAAATTCGAAATAGAAAATCTAATTTTCCCCCCTTCAAACTCACTCTAGTATTTGAATTTTCTGCCCATGACTGGTCAGTCAATATATTTTGTTATCCTCGACCAAATTTGCATTCATACTCTTCTAATAGCCATGTAAGGTCGCGTGACTTAATAGCATCTCCAGTCACGTGCGACGAGACATTGCATCCGCATGCTAATGTCCGCCATTTCCTTTTTGTTTTGAAGGTCGAAAGTTCACCATTTTGATAGAGCGCCGACAAATGCCATCTCCACAATCATTTTTCGGCAGGAAAGTATATTTATCCAGTAGATATCTAGTATATGATTGTATTTTCTGAGAGGAACTGTATCCATTGGAATCGAGTTTTGAAAAAGCTCTATTTTTGAAGGAAGTAAACAGAAGTATGGAATTTCCTAAACTGGACGTTGGGAGATTTCTATGGAATCGTAGGAAAATCATTGCCCTATAAGAGCTTGAATTGGGCGGATTTTATTCCGGAAGCATTTGGGATATTACTGTTTCATCCAAAGAGTTTCTCTAGCAGTCATCGAGTTGTGAAAGAGTTGTGCTTTTAAAGATGCATAAAATGAACCAATGAACTGGAAATTCAATAATCTAATTTTTGGATTTTAAAGGATTTTTGTTTTTTCTTAATAAGGTAATAAGTTTCGATATATACAGTATTGATAACAGCATTATTAATCATATAAAATATCCTCTTAGTTGGCCATTTATTAATTTTTATTTATCTAAAAAATGAATTTAAGTTCAAAATTGCTTCCAATAATTTGGATTTTCATTAGTTTTGGTTAATCAAATTTTTTTTAAAGGCACGATGGTGAAGTGAAAACAATTCAAAATGCTTTTTTGGCAGACATTTGAACCTAGATCTACCAAATTTGGTACGCGATTACTTTGTGCTTCATTACAAATATTTTTTGAAAATTTAAATAAGATTTCTAAATATTTATTTTAATTAAAATTTTAATATATTTCTTCATTAACCCTGAAAATATAGTATTGAGAAAAATTGCTTCTAATATTTCTGAGTGGAAAGTCAATAGTTACCTCCATGTTTATATCTATATCCTTATTTATTTATTACAAATACCCAGAAGATTGGATATGACACAATGACATCTCTAGCCTTCCAATATTTCTGAACTTTACACTCAAATATTCTCAATAAAATGTCAGCGACACAATGAAGGAGGCAAAGCCGTGTCAGATTCAGTGTTAACCAGGGTGCACCGCGTGGATGCCTGCCACATTATTACAAAACTGTCTATATCCTTTAAGCTAATAAACACTCACACATGTGCAATACCAAAAAATGTTCAGAAGGGATTCGGTTATCAAATGGGATAATAATAAAGAAAAAAATTCGACAAGAAAAAGGTTTAAAAGTTCTTTGTCACCTTATAACATATTTTTGAAGAATGAAATAAACTGTCTATGTTTATCTATACTTATAATAAAGCTCAATGTGTGTGTGTGTGTGTTGGCGCTCTACAGGCCAGACCGTTTGACATACAGCTACCAAATTTGGTACATGTATACCTTGGAGGTTGGGAATGTGCACCTGGGGTTTCTTTTTTCAAATTTTTAATTAGAATTTTAATTATTAATTAAAAACTAACTTTCCCGCCAAAAAAATCTTCCATTTTCCCCACCGCCAACTTTTCCGCCAAAAAAATCTTCCATTATCCCCAGCGCCAAACGAGAAAGGCTTCAGTTTTTTTTTCTCCCAACAGTAATGAGGCTAGGGTTAAAATTATTCGGCGGATTATTTCAATCGGTTCTGTTTATTTTCTTAATGTTTGATGCATTTAAAATTAAACATTGTTAATGAATCAATCTTTCAGATTCATTCTGAAGTACTTTTGAATTAAAATAAAACAGAATAAAGGAAATTAGAAATTTCTAATCCGCATAGCGTTACCCCAACTGGCGTAGAAAAAATCACGAATTTGCGTTACGTAACCGGTGAAGAAAATTCACGCATGCGCATTCTGTTCTGATTGTTGCCATGACAACGTTATCAATGGATGATTTAAATTATTTTTGGGTTAGTTGCATGCTTTTGTAAGTAAATTGTATTTATGTTAGTTATATATTTTTTGTATATGCTTATAATTTTAAGTAAATCGTTTTTTAAGTAGTTTTTTTAAAACCTGTTTTCGACCGTTTATTTTAAACGATTCGTTTTATTTTCTTAGTGTTTGATGCATTTAAATTTAAACATTGTTAATTAATCGATCTGCTAATAATGAATCTAAGAAAATTTTGTTGACCAACTCTTGAGATATTACATAAATTTAAAAAGATATTCTTTAGTGCCCATAAAGTTTAAACGCTGAGTGACTCTATTTTCAGTAATCAGATTATAAAAAAATGCTTTTTTTCAGTAAAAAATATTATTATATTAATTGAAGATAAATTCTTTCCACTTTAATTTAAAGCATAAATTCTACGGGTGCTAACAGAAAATGAGAGAGATACATATTACGTTATGACTGAAGGCCTTTATAATATTATGAATGAATTATATGATAATGAAAATTTGAAGTTTTAAAATATTTTGATGAAGAAGGTATTAAAGTAGAAATTATATAAAATATTTAATTATTAAAATTTTAACGAACATTAAGATTGGCGAACCGGCTGGTCGCCAAAGGCGGCTAGTAATATATAAAACAATAGTCACAGAAGATGAAATTAGAAAAAAAAATTACATTATTTTTCTCGTTAATCTTATCCATATATGATCATGACTCAATTCCTTTATACAAAGTAAATTCAGAAAACACAGTTCATAAAAACAGCGAAACGAAAGCACATTAAATCATGTCCAGTAGAACTGCTTAAATCTGAATGAGTTTCAAAGTCCTGCTGACGAATACTTCCTACGATCATTTTCAAATAATGTGTAGGAAGTATTATCATTATCGTGATCATTAAATGATCGTAGGAAGTATTTGCGTCTCTTGTTTATTTTTGCCAACGGAATCGAGAAGTGCTGGAGTTAAAAAGAAACAATCCAGGTTTGGAGGATACTTTATAAAATGGTTCGAAATTTGTCTTAAATTGATAAATAACCTTATTTCTGTATGTAAAAGTCAAAGGAACTGACTTATCGAGATTAACTGAAGATAAAATCCATTTTAATATTATTTTTATGGCTCAAAGTGTCACACGTAAATAATGTCTCACATGCATATTTCAATTTAGTGAATAATTGTATGTACTTGGAAATTTTTTTAGTGATCTTAAGTTCTTCAGAATTTCTTGTTTGAAAGAAAATGCCACGTAACTAATCAGAATGTTTTTCTACTGTTGATTAATGACGTGCGCACTCAAATAATGCGTGTGTGTGTTTGTGTCTGTCTGTGTGCGTGTGTGTTGTGCATTTGTGTGTATACACGTACATTTGTGTTATAAGTAACTATGTACATGAGTGGGTGCATGTGTTTTCTTAATAAGAAATTATTTATGACTTCTTATTGTCTTCTTGTGTTTGATTCGAGAAAAATAATATGAAACTTTTGCATCTTGTAATAAATCAGATTATTTTTCAAACAGCGCCAAAATTAATTTTTGACATATCATCTATTTTTCCCATCATTCTTTCTTTCTTTATCGCAGGGCTGAGTCGTATGCATCAGCACTTAAAAAAAGGTATCATAACGAGAAAACCAATACATGCGTAGCAAACGAGTGGTTGAAGTTAAAGGAGAACCCGCTTCCAACAGAGGCTATCTCCTGTAGATAGCTGGAAGTTGACTTGGCTTCACAGGACTGCCGTGGTCTTTCAATGTTCCTTAGCGTGTGATGGTAGCAGTGGAAGAGGCGCTACTCTGCGAAGCAGAGTTTTAGTTATATAAAAATTATATATTTTAAAATAGTGGTGTTAATGTTAAGACTTTCGTTATGCATATAAGTAAATATACTGACGAAATTGAAATCATTTCGTATTCACTTAAACAGTATTTTATTAAATTCTTTCATTTTGAACGATATTACATGCGTACTTTGATAATTTTATACAACCTAACATTGAATTTCAGTTTTTAGGAATCGCATCGATTAAAAAATTTCAGAATCCTGCATTAAATAAAATGTAAAAATTCTACCTTCTTCTGCGATTCCAGCGCCCTCATTTCAGGAAACTGTAGTATCAAGTTGGGAGATCTCCCGATACTTGCACAAGAGAGTTGATTGAATAGTAAACCAAAATAATTCAATAATTCTTATTCCAAATTTTTTCACTAATCCGAAATATAGTAATTCTTCAAACTTAATTCATCTACGTCATTTTTAATTCATTTTTAAAATGTGGTGTTAAATTATATATTACCTACAAAGTGCAGCCAAAAAATGCTATTATTGTCGCATCATGGTTACGCTTAAACTTAAATATTGGAACAAGGAATAATTAATAAAACAATAAGAAATAAGAATAAAGCAAGATATACATATATATATTTTTAAAAATTTTACTATCAGCATTGTGCTTTATTTGATCTTTATTAATAATTTTTGGTATGATATTATGCTCTGAACTTATTGCGGGAATAAATGTAAAAGATACGAATTAAAATTAATTCAATTTTTAATTTGTAATTAAAATTTCAAAACTTTCATTCTTTCTAAGCGAATTTTTCTTGGCTATAATTTTTAAATTCATTAACGCTCACACATGCTTAATGCCAAAAACGGTTCATAAGGGTTTCGGCTATTAAAAGAAATCATAAAAAAAATTCGAAAAGCTAAAGAGTTATTAAAGGTCCTATAACCTCCCAAAACATATAATTGAACAATGAACACAAGCTTCTGTGCTCTTAATAAATAAAACAATTTTCATAAAAATGAAGTCTAGACGAAATTAGTAAAAAACCAACATTCTTATTCATATATAATATTCATGTCATTCTTATTCATATATGATAATGACTCTATTCCTTATACAAAGTAAATTCAGATAACACAATTCTTAAAACAGCGAAAAGAAAGTACATTAAATCATATCCAGTAGAAGAACTGCTTAAATCTGAATGAGTTACGAAGTCCTGCTGACGAATGGCTTCCTGCGAGCATTTTTCAAACCGGATAAGACACATTTCGCATCTCTTATTTATTTTCGCCAACAAAATCGAGAAGTGCAGGAGTTAAAAAGAAACAAGAGTCAAGGTTTTGAGAGTACCTTATAAAAATGTGTAAAGTATGTCTCAAAGTGATATATAACCCTATCGTTGTATGTAGTAGTCATTGTAGCTGACTTATTATGATTAACTAAATATAATAATCTATTTTAATATTACTTTTATAGAGAAAGGTTTCACACATAAATAATATCTCACATACATATTTAAATTTGGTGATTAATTGTATGTACTTGGAAAATCTTTTTAGTGACCTTAAGTTCTTCAGAATTTCTTCTTTGAAAGAAAATGACATCTAACTAATCATATTTTTTTCCTACAGTTAACAAATGTCCTGCGCACACAAATATTGTATGTGTGTGTGTAAGAGTGCTGGGGGGGGGGAGGGCATATATTTGTTTCTTAAGAAACTATTTATGACTTCTTATTGTTTTCTTTTGTTTGATTCGTGACAAATTAATATGAAAACTTTGCATCTTGAAATTAACTAAAGGCATCAAATCATATTTTTAAAAACGCTAAAATAACTTTAAAACATGCTGCTAAAAATAATTTTTGACATTTTATCCATTTCTTTTAATTTTGCGAATTTTTTTTTTTTTTTTTTTTTTTTTTTTTTGAATTACTGGAGTAGAAGCTTCGAACTTTTGATGCGTATATCTCTGAGAGCCTTTAACGAACAATTTAGGGATGTGTAAATATAATGTTGCTGAAAACTCAAATGCAAGACATCAATTGATTATAATTTTTTTTCTTTTAATTTGCAATTTTGTTTCTCCATATTCGAGTCAAAAGTAACAATTACGCAACCCCGAAATTCTATAGCTTAAATCGGTGAAGATCTGCCGTCTTGTCATTAGAATTTTTGCATGCAATAATAATCTTCTCATGAGAAATTACGGGTGTTGGAAAGAAATATTAGCAACAAATAAAAACTGAAGAGAAAAAAATTAGAAATCATATATATAAAATAAAAGCTTATATATATAAAAAAATAAAAATTACAGATTTCAACTCATTTACCTTTGCTATAATCTTGAACAAAAAAACACATAAAAATTGAGACTTTTTGGATACCATGATGGATTATCATTTAAATTTTGTTTATTCACCCATCGATAAATCTTTCAATTTAAACACCGATAAAACACCCATATCATTTGCTAGATGCCAAAATATAAAATTGGTATTTCGCATCGGTTAATAACGCAAATCAAAAGGTGAGGTTATTTTTAACTCCTTTCGGCACTATAGGACGGCTGTTGATGATTATATTATAGATTACTTTTCAAAATATGCAAATTGACATAGCATCAGTGGTGATATGCAAAGGAGTCATTGCATCTGTTTACAACTGTGCGGTGATTTGTAGATTTGATTTGTCGAAAATTTGCTCTATTTACATGTAATCAAGGGAGTATGCTCTTTCTGCAAAATTATTTTACATCAGGCAGGATTCAAGAAAAGCTCTTTTAAAGCTAAGATCAAAATTTTGAAATTAATTGATTTATATATCACAAAATATAATTCTGGCTCATTGATTTTTTTTTCTTTTCACTCAAACATTTGTAAAATTTCTTCTCGATTTCCAAAGTCAATACCATTGACTTTGGACAATGATGGACCACTGGAAATTTTCAGTTTAAAATAGATTGCTGGATGTAAAAACGTTCTTTAAATAATTATTTCTTTGAAATTAACGGAAGTAATGACAGGTTTTTAGAGTGAATGTATCTAAATGATAGCAATGAAGAAAAATTAATGATAAAATCTAAAATTATTTTAGAACTATTTTTATGGACAAAAAAATTAATTACTAATTTTAAAAGTAATAATGGATTTATATAAACGGGAAACAATTATTAAAAAATGGTTGAAACCTGCTGTCGCAAATTTCAAGTTATCGTGTGAGAAGATTTTTTATGTCACGTGGTATCTATTCGACAGAAAAACATCAAGCTCTCACATGACTCATATTTCGCAATCGCCAAGACGTAGAAAAGCGATGGTTTTTGACCACCCCAACATAAATCTAGCTCAAAAATTTCTTTCTCGAGACCAACTTATTATTCCGCGAAAAACCAGTTTTTACCGGTTTTAAACAATCACGTGACTATCAGATAATGCATGTGCCGATATTTAGTGCATAATGTTTTTTTTTTTTTGTTTCTTTTTCCCCATCTGAAAATCGTTTGAGCTCCAAAACTTTATTCCAAGATCATTTTTTTATTATTATTATATGAGAACATGATGTTGTTTTGGCTTGACGTTTTTGAAGTCTCCAAAATGCGTAGGCAACAAATTCTTGAAGCCTCAAAATGTGTAGGCAACAAATTGGCGATTCATTTACGGGCGAAAATATTACAGCACAAAATTGATTTTTACATCAAATTGAAGTTCAGAAAATAATCTTTTCAATGATACTAATGTTTTGTTCTATATGATAAATTTCTATTTTTCTTGAATTTTTAAAAAATTTATTAAATCATATATTTCAACAATTAATTTCACATAAAATAAAAATAAATTTTAATGTGCACGAGCATTTCCAAAAATTAGCCTTTGTTTACCTGTTGTCATCACATTTACAAAAGCTATGACTAAAAAATAAGTAAATTAAATCTAGAAAAATGTAATTTTCAGCACGCAATTGTATGAAATAAAATAAATAGAAATATATGATATTTGATAGATATGTGATAACAAGGTGGCGATTTATCGTTTTTAAGGCATCAATTTTTCGTCTTTAGGGTTATTAGAAAATAATGCAGAAGGTTGTCACATTTGGCGATTTATCGCCAGCAGAAGTTAGAACTTGATTTCCGAAATATTCATTCTCTGAATTCCAACGAATTGTTTTAATTAATTTAAGTCAATAACCAGTTTAAAACCGGTTTGAAATAATCACGAGACAATCAGATTACGCATGTATCGATATTTAGAAAAACAATGCAGTTTTTTTTTTTTTTTTTGTTACTCCAAAACTTTGTTTGCAAGCTAGAAAAATTGAAAATGAAAGTTTAAAAAAATTACCATTATATATATATATATATATATATATATATATATACTAGCCGCCTTTGGCGACCAGCCGGTTCGCCAATCTTAATGTTCGTTTAAATTTTAATAATTAAATATTTTACGCTAATTTAATAGATTCTTCATCAAAATATTTAAAAACTTCTAATTTTGATAGTCATATAATTCACTCATAATATTATAAATGCCTTCAGTCATAACGTAATATTATTTCTATAATTTTCTGTTAGCTCCCGTAGAATTTATGCTTTAAATTAAAGTGGAAAAAATTAATCTGCAATTAATATCATAATATTTTTTACTGAAAAAAAAAAGCATTTTTTTATAATATGATTACTGATAACAGAGTCACTGAGCGTTTAAACCTTATGGGCACTAAAGAATATCTTTTTTAATTTATGTAATATCTCAAGACTTTGTCAACAAAATTTTCTGAAATTCATCATGAACAGATCGATTTATTAACAATGTTTCATTTTAAATGCATCAAACACTAAGAAAATAAAACGAATCGTTGAAAATAATCGGTCGAACACAGGTTTAAAAAAAGTACTTAAAAAACGATGTACTTAAAACTATAAGCATATACAAAAAATATATAATTAACATAAATACAATTTACTTACAAAAGCATGCAACTAACCTAAAAATAATTTAAATCATTCGTTGGTTGTCATGCCAACAGTCAGAACATAATGCGCATGCGTGAATTTTCTTCGCCAGTTACGTTAACGCAAATGCGTGAATTCTTCTACGCCAGTTGGGGTAACGCTATGCAGATTATACATTTTTAATTTCCTTTATTCTGTGTTATTTTAATTCAAAAGTGCTTCAGAAGGAATCTGAAACATGGATTAATTAACAATGTTTAATTTTAAATGCATAAAACATTAAGAAAATAAACAGAATCGTTTGAAATAATCCGCCGAAAAATCTTAACCCAAGCCTCATTACTGTTGGGAGAAAAAAACGACTGAAGCCTTACTCATTTGGCGGTGATAAAAATGAAAGATTTTTTTGGCGGAAAAGTTGGCGGTGGGGAAAATGGAAGATTTTTTTGGCGGGAAAGTTAGTTTTTAATTAATAATTAAAATTCTAATTAAAATTTCAAAAAAAGGGACCCCAAGTGCACATTCCCGACCTCTAAGGTATACATGTACCAAATTTGATAGCTGTATGTCAAATGACCTGGCCTGTAGAGCGCCAACACACACACACACACACATTGAGCTTTATTATAAGTATAGATATATATATAGAGAGAGAGAGAGAGAAAGAGAGAGGAATAGAGACCGATAGAGAAGTCTCGTGATTGTTTTAAACCGGTTTAAACTGGTTCATGACTTAAATTAATTAAGACAAATAATGACTTAAAAAATAATAATGTTCTCAAATGATAACTTGAAATTTGCGATCGTAGATTTCATTTTTAATTTGTCAGCCTCTTTTTTTTTTTTTTTTTTTTTTTTTTCGTGAAAATTTGGTTTAAACTGGTTTGGAATAATCAAGTGACTATAGTATTGAGCAATCGTGAAATTTCATAAAAGCCATGTTTTTTTTCCCTCCCCATCTCTAGATCGGCGAGCTCCAAAACTGTTTTCCTAGCGAGAAAAATTAAAAATTAATTTTGTCCGTGTATTTAAAGGCACTATTAAAATAATTCATATCGTCACTAAATTTTAAACGAAAGTTCAAAAAAAGTTTTTTGCAGTGCAGGTATTTGAACTTTAGATCTACAAAGCCATCATTCTTCTTTCATAGTGCTGGAAAATATATACCAACACTTAACGAAATGTGTGACAATATGACAATGATTATCCACCAGACTTATATTTATTTATATACAAATTATATATTTAAAAATAGTGGTGTGAATATTAAGACTTTTTCTATAAATTTAACGAAATAAAATCATTTCGAATTTACTCTTTAGCACTTAAACCGCATTTTGTTAAATTATTTCATTTTATACAATATTATATGCATATTGTGGCGCGACTTAACTTTGAATTTCAATTTTTAGGAATCACATGGTTTAGAAAACCTCATTTCAGGAAACAAATGTCATGACTAGTTGCGAAATATTTCGACATTAGAATTCATTAAAAAAAAATCAAAATCTGCAATAATTTAAAATTGTTCACTAATCCGAAATATAGTTACCTTTCTAACTTGATTCAAAGATCTTTATTTCATATTTTTTTAAAAAAAGTTAGTACTTAATTATAAAATACTTAAAATACTTAATTATAAAATACTTAAAATACTCAATTATAAAATACTTAAAATACTTAAAAAGTACTTAATTATAAAATGCAGCCAAAAATGCTTTTATTATTGCCATAACATGTTTATGCTTATACTCCAATATTAAAATAAAGAATAATATTACTGTGAGATATCTTTAAAAATTCACTAAAATTAGAAAAAATTACTTTCAGCATTATGTTTTACTTGTTCTTTATTAATACTTTTAGCATGCTATTTATTATATTCTGAAAGTATTGCGTGTTAAATTGTATAGGATAGTAATTAAAGTTAATTCCATATTTAATTTTAAAGTAACTGAAATTTCAAAATGTCCTTTCTGTGCAGCATCTATAACACTAGAAGTAGCTAGGTTTCAATTATGATACCTCTGGATCCAATATTCTGTCCTGTAAATACATTTGAGCGATTTCTCAAAATGCATGTCGCAGTTTATAAATAATATATCGGCCTATAAACATGATGGTATTAATAAACAATTGTCACTTAATGATACAATGTAAAAATTGTTTTTCTATTAAAAATCAACTTTAATAAGACACAACTGTACCCTTTCACAACTTTTTTTTACTTATTAGCCGACTTTTATAAAGCAAGTGTAGTAAATGCCTATCATAAATCATATATACCTATCATAAATCATATAAATCATATCAGATATCTGTAAACTACAGACTCTGTCGAGGCTGTATGTGACGTAATTGACACGCCGCTTATCATCCAGGTATGCTTCTAAAAAAGCTATTCTCTCCTCTTCGGAACGCTCTCGCGCGCACTGCCTTGGTGAAGTTCGTAGTAAAAATCAAATGTTTAAATTCTTTAGTTAAATTGTAAATAAAACAATTTTTCTAAAACTTTGTAGTAATTTGAGTCACAACAAATACATGGAACCCTAATTATGACACACTGTTTGATAGAATTGTTGCTGCTTATAATTTGAAATACTAATTTCTTTATCTATTCTAAACATACTTCTCGTAGAACTTTTAGTAAGATTTAGTTCGTAATGTGAAATTAATTTATATCATAACCACAGCTGGTAGAAGTAATAATACTGCTATCTAACTGAAAAACCTGAGAAAATATTTAATGGAAAACTTGAGAGGTACTTACAGCCGCATTATTAGTATCTTGGAAAGACGAATTCCTATAAAAAGTGGTAAGGCATAAATGGATTTCTATGGAGGATAGCGAAAAAATAAAGGGCAACGCCATGTTCTGATGGATACATAAATTACTGTTGGTTAAAAGTTCGAAAAATTTTTCTACTATTCAAAAAAAACCCATTTAATTTGGTAATTTGTTGCTTTTTCTGTAACAAGTAAACTTTGCAACAACGCCTTTTTATATCTTACAATTCGTACAAAACTATAAATACAGGATTTCAAGCCTTCTTTTGCCAAATATTTTATTGTGATCTTAATCGAAATGCCAGCATTGTTAGCATTTTAACATGACCTTCTTTCAAAAATAAGATTGTAAGAAACAAGATCAGGACTGTAAACTGATCGTCAAAGTAAATGTAGTATTGGCAATGAAATGCTTCGTATTTTCGTTTCTTTTGGGTATATATAATGGCTCAAACAATTAATTATAAATGTTTTCCATTTTTTTTTCTTTTTGCGCAAATTAATATCTTGTTTATTGAATAATGAGCAAAACAAGATAATTGTAAGAAAATTTTTACAGAGGCAACAAACAAAATCAAAAATTTTATTTTGTACACACAAAAAAAGGATTAAACTCATTTAATTCGAACCATTTTAATCTAGATCAGCATCATTACCAGGTGCACTGAGGTGCTCCTAACACGGGAGATAGCCTACAATTCCGAAGCGGGCACTCCTTATATTTAGTGACGTTTTATTGAAATCCATTGACTCTTACATAAATATTTAATTTTTCAAAGCGCCATACACTGACTTGAAATGATTTATACTAAGCCATACAGCTCATATAATCTCAGTTTAAATGTCTGTTAATAATTTAATAGTAAATAATGGTTATTATGTTTGCAACTCAAAATATATAAATTTGTAGATTTAATTTCTCCGAAAATAATAATGTAATAACCTAGTTATTAACTATTTATAAATTCATGTTCTTAAAAATATCAAAATTTAGGTGTTTTAGTACCTTTGTGTAAATAATAAAACAATATATCCTTTTAGAATTTTAGATTTCTTTATAAAATTAAAATGAAAAATTTGGAGAACGGAGACTGCAATTTTTGTTGTGTTGTGTTTCAGTACTTCCAAATATTTCATGTAGTTTCAGAAGTAATTTACTAATTATTTTCTTTTTGGATTAGATAATGGCGTGCATGGCTGACATTTGTGCCAAGTTCTAACATTTTATTGGCCTTAAGTCACCAAATGGGACAACCTCCGTTATCATTGTCTAACAACCTTACAATCGAAAAACTGATGCCTCAGAAGCAATAAATCGCCAATTTTCTGACCATGCATTTTGAGGATTCAAGAGCCCCAAAACAAAACAATATCATGTCGTCACATGATAATAAAAGTATTATCACTATTAAAATAAATTACAGCACCACTAATATTACAGAAAAATTTAGACATTTTTTTTAGAATTGCATTTGAGCTTCGGACATACAAATCACCTTTACTTACCATTAATTACTCAATAACATTACCAATATTTTTAACACGACAACGCTCGGACTTAAAATCCGGCACTTCTTAAAAAGGTCGAAGGTATAACAAAAGGGAACTGAACTTCGCGCGAGTGGTAGAAGTTGAAGGAGAGCCCGCTTCCAACAGAAGCTATCTCCTGTAGATGGTTAGAAAGTAGAAGAAGTAGACATGGCTTCACATGACTGCCGTGGACTTGTTGACTTCGAGCGGAGCGGTCCGAAGGACCGTCCTCTCCAGTTGCAAGAGAGAAATGAGGCATTGCCGGGTGAAACCCAGTGAAGCAGAAGAGAGAAGAGGAGTAGGTGAGGCGGTGTCCAATCAGGAACGATTGGCTGGAGGGGTGTGGGTGAAGGGAGTTGTTGACATTTTCTTGGAAGTTATCGGAGCCAGGTGGTGGATAGTCTATTGTCTGTGGAGGACGAATCAGGAGCCTGTTTATGGGAGGTGGGCGGGTGAGTCTGGACTTAGTCGAGAAGTGCGTTAAGGAGGATCAGCTTTCTTTCATCTTTGGATTTAGTTTCTTTTAATTTGGCTGCAACTGTTAGTAATCCGGGAAATTCTTTCAGTAGGTTTCTTATTTCTCTGAAGGCTTCAAAAAGTTCCTTCATTTCCGTGATGCTTATTTGAGGGTCGTGGGCTTCTAAAGTTGGGGTAGAATCAGGTAACCGTTGTTGGCGCTGGGGTCTCTGTCTGGGTGCGGGTGGATTCTGTGCAATTTCGGTGACTTTTTCAGGGGTAGTAATTCTATTTCTAAGGACGTCTGCAAAGGATCTTCTATTTCTGGGTGCTGGGGCTGTAGTTGGATAGGCAGGGCATCCTTTCCATGAGGCCAGATGTCCGGTATCTTTGCAGTTAATGCATACAGGCTCTAGTATTTTCTCTTTCTGTGGGCATTCCATGGTCATGTGCTCCCCGTTACATTTAATGCAGCGCGGATTGCATCTGCAATTCCTAGCGCTGTGAGCTGAACTTCGCGCTACAAATATATGACTTATATAAATGATATGTATTAAAAAATAGTGGTGATAATGATTAGAATTTAAAAAATAGCAATGACGAAATAAAATATTTTCTAATTCAGCATTTCGTACTTAAATAGCATTTTGTTACATTCTTTCATTCAAAACGACATCACGTACATATTATAAAAATTTCATATAACTTACAGTTGAATTTCAATTTTAAGCAGTCGGGGGGATTAGGTTTCATAGTGCTGCATGAAACAAAGGGTGTAAATGTTACCTTTTTGTGTGATTGCAACGCCTTAGTTTCGGAAATTGAAAGCAATTTCCAGTTACAAGACATTTTGGCCCTCGCACTCGACACAGAAGAAAAAAATGATTAAGAAAATAATATTGTAATTAAATTTAAATATCTTTAAAATGTTCCGTTTGTCTTAATTTTTGACGAAATTAAATAGGTTTAAAGAATAAAGATTTCAGTTAAACATTGAAAGAAAATAGAGTATGCATTTTATATTTCGAGTTCTTTTTAGATAGTTAAAAGTCGATTTTCATTCTGATAAAAAAATTCTTATTAAAATTCAGGAAGTGTATATAAAACTCCTTCTAAAAACTTAGCATTTATATATATTTAAAAAAAATCACACACAGTTTTGTATTAAATTAAGTTATATTTGGTAATATAGGAGGAATAGAAAAAAAATTAAAAAACTAAGTCACCTGGTATATTTAGAAGTTTCTAAAAACTATATATCTTTTAATTTTTAGAAATTAATATATTCCGCTTTTAAAAGTTTCTTTTTTTTTAGAAATTTGACATATTTATATTTTAGTACATATGCATCAAAGAATCTCTTAATTATAATTCAATGATTCGCAAAAGACCACTTTCACCACTTCCTCTAAGTAAGATGGAGTTGCTGTAGACTATAATTTGGAATACTGATATCTATATCTATTTTAATCACACTTTTTCTAAAACTATTCATACAGCTTGTAATGACGCTGGTGATGGTAGAATTATCCGGAGCACCCGCCTTGCGTAGCAAGGCTATCTCCATGATCCTAGTTAATAGAAAGCCTGGCGTTATAGAATGCCCTGAACTTGGAGCATAACTGGCGAGCTTCAGTTGGGAGCAGGTCGAGAAAGCCGTTAGCATGGGTGTGAGAGAGGGGGAGAGTTGTCAGGGCCAATAGGAAAGCATCAAGTCTGTTGAATAGGGGTGGGTGAGGTTTTCTGGATTTCCAGGGTTCCGAGGGTCAGGTGGTGGATAGACTATTGTTCGTCAGTGTCCAATCAGGAGCGTTGGTAGTTGAGGTGGGCGGACGGAGACTTTAAGCTAGTAGTGCATTTATCAGAATGAGTTTTCTTTCTTCTTTATCGGTCGTTTTCTTCAAGTTTTTGGCTGCTTGCAGGATTCCAGGAAATTCTTTTAGGAGGGTTTTTATTTCTCTCAGGGCTTCAATTATTTCTTCGAAGTCGGCGATTTCTATTGGGGTGGTTTCTGGGGCTTTAAAAACTGGTTTCTGGGGTGGCTGTTCTGGTCCGTGAGTTTGGTTATTCTCCTGTAGCTTGTTTTCTGCTGTATTTGGGAGGTTTTTTCTGGTAATTTCGGCGAAGGATCTTCTGACAGGGGGGAGGTTCTTATTGTTGGGTCAAGTGTAATGGAAATCATCCCACCCAGCAGTGTCAAATCAAAGAGAAAATACGGCTTGTAATATGAAATAAATTTATGTCATAGTGAGTCAGAAAGGAGAAATAGTGGAATCGATTAAGTGTGAAGTGTGAGATCACACTTAATCTATGCGTAATTCTTTAGTTACAGCCGCATTATGTGTAGCTGGGAAATTCAAATTTCTCTGAAATGTAGTATGGCATAAATGAATTTCTATGAATGATTGCTAAAAAGTAAAGGATGTCAGCGCCATGTTCGGATAGATGCATGAAATACCACTGTTGGAAAATCCTGAAAAATGTTGACGATGCAAAAAATGAAAAACAAAATCCACAGAACTTCGTAATTTGTTGCTTCTACCGAAACAACTATCTTTTGCAACAGAGTATTTTTGCTACCTTCTTAAAAAGATGTAAATGGAAGATTGAAAACTTTCTTTTGCTTCTTGTTTGATAGTCTGTTCCATTTCTCTTCGAAATGCCAGGAATGTTTACCTTTTCACCTAATCTTCTCTGGAACAGAAAGTCATGTGAAACGAGATCAGGAATATGCACGTATTGTTAAAGTAAATGCAAATTAGTCAATGAAATGCCCCGGCATTTTAGTTTCTTTTGGGTATGTAGAGTTGAAAACATAAAACTGATGGATTTATTGAAAATAAAAGTGGAAGAGAAAGAAAACGTAAATTGAGGAATGAATGTCTCAAAACAGAAACATTTTAAAGAAATCAAAACTGAATCTAAAGGAAGTGCAGTCAAAGATGTAGCAGAAACTTCTCAAATCATTGGCAGAAATGAAAGGGCTGAAACTGTGCGAAATGTAATTAGACTAGCTAGATTTAAATATCTAGTTGCTAGAAAGAAACCGTTCACCATTTTACAAAATCATGAAATAAAAAACTTTTGAATTTGTGAAACCTCTTCAACTGACGAACAAAAATTCTTTTCGAAATAAGTCATATTTGGCGATGAAAGTTAATTCAACCTTTTGGGCAGTAATTCAAAGCCAGATTTGCTTTCAGCTTCTTAACCAAACTCAGAATCCTAATCCCAATACTGCTTTGAATCCGAAAAAAAAAGTACGTCATACAGTTAAACATGGTAGTGGCTCTATCATAGTTTGGGAATTTTATGGATTCTATCTCAGGAAATTTAATTTTTATCGATGGCGTTATGAGATATATGGTTTACTTGGATGTTTTTCACAACAATCTAAAGGAAAGTGCTAAATATATGGGTTTAGATGGAAAATTCATATTCTAGCATAACAACAGGCCCAAATACAATACTTAAATGCCAAAATGGGGGTGTTCCGTATTGTAAACAGCAGTTACACGCACCATCTTATTTGCCTCGATGTCATTGTAATAGAAAGCTTTAGGACTGTTGGAATAACTACATTGCTGTAATGAAATTCAAACCATTTTCATAGTTTCATTAAATATTTAATCTTCGAACTTTTCATCCATCGATGAAACAAACTCAGAAAGGCTATATATATAATCTTTGCAGTTTGCAATAGGTATAAAAAAAATAGACTACCGTAAAAGTTAAAGTGCAATTGAAAGTAGGTAACTGATATTACTTTGTTTTCGACTTAGGCCGCGATTTAGGCAGAATGAGCGCCTCTTGTTTTTACTGTAGCGCCAAGAGTACGACTTAGCTACTTACACGTCACAACCCTTTTTACGGGGCGGAGTTCATACATGCATTTCATTCACTCATCCACAGATCGAAATTTAGACCTGAACCAGAAAACGATCACTTCTTAACCAATACCCTCAGTGGTATTACTCTCGCCATGAAAGGCTTTGTGACCACGGCAGGTTTATAAGTGCGCCAGCCACAACATACATGGAGAGACTTCGGTCGGCGGGTTTCGAACTCGCAACTCAAGGGATGGGAACAAAATGCTCCTACCAACCAGGCTTTCTCGAGCCAAGTTTAGCTTTACTTTGTACTTAACTTTACTTAAATTACCTTTACCCATTTTAACTTTGTTTTCAATGACACTATGATCTCATGGGACTTTATTCCTTTAAGAAGGTTCATATGTATAACTAACATAGTAAGTGTAAAGCTATTAAAATAATAAGCTATACTTATATTTCAGTTTAATACTTAAAAATAATTTAAGGAGAAACCATAAATGAATTACGCATTTAATTGAAATAATACATCGAATGAGTTAGCAAGAGATTCAATTGAAATTATACTTCGCAAATATTACCCATGATCGAGCTGGTCACCTAAGTAAGGCGGGAAATTTTCAATACTACCAGCGGCACGGGAAAATCAGCATATGACATTGATTGAATTGTATCAATGTCTCGAAAAATATAAAAATCCATGATGGAATTTATTCGAAAACAAGATCTCTCCTATTATCTATAAAGTAATAATATACATTTAACATCAAAAAATATTAAGTCATGAGAATGGTAAATTAAGAATAACGTTTAATTCCCAGCGCAATCTCTGAAAATGTAGTATTGAGAAAAATGACTTAATATTTTTTGAAAAGTCAACAGTGACCTTCGAGTTTTTGAATATATTTTTTTAATTCATTAACGCTCACGCATGCGCAATACCAAAAACTGTTCAGAAGGGTTTAGGCTATTAAAATAAATCGTAAAAACATTCGAAGAGCCAAAAAGTTAAAGATCCTATAACCTATAAAGTTAAAGATCCATATCATTGAAGAAGGAAAAGTGTCTGTGCTTTTTATAAATAAAACAATTGTCGCTGGAAATGAATTGTAGACGAAATAAGTAAAAAATTATTCTTTTTTTTTAAATCCTCATTCATATATGATCATGTCTCTGTTCCTTTATAGAATATAAATTCAGATATCACGATTCTAAAAACAGCGAAGTGCAGTGCAATAAATAATGTCCAGCAGAAGAGCTGCTTAAATCTGAATGAGTTTCAAAGTCTTTCTGACGAATAGCTTCCTGCGATCATTTTTCAAACTGGATATGACAGATTTGGTTTCTTTTGTTTATTTTTGCCAACAGAACCGAGAAGCGCATGAGTAAAAAAGAAACAAGAGCCAAAGTCCTGCTGACGAATAGCTTCCTGCGATCATTTTTCAAACTGGATATGACAGATTTGGTTTCTTTTGTTTATTTTTGCCAACAGAACCGAGAAGCGCATGAGTAAAAAAGAAACAAGAGCCAAAGTCCTGCTGACGAATAGCTTCCTGCGATCATTTTTCAAACTGGATATGACAGATTTGGTTTCTTTTGTTTATTTTTGCCAACAGAACCGAGAAGCGCATGAGTAAAAAAGAAACAAGAGCCAAAGTCCTGCTGACGAATAGCTTCCTGCGATCATTTTTCAAACTGGATATGACAGATTTGGTTTCTTTTGTTTATTTTTGCCAACAGAACCGAGAAGCGCATGAGTAAAAAAGAAACAAGAGCCAAAGTCCTGCTGACGAATAGCTTCCTGCGATCATTTTTCAAACTGGATATGACAGATTTGGTTTCTTTTGTTTATTTTTGCCAACAGAACCGAGAAGCGCATGAGTAAAAAAGAAACAAGAGCCAAAGTCCTGCTGACGAATAGCTTCCTGCGATCATTTTTCAAACTGGATATGACAGATTTGGTTTCTTTTGTTTATTTTTGCCAACAGAACCGAGAAGCGCATGAGTAAAAAAGAAACAAGAGCCAAAGTCCTGCTGACGAATAGCTTCCTGCGATCATTTTTCAAACTGGATATGACAGATTTGGTTTCTTTTGTTTATTTTTGCCAACAGAACCGAGAAGCGCATGAGTAAAAAAGAAACAAGAGCCAAAGTCCTGCTGACGAATAGCTTCCTGCGATCATTTTTCAAACTGGATATGACAGATTTGGTTTCTTTTGTTTATTTTTGCCAACAGAACCGAGAAGCGCATGAGTAAAAAAGAAACAAGAGTCAAAGTCCTGCTGACGAATAGCTTCCTGCGATCATTTTTCAAACTGGATATGACAGATTTGGTTTCTTTTGCTTATTTTTGCCAACAGAACCGAGAAGCGCATGAGTAAAAAAGAAACAAGAGCCAAAGTCCTGCTGACGAATAGCTTCCTGCGATCATTTTTCAAACTGGATATGACAGATTTGGTTTCTTTTGTTTATTTTTGCCAACAGAACCGAGAAGCGCATGAGTAAAAAAGAAACAAGAGCCAAAGTCCTGCTGACGAATAGCTTCCTGCGATCATTTTTCAAACTGGATATGACAGATTTGGTTTCTTTTGTTTATTTTTGCCAACAGAACCGAGAAGCGCATGAGTAAAAAAGAAACAAGAACCAAAGTCCTGCTGACGAATAGCTTCCTGCGATCATTTTTCAAACTGGATATGACAGATTTGGTTTCTTTTGTTTATTTTTGCCAACAGAACCGAGAAGCGCATGAGTAAAAAAGAAACAAGAGCCAAAGTCCTGCTGACGAATAGCTTCCTGCGATCATTTTTCAAACTGGATATGACAGATTTGGTTTCTTTTGTTTATTTTTGCCAACAGAACCGAGAAGCGCATGAGTAAAAAAGAAACAAGAGCCAAAGTCCTGCTGACGAATAGCTTCCTGCGATCATTTTTCAAACTGGATATGACAGATGTGGTTTCTTTTGTTTATTTTTGCCAACAGAACCGAGAAGCGCATGAGTAAAAAAGAAACAAGAGCCAAAGTCCTGCTGACGAATAGCTTCCTGCGATCATTTTTCAAACTGGATATGACAGATTTGGTTTCTTTTGTTTATTTTTGCCAACAGAACCGACAAGCGCATGAGTAAAAAAGAAACAAGAGCCAAATTCCTGCTGACGAATAGCTTCCTGCGATCATTTTTCAAACTGGATATGACAGATTTGGTTTCTTTTGTTTATTTTTGCCAACAGAACCGAGAAGCGCATAAGTAAAAAAAAAACAAGAGCCAAAGTCCTGCTGACGAATAGCTTCCTGCGATCATTTTTCAAACTGGATATGACAGATTTGGTTTCTTTTGTTTATTTTTGCCAACAGAACCGAGAAGCGCATGAGTAAAAAAGAAACAAGAGTCAAAGTCCTGCTGACGAATAGCTTCCTGCGATCATTTTTCAAACTGGATATGACAGATTTGGTTTCTTTTGTTTATTTTTGCCAACAGAACCGAGAAGCGCATGAGTAAAAAAGAAACAAGAGCCAAAGTCCTGCTGACGAATAGCTTCCTGCGATCATTTTTCAAACTGGATATGACAGATTTGGTTTCTTTTGTTTATTTTTGCCAACAGAACCGAGAAGCGCATGAGTAAAAAAGAAACAAGAGTCAAAGTCCTGCTGACGAATAGCTTCCTGCGATCATTTTTCAAACTGGATATGACAGATTTGGTTTCTTTTGTTTATTTTTGCCAACAGAACCGAGAAGCGCATGAGTAAAAAAGAAACAAGAGCCAAAGTCCTGCTGACGAATAGCTTCCTGCGATCATTTTTCAAACTGGATATGACAGATTTGGTTTCTTTTGTTTATTTTTGCCAACAGAACCGAGAAGCGCATGAGTAAAAAAGAAACAAGAGTCAAAGTCCTGCTGACGAATAGCTTCCTGCGATCATTTTTCAAACTGGATATGACAGATTTGGTTTCTTTTGTTTATTTTTGCCAACAGAACCGAGAAGCGCATGAGTAAAAAAGAAACAAGAGTCAAAGTCCTGCTGACGAATAGCTTCCTGCGATCATTTTTCAAACTGGATATGACAGATTTGGTTTCTTTTGTTTATTTTTGCCAACAGAACCGAGAAGCGCATGAGTAAAAAAGAAACAAGAGCCAAAGTCCTGCTGACGAATAGCTTCCTGCGATCATTTTTCAAACTGGATATGACAGATTTGGTTTCTTTTGTTTATTTTTGCCAACAGAACCGAGAAGCGCATGAGTAAAAAAGAAACAAGAGCCAAAGTCCTGCTGACGAATAGCTTCCTGCGATCATTTTTCAAACTGGATATGACAGATTTGGTTTCTTTTGTTTATTTTTGCCAACAGAACCGAGAAGCGCATGAGTAAAAAAGAAACAAGAGCCAACGTCCTGCTGACGAATAGCTTCCTGCGATCATTTTTCAAACTGGATATGACAGATTTGGTTTCTTTTGTTTATTTTTGCCAACAGAACCGAGAAGCGCATGAGTAAAAAAGAAACAAGAGTCAAAGTCCTGCTGACGAATAGCTTCCTGCGATCATTTTTCAAACTGGATATGACAGATTTGGTTTCTTTTGTTTATTTTTGCCAACAGAACCGAGAAGCGCATGAGTAAAAAAGAAACAAGAGCCAAAGTCCTGCTGACGAATAGCTTCCTGCGATCATTTTTCAAACTGGATATGACAGATTTGGTTTCTTTTGTTTATTTTTGCCAACAGAACCGAGAAGCGCATGAGTAAAAAAGAAACAAGAGTCAAAGTCCTGCTGACGAATAGCTTCCTGCGATCATTTTTCAAACTGGATATGACAGATTTGGTTTCTTTTGTTTATTTTTGCCAACAGAACCGAGAAGCGCATGAGTAAAAAAGAAACAAGAGCCAAAGTCCTGCTGACGAATAGCTTCCTGCGATCATTTTTCAAACTGGATATGACAGATTTGGTTTCTTTTGTTTATTTTTGCCAACAGAACCGAGAAGCGCATGAGTAAAAAAGAAACAAGAGTCAAAGTCCTGCTGACGAATAGCTTCCTGCGATCATTTTTCAAACTGGATATGACAGATTTGGTTTCTTTTGTTTATTTTTGCCAACAGAACCGAGAAGCGCATGAGTAAAAAAGAAACAAGAGCCAAAGTCCTGCTGACGAATAGCTTCCTGCGATCATTTTTCAAACTGGATATGACAGATTTGGTTTCTTTTGTTTATTTTTGCCAACAGAACCGAGAAGCGCATGAGTAAAAAAGAAACAAGAGTCAAAGTCCTGCTGACGAATAGCTTCCTGCGATCATTTTTCAAACTGGATATGAAAGATTTGGTTTCATTTGTTTATTTTTGCCAACAGAACCGAGAAGCGCATGAGTAAAAAAGAAACAAGAGTCAAAGTCCTGCTGACGAATAGCTTCCTGCGATCATTTTTCAAACTGGATATGACAGATTTGGTTTCTTTTGTTTATTTTTGCCAACAGAACCGAGAAGCGCATGAGTAAAAAAGAAACAAGAGCCAAAGTCCTGCTGACGAATAGCTTCCTGCGATCATTTTTCAAACTGGATATGACAGATTTGGTTTCTTTTGTTTATTTTTGCCAACAGAACCGAGAAGCGCATGAGTAAAAAAGAAACAAGAGCCAAAGTCCTGCTGACGAATAGCTTCCTGCGATCATTTTTCAAACTGGATATGACAGATTTGGTTTCTTTTGTTTATTTTTGCCAACAGAACCGAGAAGCGCATGAGTAAAAAAGAAACAAGAGTCAAAGTCCTGCTGACGAATAGCTTCCTGCGATCATTTTTCAAACTGGATATGACAGATTTGGTTTCTTTTGTTTATTTTTGCCAACAGAACCGAGAAGCGCATGAGTAAAAAAGAAACAAGAGTCAAAGTCCTGCTGACGAATAGCTTCCTGCGATCATTTTTCAAACTGGATATGACAGATTTGGTTTCTTTTGTTTATTTTTGCCAACAGAACCGAGAAGCGCATGAGTAAAAAAGAAACAAGAGTCAAAGTCCTGCTGACGAATAGCTTCCTGCGATCATTTTTCAAACTGGATATGACAGATTTGGTTTCTTTTGTTTATTTTTGCCTACAGAACCGAGAAGCGCATGAGTAAAAAAGAAACAAGAGTCAAAGTCCTGCTGACGAATAGCTTCCTGCGATCATTTTTCAAACTGGATATGACAGATTTGGTTTCTTTTGTTTATTTTTGCCAACAGAACCGAGAAGCGCATGAGTAAAAAAGAAACAAGAGTCAAAGTCCTGCTGACGAATAGCTTCCTGCGATCATTTTTCAAACTGGATATGACAGATTTGGTTTCTTTTGTTTATTTTTGCCAACAGAACCGAGAAGCGCATGAGTAAAAAAGAAATAAGAGCCAAAGTCCTGCTGACGAATAGCTTCCTGCGATCATTTTTCAAACTGGATATGACAGATTTGGTTTCTTTTGTTTATTTTTGCCAACAGAACCGAGAAGCGCATGAGTAAAAAAGAAACAAGAGTCAAAGTCCTGCTGACGAATAGCTTCCTGCGATCATTTTTCAAACTGGATATGACAGATTTGGTTTCTTTTGTTTATTTTTGCCAACAGAACCGAGAAGCGCATGAGTAAAAAAGAAACAAGAGCCAAAGTCCTGCTGACGAATAGCTTCCTGCGATCATTTTTCAAACTGGATATGACAGATTTGGTTTCTTTTGTTTATTTTTGCCAACAGAACCGAGAAGCGCATGAGTAAAAAAGAAACAAGAGTCAAAGTCCTGCTGACGAATAGCTTCCTGCGATCATTTTTCAAACTGGATATGACAGATTTGGTTTCTTTTGTTTATTTTTGCCAACAGAACCGAGAAGCGCATGAGTAAAAAAGAAACAAGAGCCAAAGTCCTGCTGACGAATAGCTTCCTGCGATCATTTTTCAAACTGGATATGACAGATTTGGTTTCTTTTGTTTATTTTTGCCAACAGAACCGAGAAGCGCATGAGTAAAAAAGAAACAAGAGTCAAAGTCCTGCTGACGAATAGCTTCCTGCGATCATTTTTCAAACTGGATATGACAGATTTGGTTTCTTTTGTTTATTTTTGCCAACAGAACCGAGAAGCGCATGAGTAAAAAAGAAACAAGAGTCAAAGTCCTGCTGACGAATAGCTTCCTGCGATCATTTTTCAAACTGGATATGACAGATTTGGTTTCTTTTGTTTATTTTTGCCAACAGAACCGAGAAGCGCATGAGTAAAAAAGAAACAAGAGCCAAAGTCCTGCTGACGAATAGCTTCCTGCGATCATTTTTCAAACTGGATATGACAGATTTGGTTTCTTTTGTTTATTTTTGCCAACAGAACCGAGAAGCGCATGAGTAAAAAAGAAACAAGAGTCAAAGTCCTGCTGACGAATAGCTTCCTGCGATCATTTTTCAAACTGGATATGACAGATTTGGTTTCTTTTGTTTATTTTTGCCAACAGAACCGAGAAGCGCATGAGTAAAAAAGAAACAAGAGTCAAAGTCCTGCTGACGAATAGCTTCCTGCGATCATTTTTCAAACTGGATATGACAGATTTGGTTTCTTTTGTTTATTTTTGCCAACAGAACCGAGAAGCGCATGAGTAAAAAAGAAACAAGAGTCAAAGTCCTGCTGACGAATAGCTTCCTGCGATCATTTTTCAAACTGGATATGACAGATTTGGTTTCTTTTGTTTATTTTTGCCAACAGAACCGAGAAGCGCATGAGTAAAAAAGAAACAAGAGTCAAAGTCCTGCTGACGAATAGCTTCCTGCGATCATTTTTCAAACTGGATATGACAGATTTGGTTTCTTTTGTTTATTTTTGCCAACCGAACCGAGAAGTGCATGAGTAAAAAAGAAACAATAGTGAAAGTCCTGCTGACGAATAGCTTCCTGCGATCATTTTTCAAACTGGATATGACAGATTTGGTTTCTTTTGTTTATTTTTGCCAACAGAACCGAGAAGCGCATGAGTAAAAAAGAAACAAGAGTCAAAGCCCTGCTGACGAATAGCTTCCTGCGATGATTTTTCAAACTGGATATGACAGATTTGGTTTCTTTTGTTTATTTTTGCCAACAGAACCGAGAAGCGCATGAGTAAAAAAGAAACAAGAGTCAAAGTCCTGCTGACGAATAGCTTCCTGCGATCATTTTTCAAACTGGATATGACAGATTTGGTTTCTTTTGTTTATTTTTGCCAACAGAACCGAGAAGCGCATGAGTAAAAAAGAAACAAGAGCCAAAGTCCTGCTGACGAATAGCTTCCTGCGATCATTTTTCAAACTGGATATGACAGATTTGGTTTCTTTTGTTTATTTTTGCCAACAGAACCGAGAAGCGCATGAGTAAAAAAGAAACAAGAGACAAAGTCCTGCTGACGAATAGCTTCCTGCGATCATTTTTCAAACTGGATATGACAGATTTGGTTTCTTTTGTTTATTTTTGCCAACAGAACCGAGAAGCGCATGAGTAAAAAAGAAACAAGAGCCAAAGTCCTGCTGACGAATAGCTTCCTGTGATCATTTTTCAAACTGGATATGACAGATTTGGTTTCTTTTATTTATTTTTGCCAACAGAACCGAGAAGCGCATGAGTAAAAAAGAAACAAGAGCCAAAGTCCTGCTGACGAATAGCTTCCTGCGATTATTTTTCAAACTGGATATGACAGATTTGGTTTCTTTTGTTTATTTTTGCCAACAGAACCGAGAAGCGCATGAGTAAAAAAGAAACAAGAGCCAAAGTCCTGCTGACGAATAGCTTCCTGCGATCATTTTTCAAACTGGTAATGACAGATTTGGTTTCTTTTGTTTATTTTTGCCAACAGAACCGAGAAGCGCATGAGTAAAAAAGAAACAAGAGCCAAAGTCCTGCTGACGAATAGCTTCCTGCGATCATTTTTCAAACTGGATATGACAGATTTGGTTTCTTTTGTTTATTTTTGCCAACAGAACCGAGAAGCGCATGAGTAAAAAAGAAACAAGAGTCAAAGTCCTGCTGACGAATAGCTTCCTGCGATCATTTTTCAAACTGGATATGACAGATTTGGTTTCTTTTGTTTATTTTTGCCAACAGAACCGAGAAGCGCATGAGTAAAAAAGAAACAAGAGTCAAAGTCCTGCTGACGAATAGCTTCCTGCGATCATTTTTCAAACTGGATATGACAGATTTGGTTTCTTTTGTTTATTTTTGCCAACAGAACCGAGAAGCGCATGAGTAAAAAAGAAACAAGAGCCAAAGTCCTGCTGACGAATAGCTTCCTGCGATCATTTTTCAAACTGGATATGACAGATTTGGTTTCTTTTGTTTATTTTTGCCAACAGAACCGAGAAGCGCATGAGTAAAAAAAAAACAAGAGTCAAAGTCCTGCTGACGAATAGCTTCCTGCGATCATTTTTCAAACTGGATATGACAGATTTGGTTTCTTTTGTTTATTTTTGCCAACAGAACCGAGAAGCGCATGAGTAAAAAAGAAACAAGAGTCAAAGTCCTGCTGACGAATAGCTTCCTGCGATCATTTTTCAAACTGGATATGACAGATTTGGTTTCTTTTGTTTATTTTTGCCAACAGAACCGAGAAGCGCATGAGTAAAAAAGAAACAAGAGTCAAAGTCCTGCTGACGAATAGCTTCCTGCGATCATTTTTCAAACTGGATATGACAGATTTGGTTTCTTTTGTTTATTTTTGCCAACAGAACCGAGAAGCGCATGAGTAAAAAAGAAACAAGAGTCAAAGTCCTGCTGACGAATAGCTTCCTGCGATCATTTTTCTAACTGGATATGACAGATTTGGTTTCTTTTGTTTATTTTTGCCAACAGAACCGAGAAGCGCATGAGTAAAAAAGAAACAAGAGTCAAAGTCCTGCTGACGAATAGCTTCCTGCGATCATTTTTCAAACTGGATATGACAGATTTGGTTTCTTTTGTTTATTTTTGCCAACAGAACCGAGAAGCGCATGAGTAAAAAAGAAACAAGAGTCAAAGTCCTGCTGACGAATAGCTTCCTGCGATCATTTTTCAAACTGGATATGACAGATTTGGTTTCTTTTGTTTATTTTTGCCAACAGAACCGAGAAGCGCATGAGTAAAAAAGAAACAAGAGTCAAAGTCTTGCTGACGAATAGCTTCCTGCGATCATTTTTCAAACTGGATATGACAGATTTGGTTTCTTTTGTTTATTTTTGCCAACAGAACCGAGAAGCGCATGAGTAAAAAAGAAACAAGAGTCAAAGTCCTGCCGACGAATAGCTTCCTGCGATCATTTTTCAAACTGGATATGACAGATTTGGTTTCTTTTGTTTATTTTTGCCAACAGAACCGAGAAGCGCATGAGTAAAAAAGAAACAAGAGTCAAAGTCCTGCTGACGAATAGCTTCCTGCGATCATTTTTCAAACTGGATATGACAGATTTGGTTTCTTTTGTTTATTTTTGCCAACAGAACCGAGAAGTGCATGAGTAAAAAAGAAACAAGAGTCAAAGTCCTGCTGACGAATAGCTTCCTGCGATCATTTTTCAAACTGGATATGACAGATTTGGTTTCTTTTGTTTATTTTTGCCAACAGAACCGAGAAGCGCATGAGTAAAAAAGAAACAAGAGTCAAAGTCCTGCTGACGAATAGCTTCCTGCGATCATTTTTCAAACTGGATATGACAGATTTGGTTTCTTTTGTTTATTTTTGCCAACAGAAACGAGAAGCGCATGAGTAAAAAAGAAAAAAGTTTTGAGAGTGCTTTACAAAATGGTTCGAGGTTTGTTTCAAAGTGATATATAACCTTATCGCTGTATGTAGTAGCTGACTTATCGTGATTAATTGAGGAAAAAAATCCGTTTTGATGTTATTTTTATAATGAAAAGTTTCACAAGGAAATAATGTCTCACATGCATATTTAAATTTAGTGATTCATTGTATGTACTTTGAAAATCTTTTAGTGACCTTACATTTTTTTTTTTAGAATTTACTTTTTGAAAGAGAATAGCTGTGTGTGTGTGTGTGTGTGTGTGTGTGTGTGTGTGTGTGTGTGTGTGTGTGTGTGTGCGCGTGCGTGCGTGCGTGCGTGCGTGCGTGTTGGCGCTTTACAGCTCAAACCGTTTTTGACATACAGTTATCACATTTGGCATCTTGGAGATCGGAAATGTGCACCTTGAAGCTATTTCTAAAAAATTTTAATTAATTAAAAATTGTGTAATTTCGGCGTTTTGTCGTTGTAACTTCAAAAATTATTTACAGCACAAAATCGATTTTTGCATCAAATTAAACCTAAAAATATTATCTTTTCAATGATACCAATGTTTTAATTTATAAATTATGCTTAGATTTTTAACGAATATTTAAAGAAATATTTAACCATATTTTTCATTAATATATTTCGCTCAAAATAAAAATAAAATTTAATCTGCACGAGCACGTCAAATTAAAAAAAATAATAATAAGCTTTTATCAACGTGTTGCCATCACATTGATAGAAGTTTAAATTAACAGATAAATAAACTCTTATTGCAAATTTAATAAGTAAAATTGTAATTTTCGGCAGGTGCCTGTATAAAATGAAAAAAAAAAAAAAAATGAAACGAGACATTTTCTGAAAAGTAAAAGGAGGAAAAGTTTTCTATGAGCTTTGACAATACTTATATTACTAGTTCAATAAAACTATTTCATTTAAGTCAGACATGGTTTAATATACTTAGGATAATCATTATAATCAGCGACCATCAGCTAATTTGGGGCATACATTTGTTAACAAAATAGTGTAAAGGAACTAAGTAATTATATTTAATGTAACTTTAGTCAATATTTTCCTCCGATGAATTAGGAATTTTAAATTTTTACATAGGTTCCCTGCCCTATAACAAAATATTCTTGAGACGCCAACATTTTAAATAAAAATTGTTGAACTCCAATCAACAAAATCATTCATTAAAATTGAATAATTTATTAAATTTGAATTAGGAATTTTAAATATATATATAAAAACTATAAAAACAGGCGATTTTAAACTAATTCACCGACTGCCTCAATGAAGATACGCTAATCTTCTGCCAGGGTTTCTCGACAGTGATTGGCCTGTGATTATAAAAAGGTTGATTGTTCTAAAACTGATATATAAAAACTTCATAAATCGGTCAGATTTATCGCAGAAGATGGGGACGTTTATTTATTTATTTAAAAGTTGAAGTATCATGAGTATTTCGCAGGATAGGATCCCTTGGGACCAAAGGACTGTGTAAAATTTAAAATTCATAATTTTTTATAAGTTCATTTATTGACTGAAATAAAATAAAGTATTTGCATCATTTAAATATTTTGAAAGTAAAAAATTAATTTTACGATGAATCAGAGAAATTTTTGCTGAATAATTCTTTTAGATATTATATAAATTATTCTGCAGTGCACATATAAATTCACTGCCGAACGACTCCCATTTCAATTTTCATATTTAAAAAAAGAAATAGTTAGCTTCAGTATAAAAAGCTTTAATATTGATTGCAGTTTAACATTTCCACTTAAATTTAAAGTAGAAATTTTATGGATGCTGACAGAACATTAGAGAAAGTGATAAGTAGTATAATGAACAGAACTGTTTAAGGCCTACATCAAAGTTTGACTAAATCAAATAAGTACCAAAATATGAAGCTCAAAAATCTTTTGCAGAAAAAGCTACAAAGAGAAGAAGTTACATTAATTGAAAATTTTAGCGATCATTAATACTGCGAACCGGTTGGTTGCCAAACGCGACTAGTGGTAAATAAATATAATGACATTTATGTATAAAATATAAATAAGGACATGTTGTAGGTGAAATTCGGCAGATGGCGCCAACGAAGAAATGTCTTTAAATTATATTAACAACAAAACTATTTTTCCTTATATTTGTTTTAATTAGCCCTTATATTTGCTATATGGCTTTGCAAAAAATTTCATATTTTTTGAAGCGATATTTCGCGAGACAATGTGATCTGGGATCTTTAACATTAGGTGCATGGAGCAGAAAAAGAGTAAGGTTCACCTTTAAAGGTAGTTGAAAATTGAGTACTCAATTTGCCTTTGTATTCATACACGATGCACAACGCCTTTGCTCAAGATATAATTCGTTCATTTTGAAGGGCGCAAATCTAATCTTCACTCTATCACGTTGTTACAGTATATACGTTCACTGAATAATTTCTATTATGGCTTTAATATGAGAACAGAATAACACGAGATCATATTTTTATATATTACAAGCTTATTTTTAACTCAGAAGTGTCACTTATATTTGAACTCGTTTCTGAAACAATTGTACTTAAAAAAAAAAAGCTGTACACAGAAGTACTCATTTTTAAATACTTCATTTTTAATAGTATGTAAAATAATAGTGTGCTGTTGATGATAATAATTTTTAATGGTGCGCTCTTGATTCCTTTCTTCTTACTTTGGCCAATCGTCCCAAGCCACTTCGCGAATTGGACGGCCAAAGCCCGAAATCAAGAAAAGATCGGGCATTGGCCGGTAAGTTTACAGCAACGTTGGCCAGTTCGCGAATTGGCCGGTCAATTCGCGAACTGGCCGATTTCGGGCTTTGGCCGTAACATATACAACCTTTTATAATCCTCTTGTGTTTGATTGGAGACAAATAAATATAAAACTTTTGAATGTTGCAATAAAACGGATGAATCAAATTATTTCTAAGGAAATGCTAAAATGATTTAGATATGTGCTGCAAATAATTTTCAGCATATCCTCCGTTTCTTCCATTTGACGAATTTTGTTGAATTACTGATGCGGAGATTCCGAGCATGTGATGCATTTGCATATTTCTGCAGGAACTTGATGAACAAATTAGTGATGTATGAAAATAATGTTAGTAAAAATTGAAACAAAATACGTAAGCTATTTCAAATTTTATATATGGTGTTGAAAGTAAAAGTAATAGTGCTGAAAGAAAATATTAGTAATGAATTCAAACTAGAGATGAAAAAGTAGGAATCAGCATAAATATAAAAATTAAAAATAGCAGACTTCAGCTCCTTAACTTTTGCTACAATCTAGCATAATATAATATAAATAAAATGAGACGTTTAGGATCCCATAATTAATTTTTATGCATATTTAATTATATTCACCCACTAATAATATCCAATTTAAATATTAAAATAAACACTATTCTCAGTTGCTATACGCACCAGATAGAATTTGGTATTTCGGATCCGTTAATGACGCATACTAAAAGGGTGGTCATATTTTCAATTCTTCCCAGAATTACAGGATGACTGTGAATGATTATATTATAGATTGATTTTCAAAATCTGATGGTTGACATGGTATCAGTAGTGATCAGTAGTGGGAGCCACTGCATCTGAATGATAATGCTCGATAATTCCGACTTTTACTTACGGATAATATGTTCTATTTTCATGCAGACAAGATATATGCTCTTTTCTCAAAAATTTTTATATCAGGAAGCATTTATCTGGAAACCTTCTAGAGGGATTTTTCATTTCATACTTCGAATATATCCCTCTGTTTTTCATTTCTAGAAAAGATGCCTTTTAAAACTAAGATCGAAATTTTTAAATTAATTGATTTATAAATCAGAGAATATAATTTGGTTTCAGTGATTTTTTTTCTCGCTCAAACATTGTAGAATTTCCACATGATTTCCAAGGTCAAAATCAATCTAGCAAATGCTGGACCATTTAAAATTTTCAGTTCAAATTGCTAGATGTAAAAACATTCTTTAAATGATAACTTTTTTGTAAATTAACGTAAGTTAATATAATGCTTTTAGAGTGATTATATCTAAATGATGGCCATGAAGAAAAAATAATGAGTAAAATCTAAAATTAATTTAAACTCTTTGTATCGATAAAAAATTTAGTTACTAATTAAAAAAAAGCAATGGATTTATATAAACGGAACATGATGGGGTTTTCCCATCTCAAAATCATTCGAGCTCCAAAACTTTATTTCGGGATCACATTTTTTTTTCTCGAAAGTTAAGTCTAAACTGGTTTGGGATGATCACGTGGCAATTGTATTGCGCAATACTAAAATTTCATAAAAATGTTTTTTTTTTCATCCCAAGATCGTTTTAGCTCTAAAACTGTTTTTTTAGTTAGAAAAATTGAAAATTAATATATATATATATATATATATATATATATACAGAGAGAGAGAGAGAGAGAGCTTGGCGACCATTTGGCGACTTTGGCGCCAAAATAGATTATACCCGAAACATCGAGAATTTTCCCGAACCGTCCAGTAGGAACCGAGTTCCTGCTTGGTTGAGAGGCTTCTAGCCCCACCTCCTGATGCCTGTAAAAGGAAGTGAAAGTCCTGCTGCTGCCGAGTAGTTGTGAACCAGTGGTGAATTGAGTGGTCGTGAACCAGATCGGACAGAGTGGTCGTGAATTGAGTAGGAGTCGAAGAATAGGGTCTTCCAGGGACTAGCGGAGCAGCGACGGAGTAAAGCTGCTGTGTATACTGTTGTATGCTGCACGTCTCGGCTGAAGATAATCGTCTTCTGTGCTGTATATAGTTGTCGTCTTTGTGCTGCCTGTGTGTCTTCGTGTCAATAAACGTCATTGTTTCGTTTTCTACTGCCGCCTCTTGGTTGAGTGTTCTCCACACCATATCACTCCCACTATCCAAACGAACCCCGGAAATTCCGTAACAATATATATATATATATATATATCTTACGGTATCTCACCTCGCTGTTTCACGCTCATGCCCATATCCCCTCCGTGGTTCTTCTGGCGATAACTTCTTACGGTCCTGACCTTTATTGGACAGACAGCTGATTCGGGTACGTGAGGGACATTCGCCAGAAGTTTTACATTTTTGTAGTCAATAAGTCTCAAAATGTGACAGCATTCTTTATTAATTTCTGAAAATCATCAAAAGCGATAAGCCACCAATGTTTTGGCCCGAGCATTTATAGGCTCCAAAAGCCCCAAACCATTATCATGTTGATTCTATCTTTAAACAAAGCGCTGGGAAATATACACCAGCACTTACTAAATGATGTGACAACATGACAATTATATTGTGTCATTGGGAAATATATATTTTATATAAAAATTATTTATTTAAAAATAGTGGTGTGAATGTCAAGATTTTTTTTTTATAAATTTCATTACATATTCGGACGAAATAAAATCATTTCGGATTTACATTTCAGCCCTTAAACAGCATTTTGTTAAATTATTTCATTTTACACGATATTAAATGCATATTTTGACATAACTTAACTTTGAATTTTTAGGAATAGCAAGGATTACAAAATTTCAGAATCCTGTATAAATAAAATGTAAAATTTCTACCTGTTTGAGCGATTGCAGCGCCCTCATTTCAGGAAACAAATGTAATGTCTAGTTGCGAGATATTACATTTCGATACTTGAAAAGGAGAGTTAGAAAAAAAAATCAAAATATTCAATAATTCTTGTTTTAAAATTTTTTACTAATCCGAAATATTATCATGTTTCTAACTTAATTCTTGTTTTTAACTTCCTGTTTTTTTATTTTCTTAAATTAGTACTTAATTATATATTAGGTATAAGGAGCAGCAAAAAATTCCTTTCATTATTGCCGTTACATGGCTGTGCATACACTCAAATATTGAAATAAAGAATATTATTATTGTAAGATATACTCAAAAATATCTTTAAAAATTCACTAAAATTAGATAAAAATTATTATTAGCATTGTGTTTTATTTGTTCTTTAATAATAATCTTTGCATGCTATTATATTCCGAAGTTATTGCTGAAGAAAGGTAAAAGATACTAATTAAAATTAATTTGATATTTAATTTTAAAGAAATTAAAATTTCAAAATGCCCTTTCTATGCTGCTCCTACAAATCTAGAAGTAGCTAGGTTTCAAATATGATAGCTCTGGATGCGATAGTTTGTCCTGTAAATATATTTGAACGATCTCTCATAATGCATGTCGCAGTTTAAAACTATCATGTCACCCTATAAACATGATAATGTTAATAAACAATTCTCACTTCATGATACAATGTAAAAAATATTAAAAACCAATTTTTATAAGACACCATCTTTACCACTACTCATTTTTTACTTACTAACCAACTTTTATAAAACATTATTTGATAAAGTTGTTGTTACTTATAAATTGGAGTACTAATTTCCATATCTATTCTAATCACGCTTGAAAACCTTTTTAGTAAGACTTGATTTGTAATATTATATCATGTCATAATCATAGCTGACAGAAGCATAACTAAATGAAAAAACTAAGTAAATATTTAATGGAAAATGTATCATGAGTGCTTACAGCCGCATTATTTGAGCTTGGAAAGACAAATTTTTCTAGAAAGTGAGAAGGCATAAATGAATTTCTATGAATGATAATAAAATAAAATAAGCGCGATAATAAAAAATAAAGAAGCGCAGCGCCATCTCCCGATGGATAAATAAATTTCTGTTGGCTAAAAGTTATCTATGAAAAAAACAAACATACAACGATCGTCAAAGTAAATGTAGATTAGTCAATAAAATGCTTCGCTATTTTCATTTCTTTTGGGTTAGTACAGTGTCTCAAACAATTATGAACACACTTCGTTATTTATTTTTTTTTGTTGCCAAAATTAGCATATAGTATACTGAATAATGAGCATAAATAAATAATTAAAAAAAACTTTTTGCAGCGGCATGAAACTATGGACATTTTTCTTTGCACACACAAAAACATACTACATATTATTCTATCTTAGTCAAAGTTAGCAACGTCACCAGATGCACTGAGATACTCCTAGGACCAGAAGTAGCCTCAAAGCCGAGGCGGGTACTCCTGAAAACCATCAATAAAATCCTATTTTCAACTTAACAGAACATTTTTGCGATGAATCTCGTTAGATGGCAATGAAATCTAAGCCAAATAAATTTAATGCTAATAAACTTAGTAGATGCCAACTAAATTCAAATTAAAGCCAATCTTTTAAATGGGAAATGTTCCCCGGAAGAGAAACCAATACTGTTATAAGAAAATTCTTATTGCTCTTATTTTTATAAAGGAAAGTACCGTTAAATTGCTAAAATTATTGGAAGAAGTTACACCTGTGTCCATAAAATCATTGGAAAATTCAAAATTCATGGATTGATTGAAAATAAAAGTGGAAGGAGGAGGAAAGTTAAACTGCGTAATGTCGCAAAAAAGGGGAATTTTGAAAGAAATCAAGATTGAAAACCTGAAGTAAGTGCAGTGAAACTTGTGGCAGATTCTTCTCAAATCATTGGCAGAAGTGCATATACTAAAACTATGTGGAATGTAATTAGACAAGCTAGGTTAAAAAATCTGGTTGCTAGAAAGAAACTGTTCACCAGCTTGCAAAATCTCATCAATTGATGAACAATTATTTCCGAAATAAGTTACATTTAGTGATGAAACTTAATTCAACATTTTGTACAGTGATGGTTGTCACACCGTATAGAAAATGCCAAGTACTGATTTGGATCCAAAATATGTACATCTTACATTTAAATATGGTGGTGGCTCATTCATACCTTGGGAATTTTATTGATTCATCTCAGAAAATTTACTTTTTAACGATGGTATTATGGCGTAGGAGGAGGCGTATGGTTTACTGGGATATTTTTCGCAATTTTCTAAAAAAAAAGTGCTAAATATCTGGGTTAAGATGAAAAATTCATATTCCAGCATGATAATTATTCCAAATACACAATGTTTAATGCCTGAATGTAGTATCTTTCATTGTAAACAGCACTTCACACATCATCACATTCCCCCGTCATCAAGGACATATAAAACTGTGGGGCTTTTGGAGTAACTTAATTGTTGAAATGAAATTCAAACCGATATTATTGCGGCATTAAATTTTTAGTCAAAAAAAAATCCCAAAAAGTTCTATTTATTATCTGTGCAGTTTGCATTAGGCATAAGAAATACACTATCATAAAAATTAATGTCCAATTAGAAATACAAAACTCGTAATTTTGTTTCAAACGAAACAATAATCTTATAGGACTTGACAATATATTCTTAATGATCTATAAAAAATAATAAACATTCAGCATTAAACAAAATATATTAAAATATTAAAAATAATTTTCTTGTTGCATTTTTATGGTTTCGATTTTTTATTATTATTATTATTAAGGACAACTGCAGTATCCCATTATTTTTTTAAATTACGTATAAAAAACATATAATTGAGAAAAAAAAATATTGAATAAAAAAAAGAAAACTGAAAAAAGTAATTCTTTTAGAACTTATAAGAATACACGTTTCAGTTATAAAAGAGGATTTTCGGTTAATAATAAATTTTAAATAAAAGCTATTAATTCAAAAATTCATTCATAATTTTTAAAACAATGCATGCTAATTTCATGCTTCTTTCTTTAGTTCTAAAACAAAATATTTCTCAACATCCATTTAAAATAAATTGCATGCATTAAATTTATTTTCGAAGCCATGAATAAAACACAGCAAACGATTTTTTAATAAATCATATGCAGCAGAAAACAAAACCAATGAAAAATAAATAAAAGAAATAATTATTAATAAATGAATCAAGCAAACGACTTTTGACTTAATATCACTTTCTCAGAGCTTCACATCCGAGCTCTTTTTTTACATATGAAAGGAAAACAATGTTCTTACAGGGAAAAAAAATGCATCTTTACAAAATATCAAGTGAATATTTTGTATCTTCGTTTTATATCTTCAAATGAAGGCATCACATTTTTAACAGTAAAAAGTAGAAAACATTTTAAAATAAAATTAATAAAAAAAGCAGTTTTTTTTATTCTTTTTTTTTTATTTGCAAATTTGTTTGTTCTAGCTGTTGCTTCAAATTATGAACTCCTATGAGGAAAAAACAATATGTAAAATATGGGATTCCATAGAGTAACAAAATGAATTAATATTGCAAACTAATTATGGTTTTTACATTGGATCAATTTTCTTGGCATTATTTTAAGTTTGTAGTGAGTCGATATTTTCGACATTGATAAAATTTGATATGCTTTTGCTTAAACTTAACTTTGTAGTCTGAGAGACCTTACTCTACAAAATTATCATTTTATTTATTGATTGATTTTATTTATTTACTATTATTAAAAAAAAAAACTCCTGTTTTTTTTGTTTTTTTCATACTATTATTTGGTTTTTATATCCACTCGCACCCGGTTCAGTGCATCGTATGAACTTGGTCCACATTTGCATTTATGGCTCTCTTGTAAGCATGAATGGGTGCGTGACTTCCATGGAGTCTATGGTCACGTGTGAGGGGGAGGGCGCTACATCCGAACGATAACACCAGGATTTTCTGTTGTGAATGCAGGAAAAATGCCATTTTGAAAGAGCTAAGAGAAATTTTTCTCCCATAGAGTTCCTGGTTTGAACAAATCTAGGATATGATTGCATTTCTTGCATGGAATTTTTCATCTTGATTTCGAGTGGTAATGTTATTGGTTTTTAAAAAAATGAACGAAAATATAAAATTCCACGATTTTTAAGACGGAAAATTTTATTCTTGAATTTAGGAATTTTTAAAATAAGATGTGTATTTGATTTTTTTAAAAAACCGATTTGAGCATTTAATAAAACACAAAAAGAATCGCTCGTAAAATGGAATATTTCGAATTTTGAATAATAATGATAATAATAATAATAATAAAAACAGCGAGGGTGGTCTCTCCTCCCCTTTCTCATATACTATCTAATAAAGGTGTTACCTCAGAAAATGCTTTGCATGGTCCTGGCTTACAATATTTATGAAATATTAACCTTCTTCGAGAATATAGCATTTTTATTGAATCTATCGTGTGATCCTTGGCACGTTATTTGGCGATTAATCCTTGGCATGCAATTTATAATCTCTGAAAATCGAATTTAAATATTAAAAGCTTTTTTTTCACAACAAATTCAAAGAAAAATTGAACACAGAACTACAATTGTAAATCCCATACCAAATTTGATATGTATCAATGATTTCGTCTTTGAGTTATCATGTTTACATATTTCAGCACGTACACACAGACAGACGGTCAACCCTTAGTTGTATTTGGCTCAAAATTTTATAGACATCTAAAATATAGATGTTAAACATTTGCGTCCAATTTTATCCATCTAGCTCTCTTCGTTTTGTTGTTATTGAATTAAATTATATTCGAACAAGTTGATAGACAGAATTTCTTTGAACTGATTTTATTTAGCATTTGATAGAAATCTATAAATCCTGTGTAAAGACCCGCATATTAAATTTCATCTATCAAGGTTATCTTTGAAACAGATAGAATGACTGTCATTTTTTTAAATGTGTTTTTCGAACTCGCAGAGGTCTAAAATGTGGAGATTACTATATGGCGATTACTATACTTGCTTTATACTACTTACATGGGGAGGGCACGGAGTTAAAATCTGAGATCTGGATGAGATTTGGTATAATGATAGTATACATTTAGAATATTTATTCATGAAAATATTAAAACGCAATGGCTAGTAAATTTCGAGAAAATGGTCCTCAAACTTTTGGTAAAGCTTTTATACTGATAACTTGACACCTATTCCGATGATCCTGACGACATGGTTGTCTAGGTAACCGTCTCGTACATGGAAAGTCAGGGTTCGAACATGGCTAAGAATTATTTTTTCTTAATAACTTTTATTCAATTCAAAATTTACAAATACTCTTAATTAATATGTTTTTAATTTTTTTCATCCAAAATAAATATTTATAATCGAAATACATAATAATATTTTTTAAAAAAAATTATAAATACAGATGCATTTTTAAAAAAAAAAATTAAATTATTTAAATTTAATTTACCATTTACAGATAGTTTTAATTAATATGCTACTTGTTTTTATGCAAAGACAAATGTTTATTCTTTTAATATTTAAATTTAATTTACCATTTACAGATAGTTTTAATTAATATGCTACTTGTTTTTATGCAAAGACAAATGTTTATTCTTTTAATATTTAAATTTAATTTACCATTTACAGATAGTTTTAATTAATATGCTACTTATTTTTATGCAAAGACAAATGTTTATTCTTTTAATATTTAAATTTAATTTACCATTTACAGATAGTTTTAATTAATATGCTACTTATTTTTATGCAAAGACAAATGTTTATTCTTTTAATATTTAAATTTAATTTACCATTTACAGATAGTTTTAATTAATATGCTACTTATTTTTATGCAAAGACAAATGTTTATTCTTTTAATATTTAAATTTAATTTACCATTTACAGATAGTTTTAATTAATATGCTACTTATTTTTATGCAAAGACAAATGTTTATTCTTTTAATATTTAAATTTAATTTACCATTTACAGATAGTTTTAATTAATATGCTACTTATTTTTATGCAAAGACAAATGTTTATTCTTTTAATATTTAAATTTAATTTACCATTTACAGATAGTTTTAATTAATATGCTACTTATTTTTATGCAAAGACAAATGTTTATTCTTTTAATATTTAAATTTAATTTACCATTTACAGATAGTTTTAATTAATATGCTACTTATTTTTATGCAAAGACAAATGTTTATTCTTTTAATATTTAAATTTAATTTACCATTTACAGATAGTTTTAATTAATATGCTACTTATTTTTATGCAAAGACAAATGTTTATTCTTTTAATATTTAAATTTAATTTACCATTTACAGATAGTTTTAATTAATATGCTACTTATTTTTATGCAAAGACAAATGTTTATTCTTTTAATATTTAAATTATAATTTCATGTTTAAAGGAAAAATAATTTGAAACGTAACATTGATGGCTACAGATAATTTAAATGGCTTGCATATTTTTCAAAGAATTCATTTTCAAATTCTTAGATTTGAAAAATTATACATTGTCAATTCTAACTCAAAAGCTGTATTTATATCAAAAATTAAAGGAAACAGATGATATTTGTTAAATATGTAAACTACGTTCCGCAACTGCAGCAATCAAAAGAAATAGTGGAGAGCAGGTGTTAATTTATTGAATGCGTAGGCAGATGGTTCAAAACGTATTAAGCGTATACAAAATTCTTATTTAATCGAACATTATCAAGAAATAAATTCTTCCGAAAAATGTAAAAATTCAATCAATTGTATACCATCAATTGTCATCACTAATTTTTAATAAGATGATAAGGTATGCATGGTACGCTGCCCAACTTTCTGATGAAAGAGATATTTTAAAATGCAAATGAAGTTGTTTTCCCATAGATCTCTTAAAGAAACCTTGCTCTTGTGGACAATCATCATTTATCAATTGTGCAAGATGTCGAAATATACTTTGTTTCCAATGTTTTTGCTATAGTTACCATGGGTCTTGTATATAATAGAAAGCAAATGTATGTAGGATAATTTTTTAGAAATATTGAATATTATTTTTTACAATGTGAGTATTTATAATTAATAATTATCACCATTGATGTTATATTTATTTCTGTTTTTTTTAAATATTAAATTACAATTTAAGTATTAAAATAATAAATATTTATACTTGCATAAAAATAAGTAGCGTATTAATCAAAACTATCTGTAGATAGTTAGTTAAATTTAAATAGTTTTATTTTGTTTAAAAAATACATCTGTATTTATAATTTTTTCTTTTAAAATTTTAATTTTATTATTATGTATTTTGATAATAAATATTTATTTTGGATGAAAAAAATTAAAACACATATTAATTAAGAGTATTTGTGAATTTTGAATTGAATAAAAGTTATTACAAAAGAAAAAAAAAATTCCTAGCCAGTTTCGAACTCTGACTTTCCACATACGAGACAGTTACCTAGACAGCCATGTCATCGTGATCATCAAAATGGTTGTCAAGTTATCAGTATATAAGCTTTATCAAAATTTTGAGGACCATTTTCTCCAAACTGACTGGCCATTGCGTTTTAATCTTTTCATGAATGAACATTCTAAAGGAATGAAATTTATTTTAAATTCATATAACAATTATTTTTTTATGATATATTTTCTGGAATATGAAATTTAAAATGGTGTGAAATGCAGTGGGAACAGATAAAATACGCTATGCAAAGATAGGGATTGCATTTGATTTTTGTAATAAATGGTCTTCTTAAGACTAACGAATCGTAATAGAAGTGTATTTTTTCTTGACAAGCACTCAAAGGTTTGAAAAAATATTGGAGAACGTTCAGACGGAATTGTCATATTACTTCTGTGAATCTTTCCATCAAAAGCCTTGAAATCCAATTCAGGAAATACTTTTGCAGAAGTTGTTACAAAAAAGAGAAGAGAGACGAAATTCTAAATAAAATTTTCATGGAAGATGATATGCTGCATTCTAGTGAACAGTGAAAATAGAAATTCGCCTAAGAGCTTTTACATTAATTTTGGATTTCAATAATGCAGCACAGACAAATATCTAGAATTTTTGAAAGATATAATTTTCTGTGAAATATTCATGCTAAATAGGAATTTATTTTTCTCAAGAAAATAGCTCTTATAAACAGAAGAGAATCACATGGTTATAGAAATATCTATTGATGGCACTTTGACTTTTTTAGCGAAGTATAAATAGTGTGCAGACATTTCTTGAATTAGGATTTTGAAGTGCCTTGGTGCGTAGCACTTTTACTCAGTTTGAGTAACTAGTAGCACAGGAAAAGCAAGTATTGTACCATTAATGCGTCAGTAGGGAAGAAAAAATATTACTTATATGAGCTTAAGGTGTATGTACACACTTGAACCTTCGAAAATCGTTCAAAATATCGAATATTTTTGTATTGCTTAATAATGTTCTCTGATCCTTTAGCTTTCAAACGATACCAAGATGTTGCCAATATTCCAAATATTTCTCGAGTTATAAATATTTTTCTTGAATTACTTTCATTGAAAACTCTAGTTACGGTGTTTTTAAAACTCATTTTATGAAGAATGATATTTTCCCACTATGTTGCTTCATTCAAACAATCATAACTCAACAATAAATTAACTAAATACAGTTATTTATATATCAAAACAATCTGTATGAAATAGCGGATGTTTTGTGCCTCAATCAAAGTAATATTTATAGAAATAAATTTTTAATAGCTGTTTAAAAGTTAAAATTACAGAAAAAATCTCGCTTTTTCTATTCATCGTTGATGAAAAAATTGTAAAAAAATAACTATCAATTTTTATAACTTGATTGAGGCAGACAACATGAAGACTCATATTAGGCATCATTTCCAACTAGAATTATGTATCTGTACAAATTAGAATTTAAGATATCATGTTTCAAAAAATAGGCTCATTAGCTCATTAAATATTATTTAATTAATTAATAATTAGTGTAATATGGTTTTTTCTCACTGAAATGAGTTTAAACATATATTAATAACCTACTGTGAAAAAACTGGATTTTTAAAGTTAAAATTAAAAAAAAATCTTCAAGTGTGTATGTACACCTTAAAGTGTAAATTGAAGTAGAAGCAATTTAAATATAGGAAGAAGCTATGGAGGTTTAAGTGGCAAAATCCATTTAATAGTAGAGAAAGGAAAGGCGTATTTTCCATTGCAGTGGACATACTTAATTTGTTCCTTGATTGTAGAATTTTAATGAGTTTTGAGTTGATTAAAAATTTTCTTGAAAGTTCTTTGATGAAATCATCAAGCTTTGGAGTTTTCTGATTTCTGTGTCAAATACCATTCCGGATAACCAAGGATAATTGGTAATGATAGGGAATATTTTATTGCATAAAACTTGAATTTTGTTTCGATTGGTTCAGCAGTATTGCATGCATTTAGATTCACATTATGATTTTCATTGATTTTTTCGATGATAGGTTTGAAATTTCAATTCATTTATATATTATTTATATGATTGAATGTAAAGTCTTTCATCAACATAATTTTTAAAACCAGAATATAAAAAGTTTCTTGGAACTGTAATTAAGAATTCAATATATTTATTTATATATCATAATTATTAAAATTTATTTATAGTTTACTTATATATCTAAAATTAATAAAACAAAGAAATCTCTCTCTATCTCTCTCCACTGGCCCTTCATTCATTTTTAAATCAATGTAAGTTTATTATTTCGATATATGTCATAAATGGCTGCCTATTCTTTAATTTCCATTTTTGAAATGAACGTCAAATACAAATCTTCAAAGGTCGCAATCATGATTTTAAAATTAACTTTTTCGGACTCAAAAAGTTCTAAAATGTGGATATTCCTCTAATTCTATAGATTGAATTATTTGACGATACGTAATCATTTGTAGTTTCATATAAAAAAAAGTGAAAATTTTCAGTTAGGAAGAGTCAGATGAAAGAACATAAAATTCTACATAACAATAGTTCAAATGAAGGAATTCTTTTGAACGCTGTATGTTAATGAATTAGACTTTTGATAGAACAAAGCTCTCCAATGTTCATATTACATTGAATAAGTTGAAGCGACAACTTTGGAGAAAGGTTACTCTTTAAATAGAACACTTTAGCTAAAACTATTCATACCAGTTTTTCAACAAAAGTCTGTTTTTTCATGTTCATAAATCTCCCAAATTCACAACGCTATGACATTTTTCACAGAATTTCTTTCCAATGACTAAAGCAAAAGTCAAACACTTTCTTTCGATGCGGGTGCTGGGACGAGTAAATATTTGAGAGCAGTGTTGTTGTAACAGTATAAACTTTCATGTTTATAATACTTTTCCTTGAGTTCGCTAAACCTAAAAGAAGATTTTAAGATTTCACTATAAAGGATTTCATTATGAACCTTGAGGTTTAACTTTCAAAGGCTGCTATGAAGTTGACTTGAGAAGTTAATTTGAATTCCTTTTGATACAAAAGAGGAAGTAGTTAAAAGAAATTCACTTGCAAATATTAAGCATGAGTGAAAGGTCAAAGGGTGCACCAGTTACATGGGCTCCATCGCAATTTTTATATTTTTTTCTTTCTTTGCATGTTGTATTTGGACAGCATAATGGCTTGAAAAACGTGACAATTTTGCGATATTATTTTACTCATTTTCTGTCTTTTTTTTATTTCATGGAAATCTTGCAATCGATTTTAAACTACTTACCCAATGAGCAAAACATATGAAACGTTAATATAGTTTAGAATTGGATAACACAGCAATATGAATTCGCTTTCTTTTCTGTCTGTTTGGTTGTTCGGCACACATTTTTTCAATAGATTAAACACCTGTATTACCAATAGATGGCGCCATGCCTAGTTGTTAGTTCATCAGGAAATTAGTTTAAAATTGAACAAAAAAATTTCCCCCAAACAAAACTAAAAACAGATAATAATTATTTAGATAAAAAATATCATAATTATTTTTAAAAAAGATTGGTAACTTTAAAAATTTCACAGATTTTTAGGACAACATGTATAGGGTTAGAAGACTATTTGCGTTAAGATAAATTATTTTATCTTTTTTTGTCTGTTTTAAACATGCGATGTGTTAATTTTTGTTTATTTAAATAAATTTTCAGATTATTCCATCACTAATTACAACGAATAATTCTCCAGAGTCGAATAAGATTTAGGTTGCTACCTCAACATGCCAAAAAATATTCCCCAAAACATTATGATATTCACATAACCGTTTTATGTTTCATAGCTAGCACAAATACAGGGTGGTCAAAAAAAAACTTCCCCTATATATGAAACCCTAGCGGCCTATTCGCTCAACCAATCGAACCAAAATTTCAGACATGGTTGTTTGAAGGTATGCGTTAGAGATTGTGATGATTCTAAACAAAGCAGAGCTCACGGTTACGGTTACAGTGAGAGAATTTCGAAATTTTCGAATGGCAACACCCACTTTTTCCTTGCGCAAATTGATCAGCGTATTGAAAAACCACAAATGGCGTTGGAACGATTAGCGTGTGACGAAAATTAGCGGCGTAAATCATTTACAAAGAAGAGCATTATAAAGGACTAATGACAACACAGAGAGGAAAGAGAAAAAAAGTTTTGATTGGAATGGAAAGTTATAATTACAGGTTTTCAACATGTTCACCTTCGCAGGCGACAACGCACTGCAGTCGGGAGATTGTGGACAACAATGCCGAACGTAACATGAAAGGAGGAATCTGCATAACTTCACGTGTTATGGCATCTTGAAATCCTGACACATCCCGTGGACCAGGCGTGTACACCTTAGATTTCAGATAACCCCAGAACCGGAAATCCATAGGAGTGAGTCGGGGGATCGCGGTGGCCACGAAACTGCAAAGTTACTAGAGATGACTCTATCAGCAAAGTGTTGTTGCAGCACTGGCCGAACACATTGGGCGACGTGTGGAGGAGCATCATCTTGCATCCATACAATGTCCCTAATGACATTTCGTTGCTGCAATTCAGGAATAACGGAATTCTGCAACTGTGACAGAATTGCAAGATGCCATAACACGTGAAGTTATGCAAATTCCTCCTTTCATGTTACGTTTGGCATTGTTGTTCACAATCTAACGACTGCAGTGCGTTGTCGCCTGCGAAGGTGAACACGTTGAAAACCTGTAATTATAACTTTCCATTCCAATCAAAACTTTTTTTCTCTTTCCTCTCTGTGTTGTCATTAGTCCTTTATAATGCTCTTTTTTGCAAATGCTTTACGGCGGCAATTTTCGTCACACGCTAATTGTTCCAACGCCATTTGTGGTTTTTCAATACGCTGATCAATTTGCGCAAGGAAAAAGTGGGTGTTGCCATTCGAAAATTTCAAAATTCTCTCACTGTAACCGTAACCATGAGCTCTGCGTTGTTTAGAATCATCACAATCTCTAACGCATACCTTCAAACAACCATGTCTGAAATTTTGGTTCGATTGGTTGAGCGGATAGGCCGCTAGGGTTTCATATATAGGGGAAGTTTTTATTGTTTGTTTTTTTTGACCACCCTGTATTTGTTAAGAAATATCAGACAAAACACGCAGTTCAGCTATTATTGAATTAAAATATTATTTCAATATTAAACATAACATTCAAATACTTCTTGTCTATAGACTATGTTTTTGCTGTTTATATGCAAATATGTTATTCTAAATTTCAAAACCGTATGGATATTTTACCAGTTCAATATATTTTTACATTTTTTCATCTTTAAATAATGCGACACTTTCATATGCTGAATTTATAAGTTTATATAGATATTTCCAAGGAACTGGAACATAAATTTGAGAAATAATGAAAAACTTAACAGCTTTTCTAAGCAAATTCTAATAGATACTAAATGTACAGCAAAGTTCCGAATATTTTCAATTCCGCCAAGTGAGTATTTTCCGCTCGTGCTTAATTGTTTCATAATCTCATTTAAAAATTCCCAGCCTTAATTTGCAAACAATGAAGAATTAGAAGAGATTCATTCCAGTAAATAGACGAAAGTAATTGCTATAATGAAGAATTATCTTCTAGTCCACAAATGCCTTTCTTGTCAATAATCCTTTTATGCTATGTAGATAATGAAAGAATAAAATGGGCCATCATTTAATATTCCCATGTTGCTATATCATTAAATGTGTCAGAATATTCATATATTTTACTAATAGTCTATCGTATCATTAAGTAGAAAAAATGCAGTCTGTTTTGTTTGTTGTTATTCTTATTGCTGTTTATTATTTTCTTTCGTTTATAAAATCAGCGTGAACTTCAATTTTTTAAAATGATAAATAAAATTTCATAATACTGGATTGTATCAATTAATGCAGAGCATATTATTTATTTTAAAACGATTATGTTCAAAGGTTTGTATAATGTTCGTAAATTGTGTTATCTTAACTTTAAACTAGCAATTCTTTTATACATCTATACTTATATAAAGCTCATCTTTTATACATCTATACTTATATAAAGTGTGTGTTGGCGGCCAGACCGTTTGACCTACAGCTACCAAATTTGGTACATGTATACCTTGGAGGTCGGGAATGTGCACCTGGGGTCCCTTTTTTGAATTTTTAATTATAATTTTAATTATTAATTAAAAACTAACTTTCCCACTAAAAAATCTTCATTTTCCCCACCGCCAAATGAGTAAGGCTTCAGATTTTTCCCACGCTAATGAGGTTAGGCTTAATATTTTTCGCCGATTATTTCAAACGATTCTGCCTATGTTTTTAATGTTTGATGCATTTAAAACTAAACATTGTTAATCAATCGATCTTTCAGATTCATTCTGAAGTACTTTTGGATTAAAATAAAACAGAATAAAGGAAATTAAAAATTTCTAATCTGCACAGCTTTACCCCAACTGGTGTAGAAAAATTCATGCATTTGCGTTACCGTAACTGGCGTTGAAAATTCACGCATTCGCATTGTGTTCTGATTGTTGACAACGGATTCAACGGATTCGGATTTGATTTAAATTATTTTTAGGTTAGTTGTGTGCTTTTGTAATTAAATTGTATTTATGTTAGTTATAATTTTTTTGTATATGCTTATAGTTTTAAGTATATCGTTTTTTAAGTAGTTCATTTTAACCTGTTTTCGACCGATTATTTTAAACTATTCTGTTTATTTTCTTAGTGTTTGATGCATTTAAAATTAAGCATTGTTAATTAATATGGATGATGATATGCTCATGATGAATCTGAGAAAATTTTGTTGACAAATTCTTGGAATATTACATAAATTATGATGTATATTCTTTAGTGCCCATAAAGTTTAAACGCTCAGTGACTCTGTTTTCAGTAATCATATTATAAAAAAAATGCTTTGTTTCAGTAAAAAATATTATTACATTAATTGCAGATTCATCCTTTCCACTTTAACTTAAAACATAAATTCTGCGGGAGCTAACAGAAACTTGGAGAGATACATATTACGTTACGACTGAAGGCCTTTATAATATTATGAGTGATTTATAAGACTATCAAAATTTGAAGTTTTAAAATATTTCGATGAAGAAGTTATTAAAGTAGGAATTGCATAAAATATTTAATTATTAAAATTTCAACGAACATTAAGATTGACGAATCGGCTGGTCGCCAAAGGCGGCTAGTATATAATAAATTTATTTAGTGTATCTCGAAACTGGCTGTAACAATTTGGATCAAATTTTATATTTAGATCAGGTTTTCCTTTTTAAGTTTATCTATTTGGATAGCTTTCCTGAAAAAAAAAGCGATTATACACACAAAAAAAATCTTTTTTATAACTATTAAAGCCTTTTTCTATCTGCTGTCATGTTGACAATGTCATACAGCGCCATCTTGTAAATTTCTGTTTTACTTCCATTGTTATCATAGGACGATAATCTACATGCACCTCAAAATTTTGTGAGATGGCGCTGAAGGATTGAGATTAGGAAAATTGAAAAATATTCATATGTAATCAATATGTGATTTGTATCTAGTATTTGCTAAAACAAACATAATTTTACAAAAAAAAAAAAATACCGAGTATAGTTTATTTTTCCAGATATTATCAATTACATCAGACGATTTGTTTGGTTAAAAAAACGTGCAATACGGTCAACATGAAAGATATTCTGTCCTAAAGTTCCTAAATTAGATAAGCGGTGATAATTATGGACTAGAAAGGGAAAAAGAGAGTGATAATTTCAAAATTTTTAGATTAGTAATGACATGGCAATAAAAATTTTAATATTTCTTATCTGCAACTTCGAAGTATATAATTTCCTGAAAACGATTTTAAATCTATTTTAAAACTCAATAAATTAGTTTATCAATCATATAAAATTTATTTCTGTACAAGAGTTTTTTTCTTTTTCGATTTCAATAAATGTTTTTAAATAATTTTAAGTACCCTTTATAATTTTAAGTATCTTTATTCGTTATTTTATTAACAGAAAAAATAATTTTAAGTATCTTCTAATAATTATATTCCATGATTTCCATTATTAAATTAATTGATTGATAATCACTGATAATGAAAAGATGTTATTTAAAGTTTATAGGTAAGTTATTATTGCTATATAATTAAGAATAACCAACTAAAGACTCAACTTGCCTTTAAGTTTTTAAAAAGTCCCTCGCAATATTAACCATTAACTGAAACCATTTAAAAAAAATTCTATTCGTTATTTTAAATGCATCTTTAAATGTTTGCATTATTGAAGAAATATCTTTTGCAATGCAAACAATTGAAGAAATATCTTTTTTTAATTAAATAATTAATATTTATTAGGGCAATATGTTATTTTAACTTTAGAGCCACAACTTTTTTCCTATCTCTAAAAAATGAAAAGTTTTCGAGGTATTGATAGTTTGAAATATTTGAAATGATACCACGACACATATGGGTAAATGGGATGGTGACATGCTACAAGCCGTATGACATAGCGCTAGCAAAAATAGCACACCTATACTTTAAAGGGTGGGAATGCAATTCGAAAGGGGAAGAAGTTTTTAAAAATTCAAATTAGAATTTTAATTAATTAAATATTAAACGAAATGTGGGTGTTGTTTCACGATAGAATCAGAAAATATTATGTAAAAATTATTTTTATGTTATTTTAAAATTCCAAAAATATTTTTTTCAATTATACCAATTATTTGCCGTATAATTAATTCCTTTAACTCATAATTAATAAAAATATCTGAAGTACAATGTACAACAATATATTTCTTTTTTGAAATGGATCTGAAATCGTTTTCATTGTTGCTACTAATATTTCATAATGAATTGTTTTTCCATTGTCAAGATATGAAACTTCAACATAATTTATCATGTTTAGTCTGACTCAATAAACATGATTTTAGTAAATTTTTGAAATTTTGTTCCATTTATACTTATGATTTGTCTTTAGAATCATACAACAGTAAAAACTTTTTATTGCGTTAGCATTTTTAAATATTGCTGATCTTCCTTTTGTATCTTGTGTTATGAAACTCCGATTAATCAACCAACCAAATTTCTTCTATAATAATTGGATTTGTCCATATATAGACAGAAAATCAGAGAAATGTGTAGAAAAACGAACAGAATGGTTTGAAAAGTCCAAATTAAAATTTGAACTTAATTGAATTTAAAACTAACTAATTTAAACTAGCTAAACTAATTTGAATTTAAAACTACTTTTCTTAGGACACCAATAAGAAAATGTCACAGGAAATATTTTCTTTTAATGTTTATTTCCAGGAAACAAGCCGGTCGTTAAATATAGTTGGTACAAAATAGGTCAAAGCAAAGGATCTTGTGCATTGTATTGCAAAGTAAATAATATTAGTGAAAATAATATTCCTTTATGTCATCGTCTTTTCATCCACAAAGTTCTAGGATTCAGATCACATACTCGAATAATCTTCTCTTTAGAACTGAATAACATTGTTCGAAAACACCAACCAAATAAAGATAATTGAAACATTTACAATAATTTCTCAGCGAGTGACTTTATAAAATTGTCAGGGAAAAATCATCATGCCTCTCTTGCTGTGTTTTAATCAATAAATTACTGCTTTATTAGCAGCGGCGCAGCAATTGTTTTGGACAGAAAGACATCCAAAATCATCATTAGGCCCTTACAATCCAGTGACTCCAAGCGATCACTTCTAATTGCAGTGCCACCGTCTTCAAAGTGACTCGGCATTCATTAGAAATAATGTGTTTTGGTCTTGTTGGAATGAATGAATTTGGTCTTTTCTACCACTAATAGCATTAAAAGACGTAGCGTATGTCGTAGGTGTGTGATGCTCCGGAGCGTTGCGAGTTTTCGAATTAATTTAATGTTTTTTCCATGAATGAATATTATTTATTAATATGTTATTGCATTTGGAAGAATATAACATAATGGGTGGGAAAGATTAGGAGTTTAAATAACGGATATTTTGGAAGGTATTGATTGTTAGTTTTCTAGAATGCCATCAAGATAATGAAATGGATTGCATGTAGACATGATCTTGCAATGATTTCAAGGTTGATATTGGCAACTTGAGAATAATTTAATTTTTAACTGTCTCAGTACTTTTGATTCTTGTGAAAAGATTGTGTTTCTAAGATATCTATTCATTGTTCTAAAACAATGAATAAATTAATAGATCAATAAATTAGTCTAACAAAGCTGGTTCGTAGTAATAATGGATTTTAATAATTTTTTCCCAAATTTCCTACAAATTACCACTAAATTTTGTTTTTCTTTATTTGTAATTTGAAGAATAATTTAATTATTAGCTCTCGGTACTTTTGATTTCTAGGAATTTTCTTCAAAATTATCTATACATTGTTCTAAACATGAAAGTAAAATTAATCTAACAATGCTGGTTCGTATTAATATTGAATTTTAATAATTTGTTTCTTAATCATTCCCTACAAAGTACTATTAAATTTTATATCGATTTTTATTGGTAATTTAAAGAGTAATTTATTTGCTGCCTTTCTCAGTACTTTTGATTCTTATGAAAGGAAATATTCTTGGAAAATATCTGTGCATTGTTCTAAACATGAAAATAAAAAATTAATAAAGCTGTTTTGCAATAAGAGTAACAGAGTTCGCAATAACAATAATTAATAACAATTCAATGGATTTAATAATTTCTTTCTTATTCATTCTCTACAAATTATCATTAAATTTTATATATTTTTTATTGGTAATTTGAAGATAAATTAAATTATTAACTGTCTCAGTAATTTTGAATCATATGAAATGAATGTTTTTTGAATTTCTTTGAATAAACATGAAAAAATAATCAATCTGGCAAAGCTGGTTCGTAGTGATAATGGATTTAAAATTTTTTTTTCTTAATCATTCCCTATAAATTATCACTAAATATTATATCTTTTTATTCTGGTTAATTTTCCTGTATTCTTGAGCATCAATCATACAGTCTTTCCGTGATCTGTTCAGGGTCAATTTTTTAATAACATTTCCGAATTTGGAATAGAGATATCTATGTTTGATACAGATAATATTTGTTAATGTTAGATTTCTTTTTTTCACTTACAGTTTTACCGATAGCGAAACTCTTTGAAGAGCTGCAAATATTAATAGGTTTTAAAAATGAAAAAAAGTGTTATCTCAAGAAAATTTCAATTTTGAATCAATTTTTTATGCTTATATATATATATATATATATATAAAGAGAGTGAGAGAAAATTTAAATGTTTAAAAAATGTTTCCTCAATTAATAATTGTAACTACCAGCGATTCGATTCGCAAGTTTAAACTTTAATGGGGTTTTTTAATCGAATTTGACTGTTGTCAACAATTTTTAATGAGCCGATCTTTACCTTTGTCCTTTTAGAGAAAGCTAACATTTTCTTGCCTAGATCCTTTTTACCGCTAATTTTAAAAATGAGCTTTGAAGTAGAATTACATTCGTTAAATAAAATTTCCTTTACAGGAATACTTACAAGTTGAACAAAAATTATTTGATGTTTATTTTCTGTAATAAAAATAAATTTCTCCTTTAAATTTTTCTTTATTTATTTAATAATTTGCTCGCTAAAATGTCTTTTTCTTTAGATTTGCTATAATTAGATTTAATTCTTTCTTTATTTCCTCTATAATTCTCACTTTCGATTCTCCACATCCAGAGTCATGCTCAAAGGTATTTTCTAGTTATTTTATAAATAAAAAATCCTGTCCAATGGAAATTAATTTTTTTTAATATTTAAATTTTCTGCCTCTTTTCATTCCTTTTCTTACAGTGCTTGATTAAATAATCTTTAAATTCCCTTTTATAATATTCTCTTATCAGCATCTATAAAATCGTTAACATTTTCATTGTAACAGTTTCAATCTGTTTTCTTTAACTTAATTTAATTTTTGCCGTAATTTTTTTAACTAAAGAAGGAGAAATCAAATAATTCTTTTAAATTTACAAACAAGAATATTTTAATGAATCAGTTACTTTGTATCAGAATAAAATAGTCAAAGATATATTGTTCTTTGTAAGTTTTATATATATTGTTTGATCAACTAAGTTTTAGTTTTTTTTTTTATTTCTACCAATATTTTGTTTTTCGAAAAATACTACTCTGAGCAAGGCTGTTTATTTATTTATTTATTTTTGAAAGAGGTTCTTTAACAGCTAATAATAACTTTCAAATGGTTCAGTCTGATTTTTTTATTTCTTGATTGAAGGCATGTCTATATAGGTGTTGTCATAAACAATTTACGCTTATACAGAAAAATTATTTAAAGAATAAAAATTTAACTACTGAAGTTACTACTACGATAATCTTTACATATTTTGACATACTTTTTTATCAGTTTACTTTAAATCTCTTTTCATAGCATCATTATTTCATATGTTAATCTCATTTTTAAGTAATTGTGGCTTTGAAAATAAATTACAGGTTGAAAAATTTATTATTATTTTTCATTCCGTGAAATTTCTAACATGAGCTAAAATTCGAGCCCTTCTTTTGTAGTTTTTTGAAAATAAAAATAAAAAAGTATTCACTATTATTGCACTTTTATTTCTTTAATTAACGCTATTGAATTTGAAGTTCAGATATGTCACAGTGAGAGCATAAGTGAATTATACATATTAGCTAAAATTTATAATTACTAAATGCGCTTATAGAATATATGTTTATAAAGTTTAAATTCATGCACTTAAAACTGAATAAAATCTTCAATTTATAAAAATTATACCCAAATATCGAAACATATTTCATTAAGGAATAAAGTAATAATAAAAGAAGGAATAAAGTAAAAATAAAGGAATTAAGTAATAAAGTAAGTTCATAATTCATAAAGTTTAAATTCATGCACTTAAAACTCAATAAAAATCTTCAATTTATAAAAATTACACCCAAATATCGAAACATATTTCATTAAGGAATAAAGTAATAATAAAAGAAAGAATAAAGTAAAAATAAAGGAATTAAGTAATAAAGTAAGTTCATAATTCATGAAGTTTAAATTCATGCTCTTAAAATTCAATAAAAATCTTCAATTTATAAAAATTATACCCAAATATCGAAACATATTTCATTAAGGAATAAAGTAATAATAAAAGAAGGAATAAAGTAAAAATAAAGGAATAAAGTAATAATAAAAGAAGGAATAAAGTAAAAATAAAGGAATTAAGCAATAAAGTAAGTTCATAATTCATAAAGTTTAAATTCATGCACTTAAAACTCAATAAAAATCTTCAATTTATAAAAATTATACCCAAATATCGAAACATATTTGATTAAGGAATAAAGTAATAATAAAAGAAGGAATAAAGTAAAAATAAAGGAATTAAGTAATAAAGTAAGTTCATAATTCATAAAGTTTAAATTCATGCACTTAAAACTCAATAAAGAAACTTCAGTTTATAAAAATTATAACCAAATATCGAAACATATTTCATTAAGGAAAATATTATACGTGATGTCTCCTTTTTATTCAAAATCATATTATTGCACAGTGAATTTAAACTCTGAAGTACAAATTGACCAATCACCAAGTCAAAATTCATTCATTACCTCTTCTTTAGTGACTTATAATTCTAATCATCGAATAGCTAACTCTCGGTTTTTGAATGCAGCATTATCGCATGAACTCATGATAAATTGCAGAATATGACTCTTTTAAATATGCAGTCTTTGTCATAGTATCATATAGTAAACATCCAATATTTCGAGATTGTCCTATCGTGAAAACCATTTTTTCAGTATTTGAATTTGCCTTTTATGCTTTTATAGCAAAATCTAATGGGATTGTTACCGGATATAATGATGCCCCTTGACAGTACACAATGTTATGGTTCATAAAATTTTGCGTTTCAAATGAATTATCGAAATATATTCGGAAGTTGGTTAGGGTTAAACTGTGACATACGGATGGAGCCTTTGAATACTAATTGAAATTTAGAGTGATAATTGTTCATATTAGATAAACAAAAAGGTGTTTGAATACTAAACTAAGAATTTTAAACTAAAGGTGAAGTTACAAATTGATTCATGCAATTTTTACAATTATAACATTGAATCATGAAAAAATGTAAAAAAAAAATCAGCAATGTATCGTTCTTAAATAATTTATACAGATTGTAAATTTTAATTGTCAGTTAATTAAACTGAAGGTGTGGCTTTTGCGAAAAAAGAATTAATTATTTATATCCGAGCCTTTGTATTGTTTTTCATGAAACGAAATTTCAAAGGCAAATCTATCTCTCTCTATATATAACGCTTACGTGGACGCAAAATCAGGTCGAATTTATAATTCGCAGTTTGGCAACACTTCGACCTCGTCTGGGAACATTAATATGCGTTTTGATACGACTTCAAGTGAACGCTATTCTTGCATCAGTTAAAAAAAAACAATTAAACAAAAAAATTAACGGTCAAAAAACGGACAAATTTCTTTACGATGAATTTAAGTCTTGTCGTTTCGATTTTAAAACGAAATCGTCCAAAAAGAGGAGACAGGTCGATTGAAAAGGCTCAAGAATCGTTCATAAGAGGATCCAGTTGTAATGAACGATATAGGGTTAAACTTTTATGTGGACGGAGCGAAGTTTCCAACTACAGGAGCATAGTAGTGGGACTATGTCAGGTCTCTGTTCTTTTAGCAGGCACGTTACTGGGAAAAGGAAGTATTTTCAAGAGGAAAATACAAAAATAATGTTGTCATGATGAAAAATTGCTTTGGAACATCTGTTGAATCCACCGGAAATATTCAAAGACTTGCTGATAAGTGATTCAATCGAAGGAAGAAATTATCGGAAGCATCTAAGAGAATATAATTCTGCTTTCGGTTTTGCTTCCATGGAATCTCAAATTAAACCTTCTCCTGGAGCAGGGCCATATTGCTATAGGATTCATGGTCAGATATACCACATGGTTTCTCTTTTATACAGTGGTCATAACAGACCAGATTATTGTCAGTTATATGTGTTTGATACCAATAAAGCCTCTGAAAAACGCATGGAGTGAAATGAAAGATGTTTGCTGTCTGTGATGGATAGATTAGATTCTATGTTGAGAGCAAGCAGTCCGTTCATCGATTTTTACCTGCAGATGCATCGTATAATTGAAGAAAATCCTGTTACAAATATCAGAATGGTTTTCATGGAGACTAGAAATTTAGATTCACAAATTTGAAAAATTGTGAGAAAAGCACATTTTTTAAAAATTTGTTTCTTTGGTGGATGTATATAGTTATTTAAATGAAAGTTTATTTGTGTTTACAAAGAACTTTGATGAAGGTGATTTTTGCGAGTGTACTTTTTGCTTTACAATTTTTTTATTTCTTTCATCGTTTTATCATATTTTGGAATAAATTGAATCTAAATACATCTGTTGATAGACTAAAGTGGTTTAGTAGATGGTGAGCGAACGAACGATCCAAGAGGAACTGTATTAGCAGTTCATGGGGGTTGGCGAGCATAAGCGAACAGGGGGAGGAGACCCTAGTTTTAAGAAATATGATAAAAACGAGTTTTAAAATAGATTATTAAATATTTATTTCAAGAAAAGCCAGAGTAGTTATTTGTATTTAGTTAAAGGTCATCAAATGTACCGTTTCCTATAATCTCAGTAAAAGTTATCATTAATAATTTCTGCTGAATGAATATTTCGAAAATTGAAAAGAAAAGGAAAGAGTAGCTACAACACTCTCTAATAATCTCTTTGCACTAACCCCCTCGAAGTGTAACACTCTCTAATAATGCCAATGCGCCAACCTCTGCACTAATCCAATGTGCGGCATATGATGGAGAGAATGAAAAATATACCGACCTCTAGAATTAATTAGGCTAAGCTGTAGATTTAAGTATTGGCTAATTGTTAAAATTTTGTAGTTTAATTGCAAGTATTGTATAATTAGTTTTCATGCATTGCTCTTACAAAAATAATATTAATTCTTTGTTCATTAACAATCAAAAATTCTTGCTATTATGTCAAAATATTTAACTAAGATCCAGGATAGAAATAAACTTAAAAATATTGTTACGGAAATCCGCCCGATATGTGTGCGATTCAAGTCCATAAAACAGTCGATAGGTGGCGCTGGTATGAACAACTTAGTTGGAAATATGCAGATGAGACAAGCGATTTTAAATACTTATTGCTCTCGATCCAGAATCAGTTTTTCGTTGCATGCTGTGTGGAAAAGATACAGCTTTGTTACTAAAGCTGTTTTACCTGCACCAGGCATCAGTGACTGTTGCACGGAGTTAATTCCGGCTTCATAAAAATACGAAGAATGGGAAAGGAACTTTAACAGTGGGAAGCCTCATATAGCTTGTTCAGCGATTTGAGAAAGCTGGAAGGTCCGAACGACCAAGTCTAATACAGACACGTTCGGAGCGCGTTATAGCCGAAATGGAAGCATTAGCTTCCGAAAGGGATTAGCAGTGCACGAGAAGCTGGCAGATGCTTGGAATTACCACCATCCTCGAGGCGCAACATTCTTAATGGAGTTCATAATCAGTATCCATATAAATTACAGTCTTGCTATGAACTTTTAGCATCAGATACAGTAGAGAGAGAGAAACATTTGCGAAAACGGTGACGGTAAATGATCAGCGTTATTTAACGCTTCTGCGCTAAACGGTTGTTCCACGTTTGCGTAAAGAAGATGCGTTTTCTGTTGTTACGTTTATGCAAGATGGAGTTACAAATCACACTGCTATTCTAGTCAAAGAATTCCTGATACAGACGTTCGAGGAAGAGAAAATCATTAGTAGACGTTGCAAGTTTCCATGGTCACCAGCAGACTTATGGCTATAAGGAAATTTAAAATCCCGGGTGTGTTGATCCTGTCCATCCAATCTGTCGGAATTGAAAAATTCAGTCATCCGAGAGATGTCATGTATACAGTCGGACATACTGCACTTCGCTGTTGCTGCATTTGTAAGAAGCCTGCAATGGGTAATCACTTGTGGTGGTGGACATGTTGAGCACATATTTCAATAATAAATGATTCGATAACATAATTTTTGTTATTTGCATGTTTATTTTTTCACTTACGTACGAAACGCCACCTATCGGCTGATTTTTGAATTAATTTTTTTTTTCTTACCTAAAAATGTTTTGAGACATATCAATGCTAAATCTACAAACCATTTTTTGCAGATTTTACTTAATTTTATGGGTTTTATGAATTTTTAAAATTTTTGCTTACTTTTCCACCACCAGATATAATCAACTAGGGGCTTAGTTAACATACTTAATTTATTCATCGCTTATTAGTTGCTTTTTCAACAAAATTATTTAAATAACCATGCTCTGATACATTAATAACTAACCTATCCTGTTTTTATACCACTATTTCTAATTTCCATTACTATATTTAAATTATATTGGAAATCTAATTAGAGTTTTGTCGATTAGGTTTTGTGTAATGTAATCGGCAATTTGTATTTAAATTGCTGTTTTTTTACGGATGAAAATAGCTTACCGGAAGTCGCCGATATTGTATATTGTGTTATGTGTTGTTAAAATCGAGAATTTTTAAAAACTGTCTTTCAATGCTCAATTTTCCTTTTTTTTTGCAACAGCTTGCAAACAGTTATCTCAGAAAAATGTTTTATTAAACAAATTTTATTCGTGTTTTGGTCAAGTTTACACCACTATAACGAAATATAAATTATTTACGTATAAAGCATATTTAAATATTTAGTGGAAAAATACTCTTGACATGTCATTTAATTAATTTACTGCCCTTGAGAAATAAGAGTTTCAAAATTTTTTAGAGTAATTCAGTTAAAGGTTATGGAAGTCTCTTTGAAGCTAATGGGGATTACCTGCTTAACGTTGCGCTGTATGAAGCAGTGATAAGGTTATTTAGTCAAAAAAATGCTTACACTCTTCAAAAATTTTATGCGGAATTCTTTTTTAGAGACTACATATTGCAATGATTCTTTTGGAAAGAGTTTCAAAATGCAAGTGTTAACACTGATGGATGCAGAGGTACAAGAAAAATAATGCAAATCAGGCCATCACTCGTTTAAGAAACATCGCTTGGTAAAGGATTCATGCCTTTAATGTGTTTTATGTTATGATGTATAAAGCAGTGATGTGGTCATTTTTTTAAGATTTCTTTTATAGTTTAAGAATTAGTGAAATTTAGGTAGATTATTTGTCGGAGGACTACATTTTGTTTTAGTCGTGTGGTGGATTGTTAACCTGGGACCTTGTGGTTCGCAGCCCAATAACATGACCACAATACAAAAGCAATTGCTCATGTAGCCTAGCTGTTAACTGACTTATAAGCTTTCACCACACTCGTTTTATGAATCACTAGTCATGAGAGGTATATATTTAGTGAGTTTGACTGCACTCTAATTAACATCATTGATATAAAAATATGAGGTATATAAAATTAAATAGATTTAACATAAATGAGTTGAGGTGCATAGAGATAATATTATCTCTATGCATAATAATTTGATTATCTTAACATTGTTAAGATAATTTTATTAAAAATTACCTTTCAGTACTATTTTTCTATTTTTTACAATATCTTACTAACAATAATCTTAGAATAAAGTTTTAATTAATCAAAACATTAGGCAATCTACACTTATTACTGCATACTAATTCCCACAATTTACATTTAAATTTTATTATTGTTTTAATGTTTTAATCAAGTTTATTGAAAATTAAATAATATCTACATACTTACTTCTATTAGATGAAGCACCATTTGATATAACTTATTTTCATTTAAAGCAAATCATATGCCAGCGACGTAATGTTTTCATCTGCATCTCTATCATTAACTTGCTTCTCAAAAGTATTAAGAGTGGTAAAAGTACCTCGAGAAATTCAGTTAAGGAGTAATGGTGATTTCACTCTTAGAAGCCAAGGGCGTATGCGTTTAATGTTATGTTGTATGAAGCAGTGATGAGGTCATTTTTTAAGAAGAGTTCTTTTACAATTCAAGAATTTGTGAAATTTAGGTCGATTCTTTGTCGGAGAACTACATATTGCAATGGTTATTATGGAACAACTATTTAATGTGGATAGATTACGTTAGAATAAGTACCAAAGAAAAACATATTTCGGTTGAAGGCAAATAATAATAATAATAATAATAAAGGAATTAAATTAAACGAATTATATTTTTATTAAAACTATCAAAAGTATTTGTATAGCTGCTATTGCTCAGAAGTTAGGGGTAGATAAGTGATTTTTTTAACTACCGACTACGACTATTTTTAACATGACTTGGGTTCCCAGTTCTATAAAAAAATTATAAAATACTTTCAAACATGATTAGAAATTGTTTCAATGCCCTTAGTCTAGAGTTTAACAGCTTGAATAATATTCATTGAATATGTTATAATAGAATAAAAATATTTAATGGCAATTTTAAGTACAAAACAATAAAATTCCAGTAAATAATTACGTTTGCAAGAGTTGTTTTTAACTATATTGTATTTTAATCTTTATCTCGGAAGAAAGAATGTGAGCATGTTTATTTCAATTTTAATACTAACCTAGATTTTTTTTCTCGAAAAACTATACATAAAAGTGAAAATCACTTTGATAAGTAATCATTATTTAGGGTTTAAAGACTGTGATGAATTTCAATGAATTTATCTAAGAATTGAAATGAATTTTAAAATATTAACTTATTGAGAAGGAATGTATCTTTACTTTCCAGCTTGCCGATGTGTTTTTTAACTTTGTGTTACGAATATTTAATGATATGATTATTAAAGAAGACACAGACAGATTGAAGAAAGGAGCAGGAATATAGATTTTAAATTTTATTATATCAAATGGGGGTGGGTTGGGAATTCAAGGCACCAAATAATTTAACTGATAAAAAAAGTATTGAAAAAATAATTAGTTTGTTTTCAATTATACGCGATAGTCAAATACAATAGTCATTAACAAAGTCACAGATACTATAGTCAAATACAATAGTCATTTACAATAGACAAATACAATAGTCATTTACAATAGACAAATACAATAGTCATTTACAATAGTCAAATACAATAGACAAATGCAATAGTCATTTACAATAGACAAATACAATAGTCATTTACAATAGTCAAATACAATAGTCATTTACAAAGTCACATATACAATAGTCATTTACAATAGACAAATACAATAGTGATTTACAATAGTCAAATACAATAGTCATTTACAAAGTCACATATACAATAGTCATTTACAATAGTCAAATACAGTAGTCATTTACAATAGACAAATACAATAGTCATTTACAAAGTCAGTAATTTGGCAATAATTCATATCTGACCAAATATTAATAAGATTACTTTATGAAGATATCGGAAAATATCTATACATATTTTAGAAAAATGATTATTAAAGTGATTAAATGAAACTTGTACCCAAATGTTGTACAGATTACGAATATTCCGAATTACACGCTAACTGCAGTAGTCAATTCCTAATATGTTGAGTAATTATTTTTGTCACTTTGTCCATATCTGCATCTTGTATTTTTTTGGTGGTTTACCATGATCTTTCTCACGCAGAGTGAAATCTTAATTTTTTATTCGCCGAAACCACACTTTCAAATCATATTCGATGAGTTATTTTCTCCATCATTTTTTATCAGCAAACGATGTGTTTTTGCTGTTGTTTTCCTTCCAAAGAAATAATTAAACATAACTTCCCTCAAGCGCCCTTTGTATAGTATGAAAAATAAGAATCCCCCCCCCCTAAATTAAAAAATAATTGTTTTACCTATCAAATAGAAATATGATTTATTTGAAGACAGATTATTACTGTCTTGTCATAAAAATGGACCAAATCATTTTTACAAGCCCCATATTAAGATTGTCTTTCTGATTCAAAAACTTTTAAAGATTGGTTTCTTTTTTTGTATTTGTATTTTTAAAATAGAGTTTTATTCAAAATTAGCTTTATTTACTTATTTCTGAATGTGAGCATGTTTGTTTTGATTTTATTTAAAACCAAGCCAAATTATTTTCTAAATTTTTTTCTCATAAAAGCGAAAATCATTTTGATCCAAAAACATTATTTATTTTTTCACATTATGCTAAGTTTTAATGCAATCGTCAAAGGAATAAATTGAATTTTAAAATATTAATTATTGATAAGGAATTTATGTTTAATTTCCCATTTGCAAAGTCTTTTTTAAAAAATCGACGCAAAAATTAAATATCTGCATCATGTAATTTTTTGGAGATCTTCATCAAGTAAAGTGGAATCTTTATTTTTAAATCGTCGGAACTACTTTTGCACATTATATTCGATCAGACACTTTCACCATGAATGAATGAGAAACAGCAACAGATGTGTTTCTGCTGAAGTTTTCTTTGCAGGGAAATAATTAAACATGACTTCCCCCAAATGTTTTGTAAGGATTAAATTGTATATATATGAAATTCGACATGAATCTTTAGCTATTTATTATTTTTACTTATGTGTATATATTAACCAGAGCTCACACTCTAATTTTTAAACGTTTCTGCTAACCATTCGAATACAACTTTCCCAAATTATTTACAGACAAATAATACTACTAGCGACGTTTATTAAAAAAGGGCAAAATAATTTTTACATTCTCGACATTAAGATTATGTCTGAGAATTAGATCGTTTTCAGTTTTTGTATTTTTAAAATATAGTTTTAATAAAATTTCTTTTTCAATAATTATTTTACATTTTATCCAATATGTTATTTAGGATTATCACAGAATAAGGACGTAATTAAACAAAAATTTACAGAATTACCTCTTATTACTATATATACGAATTACCACATCATAAAACGAAATTTTATTATTGTTTTGATGTATTCATGATGTTTATTATAAAATAAATAATCTATCTGTATATACCTACGTTACTATAAGCACCACTAAACAAAATATAAACTTTTAATATATTTAATTAGACTAGGAACCTTCTTCATTAGAACTAGATCAATAAAAATGAGTTTAAATCAGTCGAGAGTGTCTCTTTTAATTATCGTTGTTCAACAGAGTAAAAATGTTTCAGAGTAGTTAACATAAGGAAAAGATTCACAGGAATCGCTCTCATAAACACTAAAAGCATTACAATCCAAGTAGATGGTAGTGTCAATGTAAAACATATTTTATATCACTAAATAGATATAAGTCATTTTTTTTATTCCAAAATAAATTTAGGAACTAAAGACGCCAAATCATTTAAAACCCTAAACGGAACTGAAAAAAGTAACTATTTGTTTTCAGTTATTCTGAATAAAATTCAATATTTATAATTTGATAGGAATCCATATCTGATCTATTATTAGAGATCATTGTACAGACATGGATTTGGAATGATGTCAAGATGTTCATATTCTTGGAAAATAATTACTAATGTAAATACAGGAACATTCTTGAAGAAAATTGTTCTAGAATGTGCTTATTTAAAGAATGTGGAGTTCCTAATTGCGGATTCAATTATAAACACACAAATGAAGGCTTTTAATATTGTTCTAGAAGAGCAGAATAGCTGGGCTGGCAGGATCTATCTCAGAAAACCAGAGATTTTTTAATTATGGCTGAAGGCCTTTAAGTTTCAATAAATTGTTCCACAGATTCTAAGCTATAATTTCAAAACGCTCTGTCTCGTTTTAATTCCGAAAAAGAAAAGAAAGATAACTGAAATTGTTTTGTATTATAAATTAAATAAGAAAACAAGAATTGAAATGACACACATTAGCTTCCATGCATTCCAGTGAGTGGCGCTGTAAGCACTTACCTCCACTGGAAAAGAAGTCACTGAGTCTGAAAGTTTCACGATTTTGTACTGATTAACCAATGTTCTTTGAAATTATAACTTCAGCTGTAGATTTTTACAAATATACATTTTTATAAATATATTTGATATAGCGATTTTTATAAATAGACTTGATACAGCGATTACAGACAGATTCAAATATATGGTAAAACAGGAGGGAACAAAAGAAAGCTATTATGAATTTGCCGTTATTAAAGCATAGAATTCAGAATTATAAATGTAAGAGACAAATACAGTCTATGAAAAACACAGAATCCAGGAAAAATACATTGACTTGCAACCTACTGTGCAAACGATTATAAGTTTTTACGTAAATATTTTAATGAGAATCATTCTATAAAAATAACTGTAAATAAAAAATGATTTTTTTATGAAGATTAAACAAAAATTTATTCAATATATTATCCCTTAAAAAGTACAACGTTTTCATACCTTTTTAAAAGAGATACGAATTTTGTGAAGAAAAAAAATATCGGTGGTTAGATGGAATCTAATTATGAAGACACATTTTGTGTTTGAAGACAATTTCTGTTCAGAAAGAGAACACTGCACGAGTGAAAAATTAGCAGTCTGAAATAGAAACCTAAGGTACCTAATACAGAAGACGGAGGAAAATATGCAATCAAAGTGATTCTGAAGTTTCTTTCACTGATCTCCGTGTCACGAGAGCGACAACTGTCGTTTTGGAATACAACTTTATCATGTTAATAACAGTATTCGGGACAACTCTCCTTTGATACATCGGTCAAATTGATAATGTATGGTTTATATCATTTACCATCGCAGGTTTTATCGGGTTGTAAGAGATCCAAGAATCTACACTATTTTCATCATACTAAATACACACTGTAACTTTAGTGGTAGGAATATTCTGCTTAAGGATTTATGGACTAGACACTTATGCTCTTAGCCCCTGAACATTATGTTAATAATTCCATTTTTCATCACTTGCGAGAACACTACTCAATAGAGTATTTCCTCTCTTGTAACTTCTTCCAAGAAAGAAGTCTCTTCGGCGATCCACATGCTTTCCTTCAATTAATGCGTGGGCTTCCTTGTTTCGGAATCATGCCAGTTACTTGTTGTTGTTTCTAATGGTTTTCGTCTAGAAAAGCCCGCTGACTTTAAGTCAATTGTGGTTTAAGACGAGGGTACGACTTTTGTTTTTACAGTAGCGCCATCTAGGGCCAAGAGAAGGCCCTCTTCGGCGATCCACATGCTTTCCTTCAATTAATGCGTGGGCTTCCTTGTTTCGGAATCAGGCTAGTTACTTGTTGTTGTTTCTAATGGTTTTCGTCTAGAAAAGCCCGCTGACTTTAAGTCAATTGTGGTTTAAGACAAGGGTACGTCTTTTGTTTTTACAGTAGCGCCATCTATTGCCAAGAGAAAGCCTTAGCTATACACACGACATAACTCTTTTTACGGGGCGGACTTCATGCATTTCATTCACAGACCTTAAGTTAGACCAGAATCAGAGAAAGATTACCCCTGATCTAGTACTCCCCAGTGGTATTACTCTAGACATGGAGGACTTTGTAACCCCGACAGACTTGACACGCCGCCAGTCACCACACACGTAGGGAATGTTCGGCCGGCGGGGTTCGAACTCGCAACCCCAGGGATGTGAATCCAACGTCCTACCAACCAGGATATCTCGGCCTTAAAGATGTCCCAGAATGCGCGGTTGGTAACATTTCATGCAGAAGGCAGTTCCGATTGTGTTCGGTAATTATCTTATGAATATGAATTGACGGCTTTGAAATCTGTATTTTGCATCTTTCTAGAGGTCTACCATGCTCTTTGTCAGGTACAATGAAATCTTAATTTTTAAATCGCTCAGACAACATTTGCAAATTATATTCATCTAATCATGTTCACCATGAATGTTCATCTGTAAGCGACTTGATTCTGTTGCAGCTTTCTTTCTGACAAACGAATAATTAATTAATTCTTTGCTACTTATTAAGTATATTTTTTTATGTATTTACCTGCATGCAAACACCGATTTTTATCGTTTCTATTAACGGTTCAAATAAAGCGTGTTCATTGTATTTGCATTCAAATTAATTGTTACTGTCATCAATTATTTATTTGGTGGAAAGTTGATTGCTATCATCTTCTATTATAAATAAATGTACACAGTTTCATATTCCCAAATATCATCATCTCTGCGATTCAGATCTTTTTAAAGACGTGTTCCTTTTTTCTTTTTAATATTTTTACTTTTAAAATAGAAGTTTATTAAATACTCTCGTTCAATAATGATTTTCCATTTTTTAGCAATGTCTTACTGAGGATTATCTCGGAATAGTGTTTTAATTAAACAGAACTTTAGAAAATGTACACTTATTGCTGTATACTAATTCCCAAATTTGCATTTGAATTTTATTATTGTTGTTTTGCTCGTTTGATCATGTTTATTGGAAAAACAAATGATCTGTATATACTTGTATTGCATGAAGCACCACTATATCTAAACAATTTATTTTTATATGAAGTAAATTGAATCTATAACGATGGACTAGTTTCTATCTCGGTCTTATTAATTTGCGGCTCTTAAGCACTAAGAGCGGCAAGCGTTTTAGAAGTGGATAGCGAGAGAACGATCATGTAATGTTAACGGACATAGAAAATTTTTTCGGGAGAAATATCTACCAGGCAGCTCTAATCGATAATATTTCGCTAAGTTGCTTAAAAGTGCTTAATTTTTGCATCCATTTCACACTACGCACCTTGGATCAGATATAATATTATTTAAAATTTATTGTTGTATGCAAATACTTTTAGACTATTTGTTTTATTAATTCTGTAATTTTTTTGCTTTGATTTAGTTTTTTGTTTAACACTTTAAATGTGTCATTATCTAGAATTATGCATGTATATGTATAGATAGGCATATAAAAAATTTTAATTGAATTATTCTATGCAGTGATTTAAATTAAAATTTTAATCATTTGAGATTAATTTTATCAAATTTTTGAATTCTCCTATTGACTCATATATATATATATATATATTGAAGAAGAAAAAGAAATGGTTAATAGTTATTCTTGGATTATTGATTAATTTTGTTTCTGATAAATGCATATCAATCATGGTGGTGAAAACATGTAGATTTTCTATTTTATCTTACTTGCCTAACTACAGAAAACCATTTCAGCAAGACATGACCAAAATAGTTATTCCATGATTGACTCCCTTTTGAGTGTATAGTAATGTTAAATTTTATCTAAATATTGTTTATTTTTAAGAATCTGGGGAGGGGATCTTATTAAATTTTATTTTTGTCTCTTTTAATAAACATTTTATTATTAATTTAAACTGATGATTTTTTTTCAGGTTATCTTTCTCTGATGCTACCATAATAAAAACTTAAGTATTCATCAAACTTAAAGTATATGCAGTAACAAAAAGTATATATGTTTTAAAAGAAAGTCCTTGCCACTGAAGGCGGGAAAAAATGCAGCTTCAGAATAGTTCACGTTTATCACAGTTAATTGACAAATGGTTTTTTTTCTTTGCCAGAATTGAATTTCAAAACTATAATTCATTATTATTATTTTTTCAATTATTTATTAGACTGAAATAAAATTTAAGGAATGAGTGAAATCAGTTGAAGTATATCCTCTTAAATTCCTTGCTCTAAATAAGGTTTTAGATCAAATTTTTGTTCCATTAATAGGATGTAGATGCATATTATATTTAAAATTATTATGTACATAAAGTACTTTTATTGCAAAAACAGTTAAAGTGATTATTTCCTTAAAAAATACATTGATTAAATGGAATTTGGATTGATTACATGGAATCTTTAAGTGGAAGATTTATTAAATTCTTAGAAAAATTAGGAAACATGATGTAAATAATTCTGTTTTTTATGAATTAGGATTACTATGATAGGGAATCTTTAGTATTATATATAATTATTGTATTTTTTATTCTCACTTCAAATTACTACAAAAATAAGATCTAGAATTTGTAATTTTTTATCAGCTCATCTTTCAATTAAAAAAAAAAGAAGAAGAAACTTTTTAAAATAAAATATTCAACAATAGAAGATATGCAGAAAAACAGTAGCTTCAATTAATATGCTGGTTGATACTTCCTTGTTGCTCAAAAGCCCTTTTTAAAATGATTTCAAATGTTATTCTCAAAAATTCCTCAAAGGAAGATAAATTTCTTTAAATATTCTAAATTATTATATTAAATTCATATATATGGGTATTTTATTACTAACATTTTTAAATAAAGCATTTAAAAATTAAAAAAAAAAATAAGGTTAACCTTTATTTTACTTTAAATATAAGGGAAAAAAACATAACCATACTTTCCTAACTTACATCCTCAATATAGAACAAAAGACACATTAATTTTACTGTCATTTTTCAGGAAGTCTCATTAAATATTTAAGAAACAAAAAATCAACCCTATTTTTAAAGTTTGAATTATAAAACATTTTATTTATAAAATACTTTTTTAATTAACTTTCAAAATACGTTGAAAAAAACGTTCCTACTTTTTTTAATAGTTGTAAATGATAAATATTTTTAACATTTTTGAGTTTCTAAACACGAAAATATTTTTCATCTTGATGAAGCAAGAGGATAGCGAGAGAACGATCATGAACCATAGTGAATATTACTTATATTCTCCAGTAAAATCGGAGCATGCGCAGAGATACTCATTCCTGTTCAGAAAATTTCTAAGTCCATTAACATTGTATGATCGTTGTTTCGCTATCCGCTTCTAGCGTTGTTCGAGAAGTTTATTTAGGAGCTATGGTGGTTTCAATTTTAAAAGCCCAAAATCGTCTGCTTTTAACCTTGTGTTGTATGATGCAGTGATACGGTCATTTTTTAAGAGGAGTTCTTTCATTGTTCAAGAATCAGTGAAGTTTAGGTAGATACTTTGTTGGAAGACTTCATATTATTTGGTTTTCATGGCCCAACATTTTAAATATGGATAGATTACAGTAGAATAAGAACCAAAGAATGAATATATTTCGGTTGAAGGCAAAAAAGAAAAAAATCAAATTAGATGAATTTGACTTTCATTCAAACTATTAAAAGTTTTTGTATAGAAGATATCACTCAGAAGTTAGGGATAGATAAGTGACTTTTTTTAATTTCTGAATACGACTATTTTTAACATGATCTATGTTGCCAGTTCTAAAAAATTTATAAAATATGGTATTTTTTAAGCATGGTTATTTTAATTAGAAATTGTTTTAATGCACTTGTACTAAAGTTTAATAACTTGAAGAAAATTCACTGAACATGTAATAAAGGAATTCAAATATTAATTGGAAACTTTAAGTATAAATGGATGATATTCAAAAACATAAATTCCAATAAATAATTGCGTTTGCATGAGCTATTTTGATTATATAGAATCTTTATATCGGAAGCAAGAACGTGAGCGTGCTTGTTTTTTTTTTTATTTCAACTTTAAAACTAACCCAAATTATTTTCTGAGGGTTTTTTTTCCCATGGAAATATAAGCGAAAATCACTTTGATCAGTAATCATTATTTATGGTCGTAAAATTATGCTAAATTTCAATGCATTTGTCTAAGAATTGAATAAATTTTAAAATATAAACGTATTGAATAGGAATCTATGTTTTCTTTCCAGCTTGCCGATGATTTCTTGTAAACTTAGTGATACGAATATTTAACGATATAAAAGATGACCCAAACGGATCGAACATTAAACAAATTCGCACTACAAATTTATTTAATGTTGACTCACAAGTAAGCAGTGACGTGGTCATTTTCAGAGAACCGCTTTGTTTACTGCTCAAGAATCAATAGATTTTATGCACATTCCTTGGAAGGTACGATTCTCGAACTGCAGATAGATTTCGATGGAATGACATTCCAGGACACACTAATGCTTTCATTCAATTTTTGTTATCTTAATAATTCTGCTTGCACCTGTAGCAAAATTGTCTTCTAAGGAGTTGCTCACATGTTATTTTTTCGTGACTCATATGATTTTCCTTCAATTCATTTCACGTCATTTTTTTAATTTTGCAAATTTATCGTGGACATTCTTAAATGCATGGTAGGGTAACGGTTACTGCAGCAGCAGTCAATTCCGATTATGTTGGTAATTATCTTCAACGCGCTAAGCTTCCAAATCTGTATCTTTTATTTTTTTCAGATCTACCATGTCCATAGTCATGCATAATTAAATCTTAATTATTAAATCTAGGAAACCACATTTGCAAACTGTGTTCAATGTATATGTGTATATATATTAACTAGAAAACACGAAATAAATTTTAAAAGTTTCGGTTAACTTTTCCAATACAACTTTCCCAATTTATTTGTATGCAAGTTAATCGCTACTGTCATCTTTTAAAATGGACATCATTTTTATCTTCCTGACATCAAGATGAATTCTGGGATTCAAATCTTTATCCTATCCAAGGATCCTTCAGATCCTTGGCTCAAGCTTGAGTTTTTATTTTTTAAAATATAATTTTATTAAACATTCTCTTTTAATGATTATTTTTTGTAATATTTTTCTAACGATCATCTCATAATAAAGTTTTAATTAATCAAAACATTAGACAATTTATGAATTACTACTAACTCACATACCTTACATTAACATTTTATTACTGTCTTCTTGTTCTTAATCAAGTATGCACCACTATAATTATATAAATTATTTTTTTATAAAGCAAATGTAAAAGCTTGCAACTTTCTGATATTTGATTTGTTGCTCCGAAGAAATAAGCGAGGCATAACATTTTTGAGAGTTTATGACAAGGGTTATGGAGGTTTTACTCCTTGAAGCTTAAGGATGTACTTGCTTAACATTGAATGTAGCAGTGATGGGGTCATTTTGTATGAATAGTGCCTTTTCTGTTTCAAAAATCATTAAATTTTAGGTAGATTCCTGGTCGGAAGGTTACCTATTGCAATGGTTCTCCTGGAAAGGCTTTTGAATTAATCAAGTATGCACTTGATAAACTTCCACAGAATAAACATATTCGTGTCAAGACAAAAAAAAAAAAAAAAAAAAAAAAAAAAAATCAAATTTTGCAAATGGGAATCTCATTTAAACTTCCAAAATTTGTATTAAAAGGTTTCAGATAACTGCAATGGCTTAGAATTTTGGGGCCTATAAAAGATTTTTAACTCTTGACTTCGGCTATTTTTAACATGATCAACGTTACCAGTTTTAGAAAAAAAATTATAAAATATTTCTCAAGCATGGTTACCTTCCTTACTTAGACAGACTTTTTATGCACTTGAAATAGAGTTTAATAGCTTGAAGAAAATTTATTGAATTTTAAAATTTATTGAAATTTAAAATTTTTGAATTATAAAATATTTCTCAAGCATGGTTACCTTCCTTACTTAGACAGACTTTTTATGCACTTGAAATAGAGTTTAATAGCTTGAAGAAAATTTATTGAATTTTAAAATTTATTGAAATTTAAAATTTTTGAATTATAAAATATTTCTCAAGCGTGGTTACCTTCCTTACTTAGACAGACTTTTTATGCACTTGAAATAGAGTTTAATAGCTTGAAGAAAATTTCTTGAATTTTAAAATTTATTGAGATTTAAAATTTTTGAATTATAAAATATTTTTCAAGCATGGTTACCTTCCTTACTTAGACAGACTTTTTATGCACTTGAAATAGAGTTTAATAGCTTGAAGAAAATTTATTGAGCATGTATTAAAAGAATAGGAATATTTAATGGCAATTTGACGTAAAAAACTGAAGAAATTTTAAAAAGTCCAATAAATAATTGTTTTTGTCTTAGTTATTTTTAGCTATATTTTATTTTAATCTTTATTTTGGAAGCAAGAATGTGAGTGTACTTGTTTTGATTTTATTTCAAACTTAAAACTAATCCAAATTATTTTCTGATTTTTTTCCCCCTTGAATGTATACATAAAAGTGATAATCACTTTAATGAATGTAATTGTGGTGATGTTCATGTAGAGTGTAGTATAAAGCATTTCATCGCTATTAGAAAAATAAACTCTTTATTACACTAACAACTATCGGAACATCGCTGCTTAGCGCACGTATACACAGAACGGGGATTCCCCGGGAGAAGTATTAACATAGATTGTATTAAGGAAAGTAGATAGGTAGCGCTTTAGAATGACATGATTAAAGATGGCGCTACGATCACTACATGAGTATCCCCCTAGTGAACAAGGAGAACGACAAATGTGATAATACAAGATAATTATACGCGCATAAAAATAAAACATCACATAATACAATAAGTATAATATAGGATAATGATTTCAAATGGTAAATAGATGCAATAATATATGAAATACGTAAAATTACAGTTACAATATATATATATATATATATATGCGTAACAATTTATATCTCAGTAATTAATCTCGTTGGAAAATGGACATGACGTCCACTACGAGTGGTAGTTGGTTTTGTCGGTAATTGTTCATTTTTAGAAGAAAGTTCACCTTGAGTTTTATGAATAGTTGCAGGTATAGAAGGTAACGAGTCATTAGATCCTGTCAACACATATGCAGGTTTGACACGGTCTATGGAAACTGTGACATTTTTATTATTAACTTTTAATACAAAAGTTTTATCTTTCCTGCTGATTACAAGGTGTGGACCAGTGTAAGGAGGTGAAAGAGGAGGTTTAACACTGTCCACTCTCAAAAATACATGAGAGCAAGTACTTAAGGATGGATGAATATAAAAAGGCTTAACCGAGTGACTAGACGTAGAGATAGGATTTATAGATTGCATTAGTGCTTTGAATTTTGATACATAAGTATCTGTTGGTACTGATAGATCTACTTTTGAGGTTAAAATGTCAGAAGGCAATCTGAGAGTTGTACCAAAGACTAATTCAGCACATGTGGCATTTATGTCCGGTTTAATTGCAGATCGAATTCCGAGTAAAACTATGGGAATAGTTTCAGTCCAGTTTGGTTGACAATGGGCTATAATAGAACTCTTAAGATCCCTGTGGAAACGTTCTACAAGTCCATTGGATTGGGGATGGTAGGACGTTGTGCGGATTCGATTTGTGCCCAAAATATTATTCAAATGTCTAAATAGATGCGAATCAAAATTTTTACCTTGATCTGTAGTTATAGTTACTGGACAACCGAAACGAGATATCCAATTATGAATTAGGGCCTTACATGTTGTTTCAGCAGTTATATCTGAAGTAGGAATAGCTTCCGGCCATCTGGTAAATCGGTCAACTATTGTCATACAATATTTATAAACCATCAGATAGTGGGAGTGGTCCTATGAAATCAATGTTTATATGGGCAAATCGAGCATCTGGCAAAGCGAAAGTGTCTATAGGAGATTTTGTATGTTTTTGAATTTTAGAACGTTGGCAATTGTGACAAGATTGAACAGAATTTTTAATAAATGAATTCATATTTGGCCAAAAATAACGTTTAGTAATCAGCTTTCTTGTTGCTCGAATGCCAGGATGAGAAAGATTGTGAATATTTTCAAAAACTATTGAACGAAAAGAATTTGGAATGTACGGACGAGGTGAATTAGTAGATAAGTCACAATACAAGGTTACATCCTCTAAGGGAAAATATTGCTTTTCTATTTTACAATTTGAAGACTTCAGATATTCTTTAAGTTCAGAATCATTTAACTGTGCAAGTGAGATGTCATTAAAATTTAAATTTTTCTTTGAAATTGAATTGATTTCAATGCGAGACAATGCATCTGCAACAATGTTTTCTGTACCCTTGACATAACGAATATCGGTAGAAAACTGGGATATGAAGTCTAAATGTCAATTGACGAGGTGAGCATTTATCCGGCTTTTGCTTAAAGGCTTCAGTAAGGGGTCTTTGATCAGTATAGATTGAAAATTCCCTACCTTCAAGCATGTGTCGAAATTTTTTTATGGAAGCATAAATAGCAAGAAGTTCTCTGTCGTATGTTGACCAATTAGTTTGACTTTTAGAAAGTTTCATTGAGAAGAATGCAATAGGTTCCCAAATTCCATTTGAAAGTTGATTTAAAGAGCTTCCGATAGCGAATAAGGATGCATCAGTCCACAGACTTAAAGGAGCTCCAGGAATCGGATGTTTGAGTAGGGTAGCTTCGGCAAGAGCTTTCTTAGCATTAGAAAATGCCTTGTCAGCTTCCTCAGACCATTGCAGAGTAGTTTCAGATTTTTTTGCTGGCCGTGGTGATTTCTTTTTGTTAGTATGGCCTTCAAGAAACTTAATCAAAGGTGATAATATGTGAGCTGCCTTGGGAAGAAATCTGCGGTAAAAATTAAACATACCCAAAAATCTACGAAGTTGAGTAAGGGTAGTGGGTCGTAGGAATTCTTGAATTGCACTAACTCGATCAGGAATTGGAGAAATACCTTCTTTGGAAACTTTAAATCCTAAAAAATCTAGGGTAGGAACACCAAATGTACACTTAGAAGATTTAATTGTAAGTCCATAATAGTCTAATTTTGAAAAGAGAGCTCTGAGATGTTGTCTATGCTCTTCGATTGATTTTGAAGCAATTAATAAATCGTCAATAAAAGCATACACACCATCTAAATCTCTAGTAACTTCATCAATAAATCTCTGAAAGGTACTTGATGCATTGCACAAACCAAATTGCATCCGAGTGCTCTCGAAGAGTCCGAACGGAGTACAAATAGCTGTTTTATGAACGTTCTCGGGAGCAATCGGAATTTGATGAAAAGCTTTTACTAAATCAATATGAGAAAAAATTGTGGTTCCATGTAGTTCGCTAGTAAAATCCAAAACACTGGGAATCGGATATTTGTCCTTTTTGGTCTGAGCATTAAGAGCTCTAAAATCACCAACAGGACGCCAATCGTCACTTCCCTTTTTCGGAACCATATGTAGAGGAGAGGCATAATTGCTGTTGGATTGCCGCATATGGCCTAAATCCAACATATGCTGAAATTCCATTTTAGCGATTTTTAAGCAATCGGGTGCTAGCCTACGAGGTTTTGCATAAACAGGAGAACCAAAAGTTTCAATATGATGCATAACAGAATGTTTTACAGTTTGGTTTGCACATGGAGCTTTAACAATATTAGGAAAATCGTTCAATAACTTTGAAAAATCATCATTACAAAATACAGATTTTACAGAATGAACATCACTATTATTAAGAATAGCATGAGTATTTATATGTGTATACATATCATTTAAACGACGATTTCTAAAATCAGGTTTCAAATTAAAATGATGTAAAAAATCTGCACCAATAATTGCAGTTTTAATATCACAAACATAAAAAGGATAAACAAATTGTTTTCTTAAACCTAAATCTAAAGATAATAACTTTTGTTTATAAACATTTATGATGGAACCATTTGCTGCAAAGAATTTTTGAATCGGAATACACAGTTTATCATTTCTAGTCGCAGGAATCAAACTACAATCACTGCCAGTGTCAACAAGAAAATTTACATTTGATTTTCTATCGCGAACAAAAAGGCGACGAGAACTACTGGGCGAGGCGTATGTCGCCGCTACTCCTTGCCGTTGTGGTTTGGCTGATAATTGCAAGGCGGAATGCATTTTTGCGCTTTGGAGTCGTACTTCCGATGATACCAACAAATATCATCATTACTGGCAGGGCTTTTCCGTCGAAAACGAGGTTGGCGATTCCGTGAATGACTTCTGGAATGGCGACGCATCTGTGCAATTTCTTTACGCAACATTTTAATTTCTGAGAACAGTTCAGAATCAGCTGTAGCAGTTGCATTTGAAACAGCACTTACCTGGTTTGGTGTTATATCCAGTATTTTGTCGGCTATTTCAGAGGCTTTTTGAGGTGTCAAAGGTTGTATTGAGGCAAGAATCGATTGCACATTAGATGGTAGTTGCTGAAGAAATAATTCCAGTAAAAGAGAATCAGCAATATTGTGACTTTCGGCACGTCTTTGCATAATTCTTAACAGCTCGGACGGCTTTCTATCATGCAACTGCTCTCCAGCCAATAACTTACGAATTTCCTGAGATTTTGATTCTCCGCATCGGGAAATTATCTCAGATTTAAGTTGGCTGTAAGGGTCAGTTGCATCTGGCGAAAGAATGATATCGCGCACAGTTATCGCGATTTCAGGTGGCAAAGTGCTCACGCAGTAGTTGAATTTAGTGCGAGAAGCTGTAATTGGCTTTGGAATAGCCAATTCAAATGTTGACTCTACCATCGTAAACCAGAGGGAAGGGTCGGACGGAATGAAGTTAGGCATCTTCACAGCTGAGATTTCCTCCATCATGAAGTGCGCTTTCGTTTCAAAACGAAACTTAGTGAGATAATATTAATCCAATTAAATCAAAAGAGATGCGTGATTTCTTATCCGGGTCACCATTTGTGGTGATGTTCATGTAGAGTGTAGTATAAAGCATTTCATCGCTATTAGAAAAATAAACTCTTTATTACACTAACAACTATCGGAACATCGCTGCTTAGCGCACGTATACACAGAACGGGGATTCCCCGGGAGAAGTATTAACATAGATTGTATTAGGGAAAGTAGATAGGTAGCGCTTTAGAATGGCATGATTAAAGATGGCGCTACGATCACTACATAATCATTATTTATAGTATTAAGATTATGCTAAGTTTCAATGTATTTGTCAAAGGACGGATTTGAATTTTAAAGTATTCACTTATTGATCAGGAATCTAAGTTTACTTTCCACCTTTTCGAGGGTTATTTTTTAAACTTTATTATACGAATATTTACCGATATAATTATCAAAGATTTCCCAAAGGGATCTAAGATTGGAGGGAGAATATAGATAATGAATTTTTTACATGAAATATGGGGAATTCAAGGCATTAAATGATTTAAATGTTCAAAAAGTATTGAAAATAGTGACTAAGTTATTCTTCTTAGAATTCAAAGTAAACAATCTGACAAGAATCCATATCTAATCAAATATTAGTAATATTATTTTATGAATTGAATTTGTATAAGTTCTCTACCAATTTTGGGAAAATAATTATTAATAAAAAAATTACAATTCTGGAAGATATTAAGAGAATGTGCTGATTTAAGGATTGTGGAATTCTTCATTGCGGATTCCATGCTATATTCTCTATGCTATACTCTCGAACGAAGGAATATTATTTTGGAATAATAAAATATAGCTATGATCGCAGGATCTATTTGAGAATGCCGGGGACATTTTAATTATTACTGCTGAAGTGTTTAAAGTTCAAGAATCCCGGTGGATGATTTTATTTTGAATTTTAAATGTACTACGTCTCGCATATAAAAAGCTAAAAAGACTCTGAAAGTGAATAACACTATTACACGAGCAGGAAAACACGAAATGAAACTACGGATGTAAGCTTCCGCACTTCTTGTAAGTGGAGCTGCAAGCACCTACCGCAATTGTAAAGGAGCTCACTGTTCCCTATTCCACGATTTTTTGATGATTAGTTTAATGTTGTTGTTGTTTATAATGGCACTTGCCATGGACAAGCTCGCTGTTACGAAGACAGCGATTTAAGCCGGTGGGGGAGCGTCTCTTGTTTTTTTAATAGCGCCAACTAGAGCCAAGAGTACGACTTTGCTACTCACGCATCACTCATTCGCTTGCGCAACCCCTTTTTACAGAAGGGCACATTCACACATCTCACAGAACAGCCATGCCCAAACCCGGACTCGAACCCAGGACGCCCAGATCACGGTGAAGTCGCGCTACCCCTATGACAGGACGCCGGCTTAGCTTAAGGTTGTTGTGTTAATAACACTACCACTGACGGCTTTTATAAAAATCTCTAATTGGATAAAACATTTGCTGATATATTCGAATATATGATAAAACATGATTAAACAAAGCAAAACTATTAATACTTTCCATTCGATACTAACAGGATAGAATTCAGAATTGCAACTGTAATAGATAAAAAAAGTCCATGCAAAACACGAGATCTAGAAAATATACCTTGACGTGGAACCTGCGGCAAAAACAATCATAAGTTTTAATGTAAATGTTATATTGACAAACAACCTGTAGAAATGATGTAATAGCATTCTCGATAATTGCATTGTAATCTTTTATCATCGTAGACACATTAAGTAATATTCCATGCTTCATTATAAATGCCACCAAGAGATATTAGTATCAGTTTAAGTAACGGAAATGATGTAATGGACACATTTTGTACTATATTCAAATGATTACGGCTACGAAGTAATTGGGCGTATATAATAGGCAGTTTATATTTTTAAAAATTGTTTATAATTTTCTCTTAATGAGAATTTGTGGGTTTTTTTTCATTCTATGTAATTGAACACACAAAAAAAGACAAGAATGGAGTACAAAATGAATCTATTATCATACTTTTCTAAGAAAAAGATTACTTTCCGATAAAATTACTCTTTAAATTCACAAACTTCAGATACCTTTTGCGAAGAACCTTGCCATCGGTAATATAAGACGGGCCTTAAATTTTACTAGAAACTCTTTATAGTCTGGTTATTTGGTGAAGATTTTTTTTCTAAGAGGATGGAACAGAACTTTTTAAATTTCCAGCCCTCCGCATTGTCCAGCGTCTTAGTTGATCAACTATAGCTTGTAAGATTCACTATTGTTCATTTGATTAGGTTGTAACACTCCGTAAGAAACTATGCCCTTTTGGTCCCACTGTATACACATGACAGTAATTTTTATGATAAGTGGGTTCTGTTTGTTAATTTATTCATCCCTTTCTTTCGGACACAATAATGTTTTCAGTTTCTTATTATTATTCCAATAATTTCATTTTTCATCACTGAAAAATATTTTCTTTTCTGTCTTCCAAAGAGTTATTTTCATGTGGATTTTCTATCATCCATATCCCTTTCCATCAATTCCTTTGGGACTTGATTTTCTTGATTCCAAATCATGCCAATTGCTTTTAGTCTTTCCAAAATCCACGGTTGGGAACGTTTGCTGAAGCAAGTAATTCCGATTCTGATTGATAACTATCTTCAAAATTTAAAGCACCGAAATATATATTTTGCATTTTTCTGGAGGTCTACCACGCTCTTGATCAGGTATAATATCTTATTTTTTATTTCGCCAAAACCACATGTGCAAGTTGCATTCAATGAGGCATGTTCATCAGCAACTGATGTGTTTCTGCTATAGATTTCCTTGCAAACAAATAATGAAATACGATATCCTGCAAACACCCTTTGTTTAATATCAAATTCAACATTTATTCTTAGCTATTTATTACATACAGTTGATGATATCGTGTACGCGTTACCACGGAAAGGGGGTGCAGTAGCTTCTGAGGGTAAAGACCGCTGAGCATCCGACGGCAGAAGTCTGACTTCTAACTCATATGATGATGACGCACCCACATTCGCTTGCACCACCCTTTTTTACAGGGGGGCACATTCACGCACCTCACAGATAGAAGACAGATGAAGAGCAACCATGCCCGAACCCGGGAAGCCCAGATCAAGGGGAAGATGCGCTACCCCTATGCCAGGACGCCTGTCATTATGTATAGTTATGCTTACATATTAACCAGAGGTCATAGAGCAATTTTTTAATGTTTCTGTTAACCGTTAAAATATAACTTTTCTGATTTATAAGGCCTTCACTATCATTTCTGTCATCTCATAAAATTGTGCGATATCATTTTTATATGCATCGTATGAAGATAATCTTGCTGATTCAAGTACTTATAAAGATTGGTTCCTGTCTTTTCAGTATTTGTACTTTTAAAATAAGTTTTATTAAAAATTCTCTTTCGTAATTATTTTCTATTTTTTCCAATATCTTGTCATCAATCATTTGAGAATAAATATTTAATTAAACAAAACGGTATGCAATTTACTCTTATTATTATATACTCATCCCCATTGCTTACATTTAAATTTTATTATTGTTTTGATAAAGCTAATTTAGAAATAAATAACATGTGTATGCATGCTTTACAATATTACCACTATAATTAAATATAAATTATTTTTACATAAAGCAAATTTCAATGCACTGTGGGAGATTGCTTTCAGTAATATGTAACTATTCTGCTACGCGAAATCCTTTGTAGTGGCAGAAGCTTCTCGATAAACAGGTATAAAGTTGTTGTGGAGGTCTCTTCGAAGCTCTATGTATCAGCGTACCGGTTTTTATAAAGTCTTGTTTAATGACGTGCCGTCAAATAATTTTGGCTTGTGATTATTGGGCAAAAAATAAAATTAAATATTAACAACTCAAAACTATTTACCACGAAAAAACACATTTTTCACTGAAAAGTAGAACATGTTTTAGTTATACGTGTAATTCAAACTGAAGTAACATTAGTGTGACTTCTGTTATCGCAGATTAGATGACAAATAACTTATATTAGGATTGTAAGATATTACTTTCAGCAGAATGCATGTTGAATTTTAGTCATCTGCCAAAAAGTTTTTAAGCGAGAATTTAACGTTATTTATCTCTGAAAATAATGACTGGAAGGCATAGGTAGATGGAAATATGTTTAAGGCAGCATGAGCCAGCTTCTTCAAACAGTGAAATGCGTCTGGAATCGAATTTCATGTTTCTAAAATTTCGTTACTGGTATTTTTACTTATATTGCTTATTAATCTTTCTGCTTCAAACAACTCCAACTTCTTTCTTGTTTCAATAGCCTTTTGAATCCATATTGAACCAGTCAGTTGCATTTCAATTTCCAACCAATCGAATTGGGACAAGTTGTGTTTATCAAATGAAGTCACATTAGGGTACATAATTAACATGAGCGTTTCCAATAATTCTTTGAACTGAGAAAATTTCTTTGAAAATCCTTGACTCAAGAATCAATTACGAAAATAAATTTTTCAACGATGTATCGCAATTAATTCTTCCTTAATGACGTTTCCTTCACGATATCGAAAAAAAACAAAAAAAAAAACCAGCAAAACGTGCATATTTAGTGACATCAGTACTTTCATCAAGACATAGAGATATAATAATTGGTTATTCTTTTAATACTTAAATCATAATTTAATGTTTAAAGAAAAAATAATTAAAAATGTAACATTAATGGTATAGATAATTTAACTTGCTTGTATAATTTTTAAATGATTACTTTTCAAATTCTGGGATTTTAATAATAATACATTATTAATTTTAACTCAGCGAAGCTGTATTTATATCAAAAATTGAAGGGAGCAGATGATATTTGTTAAATATGTAAGCAAACGTCCCCAACTGCTGTAATCAAAAGAAATAGTGGAGAGCAGGTGTTAATTTATTGAATGAGTAGGCAGATGGTTCACAGAGTATTAAGCGTATACAAAATTCTTATTTAAACGAAAATGATCAAGAAATAAATTCTCGCGAAGACAGTATAAAAATACAATCAATTGCTCATCATAAATTGTCATCACCAATTTTTAATAAGTTGATAAGGTATGCATGGTACACTGCCCAACTTTCTGATGAGAGAGATATATATTTAAATGTAAATGAAGTTGGTTTTCCCATAGATCTTTTAACCCTTTAAAGGGCCATTTTTTTCCAGTCATATTATGTTAAAATATTTTTAGGCTTGAAATTAGAATAAGAAAAGAGATTCATTTAGCTTATTAGAAAAATTTAATTTGATTAATTGATTAATTTGGTAAATTAATAATTAAGTAACAAATCAAGACACATCATTTTGTGTAAGATAAAGAACTGAAGCTTCTAAGTTTCTGTCTTTCTAAAAAAATTTGTCAGAACTTATGCCAACCTACATAATTTCATACAAAGATTGATAAATTTGTTGGGAAGCATACTTCCCACGGCCCTAGAAAGGGTTAAAGAAACCTTGCTCTTATGGACAATCATCATTTATCAGTTGTGCAAGATGTCGGAATATATTTTATTTCCAATGTTTTTACTATAGTTACCATTCTGGCTCTTGTATATAATAGAAAATAAATGTATATAGGATAATATTTTAGAAATATTGAAAAGTTTTTTACGATGTGAATGTTTATAATTAATAATTATAACAATTTATGTTATATTTATTACTATTTTTTAAATATTAACTTACAATTTAATTATTAAAATAATAAACATTTATCCTTGCATAAAAATAAGTAGCATATTAATTAAAACAATCTGTAAACCGTTGGTAAAATTTAAATAATTTTATTTTTTTAAAAGCATTTGTATTTATAATTTTGTTCTTTTAAAATTTTAATTTTATTATTATGTATTTCGATAATAAATATTTATTTTTGGATTAAAAAATTAAAGCATCTTAATTGAAAATATTTCTAAATTTTTAATTGAATAAGAATTGTTAAAAAAGTTAAGAAATTCCCAGCCTGGTTCGAACTTTGACCTTCCGCATACGAGACGGTTACCTAGACAACCACGGCATTGTGAACATCCAGGCGGGATACAAGTTATCAGTATATAAACTTTACCAAAAGTTTTTGAGGACCATTTTCTCGAAATTGACAGGCAATTGAGTTTTACGATTTCCATGAATGAACATTCTAAATGTATACTATCATTAAACTAAATCTCATCCCGAACGCAGATTTCGACCCCGTGCCCTCCCTTTGTTAGTTTGACCGGATTGTAACACTTACTAAGGAACTACATCCTTTAGGTCCCACTACATACATTAACTATTATGTATTTCGATATGTACCTTGGTGATAGGTATGTTATGTTTGCAGATTTATATATCCCATTCACCAGTTTCACTAGTGTTTTCAGTCATTTAAGGTTATCCTAATAATTCTATTTTTCATCAACTATAAATTACCAGTTTAAATCCTTTCTGCCTGTCTTCGAAAGAATTGTTAACATTTTTCGACGATCCATATTCGTGTTCTTCAATTCATTCGGGACGTAATTTCTGGTTTCTAAATCTTACTAATTGCTTGTAGACCCTCCGAAATGCATGATAGGTTAACGCATACTACACCAGTTAATTTCGGTTGTGTTTGATAATTATCTTCAGCGCGCAAATCTCAGATCTAAATAATATTGACAACCCAGCAATAAAAGAAATCGAATCCTACACCCCAAACCCAAATTCCAGAAGACCCAGACTCATTCTACTTTAAACAGATCAACAGCTAAACAATTAAAACAACATTCTCAACCCTTTCTAACCCTTCAATCCCGTAATTCAAATTCCTATCAAATCTTAATACGGCAACGGCAACGTCGTGATGTTTCGGAGTTCCGCGATGTGACAAAGTGGTCACGAGCACCTCCACATCATAATTTGGAATAGATACTTTAATTTGTTAGTTTAGGGAAAAGTTAAATTTAATTGAACTAGTTTGGACGAGCGCAGTAAAGCTCTAACGTCATGAAATTTGGTATTTAATTCATATTATTATTATTTTTGATACAATTAATTAATTTAAAAAATAATATTTATATTATTTATGGGGTAAAATAGAACTTTAGTGGAATTACGTTGCACATGCCTTAACTATTGGGGCTTTTTTGGAACTAAACTTTCTGAAGGAAAAATTTCAAGGAATTTCACGCGTGTAGCTCATCGTAGCTATCTGAGACCAAAACAAATAATTTTGATAAATTTAATCCGCCAGATTGGTAACAGAGTTAATTAATTCTCAGTTTTTTAACTGAGGGGAAATTTACATAGACATTGTCTATTGCAGCTCTAGGTCTTTTCCTAGAGCTGGGTACTGCAGGATCATAAGCAGGTAGATTAAGTAACTTGTTACGAATCTGGGGCAGTTTTTCGAAGAAATTTATTGATGTTCTTCTAATAAATTCCGAAACAGGTTCAATTTTGAGATCGTCATGTAAGATCTTTCTCCTGATATACCAGGTGGCGTTAACAATCTTCATCAGGTGCCTATTTTGAAAAACTTGCAACCTCTTAATGTTTGTGGCTGATGTCGCCCCCCATATTTGGGAGCCGTACATCAGTATTGGTCTTAAAATAGCTTTGTAGAGCAGAAGCTTGAGCCTAATCGATAGCTTACTCCTAGGAGAAATTAAGCTGTTGAGTTTAACACTCGTTCTAGTAGCTTTGGTGAGGGCTGCTTTAATATGACTATTAAAGCTTAATTTTGCGTCTAAAATTAACCCTAAGTATTTGTATTCATTTACAAAGGGGACGGGTTGGCCAAAAATTTGGATAGGGGCTAGGTCAGGCATATTCACTTTTTTAGTAAACAGGAGGCACGCGCATTTACTTGGGTTGACTTTTATTTTCCAGCCGATGAGCCAGCACTGCAAAATGGTCATGTACTGTTGAATGTTTGATATGACTATGTTTGGGTCCCTATGCTGTGTAAGAATGGCGGTATCGTCTGCAAAAATTGCTAAGTGACAATTGCTAGCTCTAGGTAGATCGTTAACATAAATGTTAAAAAGAGTTGGAGAGAGTAAACTTCCTTGCGCACAACCGCTTCGGATTGGTCTGGGGGAAGAAATTATATCGTTAACTCGTACCCGAAAATTACGAGAAAGTAGGTACGAGCGTAAAATTTTGACAAATTGCGCCGAAAATCCAAGTCGCATGCACTTGAATAGAAGCCCTTCGTGCCAAATTTTGTCAAAGGCTTTGGCTACATCCAGAAAAAGTGCACCTGTGGTTTGGGACTTCTCAAAGCCACTGTGAATCAATTCTGTAACACGAATTAGCTGGTGGTTCGTCGACAGATTTTTACGAAATCCGAATTGCTCGGAAATTAAAATATTTTTGTCGCTGAGAAATTGATTCAGGCGTTTGAGGAGCACAGATTCGTACACTTTGCTCAAGCTACTAAGTAGCGAGATGGGACGGAAATTTTGAGGTAAAGTCAAATCAGAGTTTGGTTTTGGAATAGGGACAACCACAGCTGTTTTCCAGCAATCGGGAAAATAACACAATTCCATTAATTTATTTATTAAAAAAGTTAAGTATAAAATAAATCTAAAAGGGAGGTTTTTAATCATGCGATTTGTAATTAAATCCAATCCTGGCGATTTATTCGGCTTAAGGTTATTCATGAATTCCATGATTTCCGTGGGCCGAACGGGCTGCAGGTTGTTTACGTGTTGTTGCGATAAGAAGCTCTCCAGCTGATCTGTGACGAATTGAGTCAGTGGGGGGTTCGCCAGCCACGCGTCCGCGTGGGGGGCAAACTGGTCCTGTAGGCTATCTGCCAAAGTTTCCGCCTTTTCAATGGGAGCAAGAGCGAGTTCCCCCGTCCCCCCTCTGAGGGGGGGAATCGGGGAGAATGGTTTTCTGATAAAGGAGGAGCGGCGCCAGAGGCCTTTTGTGTCTAGGTTCTCTAATTGACTAGCTCGCTGTTGCTCGAAGTGACCTACTTTTAACCCTTTGATCTCATCCTGGATTCTGCGAAGTTCCGTTCTCACTTGAGGGTCGCGAGAACGTTGCCAAATTCTTCGCAGGTAATTTCGCAGTTTAATTTTGGTTTGGATTTCGAAAGGAAGCTTTTCTGGAGGTTTATTAAATTTTGGTTTTGAGGCTTCTGCGAGCGCCTCCGTTAGAGTTTTTCCTAGACTTCCAACTGCAAATTCTGCGTCATCATTGCTATGAATTTTGAAGGGAGGGAGGGGTTTTAAATTTAAGATATGCCGAAAGTTCTCCCAGTTGGTGGAGAAATGTGCTGGTGAATTTAGAGAAAAGGTTCCAGTATCAAAAGTCAAAACTACTGGAAGATGATCAGAATCTAAACAATTTAGCACTCTAATTTGAGAGTGGAAAGGAATTCGCTTTAATATTGCGAAATCTATGACGGAGTCATTTGAGCTAACTTGATTAATGTGGGTTGGAGAGTGGGGCGCCAAAACATTGACTCCGTCCTGCGTTGCAAGAAAATTAAACAACTGCATTCCATACCTAGTTGATTTATAGTTATTCCAGGCGATATGACCTGCGTTCATATCGCCCGCAATGATGACGTTTGGGCCTAAATTTAAAAGTTTTTCTAAATCCTCCAGAGGGAACATGTACGAACTCCCAGATCGTACATATGCTGACACAATTTTGAGAGGGGGGAGATTTCCTAATTTAACCTCAATAATTGTCGCGTCTATCCTCTCTAAAACGGGAGTGGGGATGACGTGATGTTCAATTATTGATTTCACATAAATACAAGTGCCTCCATGATTGCCTGGCCGATTAATATTATTTCCGGATCTATCTGTTTTATAGATCCGGTAATTAGCGATTAGGGGTGTGAACTCCGGGGGGAGTCGGGTCTCTTGTACCAAAAACACATCAAGATTTTGCTCTGAAACAAAGTCTCTTACTTCCGCGATCTTGTTACGCAAGCTATTTGCGTTCCAAGTGCAGACCTTAAGATTATGCAAGTTTATTATGTTGTTGCGATTGAATGTTAACGTTGGGGACCGTAACTAAGACTGACGTATTCTTGGAAAAGAAAATACGCCATATCAGCACCGTGGGATGCAGCACGAATTGCTGGTAATGCCTTTCTAAAGGCTTCGAGTAGAAGAGGTGGTTCACACCAATCTTCTCTCATTATTGTAGCTAGGCCAGAAAAAATGTCGGTGAACATTTTAGAATTTTTAGCATCCATTGGGACCGACTGTTTTGGAATAGAGGTTTTAGCAACTGATGGAGTTGTTTCGCTCTCCACTGGGGTCTCTAATGGAGGAAATTCTGACTCTGAATTTGTCAGAATTTGTGCGAATGACACATTTCCTTCCACTTTCCTGAAATTTTTAGGAGGTCGATGCGTCCTGGGTACATCCCATATGGATTTTTTGGAGGGGTGATTTTTAAGGAAATTAGTAGTGGTGTTATTTCTACCACTTTGTCTAGGGAAGCGGGGACATTGGCGCCAGTTCGCTGCATGCTCACCTGCACAATTTGCACACGTAAGTTTATCCTCATAGGCTAAAGTACATTCCTTAGCCCTGTGAGGTCCTGCACACTTGACACATTTAATGGGTAATTTGAATGCTTCAGAGCTGTGGAAGAAGCCCTGACACCGCCAGCATTGAGATGGCCCCTTCCTTCCTCTGTATCGCTCCACTGAAATTTTCGTGCCAAACATTTCAGTGAGAGTGTAGACCGTCTCTGACAGAGGTCCGTTTGCTACTTGAACGTAGAATAACGGCATCGGTGATTTTGTTTGAAATTTGGTCAGTTGAATTATGCTAACAACTGAGAAGCCTTCCTTAAGAAATTCCGATTTAATGTCCTCAATAGGAGTGCAGGATGGAAGTCCTCGAATAACTACTTTTATGGGCCTATCTTGTTTCAGCATAAAAGTTTTAAACTCAGCACCCTGAGATTCGAGGAGGTGGGATAGGCTTCGGTGCTCTTCCTCAGTTTCGACAGTTAATTTTAGAAATTTATTGCTCATTACTGAGCGTAGGGAAGGAACTTCTAATTTTAAGATATTAAGCATAGTTCTAAAGTCTGCTCGGGGGGTAACAAAAAAGGGCGGTACTCTTTTTTGTTTTGGTTGTGCAGGTGAGGGATCGGCATCGACCTCTTCGTCTAGCGCAACCTCTTCTATTCCTTCAGGAACTTTTTTAATTTCGATTTCTTTATTTTTAAAATTATTGGGTTTTAAGTTTTTAATTTTTCTGACAAGGTGGGCAGCCGGGGCTATAAACCCATCCTCGTCAGCAACACGTTTTTTACTTTCTTTAACTGGACTGCCTTTTGGCGAAGAAACACTCTTATTTTTATTTTCACTAAGATCTATTTTCCTTCTAGGTGCAGTTTTAACATTTACATTAGATTTTACACTTTGATTAGATTTGACATTAGAGTTAACATTTTTAGCTTCTACATTAGAGGCTGCGCTAGGAGCATTTTTCGTCCTAACCTTTTCACAGATAAAGTTAAGCTTTCTAACATTTTCAGGAAGTTTAAACAGGGGGATCCCTAATTTAATTAGCAATTGATTCAAACAGCCGCTTACCTGCTGAATCTCCCTCTTGACTTGAAGGTGCTGTCCTTCATCCTTTGCAGCTGCCAGCGCTTGGGCCCAGTTGCCCAGGTTTTCTTTGAGCGAGATGGCTTGCGTGATTTCGAGACTATGCTCTGCGATGAATTCGTCCGTCACTTCTATTGGCGCTGGGGAAATTGGTCTTTGGACCGTTTTAATTTCTTCTTTTCTTGTTACTTCTTCACTGCTGTTACCTTGGCACTGTTGTAAATCCATAGAATTTTCCTCATCGGATGATGAGCTCAGCTCCTCCTTTCCGCTTTGGTTCTTAAAAGAACCAGTCCGGGGGGTCTGCGCTCCAGGCATCGTCCGCTTCGTCGGCGTAATCACCCGCAAAAGCAGCTCCTGCTCCGTCGGAGACGGAGCTCTCTCCACAAACGACCTCTCCATTTGGAGTCCAAATCGAGAATCCTCAAATCTTAACGGCAACGGCAACGTCGTGATGTTTCGGAGTTCCGCGATGTGACAAAGTGGTCACGAGCACCTCCACATCATAATTTGGAATAGATACTTTAATTTGTTAGTTTAGGGAAAAGTTAAATTTAATTGAACTAGTTTGGACGAGCGCAGTAAAGCTCTAACGTCATGAAATTTGGTATTTAATTCATATTATTATTATTTTTGATACAATTAATTAATTTAAAAAATAATATTTATATTATTTATGGGGTAAAATAGAACTTTAGTGGAATTACGTTGCACGTGCCTTAACTATTGGGGCTTTTTTGGAACTAAACTTTCTGAAGGAAAAATTTCAAGGAATTTCACGCGTGTAGCTCATCGTAGCTATCTGAGGCCAAAACAAATAATTTTGATAAATTTAATCCGCCAGATTGGTAACAGAGTTAATTAATTCTCAGTTTTTTAACTGAGGGGAAATTTACATAGACATTGTCTATTGCAGCTCTAGGTCTTTTCCTAGAGCTGGGTACTGCAGGATCATAAGCAGGTAGATTAAGTAACTTGTTACGAATCTGGGGCAGTTTTTCGAAGAAATTTATTGATGTTCTTCTAATAAATTCCGAAACAGGTTCAATTTTGAGATCGTCATGTAAGATCTTTATCCTGATATACCAGGGGGCGTTAACAATCTTCATCAGGTGCCTATTTTGAAAAACTTGCAACCTCTTAATGTTTGTGGCTGATGTCGCCCCCCATATTTGGGAGCCGTACATCAGTATTGGTCTTAAAATAGCTTTGTAGAGCAGAAGCTTGAGCCTAATCGATAGCTTACTCCTAGGAGAAATTAAGCTGTTGAGTTTAACACTCGTTCTAGTAGCTTTGGTGAGGGCTGCTTTAATATGACTATTAAAGCTTAATTTTGCGTCTAAAATTAACCCTAAGTATTTGTATTCATTTACAAAGGGGACGGGTTGGCCAAAAATTTGGATAGGGGCTAGGTCAGGCATATTCACTTTTTTAGTAAACAGGAGGCACGCGCATTTACTTGGGTTGACTTTTATTTTCCAGCCGATGAGCCAGCACTGCAAAATGGTCATGTACTGTTGAATGTTTGATATGACTATGTTTGGGTCCCTATGCTGTGTAAGAATGGCGGTATCGTCTGCAAAAATTGCTAAGTGACAATTGCTAGCTCTAGGTAGATCGTTAACATAAATGTTAAAAAGAGTTGGAGAGAGTAAACTTCCTTGCGCACAACCGCTTCGGATTGGTCTGGGGGAAGAAATTATATCGTTAACTCGTACCCGAAAATTACGAGAAAGTAGGTACGAGCGTAAAATTTTGACAAATTGCGCCGAAAATCCAAGTCGCATGCACTTGAATAGAAGCCCTTCGTGCCAAATTTTGTCAAAGGCTTTGGCTACATCCAGAAAAAGTGCACCTGTGGTTTGGGACTTCTCAAAGCCACTGTGAATCAATTCTGTAACACGAATTAGCTGGTGGTTCGTCGACAGATTTTTACGAAATCCGAATTGCTCGGAAATTAAAATATTTTTGTCGCTGAGAAATTGATTCAGGCGTTTGAGGAGCACAGATTCGTACACTTTGCTCAAGCTACTAAGTAGCGAGATGGGACGGAAATTTTGAGGTAAAGTCAAATCAGAGTTTGGTTTTGGAATAGGGACAACCACAGCTGTTTTCCAGCAATCGGGAAAATAACACAATTCCATTAATTTATTTATTAAAAAAGTTAAGTATAAAATAAATCTAAAAGGGAGGTTTTTAATCATGCGATTTGTAATTAAATCCAATCCTGGCGATTTATTCGGCTTAAGGTTATTCATGAATTCCATGATTTCCGTGGGCCGAACGGGCTGCAGGTTGTTTACGTGTTGTTGCGATAAGAAGCTCTCCAGCTGATCTGTGACGAATTGAGTCAGTGGGGGGTTCGCCAGCCACGCGTCCGCGTGGGGGGCAAACTGGTCCTGTAGGCTATCTGCCAAAGTTTCCGCCTTTTCAATGGGAGCAAGAGCGAGTTCCCCCGTCCCCCCTCTGAGGGGGGGAATCGGGGAGAATGGTTTTCTGATAAAGGAGGAGCGGCGCCAGAGGCCTTTTGTGTCTAGGTTCTCTAATTGACTAGCTCGCTGTTGCTCGAAGTGACCTACTTTTAACCCTTTGATCTCATCCTGGATTCTGCGAAGTTCCGTTCTCACTTGAGGGTCGCGAGAACGTTGCCAAATTCTTCGCAGGTAATTTCGCAGTTTAATTTTGGTTTGGATTTCGAAAGGAAGCTTTTCTGGAGGTTTATTAAATTTTGGTTTTGAGGCTTCTGCGAGCGCCTCCGTTAGAGTTTTTCCTAGACTTCCAACTGCAAATTCTGCGTCATCATTGCTATGAATTTTGAAGGGAGGGAGGGGTTTTAAATTTAAGATATGCCGAAAGTTCTCCCAGTTGGTGGAGAAATGTGCTGGTGAATTTAGAGAAAAGGTTCCAGTATCAAAAGTCAAAACTACTGGAAGATGATCAGAATCTAAACAATTTAGCACTCTAATTTGAGGGTGGAAAGGAATTCGCTTTAATATTGCGAAATCTATGACGGAGTCATTTGAGCTAACTTGATTAATGTGGATTGGAGAGTGGGGCGCCAAAACATTGACTCCGTCCTGCGTTGCAAGAAAATTAAACAACTGCATTCCATACCTAGTTGATTTATAGTTATTCCAGGCGATATGACCTGCGTTCATATCGCCCGCAATGATGACGTTTGGGCCTAAATTTAAAAGTTTTTCTAAATCCTCCAGAGGGAACATGTACGAACTCCCAGATCGTACATATGCTGACACAATTTTGAGAGGGGGGAGATTTCCTAATTTAACCTCAATAATTGTCGCGTCTATCCTCTCTAAAACGGGAGTGGGGATGACGTGATGTTCAATTATTGATTTCACATAAATACAAGTGCCTCCATGATTGCCTGGCCGATTAATATTATTTCCGGATCTATCTGTTTTATAGATCCGGTAATTAGCGATTAGGGGTGTGAACTCCGGGGGGAGTCGGGTCTCTTGTACCAAAAACACATCAAGATTTTGCTCTGAAACAAAGTCTCTTACTTCCGCGATCTTGTTACGCAAGCTATTTGCGTTCCAAGTGCAGACCTTAAGATTATGCAAGTTTATTATGTTGTTGCGATTGAATGTTAACGTTGGGGACCGTAACTAAGACTGACGTATTCTTGGAAAAGAAAATACGCCATATCAGCACCGTGGGATGCAGCACGAATTGCTGGTAATGCCTTTCTAAAGGCTTCGAGTAGAAGAGGTGGCTCACGCCAATCTTCTCTCATTATTGTAGCTAGGCCAGAAAAAATGTCGGTGAACATTTTAGAATTTTTAGCATCCACTGGGACCGACTGTTTTGGAATAGAGGTTTTAGCAACTGATGGAGTTGTTTCGCTCTCCACTGGGGTCTCTAATGGAGGAAATTCTGACTCTGAATTTGTCAGAATTTGTGCGAATGACACATTTCCTTCCACTTTCCTGAAATTTTTAGGAGGTCGATGCGTCCTGGGTACATCCCATATGGATTTTTTGGAGGGATGATTTTTAAGGAAGTTAGTAGTGGTGTTATTTCTACCACTTTGTCTAGGGAAGCGGGGACATTGGCGCCAGTTCGCTGCATGCTCACCTGCACAATTTGCACACGTAAGTTTATCCTCATAGGCTAAAGTACATTCCTTAGCCCTGTGAGGTCCTGCACACTTGACACATTTAATGGGTAATTTGCATGCTTCAGAGCTGTGGAAGAAGCCCTGACACCGCCAGCATTGAGATGGCCCCTTCCTTCCTCTGTATCGCTCCACTGAAATTTTCGTGCCAAACATTTCAGTGAGAGTGTAGACCGTCTCTGACAGAGGTCCGTTTGCTACTTGAACGTAGAATAACGGCATCGGTGATTTTGTTTGAAATTTGGTCAGTTGAGTTATGCTAACAACTGAGAAGCCTTCCTTAAGAAATTCCGATTTAATGTCCTCAATAGGAGTGCAGGATGGAAGTCCTCGAATAACTACTTTTATGGGCCTATCTTGTTTCAGCATAAAAGTTTTAAACTCAGCACCCTGAGATTCGAGGAGGTGGGATAGGCTTCGGTGCTCTTCCTCAGTTTCGACAGTTAATTTTAGAAATTTATTGCTCATTACTGAGCGTAGGGAAGGAGCCTCTAATTTTAAGATATTAAGCATAGTTCTAAAGTCTGCTCGGGGGGTAACAAAAAAGGGCGGTACTCTTTTTTGTTTTGGTTGTGCAGGTGAGGGATCGGCATCGACCTCTTCGTCTAGCGCAACCTCTTCTATTCCTTCAGGAACTTTTTTAATTTCGATTTCTTTATTTTTAAAATTATTGGGTTTTAAGTTTTTAATTTTTCTGACAAGGTGGGCAGCCGGGGCTATAAACCCATCCTCGTCAGCAACACGTTTTTTACTTTCTTTAACTGGACTGCCTTTTGGCGAAGAAACACTCTTATTTTTATTTTCACTAAGATCTATTTTCCTTCTAGGTGCAGTTTTAACATTTACATTAGATTTTACACTTTGATTAGATTTGACATTAGAGTTAACATTTTTAGCTTCTACATTAGAGGCTGCGCTAGGAGCATTTTTCGTCCTAACCTTTTCACAGATAAAGTTAAGCTTTCTAACATTTTCAGGAAGTTTAAACAGGGGGATCCCTAATTTAATTAGCAATTGATTCAAACAGCCGCTTACCTGCTGAATCTCCCTCTTGACTTGAATGTGCTGTCCTTCATCCTTTGCAGCTGCCAGCGCTTGGGCCCAGTTGCCCAGGTTTTCTTTGAGCGAGATGGCTTGCGTGATTTCGAGACTATGCTCTGCGATAAATTCGTCCGTCACTTCAATTGACGCTGGGGAAATTGGTCTTTGGACCGTTTTAATTTCTTCTTTTCTTGTTACTTCTTCACTGCTGTTACCTTGGCACTGTTGTAAATCCATAGAATTTTCCTCATCGGATGATGAGCTCAGCTCCTCCTTTCCGCTTTGGTTCTTAAAAGAACCAGTCCGGGGGGTCTGCGCTCCAGGCATCGTCCGCTTCGTCGGCGTAATCACCCGCAAAAGCAGCTCCTGCTCCGTCGGAGACGGAGCTCTCTCCACAAACGTCCTCTCCATTTGGAGTCCAAATCGAGAATCTCTCAAATCTTAACGGCAACGTCGTGATGTTTCGGAGTTCCGCGATGTGACAAAGTGGTCACGAGCACCTCCACATCATAATTTGGAATAGATACTTTAATTTGTTAGTTTAGGGAAAGTTAAATTTAATTGAACTAGTTTAGACGAGCGCAGTAAAGCTCTAACGTCATGAAATTTGGTAATTAATTTAATTTATACATATTTTTCAATATTTGATCTAATTTAATTAATTAAAATAATAAAAGAGATTATTTATGGGGTAAATAGATAATTTTAATGGATTTACGTTGCACGTGCCTTTTTTCTATGGGGGACTGATCATAACTGGGCTGAATAAAAATTACAGAAAATTTTCACGCGTGTAGCACATCGTAGCTATCTAGGGCCTATACAGTAATAATTTTGAGAATTTTAAGCCACCAAATTGGCAACAGAGTTACGATGTCCTCAGCTTTTTTACGGCTGGGAAATTAATGTAAACATTATCAATTGCAGCTCTAGGTCTTTTCCTAGAGCTGGGTAAAGCAGGATCGTATGCAGGTAGATTTAGTAACTCGTTGCGAATCTGGGGTAATTTTTCAAAGAACTTAATTGACGTTCTTTTAATAAATTCCGAAACAGGTTCAATTTTGAGGTCGTTATGTATTATTTTTCCTCTGACGTACCAGGGTGCGTTAACTATTTTCCTCAGTTGTCTGTTTTGAAAAACTTGCAACCTCTTGATGTTAGTGGCTGATGTCGCCCCCCATATTTGGGAGCCGTACATCAATATTGGTCTTAAAATTGCTTTGTAGAGCAGAAGCTTGAGCCTAATCGATAGCTGGCTCCATGGAGCAATTAAGCTGTTGAGTTTACAACTCATTTTGGTAGCTTTGGAGAGGGCTGCTTTAATATGACTATTAAAGCTTAATTTTGCGTCTAAAACTAACCCTAAGTATTTGTATTCATTTACAAAGGGAACGGGTTGGCCGAATATTTGGATTGGGGCTAGGTCAGGCATATTCACTTTTTTAGTAAATAGGAGGCACGCGCATTTACTTGGGTTGACTTTTATTTTCCAGCCGATGAGCCAGCACTGCAAAATGGTCATGTACTGTTGAATGTTTGCTATGACTATGTTTGGATCTCTATGCTGTGTAAGAATGGCGGTATCGTCTGCAAAAATTACTAAGTGACAATTGCTAGCTCTAGGTAGATCGTTAACGTAAATGTTAAAAAGAGTTGGAGAGAGTAAACTTCCTTGCGCACAACCGCTTCGGATTGGTCTGGGGGAAGAAATTACATCATTAACTCGTACCCGAAAATTACGAGAAAGTAGGTACAAGCGTAAAATTTTGACAAATTGCGCCGAAAATCCAAGTCGCATGCACTTGAATAAAAGCCCTTCGTGCCAAATTTTATCAAAGGCCTTGGCTACGTCCAGAAAAAGTGCACCTGTGGTTTGGGACTTCACAAAGCCACTGTGAATCAATTCTGTAACACGAATTAGCTGGTGATTCGTCGACAGATTTTTACGAAATCCGAATTGCTCGGAAATTAAAATATTATTGTCGCTGAGAAATTGATTCAGGCGTTTGAGAAGCACAGATTCGTACACTTTGCTCAAGCTACTAAGTAGCGAGATGGGACGGAAATTTTGAGGTAAAGTCAAATCAGAGTTTGGTTTTGGAATAGGGACAACCACAGCTGTTTTCCAGCAATCGGGGAAATAACAAAGTTCCATTAATTTATTTATTAAAAAAGTTAAATATAAAATAAATCTAAAAGGGAGGTTTTTAATCATGCGATTTGTAATTAAATCCAATCCTGGCGATTTATTCGGCTTGAGGTTATTCATGAATTCCATGATTTCCGTGGGCCGAACGGGGTGAAGGTCGTTTACGTGTTGTTGCGATAAGAAGCTCTCCAGCTGATCTGTGACGAATTGAGTCAGTGGGGGGTTCGCGAGCCACGCGTCCGCGTGGGGGGCAAACTGGTCCTGTAGGCTATCTGCCAAAGTTTCCGCCTTTTCAATGGGAGCAAGAGCGAGTTCCCCCGTCCCCCCTCTGAGGGGGGGATCGGGGAGAATGGTTTTCTAAGGAAGGAAGAGCGGCGCCAGAGGCCGCGGGTGTCAAGGTCTTCTAATTGACTCGCTCGCAGTTGCTCGAAGTGACCTACTTTTAACCCTTTGATCTCATCCTGGATTCTGCAAAGTTCAGTTCTCACTTGAGGATCGCGAGAACGTTGCCAAATTCTTCGCAGGTAATTTCGCAGTTTAATTTTGGTTTGGATTTCGAAAGGAAGCTTTTCTGGAGGTTTGTTAAATTTTGGTTTTGAGGCTTCTGCGAGCGCCTCCGTGAGAATTTTTCCTAGACTTCCAACTGCAAATTCAGCGTCATCATTGCTCTCAATTTTGAAGGGAGGAAGGGGTTTTGAATTTAAAATATGCCGAAAGTTCTCCCAGTTGGTGGAGAATTGTGCTGGTGAATTTAGAGAAAAGGTTCCAGTATTAAAAGTCAAAACTACTGGAAGATGATCTGATTCTAAACAATTTAGCACTCTAATTTGAGAGTGGAAAGGAATTCGCTTTAATATTGCGAAATCTATGACGGAATCATTAGAGCTAACTTGATTAATGTGGGTTGGAGAGTGGGGCGCCAAAACATTGATTCCGTCCGGCGTTGCAAGATAATTATACAACTGCATACCATATCTAGTTGATTTATAGTTGTTCCAAGCGATATGACCTGCGTTCATATCGCCCGCAATGATGACGTTAGGGCCTAAATTTAAAAGTTTTTTCAAATCCTCCAGAGGGAATCTGTACGAACTCCCAGATCGTACATATGCTGACACAATTTTGAGAGGGGGGAGATTTCCTAACTTAACCTCAATAATTGTCGCGTCCATCCTCTCTAAAACGGGAGTGGGGATGACGTGATGTTCAATTATTGATTTCACATAAATACAGGTGCCTCCGTATATGCGCTGACGATTAATACTATCTCCGGATCTATTTGTTTTATAAATCCGGTAATTAGCGATTAGGGGTGTGCACTCCGGTGGGAGTTGGTTCTCTTGTACCAACAACACATCAAGATTTTGCTCTAGAACAAAGTCTCTAACTTCAGCGATCTTGTTACGCAAGCTATTTGCGTTCCAAGTGCAGACCTTAAGATTATGCAAGTTTACTGAGTTGTAACGATTGAATTTTATTTTTGGGGACCGTAACTAAGTTTGACGTACTCTTGGAAGAGAAAATACGCCATAGCAGCACCGTGGGATGCAGCACGAATTGCTGGTAATGCCTTTCTAAAGGCTTCGAGTAGAAGAGGTGGTTCACACCATTCTTCTCTCATTACTGTAGCTAGGCCAGAAAAGATGTCGGTAAAAATTTTGGATTTATTTGCATCCGCTGGGACCGACTGTTTTTGAATAGGCTCTACGACAACTGGGGAAGCGGGTTCTCGCTCCACTGATACATCTAAAGAGGGAAAATCTTCTTGGTTTGTCAAGATATTTGAGAACGACACTTTTTCTTCGACTTTTCTGTAATTTTTTAGAGGTCGATGCGTCCTGGGGGGATCCCAGATGGATCGATTGGTAGGGTGGTTTTTAAGGAAATTACTGGTGGCGGGATTTCGTCCACCTGATTTAGGGAATCGTGGACACTGGCGCCAGTTCGCCGCATGGTCACCTGCACAGTTAGCACATTTTAGTTTATCCTCAAAGGCTAAAGGACAATCTTTAGCTCGATGAGGTCCTGCACATTTTACGCATTTCACAGGAAGCTTGCATGCTTCGGAACTGTGAAAAAATCCCTGACACCGCCAGCATTGAGAGGGCCCCTTTCTACCTCTGTAACGCTCTACTGAAATCTTGGTGCCAAACATTTCAGTCAGAGTGTACACCGTTTCTGACAGAGGGCCGTTTGCGATTTGCGCATAAAACAACGGCATCGGAGATTTGGTTTGAAATTTTGACAGTTGAGTAATACTGACAACTGTAAAGCCTTCTCTTTCTAAATCCTCTTTAATTTCCTCAATAGGTGTGCAGGAGGGAAGACCTCGAATAACGACCTTTATGGGCCTGTCAGTTCTTAACATGAAGGTCTTAAACTCAGCACCCTGAGCTTCGAGAAGTCTAGAGAGGCGTCGGTGCTCCTCATCTGTATCTACTGTTAATTTTAAAAACTTGCTACTCATGCTGGACTTTAATGAAGGGGCCTCTAATCTACAGATATTAAGCATGACTTTAAAGTCTGCTTTAGGAGTAACGAAGAAGGGCGGGACTCTTCTCCGTTTTGGTTGTGCAGGTGCCTGCTCAGCATCGACCTCGTCTAATGCAACCTCTTCGATGCCTTCTGGTTGTTTATTAATTTTTATTTCACAATTTTCATTTAACTTTAAGTTTTTCACTTTCCTGACGAGGTGGGCTGCAGGAGCAATGAATCCATCCTCGTCAGCGGTTCTCTTTTTGTTAACTTTAAGTTCCTTTTGATTAATTTTTACAAGGTCTATTTTCCTTTTTGGGGTTTGATTTATATTTAATTTTTTATCATTGGCTATTTCTTTATCCAATTTAGTTTTATTTTCAGAGGTTGCATTAGCCTCTCTGAATTTTTCGCAGATCTTGTTTACCTCCTTAATACTAGGAGGGAGCTTAAAGAGGGGGATTCCTAATTTTAGCAACAAGGTATTTAAAATGCCACTCACCCTGGCAACTTCAGCCCGCATTTGCTTGGACTCCTCTGAATCTTCCTTATGGCATCTTAGGGCCTGCGCCCAGCTTCCCATAGTATTTCTTGTGGTTATCGCTTGTATAATATCCACATGATGCGTGAAGATGAACTCTTCTGAGATCTGCACCGATGAGGGTGAGACTGGCCTTGGGGATTTCTCCATAGCTGGCGGTAGACTTTTCTCTTTCTTTTCCTGTGGATCCGCATCGCTCTTCTCTTCGTGGGTCTCCATTTCCTCCTCAGAGGAAGAGCATGATGAGCCGGATTGCTCCGTTCCGCTTTGGCCTTGACAAGGGCTAGTCCGGGAATCCGCTCCTCTCCTCCTTCGTCTTCTATTTCTCGCCTTTTCACCCGTAAGCAGCTCCTGCTCCGCCGATGACGGAGCAGCTTCCACACACGTCCTATCCATTCGGATACCAAGTCGAGAATCTCAAATCTTAATAAAACCACAATCCATGTTCCATCTCGCCCCTCCTATTGGCAACCACAAATAGATTCTCACCCCATCCCCCTCACAACCACTCTACCGGCAATTTGTGTTTTCGCTCACTAGCTTCCCAGAATGCACCTCTGACATAGCCAAACCCTCCAGCCGATCCCAGACGACCTCGCCGACAGATGCAAGCCTCCCATTGGACGAGTGACGCTCCAAGCCAGGACTATTTAAGACGTAAATATTCATGTTTAAATCATAAATACTAGTAAATTATTAAAATTATTATAAGGTTTCGGAGATTAAGGACCTACGAGTCCAGGTGCTCCGTTGAAATACCCATCACGTCGTCGTTTCAAGACCATTTCCCACTTCTGAGTAGACTATTATCGCAATGCTCCAAGTCATAGTCGATCGGAGATGGCTCTCCTAATTGATTCCTTGTGTCCTTGTGTTCCATATTTGCATCAGGTATTTATTTTAGAAGTCCACCATGTTCGTAGCCATGTATTGTTAAATCTTAATTTTAAAGTCATATTTTCAAATTCCATTCGATAAAGCATGTTCACCATACTGATTCATGTTCGCCGTACTGATACATGTTCACCATTCGATGAGGCATGTCAACTACAACCGATGTCTTTCTGCTTCAGTTCTCTTTGCAAAGAAATAATGAAGCATAACTTCTCGCAAATGCCCTTTGTACTGCATGAAATTAAAAAGTTTCTCTTAATCTTTCAAATAAAACCTTTCCGGTTTATTTGAAGACACACAGTACTGATAAAGCCAAGATATAAAAATGGACGAAAGTATTTTTATATCTCCAATATTAAGATTAGATTTTTGATTAATACTAGTTTCTGTTTTATTATTTGTAATTTAAAAAAAAAATAAAACCTCTATTTCAATAATTAGTTTCCAATTTCTCTAATATGTTATTTCTGACGATCTCAGATAAGTTTTAAGTCAACAAAACATTAATCAATTTAATCTTTTTACTGATGATTATGATGCCGTGTCCGTGTTACGAAGGAAAGTGGGTGCAGTAGCTTCTGAGGGTAAAAACTCCTGAGCACCCGAGGGCAGAAGTTTCATTTCCAGCTCATATGAAGATGACACTCACACCCTCGCCTGCACACCCCCTGTTTATAGGAGGGCTCTTTCACCTCACAGATAGAACACTCTCACACCTCACATAGAACACAGGGTGAAGAACAACCATGCTCGAAACAAAACTCAAAACCGGGACTCCCAGATAACGGGAAGACGTTCTACCCCTAAGCCGGACAAGATATTTACTAAATAGCACACCTTACAGTTAATTATTGTTTCTGTTTAGAGTTTTGATGAGATGTATTGAAAAAAGAGTAATCTATTATTCTATACAACACACACATATATATGTATACACACACACAAACACATATATATGTATACACACACACACATATATGTATACACACACACAAGTATTAAATATCGCACCACTATGAATAAAGAAAATACTTTTATATGGAAAAAAAATCACCGTAGGTGAATGATTCAAATTGTGGTTGTTGTTTCTAATGGCACTTGCCATGGACAAGCCCGCTGTCAAAGACAGCCGATTTAAGCCTCAAGGGGAACGCCTCTTGTTTCAATAGTAGCGCCATCTACGGCCAAGAGTACGACTTAGCTACACACACGTCACAACCCTTTTTACGGGGTGGACTTCATTCCCTCAACCACAGATCGTAATTTAGACCTGAATCAGAGAACGATCACCCCTGATCCAGTACCCCCAGGGGTATTACTCTCGACATGGAGGACTTTGTGACCACGACAGATTTAACGCGCGTCAGTCACCAATCACGCGTGGAATCTTCGGTCGGCGGGGTTCGAACTCGCAACCTAAGGGACTCGAATCTGACGCTCTACCAACCAGGCTATCCCGGCCATAGTAATTCAATTTAAATGCTTTATACACCTTGCACCTCAAAAGAGCGAGTTCATTTAAAACAATTATAATGTTGATGAATTAAAATCGGCGTTTCGACTCTTTGAAACGCAAGAGCGTCTTTTTTTTAAACACTTTTGCATTGCCTGAAATATTGTAATGGTCATATTCAAGCAACTATCTTTTCACTGTTCGAAAATCAAGAAATTTTAAGCAGATTCCATGTTGGAAGACTAAATATTGGAATGGTTCTTAAAGGAGTGGATGGATTATCATAAAATGAATATCATTCAGATCACAGAGAAAGAGATTTCCTTCTCTGTGATTACAAATAACTGAAAAGAAATTTACATTCAGCACGAATTGATGTTTTATAAGTATATAAAAGAATTTTTCATTTAATTTTAGTGGTAAGTAATGTAATGCAAGGTTATCCCGATTTCTTATTTTTTACTACACTTCATCACAGCCTCAAAACACTAATAAAATGTAATTGTAAATTCTGCTAATTAGTAGTAATAGTAAGAGCAAAATGCCTAAAGTATTTAATTAAAATTTATTTTGTGTTTATCGAAAGTAAGATAACGGATAAAATAAAAAATCGTTATTGAAAGGAAATTTCTAATGGAACTAACTCTCTTTCAAAAATACAAATATTAAAAATGGAAATTGTCTTTAAAATAATATGATTGGCAAAGATAATTTAATTTTCATCATTAAAAATGATTTCGCCTATTTTTAATAGACCGAGAAAGTTGTGTTTGAAACGTAAAAGAAACTTTAAAAAATTAGTGTATGGCCTATGGTTAATATTTTGTGCCATTTAAAATTTCACGATATATGACAAAGAGCATGGTAGACCAAGAAAAAAAATGCACAATGCAGTTTGGAAGCTTTGCTTGTTGCCAACCAGAATCGGAATTTTCTACTGAGGTAAACGGTACACATTCATGCGTTTGGCAAGTGGAATCATGCTTTTTTTTCTACAAACAATTGGCATTATACAGAAACGAAGAATTAAAAATTGTGCTGAAAGCTCAAAGATTCACTTTCTACGAATAAGTCTAAAACTAATTTAATCGGAACTCAAATTGAGTGAGAAAATACCGACTTATTAAACCAAATACGGTAGAGCCACAATTAAATAGCCTAATTCGATCCAGAATTTGACAAGTGATGAAAAGCAATTCTTAAATGAAACAATATCATCTCTGTAGAATCAATGCAAAATGGAATGTTGTGTTCCTAGCGAAATATATATTCGGACAAATTTATAATACCGTATTTTGTCATTTACAATATAGGCTCTTTTTCTAGAAACCTTTCTAAAAACATTTATATATGTCTAGGCTTCTAAGCATGATTACAAAATATACAGAATAAATCTTTAAATATATCTGTGGAGATTGTTTGTAGCCTTTTTTTTTATTTGCATGAAAAATTGCTGATCTAAAGAGACCAAAAATCTTTAATGGATCAAAAAAATTTGGAAAAAAGTAACTAGCCACTACCAAAACCAACTAGTTTACGATATCCTCAACAGTTTATATTGATAATCATCTTCGAGCGACCAGGTTACTACTGTTAGTATAAGATAAGAAATCATGCCTTTTTTGTGCCACAAGACACATATGGTTTTTCGATAACCCATATTCCTTTCTTTCAATGCATGTCATATAAACAATAATAACAAATAAAATGTTTTTGTTGAAAGTTTTTGTCAATTTATATGCTAATTCAATTAAAAAACACAATATTAGTTTAAGAACTCAGAATTTACTATAATATCTTGCATGAGACCAAATAAATATGTTTTAATTGTTATTTAATTTAAAAGCTTTACACAGCTTTTGGATTTTCTATTAACTAATTTTTTCAAAAGTTAAATAATATTGAAGGTAAATCAGTTTAAATATTTTCATTATTAAATGTTTAAATATTGGAAAGCTATATCATTATTTAATTATAATTTATTAACTTATTATTTATTATAAGTTAATAATAATAATATAATTTATTAACTTATATTGTTTATTTATTATAAGTTAATATATTAATTATAATTTATTAACTTATAATTTATTTTATGTGGAAATTTTAATAAATACTATACATAACACTCTTTATGAAGAATAGTAACCCAGATTTCGTGATTTGAACGAAATTCACACTTCTTAAATTATGAATAAATTTATAAACAAAACAAATCTGCATGCTTTTTTTGCAACACTCATTGACTCTTCTCCTTATTTTTCAAGACTATTTTTAGTGGCCTTAGAATTGTTCAACTTTCACTAAAGACATTAAACATAATAAAAGAGACACATTGTGTAGATTTAAAGAACTGTCATACGATGGCAAAATCTGTGTGTCAGTGAGATGAGATTTCATTACTATACACAAATTAAATTCTAAGGGATACAAAAAAAAAATGAATCAAAATGCTTCTTCTTGCTTTATTATTGATCTGCTTGCTTATTGATCTCTTTAATAGTCATATAATCAAATTTTTGTATCTTAAGAATAAACAAGCCATTAGCACCTTGGTGTACGAAGATAAATTGCATATCATGAAGTTAATATTTTTAAATATCAATAAAATTCTTTAATACACATTTTAAAATTTAGTATAATCTGGTAACCATCAATAATGAATGTGATAAAAGTGATTTTCGCTTTTATGTACATTTTTACGAGAAAAATATATTCAGAAAATAATTAAAGTTAGTTTTAAAATTGAAGTAAAATCAAAACAAGCGTGTTCATATTCTTGCTTCCAACATAAAAAAAAAAATACAATACATTCAAAAGTAGCTAATGCAAACGTAATTATTTTCTGGAATAGTTTCAATATCTTTCTTTTTGCATAATGTTGTTAATAAATATTTCTGCCCTTATACTGTTTAGTTAATGAATTATCTTTAAACCATTAAACTTTAGTCCAATCGACTTAAAATAATTTTTAAGTAAGGAAAAAATTGCTCGTGTAAAAGTTATTTTGTAGCACCTCTTTTCCCCTTGAGCAGAGAGCGCCCTCTTGTGGCGTTTTGCAGAAGACAACCAGTTGAATGGCAGACCTGCAACCTGAGGTTGACTTTTTCTCCGTGCGCAACCCTTGCGCCAACGACGAATACTTTCGGCTGGAAACCGTGAAATCCTTCCACCATACTGTTCTTTAACCTAATTTTCTATGTGTGTTTGTAGTAATAAGTGTTTGTGAATTTTGTAGTGTAGATGAGTTTGTGAAGATTAAAAATAGTGTATTTAAAACCGGGCAGTTCCTTAGAAAACCACAACACACCACTATTATTTATAATATTTCCTTCCAAACTGGGAGCAGCGATCTTGTTAAAAATACCCTAAGGTGAAATTTAAAAATCACTTATCGAACAGTAACTTCCAAGCAATAACATCTATTGAAAAACTTTTCATATAAAAATTTTAATACGACTCTAATTTGCCTAATTTTATTTTGTATTTTATCTTATGTATGTATCTTTTGTATTTTATCATTCAAATATATTTATTCTGCGAAATCCATTAGCGTGTAGAAAGTAGTGCCATGAGAACTATTGCAATATTGTACATCTCCTCAAAACAAATCTACTTGAAATCGTTTGATTCTTGAATAATAATAAATAAATAAATAAAAACATCGAAATGATCACGTCAATACTTACATGCAAAGCAACGTTAAATAAGTCACCACTAGAAGTTCAAAGAGTGAAACCTGTATACACCCTTCGCCTAAATCATCGATTCAGGCATTATTTCTTCCAGTACAAATATACGTTGCTCAAACTTTTTTGAGCAGCAAAATTAAAAACTATTGAAACATCGCAAACACCTGCGAAACATTTTGGTCAAACATCTTTAAAAATAATTATTGTGGTGTTTAATATAATGTTTGTAAATATAGATAATTATTTAATTTTTAATATTGATCAAAGCATCAAAAAAGTAATAAAATCTAAATGTAAGATCTGCTAATTAGAATACATTAATAATAATAAATTGCCACAAGTTTTGTTTAATTAAAACCTATTTCTGAAAGCATTGTACGTAAGATTATTTTAAAAAATGGAAAATAATTATAGAAAGGGAATATTTAAAAAAAATTATATTTTAAAAATACAAAAATACTCAAAAGAAAAAAGGAACCAGCCTTTAAAAAGATCTGAATCGCAGAGAAAATAGCAGGAATATCTAAAAAAATATTTCGCCCATTTTTATGAGATGGCATTGCATTATGCCTACAAATAATAATAAAAAAAAAAAAAAAAATGCTACTATTTGAAAGGGTAACTGAAATTTCTAAATTGGTGTGTGTAAGCTCTGTTTAATATATATATGTAGCATTATTTGGTTGAAGCAGAATGCAGAAGTCAGGTTGGAAGGCATTGAAGAAACAATTTACATTTTTAAATTAATTTTAATATCCATTCCGGGAAAGCAATTTTTTTACAAGCAGGCGCAGACAAGGCATGTCCACAACAGCGCGAAACAAAAGCAGAAGTAAGAAAAAGGGACGAAACAAATGATCACTAGTCTTATATAACATTGGATTTTGAGATACGGGTCGATTGAATACACGTTTTAACCTTTGACAAGGGCACCGAAGGGATCATTTTCACTTGATGCGTAGAATTGATTGCGCAGTAATTTTTACACAGCTTCAACTGAATTAAAAGTGGAATGAGATCAGGAAATAAGAGAATATTTTGACATAGTCTGAATTAGGCAAAATATAGGAAATTAGTTAAGATTAAATTAAGCTTTAAATATATATATATATATATATATATATATATATATATATATATATATATATATATATATATATATATATATATATATATATATATTAAAGCTTAATTTAATCTTAACTAATTTCCTATATCATCTTTAATAATTAAATTGTTAAATATTCTTATCACAATGTATAAAAACCTCGGCACGTTGGAAAGTAAACATAGATTTCTTATCAATACGTTCGTATTTTGAAATTCAGTCCTTAGATAAACTCATTGAAATTCATCATAGTCTTGCAACCATAAATAATGATTACTGATCAAAGTGATTTTCAATTTTATGTATCTTTCCTCGAGGGAAAACCTCAGAAAATAATCCGGCTTAGTTTTAAATTTGAAATAAAATGAAAACGAACATGCTGACGTTCTTGTTTCCAAAATAAAGATTAAAATATTATATAGTCAAATATAGCTAATACGATTGCAATTATTTACTGGTTTTTTTTTTTCTAAATGTCATCGTTTTTCACTTAAAATTGTCAATAAATAGTTGTATTCTTTTATTACTTGTTCAAATAATTTTCTGCATAAAAAAATTTATAATTAAGGAAAGAGTAGTAAGCAGCAAAAAATATTTTATAATTGTTTCTATAATATTGACAAAATTAATCATGTCAAAAATAGCCAATATTAAGGGTCAAAAGTCACTTACAGGCCTCTAACGTGTAAGTAATTGCAGCTATTTAAAAACTTCTACTACCGAAACAATAGGTTTTAATGGAAATAATTTTCTATTCAAAAAATATTTTGATATACTATTTCTCGACATAGTCAAGCCGCTCATATTTCATTAGAACAGCAATTTCGTTATAAAATCATAGAAAAACACATCGAAAATCAGTCAACCAAATTATTTATTTTATATAAAAGAACTTTTCATTTAATTATAGTGGTGCTTATAGCAATACATGTATACACAGATAGATTATTTATTTAACAATATACATGACGAATACTATAAAATTGTAATAAGATTTCAATGCAAGGCACGCTAATTTATATGCAGTAAAAAGAGCAAAGACTCTACATTTTAGTTTAATTAAAACTTTATTCTGAGATGAACATAAAAAACATATTGGATATATGGAAACTAATTACTGAAAAAGAAATTTTATTAAAACTATATTTTATAAATACGAAAACTAAGAAAGGCAGCCATTATTTAAAAGGATCTCCTTCACAGACATAATCTTAATGTCGGGAATACAAAAAGGATTTTGCCCATTTTTATTGAAGACGATAGCAAATAATTTGCCTTCAAATAAATTGAGAATGTTGTATTCGAATGGTTAACAGAAACTTTTAAAAACTAGAGTGTGAGCTCTGGTTAATATGTATACAATAATACAAATAATAAATAGCTATTAAAACCTGTCGAATTTCATACATTCAATAAAAATTCATGCATACAATATACTTGTTGGAAATTATGCTTCGTTATTTACTTGCAAAGTAAATTTCAGCAGAAAAACATCGGTTGCTGTGGCATTTACATGGAGGAAATGCCTCATCCAATAAAGTTTGGAAACGTAGTACAGACGATTTCAAAATAGATTCCACTTTTTTGACAATTAGCATGGCAGACCTCCAAACAATGCAAGACGCAGTTATTGAAGTTTCGCTTCTTGAAGGTAATTTAAAAACACAACTGACATTGACTGCTGCAGTACCTTGCATTTCGGTACGTTGCAAGGCATCGGCAAGATTCAAAAACTAAAAAAATTACTCCCCAAATGAATTGAAAAAAATGGATATGGATCATCTAAAAACCACATGTAAACAACTCCTTTGAAGACAGAAACACATTGAAATTTATAATAGTCTTGCAAACTGAAATGGTGATTACTGCTGAAAGTTACTTTCGCTTTTATGTATATTTTCGTAGGAAAATGTTCCAAAAATAATTTGTGTTAATTTTAAAGTTGAAATGAAACCAAAACAAATAGGCTCACATTCTCACTTCCAAGATAAAGATTAAAATAAAACATAGTCAAAAATAGCCGATACAAAAAGGAATTGCGCCCTGGAATTTCTTAAATTTCATCTTTTTTTCAAGTAAAGTTGGTAATAAATATTTGTTTTCTTTAATTATATATTAAATGAATTTTCTTTACGCTATTAAACTTTAGTCCATGTGAATTAAAACAATTTCTAAACAAAGAATAACATAATGTGTAAAAAAATATTTTATAATTTTTTCTTCAAAACTAGCAACTAAGAAAAACAGGCCAAGTGAATGTATAACATCTTTTATAGGCCCCTTATCTTCTAAGTAATTGAAGACATCCAAACACTTTTAATACAAAAGTTGCAAATTTTAAACTGGCCCGAATTTGAATTTTAAATCGTAAATGAAAAGCATTACAATTTTTTACCTAAAATCTTTCTAAGAAATCTTATCTTAATTCTTCTTAATCAAGGAATCTGCCTAAAATATTTTGAATCTTGAACAGTGAAAGAATTGGTAATCACAATGCGCCCGCATCACTGTTTCAGACGTCACAAAGTTAATGAATTACCCTTTTATTGTGCGATGTGTAAATTATTTATAACGTCTATGATAATACCTCGACAGCAGATCCACTTCACAAAAAAACTTTGCTACTCTCATTTCTTAAGAGAAGCACATTAATTACATACAGCTTCTGAAAACAATTGCAGTAATCCATGGCTTGCGTTTTGTTTTAAAAAAGAATTTTCTTTAGTTATAGTGATGCTTGATGCTTAGTGTAATACTCGTATTATATATATATATATTACTTATTTTTCTATACACCTGATCAAAACTCCAAACAGAAATAAAATTTAAATGTAAGGTGAGCTAATTAGTGCATTGTGAAAAGAGTAAATTGATTAATATTTTGTTTTATAAAAACTTATTTGAAATCTTCAGAAAATAACATACTGAACAAAATAGAAAATAATTATTGAAAGAGAATTTTTAATAACACTCTATTTTAAAAATACAAATACTAAAACATATATATATATATGTGTGTGTGTGTGTGTGTGTGTGTGTGTGGTTTCGACGATTATGAAAAATTATGACTTCTCTATAGATGATAAAGAGTACTGCAGACCTCTAATAAAATGCAAGCAGCAGATATAAAAGGCTTGCAACTTGACAATAATTACCAAGCTACTGCTGCAATAAACATTACCCAATCATGCCTTCCTGCACGTTTGCAAACAATAATCACTGCACTGCTTCTTGCAGAGCAATTTTTAAAAAAAATGCGGCTTCAAAGTGTGATTATAAATAACTCATATCAAAATTCCTCTACAATGATAGCTCAAGACAAGGTGCTCAAAATTCTCTCAAAAATCTCATCCATATTTAAATAGCAACGATTAACGGTGTACCCGCCCGAGATGGGCTACCTCCAACCTAGTAAGAAATAAGATGACCTGGCTTCAGATAACTTAACATGGACTGGATACGTCTCCTGCGAATACGTCACACATATTTAATTTAATTTTCTTCATATACAAAATTCGTGTTTAGCTATAGTGGTGTTAATGCATGCTTGTGTGTGTATATATATATATATATATATATATATATATATATATATATATATATATATATATATATATATATATATACATATATAATATTGAATAAATTTTCTCAAATCTTCAAACAGAAATAAAATTAATTCAAATTAAAGGTGTACTAATTTGTATCAGTAATATCATTAAATTCAATAAAGTTTTATTTAATTATTTTTTTATTCTGAGATCACTTTAAATAGCATATTGGATGGAATAGGAAATAATTACCGAAACAAAATATATTTAAGACTCTATTGTAAAAATATAAATACTGAAAAATAGAAGCGGCCTTGAAAAGTATCTGTATCGCAAAAATAATCTTAATATTGGGTACATAAAAAGTAATTTCTAAAGCTTATAATAGATGGCAGTAATAACTATTACTTTGCAAATTAATTGGAAAAGATCTATTTGAAATGTTAACCAAAACGTTAAGGTTACTGTATGTTTTTTTATCTTTTTTTGACTTTTCCGTTGTTTTTCGAAATTGTCTTTGTTGACATTAGAATTGTTTAATTTTCACCCAAGAGATAAAATATACCAAATGCATCGTATATATTAAATTAATTTTCACACGAAGGCAAAATGTCCAATTCGATGATTTGAGACTTTATAATTAACAATGTAAGGGACATCTAATCTAAAAAAGTTTTCAGATGACCCTTCCTGCTCTTTGTTTCGATCCGTTTGTATCAACTTCAATAGTGTTATCGTTCAATTTTTTTATTACAGAGTACAAAAATGCCCCTCGTTGTATTAGAAAGCAAAGATAGATGACTTATCATTAAGTTAATAATTTAAAATTCGATTCTAATCCTCAGAAAAACAATCTGAATTTGAGCATGATCATGCAACCATAACTAATGACTGCTGATTTAAATGATTTTCACTTTTATTTATCTTTTCAATTAAAAAAAAATCAGAAAATAATTTGGCTTAGTTATTAAAATCAATCCAAACATCTGAAATTCTTGTTTGCAAGATATATATTAAAATAAAATACAATCAAAAGTAGCGAATAAAAAAGCAATATTTTCTGAAACTTTTGAAATGTCATTTCTTTTTTACAAAATATTGCGAAAAAACACTTCTGCTCTTTCATTATTTATTTTATGAATTTTTTTCAAGCCTATAAACCTTAATCCAAGTCTATGGTAACAATGTTTATGCAGCCAAAAAAAGAATGGGCAAAAGAAATTTTATAATTTTTTTCTTCAAAACTGGCAATATTTATCCTGTTAAAAATAGGGGACGTTAAGGTTTAAAGTTACTTATCTCCCCGTAATTTTTAAGCAAATAGAGCCATCAAATATCACTTAATATAATAATTGTATATACAAGATTCTAATTCACCTAATTTGATTATTTTTTTCAACCTAAATATGTTCTCTCTTTTTTTTTTTTTTTTTTTTTTTGGAAATTTAAAAGTATTTCTAGAGCCACGAACAAAACTACCTAAAACCTTTTAATTCTTGAACAGAGACGTTCTCATTCTGAAAGAACCGTTTATATTTACTAATATAAACGGTTCTTACAGAATGAAAACGTCTCTGTTTATATAAAATTGAAAATGATATAAGTTAACACTAGAAGTTAATGAAGTTCATGCGATTGCTTTGACATTGAAGTCTTTCCTTTAAGAAACAGTTGTTGCTCTTACCCATTTTGAGCAACAATTTTTTGTATTTCTTATTTAGAAGTAAGCAAAATCAAGAAACAATAACAATTTGTTTATATATAAAAATACTTTATTTAATTATAGTGGTTGCTTACTATTTAGTTTTTTTAATGTAATGTATGGATATGCCGATTATTTATTAGCCTACAGACTTTTTTTCTGGCGTCTGAATAATTACTGAAAAATTAAATTGCTAAGAAATACCAAAGAAGAATGGTTTCACGTCCGTATGTTATTCTAATGGTGGAGTTCAAACAAACATACATATCTACGCAGATTGCTTAATTCTATATTTGCTTTTCACAAAACACCTATAAAACAAAATGTTACCTCAATTTTTTTTATACAAGTAGCCGTGTAAAGCTGGACAAAAATGAAAACTGGAAGTAATCAGTTCTACTAAAGTAAACTTCACTCACTTCAAGACCATTATAACGATAGTAAATGATATGAAAATGTTAAGAACTGGTGGTAAATGCCGTATTATATTAAAATACGTTTTGAATGTAAATTAAGACAACAAAAAATTACTGCTATCAATTACATTTTTCAATTGATTATAAATGAAATGCATATTTATTTAAATGTATTTGAATTAAGGAATGTCTTATTTAGATGAGATTTTAATTAATTTTTAAATTTTGAGATTACGATTATTGAGATGAATGGGCATTTTCGACCACATGATTTTTATTATTACATGAGAACAGATTATTACCATCTATTTAATTGAGAAAACATTTTCCTGACTCTTGTTTTTCCTGTCTGTTCAGATATGTGAAACTGATCTAATTCCGATTTTGATATTAATTAATTTTATTTGCGTATTGAGTAATAAAGATACATTTGAAGTACAGCATGTTTGAAATCGTATTTCAGAAAAGGATTTTTAAAATTTCGCAAAATTCGGAACACTGAACTTACAAAGATGAAAAAAAAGAAAAGAAAAAAGCAGCAAGTTATTTTGTTCTATACTTTCAAATACAAACAATCTTTAAAAAAAATTTTAACTTTTCCAAAATTTCTTTTAAGTTTTATGTTATTATACGTATGGAATTTATCTAATGTTTAAATAGCAACTATTACTATAACAAAACATATCTGTACAAAACATACCTGTACAATACATACCTCCATGATGTTCCTCGATATTCCCAAATAATATGAATATCGTAAAATCTTTTATGGATCATTTTGTATTATTAGTGCTTATTTACAGTACCATTAAAAGTAAGCATATTATTTGATTTGCTTAAGCTCATATAAATTTTTAATCTAGAATTATTATTATATTTAACTCAATATAATGTACAGAAATATAAAATTGATTGAACAAATCAAATTGATTTGAATTTATAGCACATTGGGTTGGACGTCTTTTTATTTATTTATTCTTTACTCATGTATGCACTGAAATGCACAGGTTTAATTATTTAAAAGAATGTGAAAAATATGGTAAAATTCTACTACATAATGAAATTTTAATATGGCACAGCAATTCCAAAACATTACCTAGCATTTTAATTTTATAAGAAAGAAAAGTTGATTATGGATTTGCATTTTTTTTCTTTCAAATAAGTAGTCCAAATTAAAACATGTATAAAATTTACAAGATCTGATTTTATGAAACTTTGAATAGCAATTGGAGCGGAGATTAAGATATACTTTGCTTTAAATTAAATTATCGTGATTGTAAAATTACTTGTCACTACATTTCATATCGATAGCTTTATGTCATTGATTTGTCGTCGTAATCATTGAGTGGCGCTGCGATCGATGGTCTAAACAATCCTCTGTTCAGAAATGAACTCAATAACAGGAAATAATGTGCTGAGTCAAGGTTACTTGAAAGCGGCATCTGGCGCTGAGTATCTGCAATTCTTTAAGCAATCACAGTGCCCTCATTGACTATTCTAGTTTTTAAATCCTCTGGCAAGCAATATTTGGATCGTATTGCAATCTAAATGACGCCATCTTTTATCTTATTGAGGGTGGAATTTTTATTCAATCTAGATATACAGAAAAGTATTGTACCTTTGAACGATTTTCAGTATCTAATTTTCATTGGCTTCATTTATAAATTAATTATTTTGTTGTGAATGCTGACCTTTTCTATGTTCTGATTTATCCATATTATGTATTTTAAAAGACAAACTTAAAATTTTCACTATAATTTTGTTATTAAAAATACCGTATTTATATTTTCATTGAATATTTTACAAAAGGATGTTGTAGTTTTTATCTGGACTTCATACGGAAACAAGTAAAAACGAAAAAATGATTTTTAACTGCATAAAAAAATAAAGTAGTTATTTTGGTTAAAAATCCAGTTTTGTACATAAATTATTTTTAAAAGTCCAAAGTTTATGAAAAGTCCATTTCTGTTAAAATACATTTATCATGCTACTATTTAATGAAGGAGGAAGATTTTTATTCAATTTTTTGAAAAATTCTATGTTGATTTTCACAATTTCTCTTTTATTCATCTTTTTTTTTTTTTTGCGAGTAGCAAAATTTCTAAAAAATATATCCACGCTTTTTAAATTTTTGGGACATCTCTTGGTTACAATTCTAGTCCGATTAGTTAATTAATTTTTGCTACACGAATTTTGCAGGGTTAAAATTTTAAATATCATGTTACAATGTTTCTTCTTATGATAACCTGTACAAAAGATGATTTATTTACCTTATAGGAATAGCATATTGTGTTGAATATATTTACGTGAGTGTTTTTATAATCACGCATCCATTGAAAAGAATAATTTTAAAAATTAAAAAGAATCATGAAAAATATGGTAACAATATACATATACTCCCATTGCGGCTGAAAAGATTATGGCGGTTTAGGATAATCTTTGATTCAAGTTTTAGTTTTTCTTTACTCTTTTTTTATGAGTTTTAAGAAAGGGACTCTCTTTTTTAGATTTACAACTGAAGAAGGCAATGACATCCATGGACTAACAAGGCTCATGTTGATTAACTTCAAATGGCTGAATTATGTATGAAATATGGATGAACCATTTCCCTTTCAGTCATAGTTGAATTCTTAAATCATCAGTAGAAATATTCCCATAACGATCAATAAATCTGTAACACTGAATCTTTTCCTGTTATTATTTGAAGTCACAGGTTTGGTAAAAGAAATTCTAACTTATTATGTATGGCAGATTTATCCCTGTTGCTAGGGTTTAATATCTAGTTCTACATTACCTAGTTGTAATTACTTTTGAACAAGTCAAGTAGAACCTTGTCAATTGGTAGCATTCTACGAGTGGTGCGGAAGTGATCAACTAAATCCCTAATCGTCTGAAATAGAAAATAGGAACAGTCATGTAAGGACTAGTCGTAGATATCAAGAAGTAACAATGCAGGATTTTTCGGATATGAACCATAAACGGATTAAAATCTCGGAAAACAATGATCATAAAGTAATCTTGTAAAAAAAAATAATAACAGAAGTGTAATCTTATTGTTAATTTTTTTAAAAATTCAAATATTGAATGACAGTTCATATCCAAATTATGGAATACTTTTTGAAATGTAAAAATATTTTAATTCATCTATCCTTTAAGAATAAATTTTCAATCCTCAGAAAAATAAAAAGAATTACATTATTACAATGGTTTTTCAGACTGGAAAGCAAATTCTGGCGACAAATCATGTAATCAAAGGTTAAAAACAGATGGCATGCTCAAATTACCTCCTGTTTCACATTCAGAGAATATAATCCTGGATTTACTTTCCCTTGTTTTCTCTAAACGAGTAGTACTTGCGCCTCTTACCTTGACAAAGGAAAGATACATCATGGTGGTCCAAGATAATATATCGCATAATTTCACATTACAACCGATATAACTCATTTTTGATTAGGACTACAAAAGACAGCGTTTTTATAAAACAGAATTAAGAGTCTGTATATAGCATATGCACTAATATCAGCCCTTAGTAACAAGAAGAAATTTCGTGAGGCATAACGCTTTGTTGATAATACTTTTTAGAGGTTAAACGGATAAAAATATTTTAATCTGAAAAAATAAACCCTGTTTGAGAACAGCTATAAGCTATTCTCATCAATATTTGTACAAAAATACATAGAGTGTACAAACACAAACTTTGTTCAAAACAGCACAAAATTCTTAAAAAAAGGGTAAAAATTGTATTTTTCTATAAATTTTTTTTCAGTGTTAAATAAAATTAAAGGTAAATCAGCTCAAATACATTGTTATTGAAAATGTAAATTTTAGAGCCATACCCTATGTTTAATATCATTAACAAATAATTACTTTTCCGTAGAGTTTTAAGATTACATGCAGAACATTTCTTATGAAGAACTGTTGAGATTTCAACATATGGACCTTACTTCATCTTTCCTAGGATATAATTCTATTCTCAATAAAAAAAAAAAAAGAAAAAAAAAATGCTTCATTTTTTTAACCATTAATTGACCCAATTCCTTTGTTTCTTGTGATGGTTTCGATTGCGTTAGAATTTTACTTTCGTATAAGAGATAAAATAAAATAAAATCAATGTGTCGTGTAGATAGATGTAAAAAACTGCCAAACGCCACCAAAATTTTCATGTCGTTGAATGGAGATTTTATTTATCATTAAGCAGAGTTTAATTGAGATAGAACGCGCATTGTTATAAAAATAATTCAAAATTCTTATTCTTGCCCCGTTTTTCAACTGGCTTGGGCCATCTCTTAAAAATCATATCGTAAGCATTTGCATTGCACAGTACAAAACGTCTCATCAATATGAAAAAGATAGATTCCTTATAAATAAGTAAATAATTTTAAATTCAATTCACTGCTTAGACAAACACATTGAAATTTAGCATAGTCTCTCAATCATAAATTTTGATAACCGATCAAAGTTATTTTCGTTTTAGGGCATATTTTCCAGAGATAAAACATCAGAATAAAATAAAATCGAAACAAACGTGCTCAAATGCAAAAAGTTGACAATAAATATTTGTTTTTGTATTACTTGTTTCAAGAATTTTCATCAATACAATAAACTTTAGTTTAAGTGAATTAAAGCAATTTAACAATTTCTAAGTGAGGAAATAAACCTTGCCTAATATATATATATATATATATATATATATATATATATATATATATATATATATATATATATATATATATATATACAGCCTGAGTGAAAACTTTAAGGCCAGTAAAATTTTTTGAGAAAATGGAAACATATAAACTGAGGAATTAAAATACCATTTGATTGATAATTATTGAGCTTAAATAAAAGTAAAAAAAGTAGAAAAATTTATTTGCAAATATTTTATTATTAGAAAATATTACAGAACACACAGATGAATATTTGAGCCTGAGTAAAAACTTTAAGGCCAACATAGAAAATAACATATAAGAAAAAAATTACAAATTCTTAGAATGTTGTGTAGGAGCCATTTCTTCGAATTACTTTAAATATTCTTGTTTTCATGGATGAAACGAATTTTTGACAAAGGGTGGGGTCGGTTTTATACCATTCATCTTCGATAGTAGATTTCAGCTCTGTTGTTGATGTAAAATGTCTTCCATTTGCATAAACTCTTCTTTCTAAGTTCCCCCAAAGGTTCTCGAAAGGTTCTCGGTCGGGTGATCTAGCTGCCCATTTCACAGTTTCAATATTGTTGACTTGGAACCAATTTTTTTGTGCTGTTACTCGAATGGATCGATGCATTGTCTTTCTGATAGTTCCAATTTTCTCCAGCAAGACATTCAGCATTTGGTAAAAGATGATTTGTTAGGACATTTTGGTATCCTTGTGAATTCATTCTACCTGAAACGAAGGCAATTGAACCCACACCATTGTAAGCAAAACAGCTCCAAGTCATGACAGACCCTCCACCTAATTGGCGCTTGGAGAATATTTCTTTTTCATTTCTTATATCATGCCAGTAGAAATTCCAGCCATCTGGACCATCCAAATTCCATTTTTTTTCGTCAGAAAAAATAATTTCTATCCATTGGTTGTCCCAGGTCATGACTTTCTGGCCAAAGTTCAAACGCTCTATTTTGTGTCTCTGCAGTAACTGAGGCTTTGTCAATTTTGCTGTATAAGTGAACCTTCCAGACCTTCTAATTATGCTATAAATCGTTTCTTGACAAACTTTTAAACCTGTCGTCGGAAGCAGTTTCCTGGTTGAGTACGTTCCAGTAGATGCAAGTCGGCAAACCCTTCTTTCATCACGCGAGGACAAAGCTTTAGGTCTTCCCCCAGTTTTCTTTTTACCATAATTGTCTTTCAATTTAAAAAAATTGTTGACTGCAGTCTTTGACCCTATCTTTATCGCAATAGCACGGCTACTCATTCCTGTTGAAGACAAAGCTTCGATCTGTCCTCTTTCACGATCAGTTAACTTCTTACTCTTCGCCATCTTCACAAAGATCACCAATACTTCGAAGCAACGTATGAGAAATATGAAAATTGCAGCGTTGTCACAAACTAGTACTTACAATGGTAATTACACGATTATATTATATTTATTTTTAAAAAATGACTGGTGGCCTTAAAGTTTTTACTCAAGCAGAAATGCTAACTTTTTAAATAACCACATGTTTCTCATAATTATGTATTTACAAATTATGTTTATGGCATTTATTTTTTATCAATGAACTTTAATAATTAATATTATTTGAATCCCTTTTATTTCATTTTACATTTTCTCAAAAATTTTTACTGGCCTTAAAGTTTTTACTCAGGCTGTATATATATATATATATATATATATATATATATATATATATATATATATATATATATATATATATATATATATATATATATATATATATATATATTAAAAACTTTTAATAAATAATTTGTAAATTTTAATGAAATACCAATTTGTCCCGTTTGATTGTTTCTTTTTTTCTGTGGTCTTCAACCGAAGTACTCTTATTCTACGGAAATACAGCTACATTTAAAAAGTCTTTTAAAAGTCTTGCCATAAGAATTATTGCAATACGTGGTCTTCAGCCAAGAATTTTACACAAAATTGATCTCATCATTGTTTCATACAGTAAAACTTTAAAATTGTACGCACTTGGCATCAAAGATTTTAACCTCCGCACCTCAGCCGGTGTTTCCCTGTGATGGAATTATTCATCCAGAATCTAATGCCGCTTTATTGCTATTAAGCAACAAGTTAATAAATGCTTCCAGAGCAAACCATGAGACAAATCTATAGACATTTTTTTGGATATAAAAAGAAAATAAATTTAATTATAATGGTTTTTACATAATGCATGTATTTAGATATTATTTAATTTTTGACAAGCTTCATCAAAACATGAAAATAATAAAATTTAATTGTAGGATTCGCTAATTAGCATATAGTAATAAGTGTAAATTGCCTAAAGCTTTGATTTTTTAAAACTTTATTCTGAGCGGGTCATTAGAAATATTTTGGATAAAATGGAAAACATTTATCGAAAGAGAATTTTTAATAACACTCTGTTTTAAAAATATGAATAAAAAAAAACAACAGTCTTTAAAAGTATCCGAATCGCAAAAACAATCGTAATATCCGAAACATTAAATTACTTTTATTAATTTGAATCTGAAAGAAAATCTTAATATTAGGTATATGACAATGATCCCGCACATTTTTATGATATCGTTGTGGTATAATTTGCCAGGAAATAAATCATAAAAGTTCTATTTAAAAAGTTAACCGAGACTTTTAAAATACATTGTGCGTGCTCTGGTTAATATATACTTACATATTTATAATAAAAGGCCTAGAAAACATGTCGAATTACATGCAATCCAAAGGGCATTTGCGGGAGGTTAAGTTTCATTATTTCTTTGCAAAGAAACTGCAGCAGAAACTCATCGGTTTTTCTTCAAAATTCATGTAGATTTTACTAAAAGAACACAGTTTACAAAGTACTTTCATCGATTTAAATATTAGGATTTTACTATACATGACTAAGAACTTAATAGACCTCCAAAAAAAAAATACAAAATGCAGATATTGAAGTTTTATGTGTTGAAAATAGTTACAAAATATAATTAACATTAACTGCTACGGTAAACGTTACCCCGTCTTACATTATCTACAAGAAATTAGCAAGATTCAGAAAAAAGAAAGTTACGTCCCAAATGAATCGAAGAAAAGGCATATGGAATTTCGAAAAACCACATGTGGACAACTTCTTCGAAGACAGAAACACATGGAAATTCACTGTAGTCTAGCTACCAGAACAAATGTTTACTGATCAAAGCGATTTTCGCTTTTTTGTATATTTTTACTAGAAAATGTTCCAAAAATAATTTTGCTGTTTTAAAGTTGAAATGAAATGAAAACAAACATGCTAATATTCTTGCTTTTAAAATAAAGATTAAAGTAAAATGTAGTCAAAAGTAGCTAATTCAAACAGAATTCTTTTCTGCAATTTTTTTAAATTTCATCTTTTCTACTTAAATTTAACAATAAATATTTTTTTTATTTCATGTTTAATGAAATTTTCTTTAAGCTATTAGATTTTAGTGCAAGCGAATTAAAACAATTTCTTATTCAGGAAGGAAACCATGCTTAAAAATATTTTATTTATTTATTTTTTGAAGACTGGCAACAGGGATCCTGTGAGATTGATAGATAGATAGAATACATATTTTTAAATGTACCTCATCGAAACTTACCAAACAGAAGTAAAAAGTAAATGTAAAACATTCTAAATAGTATATAGCAAAAAGAATAAGCTCAATAACGAATTGTTTTATCAAAATTTTTCTGAGATCCTCAGAAATAACATATGAGCTAAATTGAAAAATAAATATTGAAAGAATCTTTAACAAAACTGTATTTTAAAAGTACAAAAATCAAAAAAATTAACCAGTTTTAAAAATATCTGAATAGCGAAGATAATTTTAATAATGGGTATAAAAAAATAAAATAAAATAAATAATATAAAAATAAATAGAAATAAATAAAAAAACATTCTATTTTAATTATTAGGAAAAGCTGTTAAAAATGTGTGTGTGAGCTCTTGTTAATATGTATACTTAAATACATATAATAAATAACTAAGAAAGACACTGCAGAAACTCATCGGTTGATGTTCAATAATCCTGGTGAGTATCCCTAATCGAATAAAAGTTCAAACGTGGTTTGGACGATTTAAAAATTATGATTCTGCTATGCATGTCAAAGAGCATGGCAGACCTCCATTAAAATTCTATATGCGTATACAGATGTTCTGCGAGTTGAAGGTAATTACCAGACAATGACTGATATAAAAAGCCTTACCCAACCGAGCATTTTAATATATCTATGAGGATCAGTTAGCAAGATTCCGAAAAAAGAAAATTATACCTCAAATGAATTGAAAGAAAGGGATATGGGTCATCAAAAAACTATATGTGGACAACTCTTTCCTTACAAGTGATGAAAAATGGAATTAGGATAATATTGGCAGAAATCATTAGTGCGCCTTGGTAAACGGAATCCGGAAATATCGAACATTTCTAATACTAAGGTTAAGGTTATGGTAAGGTTTTTCTTTATAATATTGAGAAAAAATATTAAAGCTCGGATTCTATTTTTTTAATTCATTTTCATCAAGCTTTTTTAAGCATTAGTCTTTGCGCATTAAAGCAATTGCTAAGCAAGGAAAGAGAGCAAGCGTAAAAGTTATTAAATAATCGTTTCTTCAAAACTGGCAACATCGATCATGTTAAAAGCAGCTGAAATTTTATGTTAGAAATCATTCATTGCCTCTTTTCTTCCAAGCAGTTGGTGTTATTTAAAAAATTGTTCTACAAAAGTTGTTAGTTTAAAGAGATTCTGATTTCCCCTAATTTGGATTTTTCTTTTTCCAATCGAAATATTTATCATATATAGAAATCTACATACATTTTGAAAGTCGTACTATGAGAACCATTACAATATATAGCCTTCTGGTAAGAAATCCGTCTACAATCTTTTGATTTTTTTTTGAATAATAATAATTGTTTCTTTCAAAATGACCACATCATTACTCCATGCAAAACTCTTAACAAATTCGCAAAAGTGGTCACGTCAAATAGACCGTATCCGTAATTACCAACAATAGCATTATTTCTTGAGAAACTGACGCCGCTCATATTTCTTTGAGCAGTAACTAATTCACAGGCAACTAAGGAAAACTAAATATTTTTGATAAATTTTACTAAGATTTCTGTTATATATCTTTTAAATTATAGTGTTACTTAATGGAAAGTACAAACACACACGCATATATATATGTATGTACAGTTTTTTTTCAAAACTGGCAACATCAATCATGTTCAAAAACGTTTAATTCGTCTAATTTTATTATTATTATTATTATTATATTTTTTTTTGTTTTCATCCTATAGAAATCATGTGCATTTGCAAGTCGTGCCATGAGAACAATTGCAATATGTAATTCACTCCATTTTTTTCATCTTTTTTAATTATAATAATGACCGCCTCTTTCAAAGTGACCGCATCACCGCTTCTTCCAGAGCAAAAGCCAACAAATTTCGCTTCTGAGCCTCAAAGAGAAAAAATCTCTAAAAGAATGCATATCTAATCATCGACAACAGCCTTATTTCTTGCAAATCTAACTGCTGCGGTTCTTATTTTAATCAGCAGCAATTTATTTATACACTGTTAGGATAAGTAAATTTGCGTAGACCAATTCTATACAAAATCTTAACTAAATAATTCTTACTAAGAATAATAATCTTAATTAATTAAGAATTAATAATCTTAATTTAGCTCATAGTAACTTCATTCTAAAATATTCTCGTATTTCGTGATCTAATTCCACTGTCTGAACTTAATTAATTCAAAAGAAGCTTTATAAAATTGCTGAATCGGCAAAAAGCCTAACTTTCCCACACTCCGCGTGAAGGGGTAGAAACATGTCCAGTAAGCACATTCTCTTTAAAAGATCTCTGCGTTTCCCTTACTTGCTATTGACATGCGTAAGAAATCCCTATCAGAATCTTAATAATATATTAGTGCTGTAAAAAAATATTTTCCCTATCCATATCTCATGTTATATAAGACGAGGGATAATTTATTTCGCGCTTTTTCCCGACTTCTTTTTTTGTGTCACACTGTGGAGGACGTGCCTTGTCCGCGTCTCTGCTTGTAAATATTTATGCTTTCCCGATGGATTAAAATGAATTTTAAAAATGTAAAAAGTCTTTTCACTGTCTTCGAAACTCCACTCTCTCTCTCTCTCTCTGTGTATATATATATATATATATATATATATATATATATATATATATATATATATATATATATATATATATATATATATATATATATATATATATATATATATATAGGTGGTTTCGACAACAGAAAGACACCTAGAGTTTTTAAGTTCTTTTTATAGTCTCCCGTGAGACATGATTTATTTACAAGAATTATTACAAGGCACATCCGCCCACTGTGCGATACAAGAACATATTAACGTAAAAGAGGGAGAAATTAACTATTACTGGTCTTATATACCATGAGATTTTGATAGGAATCTACCTACACTCGCCGATTTAGACAAGGGAAACATGGGGATCTTTTAGAAGAATTTGTTTAGATCAGAAATTTCCTTCACTCGGAGCGTGGGAACCGCTGACGACAGATTCAATTGAATTAATTAAGTAGAAAAAGTGGAATGGGATCAGGAAATAAAAGAATATTTTTGAATGAAGTTATGGGCTAAACTGAGCTAAGAATTAGGAAATTAATGAAGTTTAAATTAGATTTTAATTTATGTACCAAAAATGAAATATCTTTGAAACTAATTATATATATATATATATATATATATATATATAGCCACAAAAATAGCCAACTTCACATCGTCGATCGTCGCAGGCTTTAAATAAGCGAAAGTATTATGCTTTGTTGAATTAAGTCAATTCGGTGCATAATGGCTTAATTTTATAATAATGTTCACTGGTTGAGCCTATACGTATTATAAAGATAACTATACTATACTATAAAGACTGCTTAGAAGAAATCAGACTGTTTCTGTAAAATGAGATTAAAATACACATGGTTGTTGAATGTTATATGACTTTCGAAATCCGTTTTAATTACACAGATTACTAAAAACGTTATTACTATACAGTGCAAAATGTATTTTTTTTGTAGTAAAAAAAAGGAGTTTTCAGTTGTTAGTATTTAGTTTTATTATTTTCCGAATAATGGCAAATCAAAATTATTTGACCACACGTCTGTACCTCATGAAACATTTCTTTAGAAAAAAATGGCACGTTGATCCATAAAGGTTCGCCCCCCTGTCCGATTTGATTGTTTTGACATTAAAGTTATTTTTGAACAAACTTTTGTCGCTCCTACTCATTTTGAGCGACAATCTATATAATAAATCATTAGAAAAAAAGGAATTACACGCAAGAAAATCCACCATTTGTTCTATATAAATGAATAGTTTATTTAATTAAAGTGGTTGCTTACGATGTAATTCCTTTTAATGTAATGTATGACTTTTTAATGCAATACTTCAGACTTTTTTCTGACATCTGACAATTACTGAAAAATTAGATTGCTAAGAGATTTAAAAGAAGAATGGTTTCTCACCCGTATGTAATTCTGATGGTGGAGTTCAAACATACCTTGCAATTTACTTAGATTGTTTAATTCGATTTTTGCTTTTCACGAAAAGAAGTAACAAAGCGTTATCTGTAATTTCCTACACATTTTTATTAAAGTAGTGGTGTAAACTTGGATAAAAAGAAAAAATGCAAGTAACCTCTTCCACTAATGTAAAATGAATTTGAAAATCAACAAGAGTGTAGTAAACGATTAATGATGGGAAAATGTTAAGAACGGGGGGGGGGGGGGGTAAATGCCATATTATAATATGTTTTGAATATAATTTAAGAGAACAAAAAATTGTTGCTATCAATTACATTATTTCATTTGATTATAAATGAATTACATCTTCGATAAAATATATTTTATTTAAGGAATGACTTTTAGAGAAGATGTTAATTAACTTTTAGATTGTGAGAGTATGATTACTTAGATAAAAGGGCATATTTGATCAGATGATTTTTATTATATTACATGTTAAGATAGTATTATCATTATTTAGTTGAGAAAAGCCTTATCCTGTTTGTGGTTTTTTTAAACTTCATTTTTCAATGAAAGAATTTATCATTTTTATTCCTGCATATCAAAGCTCAAGAACCTGTAACTAATAACAGGAAATAGAAATGTAATGAGCATTATCTTTTTTAAAAAGTAGTATTAATGTAAAGTAGAGATTAACACATTGGAGAGATCTTGTTGAAAGTTGTAATGTTGATTTTTATCAAAAATCACTAAACGCTAAAAGATATTTAATATCACGTATGTGAACATTATCTAATTTCGATTTTGATGTTAATTCCTTTTCTTTGCGTATTGAGTAAAAAAGATACATTTCAACTACCGCATGTTTGAAATCGTATTTCAGAAAAGGATAATTTTTAAAATTTCATAAAAATTAAAACACTGAATTTACAAAGATGAAAAAAAAAATCAAGTTTTTTTTTTGTTCTAAACTTTTAGATACAAAGTTTAAAAAAAAATTTAACTTTTCCAAACTTCTTTAAAGTTTTATGTTATTATACGTATGGAATCTATCTAAAGTTTAAATAGCAACTATTACTTTATCAAAACTTACCTGTAAAATATCTCCAGGATGTTCTTTGACATTCCCAAATAATATGAATATCGTAAAATATTTTATGGAGCATTTTGCATTATTAGTGCTTACTTACAGCATAATTCTAAGTAGTCATATTATTCGATTTGCTTATGCTCATAATTTTTTTTATCTAGAATTAATATTCTATTTAACTCAATATAAGTATAAAATTGATTGAGCAAAACAGAAGCAGCAAATCAAATGGATTTGAATTTATATCACATTGGGTTAAACGTATTTTTAATTATTTGTTTATTACTGATGTATGCACTGAAACGCACAGCTATAACTATTAAAAAGAAATGTGAAAAATATGGTAAAATTCTATTACATAATGAAATTTTATTATGTCACAGCAATTCCAAAACTTTACCTAGCATTTTAATTTTATAAGAAAAAAATATATTATGGATTAGCATTTTTTTTACTTTCAAATAAGGAGTCTACATTAAAACCTGTATAAAATTTAAAAGATTTTATTTCAGGAAGCTTTATATAAATAATTGTATCTTCGACGGAGAAACACTTTGCTGAAAATTAAATTATCGTGATTAAGAAATTACTTGTTATTACATTTTATAGCGGGATTTCGTAGTCATTGATTTGTCAACCTCATCACTGAGTGGCGCTGCGATCGATTGCCAATATATAAATTATACCTCTATTCAGAAACTATCTCAATGACTCAAAAATAAGCTGAATTAAGGTTACTTGAGAGCAGTATCTTGTTCTGAGTATCTGGAATTCGTTAAACAATCGCACCGCCCCATTGACAGTTTTTGTTAATAAATCCCTGACTAGTAAATTTTGGGTGGCATTGCAATCTAAATGACTCCATCTTTTTTCCTATTGAGCGTTGAATTTTCAGTCAAAAAGTATTGTACATTTGAACGATTTTCAGATTCTAATTTTTATTGGCTTCATTTGTAAATTCACTATTCTGTAGTGAATGCTGACTTTGTTTCATTTTGACTCTATTACATGTTTTAAAAGACTAACTTTGTAATTTTCTCATTTTTTTTTACTAAAAAATCTTATGTATTTGTCAAATGTACAGCATTGTGTTATGCCTTAGATGAAGAGATGTAGCTGTGATTTGGACTTATGGAAAATAACCTAAATGAGATAATGTCTTTTAATTGAATAAAATAATAAAGAATACTTTGGATTAAAAATTGAGTTTTATACATAAAAAAACATTTAAGTGTCCATAGAATTTGAAAGTAGATTTCTTTTAAAATACATTCATTATGCTACAATTTAATTAACGAGGAAAATCGTTATCTAACTTTTAGAAAAAAATCTCAGATAATTTTCACGATTCCTCTTTTTCTACGCTTACTTCTTGATTTTGTTTCAAGCAGTAAAATTTTTAATATTGTTACGAACCTGTGATGCGGCTTCCCAGCATAGCTGGTTCCATAGGAGGACCCAGGGCTTGGCGACAATCTTGGCGACCATTTGGCGACTTGGCGATTAATTTGGTGACTTTGGCGCCAAAATAGATTATACCCGAAACATCGAGAACTTTCCCGATCCGTCGAGTAGGAACCGAGATACGCCTCGAACGTTCCTGATTGGTTGAGAGGCGTCTAGCCCCGCCTCCTGAAACCTATAAAAGGAAGCAGCCGCAGCTGCCTGGCAGTCGTGAACCGGGACGGTGAATTGAGAAGAAGTCGGAAGCGGCAGACCAGACCAGACCAGACCAGAGTAGTGTGAACCAGTGGTGAATTGAGTAGTCGGAAGTGACAGAGAAGAGTGGTTGTGGACCAGTGGAGTCGTCGTAGTTGTGAACCGACGGTGAATTGAGTCGTGGACCAGTGGAGTCGAAGAGTAGTCGGAATCGACAGCAAGAACTGGCCTTCCAGAGATTAGCGGAGCAGCGACGGAGTCAAGTGAGTGCTGAATTAAGTTGTGTGCTACGGTCTGTTGTGTGCTGTTGTCTGCACGTCTCGGCTGAAGATAATCGTCTTCTGTGCTGTATATAGTTGTCGTCTTTGTGATGTCCTGTGTGTCTTCGTGTAAATAAACGTCGTTGTTTCATTTTCTACTGCCGCCTGCTGATTGAGTGTTCTCCACATCATATAATTCCCACTATCCAAACGAACCCCGGGGAAATTTCGTAACAATATATTCTCACGTTGGATTCATTGGTTTTAATTGTAGTCAGATTAGTCAATCAATTCTTACTGCTCGAATTATGCGGGATTAAAATTTTAAAATTCATGTTGGAACGATTCTTCTTATGATAACTAATGTAAAAGAGTATTTATTCATCTAATAGGAATAGCATATTGTATTGAATAGCATATTGTGATTTTTTTTAATACTTATGCCTCCACTGAAACGCAAGGCTTTCAAATTTAAAAGAATTCGTAAGCAACATGGTAAAAATCTGCATATATGCCCATTGAGGCTAAAAGAGTTAAGGCAGTATAACATAATCCTTGATTCAAGTTTTAGTTTTTTCTTTATTCTTTTTTTCATGAGTTTCAAGAAGGGGTCTGTCATTTTCAGGTATACAACTGAAAAAGGCCATCATATTTATAGACTGACTAAACTGCTTTAACGAAAATAAAATATCTGAATTGTGCATGAGATGTGGATGAACCAATGCCCTTTTTTTAATTTTAAAATTCATCAGTCATTCATTAAAATCCTTTTTAAATTACACTCATCATACAGATGAATTCACAAATCATCATCTGTAGAAATATCCTCATGAGAGGCAATATAACCTACATCACTGAATCCTTTCCTGATATTACTTAGAATCACATACTTCAGAAAAGAAATTCCAACTACTTTTACCTGAGACATAGTGGCAGATTTATCAATATTGCTAAGGATTAATATCCAAATCTTCATTACCTAGTTGTTACAAATTTTAAATAAGTAAAGTAGAACCTTGTCATATTTTCAATCTATGAGTGGTGGAAATTTTTAGCTGTCTCAAAACAGGAGGAGTCATATATTCGTAGATGTCAAAAATTAAATGTTTAGGTTTTTCAGCATTCAAATGATTTATATAGAAAATAATAATCTCGTAAAATAATGATTAGCAAATAATCTTGTAAGAAAAGAAGTATATGTGAAGGGCTAACCAAATATTATGACATTTAGAATAAAAATATTGCATAAAATTCATATAAAGTATTATTTAAAACATAGAAATAATTTACTTCATCATTTCCTTAGAAATAAACGTTCAATCCTCTGAAAAATGGAAAAAGGAATTACAGTAGATTCCCGATTATCCACGGGCGGATTATCCGCGCCTGCCGCACAGGTTTTTTTTTTTTTTTGACTGATTTTTTCAAAAAGGTGCAGTTTTACAGTTATGCTTTTGTAATTACATAATACATTACAGTATTAAAACAGTACATATGTATTAATTTTTCTCTGTATCCTTGACGCCTCTCGTAAATACAAAGCACTTTTCTGTTTTCATAAACAAAATGCAATTTAGGTTAGTTTTCAGTGATATACTAAAATATTAAGCGTTAGTTAAACATCCTGCTATTTATTTTACGTTTTATTGTACATAAAACGATTTTTTCAAAGTTGGAATGACTGTTTTCTTTTTTGCTATACCCGTTTTTAGCTTTTTTCGGATTATCCGCGGCGTCCGCGCCACCCAATTCCGCGGATAATCGGGAGTGTACTGTACATTATTACATGTGTGTTGTTTTTAGATTGGAAAACAAATTCTGCCGATAAATCATGTAACCAAAGAATAAACACTGATGGTATGCACAAATTATCATCTATCGGACATTCAAAGAAAATAATCAGGGGTATACTTCCCTAGTTTTCCCTAAACAAGCAGTGGTTTTGCGTCTTACCTTGACAAAGAAAAGATACATCATGGTGATCTAAGATAATATATGGCACAATTTCACATTTGAATTTCTACAACTCATTTTTGATTAGGACGATAAAAGATAGCGTTTTCATAAAACAGGATTACGAGTCTTTATATAGCATACATGTACTAATATTAGTCCTTAATAACAAGAAAAATTTTTATGAGGCATAACGCTTTGTTGGTAATAATTTTTAGAGGTTGAAACTGATAAAAGCATTTTAATTTGAAAAAAAAAAACACTTTTTTAGAACAGCTGTAAGCTATTTTCATCAACTGCTAGATGATGTTTGTACAAAAACACAGTCCACATACAAAAACACAAAATTTGTTCAAAACAACTAAAAAATTTCGAAGAAATGTAGAATTTGTGTTCATTCTATGAGGTCTAATTTTTTAAACGTTAAATAAAATTAATGGTAAACAAACTCAAATACATTTGTTACTGAAAATATAAATTTTAAAGACTGGCAACCTGGATCATGTGAAAATTAGGCAAAGTTAATGGTTAAATATCATTTCTAAGTTCCCAGTTTCTACTGTACGCAATTGCAACTATCCAAAATTGTAAAATTTAATTTATTCGTCCAACAAGGAACCAACCTAACATTTCTTGATTCTTGAAAAGGGAAAAATGGTTATTTCAGAATGGCCACCACTCTATATCATGCAACACAGACTTAAAGAAATACGGTGTGTTTCAAAATCCCACCGCTATAATACCTATCTTAATTCCTCAACGGCACAATTTTTTTCGAGTAAGTTTTGCAGTTCTCATTTTTTCGAGGTGCAAGCACGTCATCAAGAAGCTAATAAATAATTCAGACTCTCCGAAGATTTATATTTTTCATATGGAAACGTTATATTTACTTATAGTGATGCTTAGTTATATATATATATATATATATATATATATATATATATATATATATATATATATATATATATATATATATATATAGAGAGAGAGAGAGAGAGAGAGAGAGATTACATATTTTTCAATACGCCTCATCAAAACTCCAACCAAAAAAAAATGTAAAAGTAGAGTGTTCTAATTACTATATAATAAAAGGAATAATTTCATTAACGATTTGTTTTATCAAAACTTATCTGAGATCGTCATAAATAACGTATTGAATAAATTGGGAAATAATTATTAAATAAATATTTAACAACACTGCATTTCAAAAAAAAAAAAGAATACCAAAACAGGAACCAGTCTAAAAGTATCTCTATAGCGAAGATAATTTTAATACTGAGTAAAGGCAATTCCATTCGCCATAAATGATGGTTGTTAAAATGTTTTCTACTTTTAAGTATGTTTTCGCTAAAAAAATACAATTCAGAAAATCTTTTGGTCTATTTTTAATGTTGAATTAAACTTAAAACAAACATGTTCAAATTTTTTTCCCAAGATAAAAAAATAAAATAAAGAGAAGTCAAAATTGTCAATACAAACTCAATTATTTTCTGGAATTTTTTTAAAGTACTAAACTTCTACATAATATTGCGAATAAATATTTCTGTTCTTTTCTTATTCTTTTAATTAATTTTCATCGAGTTGTTAGGCTTTAGTCCAAGTGCATGAAAATCATTTCTTGGTAAGGGACGAAAGCATATATAAAAGGTATTTTATAATTATTTTATTCAAGACTGGCTACACCGATCATCTTAAAAATAGTCGAAGTAAAAGGTTAAAAATCCTTTACAGACCTTTAATTTGTAAGAAATTGTTAGTTCCCCAAAATTAGTGTTACAAAAATTGTTTCGAATACGAAGTTATAACACTTTGAACATTTTTGTCTTGAACCAAAATAGGTTGGAAAACATTGTTTGGAAATCTCTCTACATTTAAAAAGTCTCTTCCATTAAAAACATTCCAAAATGTTACCATTCGATAGTGAACTTACGTAAACAGAATAGTTTTTGGAAGGATGAAAGCATTTTTCTTACAAAAGAGCCGCATTACTACTTCACACAATGCAACTTCAAGAAAATATGGCATTATGCATCAAAGAATGAAACATCTATAACATATTTGAACACATGAGATAATTATGCCGCTAAAATTTCTTTTCAACGGCAAGCTATTAAGGGAAGTCGAGAGGTTTTGTGACACTAATAATTTAAATTTGCTTTATATCAAAATAATTTTTATTAAACTTTAGTGGTAAAAATTTGACCCACGCAGAAAAACAGTCATAAACTTTAAATGTAAGGTGTGTGAATCAGTATACAGAAATCAGATTAAATGGCCATTCTTTCTGTTTAATTAAAATTTATTCTGAGATGATCGTTAGTAAGATATTGAGAAAAAATGGAAAATAATTATTAAAAGAGAATGTTTAATAAAACTGAACTTTAAAAAAACAAATACTAAATAAGAAACCAATCGCAGAGAAAATATTCATATCCGGAATATAAAATTGATTCTGCCCATTCATTATAGATGGCGCTAACTATTAATTTGGCAGCAAGTTAATAGGGGAAGTTTATTTGAAGATTAACAGAAAACATTTATAAATTATCGTACATAAACTGTACTCATTTTTGATTAGGACTACAAAAGGCGGCGTTTTCATCAAAGAGGACTATGAGTCTGTATATATGTGATACATACTAATATCAGTCCTTAATAACATGAAAAAAAATTATGAAGCATAATACAATGTTGGTTATACTTTTTAGATGTTGAAACGGATAAAAAACACTTAATTAGAAAAAAATAAACACTGTTTCAGAGCAGTTCTCATCAACTGTTAGCTGATCTTTGCACAAAACATAAACTTAGAACAAAACAACACAAAATACCCAGAATTTGTGTTCTAATTTTTTTAAATATTAAATAAAATTTAAGGTAAATAATCTCTAATCTCTAATGCATTTGTTATTGAAAATGTAAATTTTAGAACCATACCCTACGTCATTATCTTTAACGAATAATTACTTTTCTGTCTCCTCTGTAGAGTTAAAAAATATATATATCATTCTGAACAAATCTTATGAATAGTTGTTGAGGGTGCGTAATATGAAAAAACTTTTAACAATTAGCCAGTCTTGAATTCTTAATACAAAAAATACCACTGCATTCTTTTTCGCATCATTTATTGACTCAATACTATTATTTCTTGAGATTGTTTTGTTGATGTTAGAATTTTACTTTCGGATAAAAGATAAAATAAAATAAAAAGAAACGTAAAATATAGATGTAATAAAGTGTGACACGACGCCAAAACTTTCTTGTTGTTGAATGGAGATTTCATTCATCTTCAAACATAGTTTGACTGAGACAGCAAACACATTTCATATAAAAAAAAATTAAAATTCTTATTCTTGTATCTTTCTTCAATCCGCTTGGATAATCTGTTAAAAACCGTATAATTAGGCATTTGCATCGCACAGTAGAAAAAGCCCCAACCAGATAGAAAGAAAAGATAGATTCCTTACAAATTAGTTAATATCTTTAAATCAATCCTTAGACCAACGCAATTAAATTTACTACAGTTTTGCACCCATTAATTAATAACCGATCAAAGGGATTTTCGTTTTAGTATATATTTTAACGAAAAATATATTCAGAATGTAATATGGCTTGGTAAAGTGAATGAAAGAAAAGGTAGATTCCTTATAAATTAAATATCTGTTCGTACCACCTGCCACTTCCTGTTTCAATGTATGGTGTCGCCCCTATATTCTATTAGAAAACACTTTACCAGTCCTTTTACTTTCCTTGTAATTGTTGATCCTTTATTGTGAGTGTAATAGTAATAAATTTTTTTTATAATTAAAATGGATTAATCCCATTAATTTTAAATAGTTCACTATCGACGGATTTATTACTTGCTGGCATACCGACAGAATTAGGGCTACCACCATAACAATATCTTTAAATTCAATTCAATCCTTAATCAAACGTAATTAAATTTAGCAGTCTTGCAACCATCCATAATGATAGCCAATCAAAGCGATTTTCGCTTTAGAGTATATTTTAACGATAAAATATTCAGAATGTAATATGGCTTCGTATTAAAGTTCAATCGAATCGAAACAAGCATGTTTAGATTATCACTGCAAAAAGTTTGAAATAAAATATGTTCGAAAGTAGCTAATCCTAACGCAATGACACAATGGGATCTTAAAATTTCATTGAAAGTTGTCAATAAATAATTCAAATTATTTATGATATGTTTGATGAATTTTCTTCAAGCTATTAAATTGTAATCCAAGTGAATAAAAACAAGTTCTAAATAAGAAAAGAAACCATTTTTCAAGGCAGAAAACGTTGATCATGTTAAAAATAGGTTAATTTAATTGTTAAAAATCATTCATAGACCCTTAGCTTTTAAGAAATAGCAGCTATAAAAAAAATGAATATAAAATTTGTAAATTTTAGTGAGACTCCAATTCGCTTAAATTCATTTTTTTTCCTTTAGACTTTAACCGAAATATGCTTATTCAATGGAAATCCAGCTACAGTTAAAAATTATTATCATGAGAATCATTGCAATACGTGGCCCTCTGTCAAGGATTTTACCATTTTCTTGAACAGTAAAAGCACGATTCTTACAAATTGCTTCATACAGTAAAACGTGAAATGTACGCACTTAGGATTCTAGAAGAAAAACCTCCATAACCATTCCGAATTATTTATCCACAGTCCAATGTATCTTATTATTTCTTTTAAGCTGCAAGTTAATGAATGTTTCGAAAAACAATCATAAAATCAAAAATCTATAATTTTATATAAATAGAAAATAAATTTAATTATAGTGGTGCTTGCTGTAATACATGTATTTGGAAATTATTTAATTTTCGATAAACTTGATTAAAACATGAAAATTATAAAATTTAATTGTAGGATCTGCTTCATAAATTTCATAAATGCCTAAAATTTCGATTTGTTGAAACTTCATTTTGAGATTATCATAAATAACATATTGGATAAATTTATCGAAAGAGACTTTTTAATAAAATTCCATTGTAAAAATACATATACTAAAAAGAGGACCAGTCTTTAAAAATATATGAATAAAAAGATAATCATAAGATGGTGTATATAAATTTTTATTTACCCATTATTATGAGATGGCAGTGATAGTACTGTATACATACAAATAAGTCAGAAAAGTTTTATTTGAAAGGTTGACCAAGACTTTTACAATTTAGAGTATGAGCTCTCTTTTATATATATACATATATGTGGAAATAAATAACTAAGAAAATATGTCAGTTTCATGCAAAACAAACTGCATTTGCAGGATTTATGCTTCATTATTTTTTTGAAAGAAAACAGCAGCAAAAAGACGTCGGATGCTATTGAATATTGATTATGGGCATTCCTCATCGAATAAAATTTATAAATGTGAATTTAGAATTTTTAGAAAATTTTGTACGCTTCGACCATTTAAATATTAAGATTTCGGTATACACGACAAAGAGTATGTTAGAATTAATTGTTGAAAGAGAATGGTAGAAAATAATTATTAAAAGAGAACTTTTAATAAAATTCTACTTCAAAAATACAAATGCAAAAAAAAAAAAGGATCAGTCTTTTTAAAAGGACTTGAAACACAGGAAAAAAAGTGGAGAAAATAAAAATTATTTTGCCCTTTTTTTAATAGATGGTGGTAGTAATATTCTTTGCCTGCAGCTAAATTGGGGATGATTGAGAAATGCATGTAAATAAATTGCAAAGAAATTAGAAGGGTTCATGAAAAATTTTAAAAATTCGCATGAGGGCTTTTTAGTACATATACTTAAATATAATAAATAACTAAGAACATTTAACAATTTTGATTTAAAACAAAGGGCATTTACGGAAAGTTCTGTTTAATTAATTTTTTGCAAGTTTAGTTATATTAACGTCCCATTGTAAAGCAACACTAGGGCTATTTTGGGACGAACCTCGTAATTTTGAACCGCGGTCAGATGACGAGGACGACACCTGAGCTGGTACCACCCTCTCCACACCACACCACGCCAGCGGGAGGACGTTTGGCATGACGGATTTAACATGCAACTATTTATTTTCAAAGAAAATATATAAGAAAAACATCGGCTGTTGTTAAAAATTCGTGGTGAACAAATTCATCTAATACAGTTTGAAAATGCGGTTTCACCGATTTCCAAATAAAGATTTTAATATACATGATAAAGAAAGTGGTAAACCCCCAAAAGAATGCAAGATGCAAGGATTGAAATTTCGTGCGTTGAAGGTAGTTATGAAATATAATAAACATTGACTGGTGCAGTAAGCATTACCATATAATGCATTTCAAAACGTCTACAAGCAATTGGCAAGATTCGGAAACAAAATATTTACGTTGCAAATGAATTTCACAAATTGCGCATTCAATAAATAAAGATATTACAAAAAATATTAATTTGCAATATTATGGAACACTGATGCGCTTTAAAAAATGTCAGAAAATAATTTCGTTTATATTATTTACTTTTGACAATATTTTATTATATTTCTCTTGGGAAAAGAATGTGAATATATTTGTTTTAAATTTATTTCAATTTTAAAGTACCGTAAATTATTTTCTGAAATTTAATTTTTTTTAAAAATGACATAAAAGCAAAAACTCACTTTGATCATCAATGAGCATTTATAATTGCATAAATATACAAAATTCCAATATGCTTCTTAATGACTAATTGAATTATAAAATATTAACTATACCAAAGCGCATATGCATGTAATGTAGCATGTATATGCATTTAAATTTATTGTAGCATCAGATTCTGATTGTGTTTAATAATCATCTTTGAAATGCACAACTTGGAAATATGTATATTGTACGTTATTGGACGTCTAAAATACTCTTTGTCAGGTTTAGCGAAATCAAAAAATTATACATCGTGGAACCACACACCGCAAATTATATTCAATGAAGCATGTTTACCATAAATAGTCAACAGGAGTCTATGTGTTTTGCTGTAGTTTTCTTTGGATGGATATTGGATTTTTAGGGCGCAAGAGCCAAAACTGGCTATGCTGCGCCAAAACAAGTGGTATGTGTATATTACCATATGATTGTTAAACGAAACATTTCCTCAAGTTTATAATACAAACAACGTTTTACACTTACAAAAAGAAAGCACAATAAGTTTAAAAGACAAAGGTCTTAAAATTATGACTCCAATTATGGAAACAATTCCAAGAAAATGTTTAAAATCCCAAAAGTTTTCATATAAACTGGAAAAAATTTATAGCTCTTAGAAATTCAAAGATACTCCTGTGAGGGTGTTCTCCCACCAATTCATGCATTTCCAATGTTAATGAATTAAAAAACCGCACACAATGAGAATTAAATTTAGGACACTGAATTAAAATGTTTGAAACTGTAAGATTAACATTGCAGTCTGAGCACATCGGTGGACGCTGACATTAACATTAAATGTAGTTTTCTTTGGAAAGAAGTAATTAAACGTAATTTCCTGCAAACACCCTCTATATTCTATTATAGCTGACAATTATTCTTAGCCATTTACTACGTATACTTATGTGCATATATTAACTAGAGCTCATACACTAAAAATATCTGTTAGCCTTTCAAATTTTACACTCAAATTAATTATGAGCGGCATCTATTTGAAATCCGCAGAATCAATTTTATATTCCTGATATTAACGTTGTCTCTATAATTCAGATTCTTTTAAAGACTGGTCCTTTTTTTAGTAATTTGTATTCTGGAAACAAATTTTTATTAAAATTTCTGTTTCAATAATTAGATTTAATGTTTTCCAATATCTTACAAACTATCATCTTAAAATAAAATTTTAATTAAACAGAACATTAGGCAATTTTGTCATATTCATATATGTCATATATGTCATGTATACTGATTCCCACATCTTGCATTTAAATTTTATTATTGTATTACTGCGTTTATCAAAATCTTACCACTATAAATAAATAAAATATATTTTCATATACAGGAAGTTTATGCATTCGTTGTTAATAAAATTCATGCAATTTCGTATACTTCTTGCTGCTGAAAAGAATTTTAAGCGGCATAGTTTTCCAGAGATGTTCAATTAACTATTTTGGAGGCTTCGCTCTTCGAAGTTCAAGGGTTTTTCTGGCTTAAGTTTGCTCTTTTCAAAGAAGTGATGCGGTCTTTTTATAATAACAGTACTTTTACTGTTCAAAAAAAGAATACGCTTTAGACAGATTCAGTGTCGCAAAACCAGATTTTGCAATGTTTATCTTAGAAAGACTTTTTAAATGCAGATGTAGCACCAGAACTGTAATGCATCACCGGATGAGATGGAATATACCTTACCAGATACATCCGGTATCTCAGATTAGTTTTTTCGATAAGTTCATTAATTTGTATTCTGCACGATCGTGTATTCTCTTAACAGGAAATTAATTGCTAGAATTGTGAATTTATGCTTTGATTATTTTATAACTTCATAAATGGTTATTTTAAGGAAGTATCTAATTTTGAATAAATCAAATGTTTTAAAATTTTGTATCCAATGCAATTACTTTCGTTTCTGACATTGGTATGTTCATGTATTCTCGTAACAGAAAATGAATTAGTAATGCTGTGAATTTATGCTTTGATTATTTTATAAATCGTTATATTAAGGAAAAGTATAATTTTGAATGAATCAAGTGTTTTAAAATTTTGTACTTCGTATGCAATGCAATTACTTTCGTTTCTAACATTCGTATGTTGTTGTGTTCTCTTAAAAAGAAATGAATAATATTATTGTGAATTTATGCTTTGATTATTTTATAAATCGTTATATTAAGGAAAAGTATAATTTTGAATGAATCAAGTGTTTTAAAATTTTGTACTTCGTATGCAATGCAATTACTTTCGTTTCTAACATTCGTATGTTGTTGTGTTCTCTTAAAAAGAAATGAATAATATTATTGTGAATTTATGCTTTGATTATTTTGAAAGTTCATAAATTGTTATTTTAAGAAAAAAAAACTAATTTTGAATGAAGCAAGTGTTTAAAAAAAATTGTATTTCATATGCACTGCAATTGTCTTAATTTCTAACATTCCAAGATGATGGATGCTCCGATGTTGCCACTAGAAATTTTGTAACTTTCGGTTTAATTTGAGGATTAAACTGTTGCCACTATAAATGTTGTAATTTTTCTGTTTACAAACATTGGAATTTTGAGATTTAGCTATACTTTAATCTGGTTTATGTTCATGAATCTCAGCAAATATAATTAAATTGGTAATATTAAGTTTAAATTTTATGAATAATTAATTGTATTTGAAAATAAATTTGGAAAATTTATGAAATGTTCTTGATATAAATTATGATTACTGTATGCTTATTATGAATGATAATTTAATGTGATTGATGATAGTGAGTTATATCTTATTGATAATCTGAATGAGATTGATTATTATGTAATTAAAGTTATTTACTCTAAATAAGATTTATCTTATAAATTTCGAATAGCTAGTGAAATCTACTTGAATTGAATTTTGATTACTATTTCAAATTAGTTGTAAAAAATAATCAATGGTTAATATAAAGTGAGTTATTTAAGATATATTTATCTACTCTGAAAACTTAAATAGATGAATGAAATTGGTGATATGTGTTTCGATAAAATTATCATCGCTACTAAATATTGTTGTTGACAGTATGTTTAATTATGAGTAAATAAGTGAGTAGGATCATGACGATGTGATTAATTAGAATTTAGTTTAATTAATTTGTGTATACCAATTTAATTACCAATTCTGTCATTGTAAAAACTAGTGGTAAAAATTTATTCAAGTCAAAAAGTTCATTTTCAGGTGTTAGCAATTTGAAATACTTAATTAATAAATTTATTTGCAAAATTTAAATATATGTAAAGAACTCTTGAAAAAAACATTTTGAGAATATATGTGAAAGACTCACGTATTAAACTGAACTGCAACATGGCTTTTCTAGCCAGAGCAACACGTGAAGACCTGATCACATTGGCTACTGAGTTGGGTGAGACTCTGGGCAGCAAAGAGACGAAGGTTACATTGAAGGATGTCATTTTGAAATCTGTTAACTATGAGGAGGAATATGTTAAAGAACTTCTTCTCGGCATCGCAGAGGAGCGAAAGGAAAAGGTCGAAGAAAAAAAAGTAAGAGCAAGAGCCGAAACAGAAGAAAGGGAGAGATCGAAAAGACTCGAGTTGAAATTCGAGGAAAGGAAACGCAAGGATGAGATGGAGTTCGAGTTGCAGAAGTTAAGATTGCAGCATAATACAAGTCTATTACAGACGATTACAGGGTCAAGTTCAGAACCATTGGTTTCAAGACCCAAGTGAGATCTACAATCCCTGATCCATCGATTCGATTCTAGCAACAACGACATCAGTCTTTATCTCATTCTCTTTGTGCGACAGGCTCAACGTGCAGAAATACCGAAGGAGTTTCGGGCATCCCACCTCATCGGTTTGTTACCAAGTGATATTGCAAAACTGTTGGCTCGGGAAACCGAAGAAGTTGCTCAGGACTTCGACCACATAAAAAAGGCTTTTGCTTAAGCTGTACAAGATGACACTAGAGAAGTTTCGACAACTTTTCAGCAAACACACCAAAGGACTGGAAAGCTCCTGGACGGATTTCACTTATGAAACAAGGAATTATTTTCGTGGCTGGATCACCGACCTAGAAATAAAGACGTTCGAAGATTTGATAATCACCGATCAACTGAAACGTAGAGTTCCTACAGAGGTGTGGGAACACTTCCTGAATGAATGATCGAACCTTACATCGTCCAAAGAACTGGCGCAGAAACTGGACAACTACGAAATAGTCCATGAAAACCTTAGAATGAAACCGTCGTCTACTGCCAAGAAGTGGCCTATCAGCAAAAATCAGATAAATTTTCAAAATCAGAAAACAAGACATCAGGAGAAAGCTGGAAACCAAGAAACGGGACCTGCAATCTATTGTTATGGATGTTCCCGACTTGGATACATCAAACCTTAATGTCCTACTTGCTCTCCATCAGAACAAAGAGATAAAATGGCTCTCAACGTTCTGACTCTCCAAGCAACCAGTTCTCCTTTGGTTGGCAACCAGTTCTGCTAAATGTAAACATTGCAGGATTAAAATGTTCGAGCCTATGCTGAACCGGCGCTTCAAAAACAGTTTGTGAAGAACTTCTGTATTCCTGTTTGTTAAAGCAAGGTGTGACCTTCCGGCCAACTAGCATCACCATGACTTTGGCGAATGGTTGTCAAACCAAAGAAGCAGCTTGTACTGCCCCGATGACATATAAAATTGAATACAAGTTCTTACATTCGACCTTCTAGCCCTGCCAAAAGCAAAAGGAAACAAAACCTTGCTCGGGACCGATTTTCTTGGAAGGGCTGGAATACTACACAAAAGCACAAAAACTGGCACTTTTATGGAGATCAAACGAGGAAGACCTCTTTTCGAGAAGATATACCAGTTAGCCCCCTACGCCCTGTAGAAACTGTACAAGACCCGGGGTTTCCCTTACCAATTGATCCTGTATGAGACGAGACCGACCCAGATGCCTGTCAAGAACCCGATGCCTCTCTTAACGGCATGTCTACAACTCAGATTAGTGAAGTGGTTATTCTACAGAATTGTCGTCTTAGAGAAGAGAAAGGAGAAGGCTTGACCAAGCCCCAACTGTCCAGTTTGAACGAATTGTTCATGGAATACCAAGATACCTTTAATCCCGGAGGAGAACCAACGCCGTACATCGAACATCGAATCGATAAAGCAAATGCACCTCCAGTTGGAACAATACCTTATCGCATGTCACCTTCTCGACAAGCCATACTTAAGAAAGAACTCAAATCTCTCCTTGACTCTGGAATTATAGAAGAATGTGACTCCCCATATGCTTCCCCAGTGGTGTTAATTCCTAAGTCAAATGGAGAATTCAAGTTATGCGCGGAGTATAGAAAATTGAAAGCAGTCGCAAAATCTGATTCTTATCCATTTCCAAGAAAGGATGATCTGATGCATAAAACTTCAGAGACTAAGTACATGTCCACCATTGATTTGAGGGCAGGATATCATCAAGTTAAGATGTATACCCCTGACATGGACAAAATTGCTTTCGTCTGTTCATTTGGAGTTTATAGATTCACTCGTATGCCTTTTGGCTTGAAAACAGCTCCAGCAACCTTTCAAAGACTAATCGACTTTTTCCGAAATGGACTAAAGGTAAATACGTTGGCTTATCTTGATGAAATTATCATAATGTCCCCAACCTTTGAATAACATCTTGAAGACTTGCGCCCTAATCTTCAAAAGGCTTCAGCAGTTTAAGATACAAGCAAATCAAGAGAAGTGTCACTTCATGTGTCAGAAGGTCAAATATCTTGGACATCTCATCACAAGATCTGGCATTGAAGTTGATCTTGTCAAAGTGTTAGCCATTATGGACTCCCTACCAGGTCGTCGAATGACATACGAAAGAAACAACTTAAAGATGCAGAGTTGAAAAAGATTATAGAAACCTTCAAGCAAAGATCAAAAGACGAGAACTTCCTCAATTGGACGAGTCGAGGATATTTTATGTCCCAAGGAGTGCTGTGCAGATACTCACCTGACTCCGAGGAAGCTCAGTTGGTAGTCGCCAAACAAGAATGAAACGACATTTTGAAAGCACATCATGATGCCCCGACTGCTGGTCACTATGGTGAAGAACGGACATATCAACGGATTTCAAAAAGATATTACTTGTCGGGAATGAGATCCTTTATCTCAGACTACGTCAAGAAATGCCCCGAGTGTAGTAGATATAAAGCTGAAAATCAGAAATCTGCTGGACTATTAAAGACTCCAGCTTATTCCCAACAATTCGAAAATTTAGCAGTCGACCTTTTCGGCCCTCTCCCAGAAACACCAGATGGGAAGAAGTGGATATTCATCATCGAAGACACGGCCATAAAATGTATAGAACTGTTTGCCTTGAGGGATGCTACAGCACAAGAGTGCGCAATAACATTGCTAGAAGAGGTTATTTTGAGATACGGGCTACCAAGATGTCTCATCTCTGATAGTGGAACCCAATTCGTAAGTTCTGTCATGCAGCAAATCTGCAATTTACTGGACATTGATCAATGTCTGACACCAGTATACTGTTCTCAAGTAAACCCGGTCGAGAGAAAGAACCGTGACTTAAAACCCAAAATTGCAATCCTAGTTGGGAACGGCCGTCATACCGCCTGGGCAGAAAAACTACCAGTGATCCTATTTTCTATGAACTCTGCAAAATGCAGCTCAACAGGGTATTCTGCTGCGTTCCATCAATTTGGAAGAGAGATGAGCACAGCAGATGACTTCAAAAATGATCTGCGCATTGTTATACACAACGATAACTTCGTTGCTGAAATAACACCATACTTAAGAAAATTTGCCAATCTTCTCCAGGATATAAAAGATCGTGTGATGAAGAAGCAAGATCAACGCAAAGAATATACGGACAAGAATCACGATCAACGCAAGGAATATGCGGACAAGAAGCAAGATCAATGCAAAGAATATGCGGACATGAAGCGCAGAAACGCTGTGTCTTATGAGCTTTGAGACCGAGAATATCTAACTACTCCTCAGAAGAGCAACAAAGCAAATAAAAAATCTGCAAAATTGACACCACCATGTGATGGACCTTATATCGTAACGATCCAACGCTCTTTGACAAGTTATGAAGTTGCAGACCCAACAATCAAATGTCCCACTTGGAACATACCAGTAAGGTGCGGGTCTTACAATACCATTCTTCAGCTTTGCGGCCATGCCTTAGTCTCATCCCAACAGTCAACCTGTACATCTTATACGTAGAAGAGGTCCCGCAAAAAGAACTGAACTTTATAAACTTCTCTTGCTGGCTCCTTTTCGGGATGACAGTGAAGCCAGAGGGGGATGACAGCACCAGAATTGTAATCATAACCGGAGGGGATGTCAGATCAGATTTTAGTTAATATTCTGGCAACCCCTAACACTGGAAACAGACTATTTCAAGAGTTTTTCAGTCAGTGTGCGGTTCCCTTGCTTGCATGTGAGGAACCCAATTTTACTTAAAGAATGTAATTTTTACAGAATTAGTTAATTAAAATTTCTTTTAAATTATTACTTGACTAATACCTATACAGAGAGATTACCAAAGAATGATCATATTTTGTTTCAAGAGAAAAAAAATTGTTAATGAAAGTGTCATTAAAACTTTGTCTTCGAAACAAATTTCGTACTTCTTGTTCTAGGAAACTTGCAATTGCTTAGAAGTTAAAAGCCTATAAATGATGTTTAACCCTTTACTTCGGCTATTTTAAGAGCCTTGAAGAAAAAAATTATAATATATCTTTAACCGATGCTTTCTTCCTTAATGAGAAATTGTTTTCATTCATTTGGACTAAAGCTTAACAACTCGATAAAAATTAACTCTAATAATAAGAAAAGAGCAAAAATATTTATTCACAATATTATGTAAAAGCTTAGCACTTTCAAAAATTCCAGAAAATAATTGGGTTTGTATTGACTAATTTTGACTGTATTAATTTTATTCTTTATCTTGGAAGAAGAACGTAAACACTTGATTTGAAACACGTACTTGATTTGAATTTAAATAAACTTTCAAAATAGGCAAACACATTTTCTTCATTGTATTTTTTTCACAAAAAAAAGCAAAAACCACTTTGATCATCAGTCATAGTGTATGGTTGCATCAATAATTTAAATTTCAATTTGCTTATCTCAGGATTGAATTGAATTTTAAAATATTAACCTATTGATTAATAATCTGCCTTTGTCTTCTAGATAATAGTTGATGGTTAATATTTTTTTAATCTATGAAACGAATGTTTAAAGAAAGGCCCATTAATGATGACACAAACGGTTTCCGTGCATCCAGACGCACATAAGTTTTCAATTACTTAAGATTATTCTATTTTTCATCAAGTGTAAGAACACTATACAAAAAAAGGCTTTTCTTTCCTATGTTTTAAAAATGTGTTCATATGTGGTTTTTCGACTATCAATATAATTTCCTTCCATTTATGTGGGTGCAAATTTAGTTGTTTCTGAATCCTACCCATTGCTTGTAGACATTACAAAATGCATTGTTGTGTAACGTTCACAGCAGCATTTATTTTCAATTCTGTTTTGTAATTATCTTCAAAACGCAAATTTTCATAACCGTATCTTGCATTTTATGGAGATGTAACATGTTCGTAATCAAGTATTGTTAAAATTTAATTTTTAAATCGATAAAACCAAATTTGCAAACTGTATTTGATGAATATGTTCAACATGAATTTTTAACAGCAACCAAAGTGTTTCGGGTGTATTTTTTTTTTAATGAAATAATTAAACATAACATCCCTCAAATGCCCTTTGTTTAGCATGAAAATCGATGTGTTATTTATTATATATATTTATGCATATATATTAACCAGAACTCACACACATTTTTCAAAAGTTACAGTCAATCTCTCAAGTACAACTTCCCCCAATTTATTTACTGGCAAACAGAACTTTTAAAATTGGGCGAAAATTAATTTCAAATTAATGAAATTAATTTATTTTTGAGATTCAGATACTTTTAAAGACTCTTTCCTTTTTTTATGGATCTGTATTTTTAAAATAAGGTTTTATTAAAAATTCTTTTTCAAATTTTTTTTCCGATTTCTTCCAATGTCTTAGATACGATCAACTCAGAAAAAAGTTTTAATTAAACAAAACGTGAAACAATTTATTCTTATTAAGGTATTTTAAGTAGCAGATTTCACAATTAAATTTCATTATTGTTTTGAACAAGTCTATTAAAGAAAAATAATACGTAATCTGAAAATAAATATTCTCTTCAAAATACATAATTTGTATTGGTATTTCACATCAAGTACCACTATAATTTAGAAAAAAAATTATATAAAAAAAGTTTTTTCAAAATTCATATTTGTTAATCCACTCATTTTAGTTGTATAAAATTAAGTTGCTACTTATTGAAATAAGTGCAGCAATAGTTAGATTTGGAAGAAAAAATGCTGTTGTCGATGATTATGTAGACGTCTTGTTGGAGGTTTCTCTATTTGAACCCCTTGTGCGAGTTTGTTACCGTTGGTCTGCTTTTATCGGTTATTTGGTCATTTCGAAAGTGGCTATTATTATCATTATTAAAAAATCAAAAGATTGGAATTGGATTACTTGTCTGGGGACTACATATTGCAGTATTTCTTATGGCACACGACTTGCAAAATGCACGTATATTTTTACAGAATGAACATATTTCGATCGAAGGAGAAAGAAAAATCAAATTAGTCGAATTGGAATATCATTAAGCTAACAACTTTTGTATTACAAGCTTTTGAACGAGATTGATGTTGCCAGTTTTGAAGAAAAAATTATACAATAATTTTTAAAAAAATAATAAAAAAAACCCTGTGCAAACGCTTGTTTTGTAGCGTTGGTTAGAAATTGGTTTAGTGTATTTGAAACAAAGTTTAGTTGCTTGATGAAAACTAATTATATAAACAATAATAGAACATAAATGTTTATTCGCAACTCTATGTAAATATAAATGAAATATCAAAAATTCCAGAAAACGTTTAACCTTGTACTAGTTACTTCTGCAGATGTTTTATTTTAATCTATAATTTGGAATCAAGAATGTGAGTATGTTTGTTTTGATTTTATTTCATTTTAATACCAAGCCATATTATTTTCTGATTTACTTTCTTGAAATAATACGTAAAAGCCAAAATCATTTTGATCAGCAATCATCATTTATGGTTTCATGACTGTGCAGAATTTTAGTAAGTCCGCCTAAAGATTGAATTTAATTTTATAATATTAAATTACTGATAAGGAATCTATCTCGGTCTTTTAGCTGGACGAGAATTTTTTTTTTAATTCTTTGATACGAATATTTAACAATATGACAATTACAGTTGAATCAAACGGATATAAGAAAGGAAAAAGAAAGAGAGGGCTGAATTTGTGTACATAGGATGTGCATTCTATCTCAGTTGAACTCTTCTTAATGATAAATAAAGACTCAACTGATCGACTTCAGTCTTTTTCCGTCGTATGACATTGTATTGAATCTACACGATGCATTTATTAAATTTTTATCTCATTAGCGAAGACAAATGATTCTAACGCCAGCAAAAATAATCCTTAAAAATAAAGGGAGAGTTCAAATAATGATCCAAAAATATATGTAGCATTTTTCTTTTTTGTTTCCCTGTGTAAACATCCATGTTTCTGTGTGTCTAACCAGCCTTACTGATTAGGCGAAAGATTTCTTAAGTAAAACATTTTTTCGCCGTACGCTAAATGCAAATAGATTTATGTGTTTCCATTCCGAAAAAAATATATATATTGACTCAAATTTATAACATTATAATTCATTATTTTCAGTATACGCCTTTTTACAAGAGCAATATCCAAAGACTATTATGTATGATTAGGCTTCTATACATTTAGAAAATTATACAGAAATTAAACGTTGAATAAGCTTTAGTGTGCAAGCTGCTGCTTTATAAGAGTGGTCCTTCTTAATATACCGTGCAGCAGTTCCCTACTTCCAGCATCTTCCTGGAAGGTTGATGCTATAGTAAAATCTTTTTAATATAATTTCAAAACAGTTTTAGGCAATACTAGATTGAGCTATGAAGAATTCCTAACAATCGTTACACAGATAGAGGAAATTATAAATTCAAGACCACTTGTGCCTCTGTCATCGGATTCTGATGTGTATGACTTGTTAATTAATGCCCATTTCCTAATTGGCAGACCATTAAAGGCTGTTATAGAGCCAAATTTAATTGAGGTTAAAGACAACCGTTTGTCTAATTGGAAAAAACTGACAAAAATAATACAAATTGCTTGGAAAAAATGGCATATACAGTATTTAAATAATTTGCAACAGGTCTAAGTGGATGGTAGAAAAAGATAATGTGAAAGTCAATGAGTTAGTGCTTAATGTACCGTGCAGCAGTTCCCATACTTCCAGCATCTTACTGGAACGTTTACGCTATTGTAGCGGTTTGTATCAGCGAAGATAGAACCTGGTATCTTGTGGTTCGCAGTCCAGTAACATAACCACGATGCAAAAGCAATTGATCGGATAGCTAGCTGTTAACTGGCTTATAAGCTTTCACCACAGACTCTCTCTCCAGTGAGTCGGAGGTGAGACGAACGAAATGGCTGTTGAGTGGTGATATATTAGCTGTTGATTCTAATACGCCTGTACCTATTTGAGTAGCGCCAAGCGTTATGGCGAGCGTGCGTGGTCGAGTGGTTGCTGTTGCGTCAAGTGAGTCTGACGACTTTGTGTTGCTACGCCAAATGAATCTGACGGCTTTGGGTTGCTGTGGATAGATGGAGCCACAACAGCTGTACGAAGGTTGACGGTTCATCGTCCGAGGTCACCAATGTGACGAATTGATATGAGCGAGGATATAACCTGGGACCTTGTGGTTCGCAGCCCAGTAATATAACCACGATACAAAACCAATTGCTCGGGTAGCGTAGTTGTTAACTGGCTTATAAGCTTTCACCCCACTACTGGGCTAGACGTCTTTTTTTTTTCCTTCAAAAAAATCGTTTCAAATACTGTTGGCTTTCATTTTGACGGCTGTTCATCTCTGAACTTGTATTTTGTACTACACCATATAATTAAATACGGAAGCATCAGATTGGCAATTATATCAATGCGAACAAATCTAAACTCGATCTCGATGGTAGATTATCGGGGCACCCGTCCTTGGAATAGGACTATCCCCTTAATGACATTACTGGTGGAAAACATGACTTTTAATATATTGCCATGATAACTGTGATGGTCTTGACTCTACGGTGGAAGGAGAGAAACTGCCTTGGAACTTGAAACGAAATTTGGTCTTTGCAGGTGAAGGAGAGTAGGTGAGATGTCTCGGCCAATAGGAAAGCAGGTTGTCAGGGGAGGTTGCAAACTAATCTAAAACGCACGGCTATTCTTTTAAATGTTATTAATGATGTTTTAGAGTGGTTAACTTAAAGAGAAGATTCGCAGGATTCGCTCTCGTGCACACTAAAGTCATAACAATCCACGTGGATGGTTGCGTTGAAATTTTCTACGTAAAGCTTATATTTAGTACCAGTGAATGAATATAAAGCTCGTTTTTTTTTATATCATGATAAATTGGGGTACTAAAAACAACAAATCATTTAAGCTCTAAAAACTAATTGAAAATTAATTGAGGCGACTAGTTGTTTTTAGTTATTCTCAATAAAATTGAAAGTTTATAACGTAATGGGTAACTATACTTGATCAAATATTCAAGATATTAGTATATGGATACATATTGGCAAAGATCTCTCCAGCCTCCAGGAAATTAATAATGAAAGTGAATAAATAATACTTCTGGAAAATAATATGAAATTCAGCTGATTTAAGGATTGCGGAGTTCTTCATTCCGGATTATATAATTAACATATAAACAAATATTTAGAATATTGTTTCCGAAATACAAAATACAGTACACTCCCGATTATCTGCGGAATTGGGTGGCGCGGCCGTCGCGGATAACAAAAATCGCGGATAATCCGAAAAAAGCTAAAAACGGGTATAGCAAAAGAGAAAACAGTCATTCCAACTTTGAAAAATCGTTTTATGTACAATAAAACGTAAAATAAACAGCAGGAAATGTTTAACGAACGCATAATATTTTAGTATATCACTCAAAACTAACCTAAAATGCATTTTGTTAATGAAAACAGAAAGGTGCTTTGTACTTACGAAAGGCATCAACGATACACAGAAAAATGAATACATATGTACTGTTTTAATGTTATGTAATTACAAAAGCATAACTGTAAAACTACACCTTTTTGAAAAAATCAATCATTTGTGTTTGCTTCTTTGTTTGGAAGCATTTTCTCTTTGCTTGGAAGCTGCAAAAAAAGTGCGGCAGGCGCGGATAATCCGTTCCGTGGATAACCCGCCCGCGGATAATAGGGAGTCTACTGTAGCTAAGGTGGCACGATCAAATTCAGATAGCCAAGAACTTTATGAACAATTCTGCAGAAGAATTTTACAATTCAATAAACCCATCACGTCTCGTCATGAAAGAGGGGAAAAAAGGGACGCTTACTTTATTTTGAGCTACTACGAGATTAATAAAATACCAAATGAATAAATAAAATACCAAATTAATAAAATACCAAACGGATGAAAGGAATACCAAATTTAACTTCCACATTTTACTATGAGTGGCGCTGTAATCAACTACCACAATTGGAAAAGAACTCACTGTTTCAGTTGCAAAAATCGGTGATGATTAGTTAAATGTTGTAATACAACCTTGTGGTTGACGATTTTTAGCAAAATATTCGAATTAGAAAAAAACATTTGCAGATAGATTCATATGTACTATAAAAAATACTGTGCAAACAAGGCAAACTGTTATTATTTGCCATTATATACTTACAGGATAGAATTCAGAATTGTAATTCGAAGAAATAAACAGAAACTATGCAAAATTCGGGTTCCAGCAAAAATAAATTAATTTTCAATCTGTCATAAGTTTTAATTTAAATATTATATTGACATATATGTTATAAAGTATTTGTGATAGCATGTGATTGTTAATTACATTGTAATTTTCTTATAGTTTTTCTAAACTAACTCAATTTTTATGCTTCATTATAAATGACCGATCATAATATTCGTTCCAGTTTTATAAATAGATAAAAGCAAAGTATAAATTTTGTGGTATATACAAATGATTATGGCTTCATATTAATTACGCTTTTATGAAAGGTATTTTACAGTTTGAATGTTGTTAGCAATGTTCTAAATCTAGATCATTGTATTATTTTACCCCTTCGTTTTTATAAGCAAACACAACACACAAACAAAAAATACAGCAAAGAAGATCAAAATCAATCTTTTACCTAAAATTTTGTAAAAGATGTTTCTTTTCTACAAAATCGCTTTTCAAAATCAGACGTATGAAATCCGTTTTGAGTATAACATTGCCAACAGAGATGCAAGATGAGCCTTAAAGCTTATCTGAAGCTCTTGAAAGAATGAATGTTTTATGATTTTTTTTTCTAAAAAAAAAAAAAGAGTATGAAGCAGTAATATCAAAATATTCAGCTCCCAAATTTATAATTTTGACAGCCTGGAAGAACAGTCCGTTGCCTTCGAATCGACAGTGCTTTAATTTATTATTATTATTTCTTTTTCCAAAAATCTTGACTATATTTTTGAACATGATCTTTTCAAGTGACACATTTTTCTCCTAGACATCTTTCATAGAGATCCAGGGCTCAGTCCGAATGATTTTCATTATTTACTGAATTGAAGAGCTGACTAGGAGACCGAAGCTTCCACACTCATGAGGAATTTCAAAGAAATATTAAGGTCTATCTCAAATCACTGGCTCCAGATTTTCTAAAATGAATGGAACTGGAACCTGCCCAATGATGTGACAAAGCAAGCACAATAATTTATATTACACAATTGCATAATATTACACATTTTTCAATATTATATTATACAGTATTAAACAATATTGTGATACAATATTAAACAATAATGTGATTACTTTTTAACTTCATACAATATTATGAATATTGTTGAGCATCATACAATATTGTAAATTATGTACTATATGCTACTAGGGTAGTTGTATGCTCCGTGCGATTATTTTGAAGAGTAACCATTTTTGCATAACTTCTGTTGTTTCTTATGGCACTTGCCATGGACAAGCTAGCTGTTCCGAAGACAGCAATTTAAGCTGGTGGGGGGGGGCGTCTCTTGTTTTTATAGTAGCGCCAACTAGAGCCAAGAGTACGACTTAGCTACTCACGCATCACTCATCACTCCTTCGTTTGCGCAACCCCTTTTTACTGGAGGGCACATTCACACATCTCACAGATAGAATAATGGAGCAACCATGACCAAGCCGGAGCTCGAACCCAGGACGCCCAGATCACGGGGAAGACGCACTACCCCTATACCAGGACGTCGGCGCAGAACTTCTTTATAATAAATTCTTTTTGTCGTTTGCTTTTGTATTTTTTTATTGTCTGTCGGTGGTTCACAGCTCCCTTGAAAATCAATCTGAAAATTGTAAAAACTTTTACTATCCATCGGATGTTGAGGAAAACCGCCTTTGTGTACGTCTATTTGAAAATAACAACAAGCGCAATTAATATCTCTTTTGAAATTCTTTGTTACTCAAGAAAAATTGCTGACACTTGTTGACGAAACTCTCGAGTAAATTTCAAAACATACCATAAATTTTTATTCTTTTTGCATCAATAGTTGATTTTGCAACGGAAATTTTGTTAAGGCACGGGAATTGGTACATGTCAAGGGACTACAAATTTGCTGAAAGCTGTTTTAATTTTTTAATGTTGCTCATGTGCCATAACATTTCTGAATCTAACTTTATAATGAATTCATTCTGTTCTTTATTTTTGTGTTTTCGATTGTTTGTCATATAATGCGAAAGGCTGCTTGTGCAGTTTGAAAAAAAATTAAGTAAAAGTATAATTAATATATCTTTTGAAATTAATTGTTTTAATCTTAATTCGTAATGCCAATATGTGTTGTCAAAACTCTCGACTATATTTAGAAAATGGTTATCAATTTTTAATCTTGTTATCGGCATCTTATATCTCGTCAATATCTATCGGATTTGACAATTGAAATTTTTTTTCGTCCGAAAGGTGCTGAAGTTCAAGGGATTAAAAATTGGTTGGGGAAATTAGTCTTGCTGAAAGCTGACTTAACCTCCAATGTTGCTCATGTGCCATCATCTTTCATAATATTCTTCTTCCTGCCGCAGGATATTTCGGCCTAGTATAGTTTCGCTGGGTAGAAAGTAGCTTTAGTCTCATGGATTAGAGTCTTATAATCCTACTTATCCAGTAAGTAAATCTGTTAAACTATAAAATATCGGGAATACAGTGCGTATTTACATTCATTCTACAGATTGTTTTACAAGTACTTTAAGTTCAATATATAGACAAAATTTGACGAAAAATCATTAACGGCAACTTCAAACACTTAAAACTTTTTATTTATTAAAATAATTTTTATCTTGTGGTCTGTTACATTTTATGTAGTTTGAGCTAAATATAGGTAAAATAAAAATTAAATATTTTCATTATTTTTTTAACTTAGTCTGTTTCCCCTAATATTGAAAATTTTGTTAAATTTTCATTAAATAAAGAGTTTTTTTTTTTCTAAAACTAAAGACAATGAATGTATTTTTTTAATTCTAATAGCGACTTTTGAAATCTATTTTAGCTATTTGGTACAGTAAAATGTGTTTACGTATATATTTTTTTAAAATTCGTATCCAATCCTAATCCGAAACTTTAAAATAAAGTCAAATTATTTCATGATTTCGTTTTCTCGTGAAAATATACATGCAAGTGAAAATCCCTTTGATCATCGATCATAATTTATGATTGCACGATTTTGCTTAATTTCAATGAGTTTGCCTAAGGATTAAACTGAATTTTAAAATTTAAAATTATTGATAAGTAATCTATATTTGCTTCCCATCTTTCGATTTTTTTTTCCAGAGGGGTTGTGATTTGAATATTTAACAATATGGCTCTTAAGGATGACCGAAGCTGATCGAAGAAAGGAGCAGGAAGTAGCATGCTGAAATTTTTTATATCAGATATGCCTTTCATCTCAGTTCAACACAGCTTGATGATAAAGTCTCAACACATCGGACTCAGCATTTCCAGGATATAACAGTTAATTGAATCTATGCGCTACATTTATTACATTTAATCTGGTTACTGAAATTTATACAATTCTAACGTCGCCAAAAACAAGCTCGAAAAATGAAGGAATGGCGCGAAATAAAGGTACAAAAAATGATACAGTATTTTTCATATTACCAATGGATTAATAATTTTAGAAATATGAAGTATTGTTCAAATTACTTAACATAGGAGCTGTACACATCTCCTTCCAAGAACGAAATCTTTTCAACTATCTTTGCCTTTTCCTTCTGAGGTGCATACAGATAAAATTTGATTATCTTAACATTATTATGAGAATTTTATTAAAAATTCACTTTCAATACTAATTTTCCATTTTTTTTTCTTTTAAGAACTCTGTTGTTGTTGTTTCTTATGGCACTTGCCATGGACAAGCTCTCTGTTTTAAGAACTCTTCTGTTATTGTTCAAGAATCAATGAATTTTAGGTATATTCTTTTTCAGAAGACCAACAGACCTTTTATTGCAAAGGCTGTGACGGCACGACTTTTTAAATGTGGATAGATTACTTTGGAAAAGAACCAAAGATTGAACATATTTTGGTTCAAGACAAAAAAAAAATCAAACTAGGCGCATTAGAGTTTTATCAAAAGTTTTTGAATAGCTGCAATTGCTCAGAAATTAGTGATATTTAAGTGATTTTTTAACTCTTGTATTCGATTATTTTTAACATGATATATGTTCCCAGCTCTAGAAACAATATTCTAAAATATTTTTTACGCATGTTCAGAAATTTTTTTAATGGCCATGTACTAAAGTTTACTATCTTGGCGAAAATTCATTGAATATGATATAAAAGAATAAAACTTTTTATTGGCAAATTTCCAATACAAAACGATGAAATATAAAAAAAAAATTCCAGTAAATAAGCGCGTTTGCATGAGCTATTTTTAACTATATTGTATTTTAATCTTTTTCGCTGAAGCAAGAACTTGAGCATGTTTGTTTTGATTTTATTTCAACTTTAAAACACACACAAATTATTTTCTGAGCTTTTACCTCGAAAAAATATAGAAAAAAAGTCACTTTGATCAGTAATCGTTATTTATTGTTTCAAGAATATAAAAAATTTCAAGGAGTTTATCTAAGAATTAATTGAATTTGAAATAGAATACTAACTGATTGATAAGGAATCTAAGTTGACTTTCCAACGTGCCGAGGTTTTTTAAAACGTTGTGATTCGAATATTTAACAATATGATTATTAAAGATGACCCAAAAGGATCGAAGAAAGGAGTAGGGATATATTTAGATATTGATTTTTTAAATATCAAATGTGGGGAATTTGAGGCGATGATTGATTTAAATGTTCAAAAGGATTGAAAATAGTAACTAGCTTTTTTCAGTTTTTCTCAATAGATTTGGAAGTTAATAATAAGAGAGGAAGCTATATCTGATAAAATATTAATGAGATTATTTTATAAAAATGATTGGAAAAGATTTGTAAAAATTTTTGAAAAAAAAATATTATTGTGATTAAATTAAAATTATGTTTATTAATTCAACATGCAAAGCTTCCATATCTGCTTCTTGCATTTTTTAGAGGTCTACCATGCTCTTCTCATGTATAATCAAACCTGAATTTTTAAATCGCCAAAACCACATTTGCAAATTCTATTCGATGGGCATTTTCACCAAAAGTTTTCAACAGCAATCGATGTGTCTCTGCTGTATTTTTCTTGACAAAGAAATAATAAAACATAAATTCTCGCAAATGACCTTTGTAGTGCATGAAATTCGATATGATTTCTTGGCTATTTATTATACATATTTATGTGTATACAGGGTGATTATAGTTAAAGTTTAAGTTTCAAAACGCTATAAAAAAGAACCATTGATGAGAATGGCGTCAAATTTTAACGGCATATTATTGAAGAAGGCGAAAAGCGTATGGAAGAAGAAAAAATTTAGCTTCAACTTTTAACAACAGATGGCGCTGTAAGCGGCAGAATCATGACGAGAAATGATAAATGGATCGGAAAACAACGGACAACACATTAAAACGCATTGAAAAATTAAAATTGTTGAGCAGTTTTATTTGCATGACTGTACATATCAATCACATCGAAAGGGACAAATCGGTTTCAAGAGTTTTGCGGTGACATACCGCATAAGAAATATTCATCAAAGAAGTTCGGAAATATCGTGATACTGGCGCAAAACATGTTCAATATGGTGTCCACCGTTGTGTGGAACAAGTTGAAAGAGACAAACAGCATTTCCACAACGGATCGCAGTGTCTCCGGGGTGATGTTCAGAATGTGTTGCTAAATGCATGCCTTTAATACCGTTAAATTTACAATTGGAGCACGGAACACAACATCTTTCAGATAACGCCACAGCCAGAAGTCACACGGAGTAAGATCAGATGATCGGGACGGCCAGGCTGTAGGGAAATGACGGCTGATAATTCGAGCATTTCCGAAATGGCGCCTCAGCAGTTGCTTCACGGGATGTGCAATGTGCGGAGGAGCGCCACCGTGCATAAAAATGATTCCATCCACACATCCACGCTGTTGCAGAGCTGGAATGACGTGGTTGCGCAAAAAAATAAGCATAGTGATGACCAGTGACGGTAGCTGTAACAGGACCGGAAGTATCCGTCTGCTCGAAAAAATATGGCTGTAGGATGAATGATGCCGTAAAGCCGCACCACACCGTGACCTTTTCAGGATGAAACGGTGCGGGGTGCGTTGCCAGTGGATTTTCTGTTGCCCATATTTGACAATTCTGGGTATTGACGTACCCTGTCAGATAGAAATGGGCTTCATCTGTCCACAAAAGTTTCCACGGCCATTCATTATCCGCTTCCATGTGAGCTATTAATTCTAACGCAAACGTCCCCCTTGCTGGCAGGTCAGACGGAAACAACTCCGGCACATAACCAATTTTGTGCGGATAGCATTGCAGGATGGTTCGTACAATTTTCAGCATTGTGCTGTACAATGTTCGGGCAATTCCTCGTGCACTGCATGGTTGCACACCACCGGCCGACCCTGCTGTGGCCACTTTTTCAACTACCGTCGAATGCACTCGTTTTCTCCCTCAACCAGACTGCACATCAAGCGAACCTGTCGTTTCGAATTTTTGCATCATTTTCTTCAGACCCACGACATTCATTGGACCAACGCCTTCTTTTATACCCTTCAGTGTTCTGAACTTTTGCAGAGCTACTATTGCACAATCATTGTTCTTGTAATACAGTTTTACCAACAGAGCGCGATCCTGCAGTGAGACACCCATGGCGAACGTCTGAGACACGAAATGAGAAACAGCCGTATGCCTACCTAGCTGTTTTATAAGACTGTAATGTGTCGTGCGCGTGACAGGTATTTTAATTTACATCTTCTGCCACTTACAGCGCCATCTGTTGCTGAAATTTGAAACTGAATTCTTTCTTCTGCCATACGCTTTCCGCCTTCTTCAATAACATGCCGTTCAAATTTGACGTCATTCTCATCAGTGGTTCTTTTTTTTATAGCGTTTTGAAACTTAAACTTTAATTATAATCACCCTCTATATTAAAAAGAGCTCACACACAAAATTTAAAAATTTCAGACATAATTTATTTGTAGACATACTGTATTGCCATCTCATAAAAATGGGCGAAATCATTTTTAGGTACCTCATATTACTGATATTTTCTCTGCGATTCAGATCTTTTTAAAGACTGTTTCCTTTTTTTTTTTAAGTATTTTTGTATTTTTAGTTGTATTTTTAAAATATAATTTTATTAAATATTCCCTTTCAATAATTATTTTTCATTTTTTTCCAAAATATTACAAACAATCCTTTCAGAAATATGTTTTAATTAAACAAAACGTGAGGCAATTTACTGCAATCATTTTATATTAATTTGTAGATCTTACAATTAAATTTTATTACTTTTCTGATGCATTGATCAACTCTATTAAAAATTAAATAATGATCTATATCTAAGAACAAGACATTAAATACCACAATAAGCAAATAATAATTATTTTTAAAGATATCTGACCAAATTTTTTGAACAATGGATTTCGGAGTTTCGGTAGTTTTAGTTTTGTTGCTATATATTGCTATAAGAAGTATGAGCAGCGTATGTTTTTAATGGAAGAAATAATGCCAGAATCGACGATGTATGCGAGGTGTACATAGAGGTTTCACGCTTTGAATTTCTAGTGCTGGCTTATTTAACGTTGCTTTGAATGTAAGCTTTGACGTGGTCATTTAGAATTATATGCCTTTATTTACTTATTTATTATTTTTCAAATATCAAACTATTTCAGATAGATTCGTTTTGAGGAGATATTCAATATTGCAATAGTTCGTATGGCACTGATTTCTACATGCGGCTGGATTTCGTGGAGCGAGCATACTTGAAGATAAAATGTAAAATAAAATGAGGCAAATTAGAATTTTATTAAAATTTTTGTATGGAAAGTTTCTCAATAGATGCTTTTGCTTAGAAGTTACGGTTCGATAAGCGATTTTTAAATTTCATCTTAAGCTGGTTTTAACAAGATCGCCGTTTCCAATTTCGAAGGGAAAATTATAAAATAACTTTTGCACGAGCAATTTTTTCATTACTTAAAAATTGTTTGAATAAGCTTGGACTAAAGTGTAATGACTTAAAGAAAATTCATTAACTAAACCGTAAAAGGGCAGTATTTATTGCCAACAATATGTAAAAACAAGGGACTTGCAAACTTTAAGAAAGTAATATCCTTTGCCTCAGCTGCGTTTGACTGTATTTTATTTTATTCGTTATCTTGGAATCAAAAATGTGAGGCTGTGTTTTTTTTTCGATTTTACTTCAATTTTGAAACTAAGGCTAATTATTTTCTGGTAATATTTTTTTCGAGAAAATGTACATAAAAGCGAAATCACTCTCATCACAATCATTATTTATGGTTCCAAGATTATATTATACTTCAAAATATTGATTTTTAAAGTATTAATTCAATGATAAAATGTCTTTACGTATATCGATATAATAAAAAATCTTTGTTCTCCAGGTTGCGGAGAGTTTGTTTACTCTTGAGATACAAAAGTTTCCCTATATGACCGTTAAAGAGGAACCAAGCTGTTCGAATAAAGAACAAGCGTTTTGATTGTTTTTTTCTGTCCATTACGATTAATCTCTGCATAATAATGAAATTTCAGTTCATAGACATAAGCATCTTGCTATCTTGTGATAAATTATTGAATCTGTATAATGTATTTCTTTTATTATGTTTAATGTCTCTGGTGGAAGTTAAACAATGCATGGTCAGTAAAAAAAAAATATCGAAAAATTAAGAAATGTGGTAAATTAATAATACAAAAAAAAATACATGCGGTGTTATATATTTTTTTTTTGTATTATGAAGGGATTCATAATTTAAGAAGTGTGAAGTGTCGTTGATATTGTAAAATCTTTTTTACTTCATAAAAAAATTTTTGTATGGTATTTATTGAAATTTTCCCATAAAAGTAATTCTTCGTTTGGTTTGGTTTAGTTATATTAACGTCCCGTTTGAAGCAACACTTGGGCTATTTTGGGACTGACCTCGTCATTTTGAACCACGGTCAGATGACGAGGACGACACCTGAGCTGGCACCCCCCTCTCCACACCACACCAGAACTTTTCGTTAAGTATTATAATATAGTATATCATCCCGATATTTAAACATCCAATAAAAAAAACTAATTTACCTTCAATATCATTTAACTTTTCAAAAATTACAAACAGCTTTCAATTTAAGTAACATGTTAAACACCTTCTTTTGGTCTCATGCAAGACATTATAGTAAATGCTGTATTCTTAAAATAATCTTGTATTTTTTTGATTTAATTAGTGTATGAATTGACTAAAACTTTCAACAGTTATTTTATATGCAAATAATGTTTATATCGCATGCATTGAAGACAAGGAATATGGGCAGTCGAAAAACTACATGCTTCTAGTAGGACTGAAAGGGAGTGATTTCATAACTTATACTAACATTTGAAACCCGGTCATTCAAAAATAATGAACGATACAAACTGTAGCGAATATCGTAAACTAGTTGCTTTTGGTAGCTAGTTGCTTTTTTTCAAATATTTTTTAACCCTTTAAAGAATTTTAGGTCTATTTGGATAAATAATTTTTCATGCAAATAAAAATATGCTTCAGATACTCTCTACTGATTTATTTAATAATTTTGTTCTGTATAATTTGTTATCATGCTTAGAAACCTAGATGAATATAAATGCTTTTAGATTGGTTTCTAATAAAAGAGCATTTATTGTAAATGACGAAATACAGTATTATAAAGGTGTCCGAATATTTATTTCGATTTAGAACGCAATATTCTATTTTGCATTGATCCTACGGAGATGATATTGTTTTACTTAAGAAGCGCTTTTCCTCACTAAAATTCGGGGACAAATTATTCTATTTCATTGTGGTTCTGCCGTATTTGGTTTAATATGTTGTTATTTTCTCACTCAATTTGCGTTCCGATTAAATTAGTTTTAGACTTATTCGTAAAAAGTCAACCTCTGAGCTTTCAGCACAATTTTTAATTCTTCGTTTCTGTATAATGCCAATTGTTTATAGAAAAAAAAAATCATGATTCCACTTGCCAAACGCATAAATGTGTATTGTTTACCTCAGCAGAAAATTCCAATTTTGTTTGGCAACTAGTACAAACTGCGTTGTACATTTTGTTTCATGGTCTATCATGTTCTTTATCATGTAGTATGATATTTTAAGTGGCACAAAATATTAACCACAGGTCATACACTAATTTTTAAAGGCTTCTTTTACATTTGAAATACTACTTTCTCGGTGTATTAAAAATGGACGATATCATTTTCAATGACGAAAATTAGATCATCTTTGCCAGTCAGATTCTTGTAAAGACAGTTACCATTTTTAATATTTATATTTTTAAAAGAGAGTTCCATTAGAATTTTTCTTTCAATAACGATTTTTTTATTTTATCCATTATCTTACTTTAGATAAATAGAAAATAAATTTTAATTAAATACAACTTTAGGCATTTTACTCTTATTTTATGTTAAGTTATTACTATTACTACTAATTAACAGACTTTAAAATTTCATATTATTAGTGTTTTGGGGCTGTGATGAAATGTAATAAAAATTAAGAAATCTGGATATTCTTGCATTACATTATGTACCACTAAAATTAAAAGAAAAATTCTTTGATATTCATATAAAATGGGAAATTCCTTTACATTATATACACTTGTTATATAGTTTTTATAATAAAACGTTGCTCAAGAAGTTATGAGTTGCGTGTATTTTTGAATTAGGCAAAATAACAAAACAAATTTTGTGTTAAAGGTTTTCTGATTTGTGGGTCTGCTTTAAACTGAGTGATAAGTGATTTTTTATTTTAACGTAGACTGTTTTTAACGTGATGGGTGATGTTGATCTTGTAGAAAAATTTATAAAATATTTTTCACACCTGGTTTCTTTACTTATATCGAAATTGTTTTCATGATCTTGTATTAAATATAAATAACTTCAAGAAAATACATTCAATAAACAATCATAGGATAAAAATATTCATTTGCAATATTATGTAAAAGCGATGCACTTTAAATAATTTCAGAAAATAATTGCTGTGTATTGACTAATTTAATCTGTATTTTATTTGAAGAAGTTACTGGCCTTCATAGCTGCGTTTGTATTAATCACGTTTGACTGTATTTTATCATATTAATCTTGGTAAAAGAATGTGAACATGTTTGTTTTGAATTTATTTCAATGTTAAACAACAAGGCAAATTATTTCCTAAATCGCATTTTTAAAAGAAAACTTACATGAAAGCAAAAATCACTTTGTTTATCAGTGAAAATTTATGGTTGCATAAATATTGTTATGAACCTGTGATGCGGCTTCCCAGCATAGCTGGTTAAATAGGAGATCCCAGAGCTTGGCGACAAACTTGGCGACCATTTGGCGACTTGGCGACGAATTTGGCGCCAAAATAGATTATACCCGAAACATCGAGAATTTTCCTGACCCGTCCAGTAGGAACGGAGATACGCCTCGAACGTTCCTGATTGGTTGAGAGGCTTCTAGCCCCGCCTCCTGAGACCTATAAAAGGAAGCACCCGCAGATGCCGGGCAGTCGTGAACCCGAGCGGTGAATTGAGGAGAAGTTGGAAGCGGCAGAGCACAGTAGAGAGAACCAGAGTCGTCTTGGTGAATTGAGTCGTGACCCAGGAGGGGTGAGTCGAGTGGTGAATTGAGTAGTCGGAAGCGACAGAGAAGAGTGATCGTGGACCAGTGGAGTCGTCGTGTTGTGAACCGACGGTGAGTCGAGTCATGGACCAGTGGAGTCGAAGAGTAGTCGGAAGCGACGGTGAAGAACTCGTCTTCCAGGAACTAGCGGAGCAGCGACGGAGTAGAGCTGCTGTGTATACTGTTGTATGCTGCACGTCTCGGCTGAAGATAATCGTCTTCTGTGCTGTATATAGTTGTCGTCTTTGTGCTGTCCTGTGTGTCCTCGTGTCAATAAACGTCGTTGTTTTATTTTCTACTGCCGCCTGGTGATTGAGCGTTCTTCACACCATATAACTCCCACTATCCAAACGAACCAAGGAAATTTCGTAACAATATACGAAATTTCAATATGCTTTTCTAAGAATTGAATTAAATATTAACTTACCACCATTTAATATTAACTAATAAAATATTAACTAACCACTTGCTTTTAAGTGTACCTTAATGCATAGGCATGTAAAATTTACTGTAACAGCAGATTCCGATTGTGTTTAATAATCATCTTTGAAATGTACAACTTCGAAATCTGTATATTGCAAGTTTCTAGTCGTCTAAAATGCTTTTTGTCAGGTTTAGCGGAATCAAATATTATAAATCGTGGAATTACACAAGCAAATTTTATTCAATGAAGCATGTTTACCCTAAATGGTCAACAGTATGTGTTTTTGCTGTAGTTTTCTTTGGAAAGAAATAATTAAACGTAATTTCCTGCAAACGCCCTTTGTATTACATTTAACTTGACAAATAGTTAGTTACTATGTATACTTATGTACACATATTAACCAGAACTCATATACTAATTTTTAAACATATCTGTTAACCTTTCAAATACAACTTTCCCAATTACTTTGCAGATAAATTATTTATTAGCGCCGTCTATTAAGAATACACAGAATCAATTTTATATTCCTGATATTAATGTTATCTCTGTGATTCAGATTCTTTTAATGACTGGTCCTTCATTATGGTATTGTATTTTGAAAACAGAGTTTCATTAAAAATTCTCTTTCAATAATTATATTCCATGTTTTCCAATATCTTATCAACGATCATCTCAAAATAAAGTTTTAATTAAACATAACGTTAGTCAATTTACTCTTACTACTCTAAACTGATTCTCACACCTTACATTGATATTCTATGGCTGTGCTGATGAAGTTTTTACCTCTATAACTAAATAAAAATTATTTTCATATAAAGTAAATTTAAATATCCCTAGATAAACGCATTTCATATTGTCTTGTAATTTACTTACTGCTCGAAAGAAATTTGAACGGCATAGTTCAACTAGAGTTTTGGAGGATTCATTCTTCGAAGCTTAAGGGCATGCTGGTTGAAGAAGTGATGTGCTCAATTTATAAGAATAATGGCTTTATAGTTAAAAAAAACAGTACACTTTAGACAAATTCAGCGTCGGAAAACCCCATTTTACATTGTTTATCATGGAAAAATTTTTAAAAGCAGAGAGAGATTTCCAAAGAATGAACATATTTCTGTGCCAGACAAAAAATAAATTTTGCGAATTTAAGTGTTATTAAAACTTTATATTCAAAACAAATTCCATATTACTAATTTTGGGAAATTTGCAATTTCTTCGGCTATTAACTTCGGCAAAATAACTATTTTTAAGATGATCAATGTTGCCAGCTTTGAAAAAAAAATTATAAAATATTTTAAAGATGCTTTCATTTCTTACTAAGAATTTTTTTTTTAATGCACTTGGACTGAAACTTGAAAACTCGATGAAAAAATAATGATTAAGAAAAGAGTAGAAATATTTATTTGCAATATTATGCAAAAGCGTAGCACTTTAAAAATTTCCAGAAAATAATTGCTGTGTATTCACTACTTTAAACTGACTATGCAGAATTACAGTGAGTTCTAAGGATTGGATTTAATTTCAATGTAATTCATTACATATTGTGTACAGCCCTTTTGCAAGAAATATATCTAGAAACATATATATTTACAGAGGCTTCTAACATGGAGAAAATCTCACAGAAATTAATCCTTGAAGAAATTACTGGCGTGCATAGTTGCTGCATCATAAACGTGGTTTTTCTTAGTATACCATGAAGCAGTTTCCATACTTCCAGCATCTTCCCGGGAGATTGGTGCTATACTGAGATAGCTGTATCATCCTTTCTTAACGGGTTTTTTCCACATCTTCTAGCTTTGACACAGATTGCAGCTCATGGTTATTTAAGTATTAATATAATTATCCTTTGAAACATATTGATTAGAAGTAAATCAATACAAAATTTTAATCAGCCGGCAGTTTTTTTAATTGTTGATGTTAAACAGAATAAAAATATCATAGAGTGGTTAATTTAAATAGAGTGTTTGCAGGATTCGCACTCAGGATCTAATATCATTTAGCATATGTTGGTAAATGATCTAAGTTTCAGTTAGTAATAAACTAACTGGTTGAGAGAGTTAGTAAGAAATTAACCCCTATCAGTCCCACTAGATGCAGACAAAAACCGTCGTGTGTTTTGCTTCTGGACTGACGGATCCCTTTTAAAGGGACGCATTAATACATTCTGTTAATATTGTCCTAATTCAATTTTTGATAACCTGTAAAGAAAAAAAAGAATGCACCAAGGTAAGCATTCTTTTCTTTCCTGTCTTTACAAGAGTTGTCAACATATGGTTTTTCGTCGACCCATAGCCCTTTCCTTCATTTCACTTCGAATATAATTTTCTTCCTGCAGAATTTTGATAATTGATAGCATATATTTTAAAATGCTCGTTTGGGTAAAGCTTTATGTATTAGTCATTGTTTGGTAATTACCTTCAACGCGCAGAACTTCTATATATGCATCTAGCATTTTATTGGAGAACTACTATGCTTTTTGTCATGTATAGCAGAATCATAATTTTTAAATCGCCCAAGCCACATTTTCAAATTTTATTCGATTAGGCATACCCACCGGGATTGTTGAGCATTAACCGATTAGTTTCTGCAGTATTTATCCTAGCTATTAATTATATGTAATCTTATATATATATATATATATATATATATATATATATATATATATATATATATATATATATATTACCCAGAGCTCATACACAAGTTTTTAAAAAATTTTGCTAATGTTTCAATTTTAAAGCATTTTTTATACCCATTATTAAAATTACCTTCGCTATTTAGATTTTTTAAAGATTGGTTAATTTTTTTGGTTTTTGTATTTTAAAAAAAACAGTTTTGTTAAAGATTCTTTCAATAATTATTTTCCAATCTGGTTCATATGTTATTTATGACGATCTCAAAAAACTTTTGACAAAACAATTCGTTAATAAATATATTATTATTACTATATACTAGTTAGAACACTTTACATTGTGTTATGTACTCTATAAAATATAAGAAAATTTGGCTATCATACACATTAAAGTATGCGGTTCCGATTTATTAAGAAAAAAATATAGTACCAAAAAATGTTGATAGGGAAAATCCTGGCACTGAAAGCGTATAATGGGAGAACAAAGAATACATAAATATCAATGGAAACAATAAATAAAGACACGCCAAATACTAATGAAAGACGTTTATTATAGCAACTTACAAATTTGACTCAAGGTGACTACCAGCCTGATGCTCCAGTAATTAATGACATGTGAAGCACGAAGTTTTCGACGATGCCTTTCAACATATCAGCATTTATTGATCTGATATGCAACGTTATTTGTTCTTTTAAAGTAGGAATATTAGGGACATCTTGATATACAACGCCTTTCAAGCTTTCAAGTAGCTCCACAACCAGAAATCGTCCTTGGCCGATTGCACACCAAGAATCCCTGTAGATTTGACTCTAACATTTTTCTTCAGTTAATTATGGCCATCGGTTCTCTACGTAACTGTTTTAACCACCAGTATTCACGAAGAGCAGCCCTGGGCTTTTCATCTCCCTGACAAAACAGCTTGACTAATAAAGTACGTTCACTTAGTGACAATGTCATTGACGGGCGAATTCTTTCACAATGACTTCAATTCCAGCAACTCTTCCTTTTATTCTCGATATCGTGTCAAAAAGTACTCATACATGCAGATTACAGAATGAAGTTTCCTATTGCAGCGCCAGAATTTTCCCTATCGGCGTGTTTTGGTGCTATTTTTTTTTTCTTCATAAATAGAAAGCGCATACCTTAATGTGTATGGTGACCAAATTTTGTTGTATTTCGTCCAGGACTTAACACTGCAGGGCTCCGAACAGCTCCTGTTATTTCTGGACCACCCTGTATATATATATTAAAGACATAAACTAAGCACCACTTTAACTAAATCTAATTTTTCTATATGAAAAAAATTAAACATCCACAGTATTCCTAATAAATCTAAGTATCAACTTTATTTGCATGCTGCTCGGAAACAGTGAGAGTAGCATAAGATTCTTGAGAGTAATTCTTCTGCCTGCGATTTAAGATAGACGTTGTAGCGGTGTAACTCTTTGAAGCCAAAACGTGTAATTCTTTAGCTTTGTGTTGCGTGATGTAGAGTGGTGGTCATCCTGAAATAGTCATTTTTTCATTGTTCAAGAATCAAGAAATATTATGTAGATTCCTTGCTGGAAGAATAAAAATTTGGAATAGTTCTTCTCATGGACGATTAAAAAATCAAATTATGTAGATAAGGGTCAAATTAAAATTAAACAATTTTGTATTATTATTTTTTTTTTTTTGGATAACTGCAGTTGCCTAGAGAGTTGGGGCCTAGAAATGATATTTAACCCTTATGTTTGTAAGTTTGCCTAGCTTTCACGTGATCCGTCGTGGCGCTCTTCATGAAAAAAATTGTAAATATTATTTCCAAGCATGGTTTCCTTCGATTCTTAGAAATTGTTTTAATTCGTTTGAAATAAAACTTAATAGCTTCATTAAGCTATTCATAGCTTAAAATTGATTAAACATGTAATAGAAAAATATTTATTGCCAACTTTAAGCGGAAAAAGATGAATTTTAAAAAATCGCAGAAAAGAATTGTTTGAATGAGAAACTTTTCATTGTATTTTATTTTCATCTTTATTTTGAAAGCAAGAATGTGAGCATGTTTGCCTTGATTTCACTTCAACTTTAAAACAGCCAAATTATTTTTTTAACATTTTCACGTAAAAATATACATAAAAGGGAAACTCTCTTTGATTAGTATTCAATATTTCTGGTAGCTAAATTAAGGTGAATCTCCATCTTCGAAGGATTTGTCAACATGGTTTTTTCGAAATTCCGTATGCCTTTTCTTCAATTCATTTGGGATGTAATTTTTTTTTTTTCTGTTTCTTCCCAATTTCATGTAGACGTTCCGAAATGTAAGACAGGGAAAAGTTTACCACAGCGGTCAATGTTGGTTATATTTAATAATTTTCAACACGTGTAACTTCAATATCTGCATTTTGCATTTTTTTGGAGGTATACTTCTTTCTAATTCATGTATAGTAAAATCCTAATTTTTATACAGATGAAGCCACATTTTGAATCTATGTTTATTAGAATGATCAACATGAATTTTTAACAGAAACCGATGCGTTTCTGCTGTAGTTTTCTTTGCAAAGAAATAATCAAACATAACTTCCCGCATATACCCTTTGTTATGCATGAAATTCGACATACTTTTTTAGATTTTTTTTTTATGTAATGATATTTTAAACTCTTTATTCAGCCAAAAGTAAAATATTGTCTTATTTCTTGATCTAATTCCACTTTCTGTTTGATTAATTCCTTGGTAAAAATTATGCGCCATCAGTACTACGTATAAAATGAAAGTGATACTTCCGTTGCCCTTGACAAAGGTCAAAACATGTATTTCATCGGCTCTCGGCCGGAAATCCTATCTTAAGACTAGTGATAATTTATTAGGCCCTTTTTTCTTACTTCTGCTTTTGTGTCGCGTTGCGTCTTCTTGTAAATAATTATGCTTTCCTGGATGGTGGTAGAGAGAGAATGAAACGAAATTAAAAATTCACCGGTTCGTCAATATCTTTAAACCTGCTCCTGCTGCAAACAAAATAATGTTACATATATATATTAACCAGAGCACACACAATGAATTTCAAAAGTTTGGGTAAACTTTTCAAATAAAACTCTGATTTAATTGTTGGCAAAATATACTACAACAATCTCATAATAATGGGTGTGATCATTTTTATTTAACTGATTTTAAGATTATCTTTCAGATTCAGTTTAATAAAAGTAATTTATTTTTTCGGATATTAAAATTATTTGTGGGATTCGAATACTTTTAAAGACCGGTTCGTTTTTTTAGTATTTGTATTTTTGAAACAGAGTACTATTAAAAATTCTCTTTCGATAAATGTTTTCCATTTTATCCAATACTTTCCTTATGATTCTCTCAGAATAAAGTTTTATAACATCAAAATTTTGGCAATTGACTCCAATTACTGCATATTAATTAGCAGATGTTACAGTTAAATTTTATTATTGTTTTCATGTTTTGATCACATTTATCGAAAAATAAATAATCTGTAAATGCATTATTACATAAATAACCACTATAATTAAATTTATTCTTCTATATAAAAAATATATTGAAAGAAATAATTGTTAAATATATTGAAATTTTATATAATCAAAGCATTAATTTCTTTGTGCTTAAAAGAAATTAAGAGAGAAATAATAAACAGTATTTTATTCTCTGTGAATCAGGGAGCTCAAACTGATTTTGTGGAATCTTTGATGCCAAGTGCATATATATTTAACGTTGTGCTGTATGACACACAGATGAGTTCATTTTGTTAACTGAGTAAAGTCCTTGGCTGAAGGCCCTATATTGCAATGATTCTTATGACAAGGCTTTTTAAATGCAGCAGAATTTCCATAAAATAAATTTATTTCGTTTCAAGACCAAATAAAAATATAATCACATTAAGCGAATTGGTAAGTATTATCTATAAAATTTACAACTTTTATATTAAATGTCTTTAGATAGCTGTTTCAGAAAATATCCTTTAGTCCATGCTAAATGATGAACGTAAAATTCAAAGAGAATTAGTTTAGACGTGTTTAAAAAGCAAGAACAGAAAGAAAAGACAGAGTCATTAAGTTTAAAGTTACTAAGATAAACTTCGATGCATTTATGACGATGCCATTTATCGATGTCATTTATGACTATCTTCGATCTTAATCTTTTAATAAAACACAACTTTAAACACTTTACTCTTTGTTTATATATTATTTAGCACATCTAACATTTAAATTTTATTTCTGTTTGGTGTTTAGATAAAGTATATTGGGAAATAAGTAATCTCTCTACATACAAATGTGGTTAAATGATATGTTTAACGGAACTTCTAGCCCTTAGGATTGGGGCTTAATCTCCGGTAGATGAAAGGTCAGAAACCTTGCGTTCTGTATTTGCCGTGATCTTCTTCGAAAACGTCCAAAGAAGTCGCTCTGAGTCCAATAGATACCCAGGCAATTAAATATTCATGTTTAAATCATAGATGCTAGTAAATTATTAAAATTATTATAAGGTTTCGGAGATTAAGGACCTACGAGTCCAGGTGCTCCGTTGAAATACCCATCACGTCGTCGTCGGAAGTCGCTTAGGTAGTATTAGCAGGAGATTAGGTGGGAGGTGTTTGATGAATCTCAAGTTTCTATTGGCTGTCCGGAAGCGATAGGAGGTGCAACAAGTATTCCGAAAACTCTGCCAGGGCAATTCGTTAAATATATTAAGAAAAAAAAATTAAGTTGAATTTGAATTAAACAGTAAAACTAAAAAAGGGGGGTTAAAACAGAATATTACGGGGTCTTTTAATACGTAAATTAGGAGTGTATTTAGGAATAGCAAGAACTGCTTCATTATCGTAAGAATCTTAAGTGGTGAAAAATTAAGAGCTTTATACATGTTTGTGTTAAGCATGTACAAGTGACAACTGCAGAATCTTCTAATAAGATTATTTTGTTGAATTTCAATAATTCTTAAGTTTGACTTGTCAGCGTATCCCCAAACCGGACATGCGTACGTTAGAATTGGACACAAATAAGCAGTATAAATAAGTTTTGTTGTCCCTATTCATTTTAGAGTTTCGAAAAACTAAGGGATAAAATTTACGACTTAGTTTTGACTTGTTTTTGACATAAATAAAGTGGACTTTTTACTGTCTAAAAGAACACCTAAATATTTACATTCCTAAGACCTCGGGATAATTTGATTTGACAGGAAAACAGTGGCAGTATTTTGATTATTGACAAAACCCTCTTCGACATATTCAACTACTCTGACATATGCAAGTATTAGTATATATACAAATATTACACTAAGTATTAAGCACCACTATAATTAGATATAATTTTTCTATATGAAAAATATAGTTTTTCTGGCGGTACTTCGTAAACTATTTTCGCTGTAATTAACGTGCTGCTCTAAAGAAAAGAGTAGCATAATTTTATAGTTTTGATTTTAGAAGTAGGGGTTATAGAGGTTTCACGCTTCGAAGCGAAAGGGCGCTGTTGTTTAACATTGCGCTATATAAAGCAATGTTTTGATCATATTGTAATAACTATCTTTTGTGCTCGCGTTACCAGTAATCTTTCAGACATGAAACATTTTAAAGCAGGCGTTGTCCAAGGCTCCAAAACTGGTCCTAGGGGATAAAATTTACGACTTAGGTCTCGACACTTGTTTTTGACATAAATAAAGTGGGCTTTTTATTGTCTAAAAGAACAGCTAAATATTTACATTCCTAAGACCTCGGGATAATTTGATTTGACAGGAAAACAGTGGCAGTATTTTGATTATTGACAAAACCCTCTTCGACATATTCAACTACTCTGACATATACAAGTATTAGTATAGATACAAATATTACACTAAGTATTAAGCACCACTATAATTAGATATAATTTTTCTATATGAAAAATATAGTTTTTCTGGCGGTAGTTCGTAAACTATTTTCGCTGTAATTAACGTGCTGCTCTAAAGAAAAGAGTAGCATAATTTTATTAAGACTAGTTTTGATTTTAGAAGTAAGGGTTATAGAGGTTTCCCGCTTCGAAGCGAAAGGGCGTTGTTGTTTAACATTGCGCTATATGAAGCAATGTTTTGATCATATTGTAATAACTATCTTTTGTGCTCGCGTTACCAGTAATCTTTCAGACATGAAACATTTTAAAGCAGGCGTTGTCCAAGGCTCCAAAACTGGTCCTAGGGGATAAAATTTACGACTTAGGTCTCGACACTTGTTTTTGACATAAATAAAGTGGGCTTTTTATTGTCTAAAAGAACAGCTAAATATTTACATTCCTAAGACCTCGGGATAATTTGATTTGACAGGAAAACAGTGGCAGTATTTTGATTATTGACAAAACCCTCTTCGACATATTCAACTACTCTGACATATACAAGTATTAGTATAGATACAAATATTACACTAAGTATTAAGCACCACTATAATTAGATATAATTTTTCTATATGAAAAATATAGTTTTTCTGGCGGTAGTTCGTAAACTATTTTCGCTGTAATTAACGTGCTGCTCTAAAGAAAAGAGTAGCATAATTTTATTAAGACTAGTTTTGATTTTAGAAGTAAGGGTTATAGAGGTTTCCCGCTTCGAAGCGAAAGGGCGTTGTTGTTTAACATTGCGCTATATGAAGCAATGTTTTGATCATATTGTAATAACTATCTTTTGTGCTCGCGTTACCAGTAATCTTTCAGACATGAAACATTTTAAAGCAGGCGTTGTCCAAGGCTCCAAAACTGGTCCTAGGGGATAAAATTTACGAATTAGGTCTCGACACTTGTTTTTGACATAAATAAAGTGGGCTTTTTATTGTCTAAAAGAACACCTAAATATTTACATTCATAAGACCTCGGGATAATTTGATTTCACAGGAAAACAGTGGCAGTATTTTGATTATTGACAAAACCCTCTTCGACATATTCAACTACTCTGACATATGCAAGTATTAGTATATATACAAATATTACACTAAGTATTAAGCACCACTATAATTAGATATAATTTTTCTATATGAAAAATATAGCTTTTGTGCTAGTAGTCCGTAAACTATTTTCGCTGTAATTAACGTGCTGCTCTAAAAAAAAGAGTAGCATAATTTTATTAAGACTAGTTTTGATTTTAGAAGTAGGGGTTATAGAGGTTTCCCGCTTCGAAGCGAAAGGGCGTTGTTGTTTAACATTGCGCTATATAAAGCAATGTTTTGATCATATTGTAATAACTGTCTTTTGTGCTCGCGTTACCAGTAATCTTTCAGACATGAAACATTTTAAAGCAGGCGTTGTCCAAGGCTCCAAAACTGGTCCTAGGGGATAAAATTTACGACTTAGGTCTCGACACTTGTTTTTGACATAAATAAAGTGGGCTTTTTATTGTCTAAAAGAACACCTAAATATTTACATTTCTAAGACCTCGGGATAATTTGATTTGACAGGAAAACAGTGGCAGTATTTTGATTATTGACAAAACCTTTTTCGACATATTCAACTACTCTGACATATGCAAGTATTAGTATATATACAAATATTACACTAAGTATTAAGCACCACTATAATTAGATATAATTTTTCTATATGAAAAATATAGTTTTTCTGCCGGTAGTTCGTAAACTATTTTCGCTGTAATTAACGTGCTGCTCTAAAGAAAAGAGTAGCATAATTTTATTAAGACTAGTTTTGATTTTAGAAGTAGGGGTTATAGAGGTTTCCCGCTTCGAAGCGAAAGGGCGTTGTTGTTTAACATTGCGCTATATAAAGCAATGTTTTGATCATATTGTAATAACTATCTTTTGTGCTCGCGTTACCAGTAATCTTTCAGACATGAAACATTTTAAAGCAGGCGTTGTCCAAGGCTCCAAAACTGGTCCTAGGGGATAAAATTTACGACTTAGGTCTCGACACTTGTTTTTAACATAAATAAAGTGAGGTTTTCATATAAGTTTATTGTCTAAAATAACGCCTAAATATTTTCATTCCTTAGACACGGGATAGTTTGATATTTAATTTTAACGGGGCGAAAATTCTTGTAAACCTGATTTTCGGTGAACATAATTGCTTCTGCCTTACTCGGATTAATTTCAATTTTCCATTTAGTGAACCAGTCTTCAAGTGTCTTAAGATGTCTTGTAAGAGCTATTGAGATGAAATTTGGATTTTTATTTCTGGCTAGTATTGCAGTGTCGTCGGCATACATGCAGAGCATAGTATTAAAATGTTTTGGAATATCCATGATGTAGATAGAAAAAAAAGGATAGGACCAATTTTGGAGCCTTGGGCAACGCCTGCTTTAAAATGTTTCACGTCTGAAAGATTACTGGTAACGCGAGCACAAAAGAATCTGTTTTTTAAATAGGAGATAATAATTTTGATAATGTAATGAGGGATATTATAAATAATAAGCTTGTAAGTAAGGCCACTTGCCAAACACTGTCAAAGGTTTTCTGAATGTCTAGGAAAACAGCGGCAGACTTTTGATTATTAGCAAAACCGTCTTCGACATATTCAACTATCCTGACATATACAAGTATTAGTATATATTCAAGTATTTCACTATCAAGCACCACTATAATTAAATAAAAAAAATTTATATGAAAAATATAACCGATATTTGATATTAGAAATTCATAAATGATATTATTGTAATTAATTTGCTGATTTAAAGAAAAGAGTAGCATAAGTTTAACAAGACTAGTTTTGATTTTTGGAAGTTGGGGTTATACAGTTTTCTCGGTTTGAAGTGAAAGGGCGTTGTTGTTTAATCTTGCGCTGCATAAAACAATATTTTGATCATATTGTAATAACGATATTTTCACAGTTCAAGAATAAAAAAAATTAAGTACATTCTTCTTTGGAGGAATAGATATAGGAATGGTTGTCACAGACGACGTTTTAAAAGGAGATGGATTTCTGTAAAGTTCTCATAATTTAGTTGATTACAAAAAAATCGTCTTAGGGACGCATTAAAATTTACACCTTTCATATTAAAAGATTTCGGATAGCTGCAGTTGCTTAGAAGTTAGGGATCTATAAATGATTTTTAACTCTTCATTTTACCTAATTTTCATATGATCAATGTTGTCAGTTTTCAAGAAAAAAAATGAAAAATATTTTTTACAAATGGTTTTTTTCCTTTAAAAGAAGCGATTTGTTGTCAATTTTACTTCAAGAAAAGACCAAATATAAAAATTTCCAGGAAACAGTTGCGCTTATATTAGCTATTTTTACTGTATTTTTTATTAATCTTTATCTTTTAAGGAAGAATATGATCATGGAGGAATGTGAACAGGCTTTGAATTACACATCAAAACATAGCCAAATTATTATTGCAAAATTTTTACGTGATAATATACATATGACTTAAAATCTGATTGATCAGTAATCATTATTTATGGTGAATTAATATTGGTAAATTACAATGTGTTTTTGACTCCGAAAGAGATATTCATGTGTTGTTTCCCGACGACCCATGTCCCTGTGCTTTATTTCATTTGCGACGTAATTTTCTTTTTTATTAATCTTGAAAATGCTTGTAGACGTTTCGAAATACATGACAGGGCAACATTTACCGTAGCAATCAATGTCAATTATGTTTTGTAATTATGTTCAATTTGTGGAATTTTAATATCTGCATTTTGCAATTTTTTTGGAGGTCTACTATGTTGTTAGTCATGCATAGTAAAATCTTAATTTTTACTGGATGAGACCACATTTTCAAACTGTGTTCGATTAGTATGATCAACATGAATTTTTAAAGGAAACCGATACGTTTCTTCTGTAGATTTATTTGCAAACAAATAATCAAACATAACTTCAGGCAAATGCCGTTTGTATTCCATGTAATTCGACATGTTTACAAGGCTTTTTATTATAAATATGTATGTATATATAAACCAGAGCATAGACAACAAATTTTAAAATTTCGGTTAACCTTCTTCTCTGATAGAACTTCTCTGATATAATTGCTGGCAAATTATAGTATAACAATTTTTTAAAAAAAGGGCTGGATTTTTTTTTTTTTTTTTTTGTACCTGTTATTAAGATTATCTTTGAGATTCAGATTCAAATTAATAAAAGTAATTTAATGTTTCAGATTTTAAGACTTTTTTTGCAATTCAGATATTTTTAAAGACTGGTTCCTTATTTTAATATTTGTATTTCTCAAACAGAATGCTATTAAAAATTATCTTTCAATAAATGTTTTCCATTTTGTCCAATATGTTTCTTATGATCCTCTCAGAATAAAGTTTAAAAAAAAAATGAAAACTTTAGGCGATTTACTCTAATTACGCTCTATTAATTAGCAGATCGTAAAATTAAATTTTATTATTATTTTCATCAAGTCTATCGAAAAATAAATAATTTCTAAATACACCACTATAATTAAATTTATTTTCTATTTATATAAAATAAACGTGGAACCTTTTTTGTAGTTTTATTTTGCTTTCTAAACATGCATTAAGTTGTTGCTTGAAAGAAATCATAAGCAGCATTAGATTGTAGATAAATCGAGGAACTCATGCTGAAGTTGCGTAGGTTTGAATCTCAACTGCGTATATGTTTAACGTTTTGCTGTATGAAGCAATGATGACGTCATTTTGTCAACTGTGTAAAATACTTGGTCAAATGCCACATGTTGCAATGATTCTTATGGCAAGACTTTTGAAATGTCGCTGGGTCTCCATTGAATAAACGTATTTCTATTGAAGACCAAAGGAAAAAAAACCAAATTAGACCGATTGCAATCTCATTAAAATTAAAAAATTTTCTATTGAAATTATTTGAATAGCTGCTATTGATTAGAAATTAGGATTTTATAATTGATTTTTAATCTTTAACTTTGCCAAATTTTCATACGGCCAATGTTGTCAATCTTGAAGAAAAATTTATAAAATATTTTTGTACTAAAGTTTTCTTTCTAAAGGTTGTTTAATAAAAAATGTTTTAATTCATTTGAACTAAAGTTTATTAATTTAAAGAAAATTCATCAAACATGTAAAAAGATGAATAGAAGTATTTATTGTAAACTTTATATAAAAAAGGGAAATATCAAAGTTCTACTGAATAATTGCGATTGCATTAGCTACTTCTGAACATAATTGATTTCAAGCTTTATTTTTGCAGTGATCATTTGAACATGTGTGTTTCGGTTCTATTTAACTTTAAAACGAAGCCATATAATATTCTAAATATTTCTTTCTCTGGAAAACATACACTAAAACGAAAATCACTTTTATCGGCTATCATTTTTTATGGTTGAATTACTATACTAAATTTCAATGTGTTTGTCTAAGGATTGAATTGAATATAAAACTATTGTCACGAAGATGCAAAGAATAACAAGCCACAAAGTAATTACATCTAGTTTATTGACTTGAAGCAACTCGTAACATACAGGCGAAGAATTGATTCCATTGCTTGTGGAACTCAGAATTCATACATTTACAGAATAATCTAGAATTATGAAGGTTATAGAAAGTTCTAGAACATTTACAAATGAATAATACAAAATAAAAATTAATGTTCAACCTTTGAGTGAATACGTCATGGGTGGGATTCGAACCCACGGCCTAGTGCTTTCCACACGCGCACTTTATATCTGAGTGACAGTGACTATGTGCAGAGCTTTCTTTTGCGACAATATTTACTTATTTACAAGGAATTTATCTTTCCTTCCATCTTACTGGGACTTTTTCTATTGTGCGATGCAAATGCTGAATGATATGATTTTTAACAGATGACCCAAGCGGGTTAAAGAAAGGAGCAATATTAAGAATTTTGAATTTTTTATTAAAAAATGTGCATTTTAGCTCAGTTAAACTTTGCTTGATGATAAATGAAATCTCCATTCAACGACAAGACAATTTTGGCGTAGGCTGTAGTTGATTACTATACGACACATTTCTTTTATTTTATTTTATCCCTTATACGAAAGTAAAATTCTAACATCAACGAACCAATCTCAAGAAATAACGAAAATCTTGTCAGTTAATGACACAAAAAAGAATGCAGTGCTGTTTTTTGTATTAAGAATGGAAAACTGGCGACTTGTTGAAAGTTTGTTCATATTATGAACTCTTAGTAACTCTTCATAAGATGTCTTCCGCATGATATTTTTTTAAAACTCCGTAGAAAAGTAATTTTCCGTTAAAGATAATAACATAGGGCATGGTTATATAATTTATATTTTCAATAACGAATATATTTGAGTTGATTTACCTTTAATTTTATTTAACATTTACAAAAATAAGAGTTCATAGAATGAACAAAAATTCTACACTTGTTTGGGAATTTTGTGTTGTTTTGTGCAAAGTTTACGTTTGTACACGGTTTGTGTTTTTACACAAAATTCATCTGGCAGTTGATGAGCACAGCGTACATTTGTTTTGAAACAATGTTTAGTTTTCTGGACATTACCAACAGAGCGTTATGTCTCATAAACTTTTTTCATGTTATTAAGGACTGATATTAGCAGATGTATGCTCTATACACAATCCTAATCCTGTTTTATGAAAACACTTGTCTTTTGTAGTCCTTATCAAAAATTGGTTATAAAGGTCCAAATGTGAAATTGCGTCATATATTATCTTGGACCTCCATGGAATATTTTTTCTTTGTCAAGGTAAGAGGCACAAGTACTACTCATTTAGAGAAAACTAGGTAAAGTAAATCCAAGATTATATTCTCTGAATTTGAAACAGATTTTAATTGTTGCCTGTCGTCTATGTTTAACCTTTGGTTACATGCTTTGTCACCAGAATTGGCATTCCAGTTTGAAAAATCATTGTAATAATATATTTTTTTATTTTCTGATGACTGAAAATTTATTTTTAAAGAAATGATGAATTACATTATTTTTATGTTTATATATTATTTTATTTGAATTTATATGCCACTATAGCACTTCAACTATGATTCTTTTCCTACAAGATTACTTTTTAATCATTATTTTACGATATTGCTATTTTCTGTAGAAAACCTTTTATTGGTCATGTGCTGAAACCCAATAGTTTTACTTTTTATGACCATACCCATTTAGAGACAGCCAGAAATTTGTGTTATCAAATCCACACCACTCATAGAATGTAGGCATTTGACAATTTCCAATTTGACTTATTCAAAAATAATTACAACTAAGTAATGAAGAATTGAATATTAATCCCTAGCTACGGTGATAATTCAGCCACCATGTATAATGTATAATTAGTTAGAATTTCTTTTATTAAATCTATGACTGGAAATAGTATCAGGAAAATTTCAGTGTTTTAAGTAATTAAGTTAAGTAATCTTTCAAGGGAATATTTCTTCTGATGAACATTTCTAAAATCATCTGTAAGTGGCAGTTCAATGATCCATCCAGATATCATGCATAATTCAACTATATTAGATCCATCAGCAATGTTTTTTCAGTCATTTACACACCTTCGTCAATCATTAACTCAGCTTCGTCCTAACCGTCCTCAGTTGTAACTCTAAAACAGTATACCCCTTTCTAAAAGCTCATTGTCAACAAAAAAGTTCCTAAATTTAATGAAAGGTTAACTTAAACTGCCTTATCGCTTTCAGCTGCAAGTGGTGTATATGTAGATTTTTACATATTGCCCAAGATTCTTTTTAATTTTAAAACCATGCTTTTCAGTGGATGCATAAGTATTAAAATTTCACATAAACATATTCAACGCAATATTCTTTCGTATTAGGTAAGTGAATCCTCTTTTACATAGGTTATTATAGAAAGAACCACTCTAACATTAGATTTAAAATTTTAATCTTGCAAGATTCTGTTAGTAAAAATTAATAAACTTATCAGAATAGAATTGTAAATAAGAAATGCCCCAAAAATTTAAAGAAAAGGCAAAGATTTGTATTAAAAAGAGCATTGCTGCTTAAACTTAAAAAAGGAATAAGCATTGGTGAAGATTAATTGTGAAAATTATCATAGAGATCTTTCTAAAAGTTTAATAAAGATGTCTTCATTCATTAAATTGAAAGTTATTAAAAGTATTTTAATAGGCATGGACTTTTCATAATTTTATGGTCTCTTAAAATAACATTTTATCTATAAATCTGCATTTTTCACCAAAAAACTACTTCATTCTTTTATGCAGTAAAAACCACTCTCTCATTTATATTTGTTCCCATAATAAGTCGTGATGAAATTTGAGCTATTTTTTCATGAAAGATTACACATTGTTATACATTTGACAAATTTTTTAATAGAAGTAGTGATGAGAAGTTTGCAAAATTTGTCTTTGAAAATATGTAATAAATGCGAAATGTAACTGCGTTTAAATTAACATTCACAGCAGAATAAAGAATTTACAATTGAATCCAATAAAAATTATATTCGGAAACGCGTTCAAAGGTACATTACTTCCGTATTTCAAGATTGATTAAAAATTCAATCCTCAATAAGATAATAGATGGCGTCCTTTACATTGCAATGCCAACCAAATATTAATAGCCAGAGGATTTATTATCAAAAACAGTCAACGAGGGCGCTGCGAATGCTTAACGAATTCCGGGTTCTCAGGACCAGATACTGCTTTCAAGTAACCTCGATTCAACTTATTCTTTTCTGAGTCATGAACAGAGGAATATTTAATACGTTGGGAAACGATCGCAGCGCCACTTAATGATCAGGGTGACAAATCAATGACTATAAACACTGGATATAAAAAGTAATAACAAGTAATTTTCTAATCACGATAATTTGATTTTCAGCAAAGTTTATTTAAGTCGAAGATCCAATTATTTATACAAAGTTTCATGAAATCAGATATTGTAAATTTTATACATGTTTCAATTTAAACTCCTTGTTTGAAAGATAAAAATGCTAATCCATAGTCAACATTTCTTTCTAAAAAATATAATGCTTTCTAAAAAAATTATAATACTTTCTAAAAAAATTATAATGCTTTCTTAAAAAATTATAATGCTAAAATTATAATGGAATTGCTGTGACATATTAAAATGTCATTATGTAGTAGAATTGTACCATATTTTTCACATTTTTTTTAATTATTATTAAAGCTGTGCTTTTCAGTGCATGCATCAGGAATAAATAAATAAATAAAATACGTTCAACAAATTGTGCTATAAATTCAATCTATTTGATTTGCTATTTCTGTTTTGCGCAATCAATTTTATACTTTAATACGTTATGTTGAGTTAAATATCATATTAATTCTAGATATAAAATATTTTGAGCATAAGCAAATCTAATAGTATGTTTACTTTTAATCTTACTTTAAGTAAACACTAATAACACAAAATTCTCCATAAGATATTTTACGATATTCATATTATTTGGGAATATCGAAGAACATGCTTGAGATATTGTACAGGTAGATTTTGCTAAAGTAATAGATGCTATTTAATATTTAGATAGATTCACAAAACGATAGATAGAACACAAAACGTTATGGAAGTTAGGAAAAGTAAAAAAAAAAAAAAAACTGAAAATTTTTTTATTTAAAAGTTTAGAACAAAATAACTTGCTATTTTTATAAATTGTAATTTCAGTGTTTCGATTTTGTTCGATTTTGTAAAATTTTAACAATCATCCTTTTCTGAAATAAGATTTCAAACATGTGGTACTTGAAATGCATATTTATTACTCAATGCGCAAAGAAAATTAAAATTGAAATTAGATAATTTTTCCATATCTGAAAAGACAGGTAAAAACAACAGTCCAGAAAATGTTTCCTCAATAAAATAGATGATAATAATCTCTTAACATGTAAAACTAAAAATCATGTGGTCAAAAATGCCCATTATTCTTAATAATCATTCTCTCACAATTTAGAAATTAAAATCTTCTCTAAAAAAGATATTCCTTAATTAAAATATATTTAATTCAAGATGCATTTCATTTATAATCAATTGAAATAATGTAATTGATAGTAACAATTTTTTGTAGTCATAATTTACATTCAAAACGTAATATAATATAATCCTGCATTTTCCACCGTTCATAACATTTTCATATCGTTTCCTATATTTTGTCGGCTTTGATGTTTAGTTTACGTATATAAAATTAAAAAATACACGTATACAGCAGGATATGTTTTTTGAACTCCACCATCAAAATTACATGAGGGTGGGAAAGCATTCTTCTTTTATATCTATTTTTTGGGTAATTATGAGAGGCCAGAAAAAAATTCTGTAGGCTAATAAATAATCGTGGATATGCATGCACTACATTATAAAGAACTGAATGCTAATTTACCACTTTAATTAAATAAAGTACTTTTATATATACGCAAATTGTGCTTTTTTTTTCAGCTTGAAATCTATGTCTGGTCTGTTAGGTATAAATAAATTGTCGTTCGCAATGTGTAAGAGCGACAAATGTTTTTCAAAGGAAAAATTTAAATGTCAAACAATTGCATGAGTAACTATAGAAGGCGAACTAATTCAACCGCAAGTGTTAGCTTGTGCCGTATTGAATTGTATATAAACAAAGACATTTTTATTCTGTAAGATCCTTTTATATTTACCGTTCAAGAATTCAAAGTATTTAGGTAGATTCGTTTTCGCGGATCTAGAAATACTCCCCCCCCCCAAAAAAAAAATAATAAAATAAAACACTTATTTTGGTTGGGAAGAAAATAATGAAATTAGGTGAAATTGAACTTGTTGATACAATTATTATACTAAATGAGAATAGATGGCTCTGTTTCGGAAAAATTACGGATAGATAACCTTAACGTCGGCTATTTATAACAGGATAAATATTGCCAGTATTGAAGAAAAAATTATAAATTTCTTTTGCCCATTCTTTCTTTTGTTACCTAAAAATTATTTTCATGTATTTGAATTAAAGTTTATTAGCCTGAAGAAAATTCCTGAAATAAATAACGAAAGAGCAGAATATTTTTAACAATATTTGTAACAAAAAAATGAAATGAAATTTCAAGAGTTCCAGAAAAAAATTGCTTTGGTATTCGCTACTTTTGATTGTATTTTATTTTATTATATATCTTGGAAAGAAGAATTGCATCATGTATGGATTAATTTTATTGATATGCCAAACAATTTTCTAATTTTTTTTTATTGAAAATATAATTAAAATCGAAAATCACTTCGATCAGCAGTTATTAGTTATGGTTGTATGACTTGGCTCGATTTCAGATTGTTTGTCTAAGTTTTGAATTGAATTTTAAATTATTACCTTAATGATAACTCATCTATCTTTGTTTTCCAATACATCGAAGGGTATTTTGTACTCTGTAATAAAAAAAATTCAAATATATGACTATTAAAGATGATACAAACGGATCGAAACAAAGAGCAGGATGTTGCATCCTCAATTCTATTTTATAATAATGTCCCTTACTCTTTTGATTATAAGTAAAGTCTCACATTATTGAATTGGACATTTTGCCGTCGTGTGACAGTTAATTTAATATATACGATGCATTTATTAGTTTTTTCTTCCCGTGAGTGAAAATTAAACAATTCTAATGTCGACAAAGACAATCTCGAAAAACCACGGAACAGTCAAATAAAGATACAAAAAACTTTCAGTAACTTTAAAGTTTTAATGAACATTCCAAATAGATATTTTCCAATTAATTTGCAGAGTAATAGTTATTACTGAAATTTCTTAAAAGTTTTAGAACACATTTTTTATGTACCCAATATTAAGATTATTTTTGCGATTCAGATACTTTTCAGGGCCGATTCTATTTTTCAGTATTTTTATTTTTGCAATAGAGTCTTAAAGATATTATGCTTTGGTAATTATTTCCCATTCCATTGGATATGATATTTAATGTGTTCTCAGAATAAAAAATAATTAAAAATTATTTAGATTAGTGATTTTGCTGATACTAATTAGCACACCTTTAATTTCAATTTTATTTCTCTTTAGTGAGTTCAGAAAATTTATTCAATATATATATATATATATATATATATATATATATATATATATATATATATATATATATATATATATATGTATATATATATTGCATTAGCACCACTATAACTGAATACAAATTTTCTATATAAAAAATTAAATTGTTTAATAAGTGTATCAAGGAATTCATCATTTCCTAATTTGTTCGCTGTTCCAGAAAAATAAGAACAGCGTAATTGTCTTGAACATCGATATAGTTATACAGAATTCAGATAGGAGGTATGTGTGTTTAGACTTTGAAGCTTGAGTTCATTTTGCTACAACTTTTCTGTCCGAGAAGGAATGTAGCGGTCAATATTTGAAAACGTTTCGAAGTGCATGATTAGGTAATGTTTGTTTCAGCAGTAGTTGTTTGGAAATTATCTTCAACTCACAAACCTTTTATATATGCGGCTCGCCTTTTATTTGAAGTCCACAGTGCTCTTTCCCATGTATAGTGAAATCATAATTTTTTAAATTGCCGAATTGTAAATTTTTTCCGATGGGGCACGTTCATCTTAATGTTCAACTGCCACCGATGTGTTTCTACTGTAGCTTTCGTAGCTATTTATTGTATATATTCATATATATAAACAACCAGAGATCCAGCACTAGTTTTTATAAATTTTCCAATTTATTTACAGGCAAACAGTAGCACAACTTTTGTATCATTTAAAAGGAGGAAATCATTTTTATATACCCAATAGCAAGATTGTATTTGCAATTCGGATCTTTTAAAGAGTGGTTTTTGTTTTAGTTTTGTGTTTTTAAAGTAGAATTTTATTAAAATTTATCTTTTAACAATTATTTTCTATTTTGTACAGTATTTTATTTTTGAAGATTTCAAATAAGTTTTGATAAAAAATATGTTAACCAATTTACTCCTTTTAGTATATACTAATTAGCACACCTTACATTTAAATTTTATTTCTGTTTGGAGTATTGATCAGGTGTATTGAAAAATAAGTAATCAATATATATACATACGAGTATTACACTGAGCATCAAGCATCACTATAAGTAAACAAAATTCTTTTATATGACAAATCTAAAGAATTGTGTTTACGCAAAATGTTCAGCTGTTTTGTCTGATTAACTCGTTCCTCTTAAGAGATGAGAGTAGCATAAGTTTATCGAGAAATAAATCTGCTGTCAGGTATTAAGTGTTATAAGCGATTTACACTTCGCCATACATAGGGGTAATTCTTTAATTTTGCGCCATCTAAAGCAGTCATATGGGCGTATTGTGAAAACCATTGTTTCACTTTTGAAGAATCAAAAGATTTTAGGTAGAGTGCTTGATTAAGAAGAGACAAAATCAGATTCCTTAGAAATATTTCAGGTAAAAAATTAAAAATTGGAAGGCTTCTCACGGACAACTAAAAATTCCAATTCGAGCCAATTAAAAATTTACAACTTTTGTATTAGAAGTTTTAGGATGCATGCAATTACTTAGAAGATAAGGGGCCTATAAATGATGTTATACCTTCACTTGGCCTGTTTTTCTTAGTTGTAAGTTTTGAAGAAAAAATTATAAAATATTTTTTACACAGTATTTTATTCAATGTTTAGAAATTGATAAATTCACATGGACTAAAGTTTAATAGCTTAAAGAAAATTCATTTAATATATAATTAAAGAACAAAAATATTTATTATCAACTTTACTTAAATAAAAGATGAAATTTAAAAAATTCCGTTTGCATCAGATATTTTTGACTATGTTTTATTTTAATCTTTATCTTGGAAGTAAGAATGTGAGCATATTTGTTTTAATTTCATTTCAACTTGAAAATTAACACAGTTTCATTTTGCTAGACTATTATAAATTTCAATGTATTTCTGTCTTCGAAGGAGTTGTTGAGATGTGGTTTTTAGACAATCCATATCCATTTTTTTTTCAATTCATTTGGGGAGCAATTTTTTAGTTTCTGAATCTTGCCGATGTCTTGCAGACGTACTGAAATGCAAGGTAAAGTAACGTTTACTTTACTGCAGCAGTCAATGCCAATTGTGTTTTGATATTATCTCCTAGAAGCGAAACTTCAATAATTGCGTCTTGCATTTTTTTGGAGGTCTGCCATGCTAATTATCAATAAAGTGGAATCTTTATTTTTAAATCATCTGTACTACATTTCCAAATTGTATTGGCTATGGCGTTTCCTCCATGTAAATGCAAAAGCAACCGACGTGCTTCTGTTGAAATTTACTTTGCAAGTGTGTATTGAATATTTGAAATTCGACATATTTTCATAGCTATTTATTATTTATATTTTTGTATATATATTACCCAGAACTTTTTGTTTTTTGTTTTTGTTAACCATTTGAATGCAACTTTCTCAATTGATTTGGAGGCAAGTTAATTCCTGTCGTCTTCTATAAAAATAGGCAAAATCATTTTTGTATTCCCGACATTCAGATTGCGTCTGTAAACGTGATCCTTTTAAATAATGGCTCCTTTTTCTTTGTTTTTACTATTTGTAAAATATAGTTTTAATAAAATTTCATTTTCAATAAATAGTTTCCCTATATCCAATATGTTATTTATGTTCATCTCAGAATAAATTTTTAATTAAACAAAAATGTAGAGTCTTTGCTCTTACTTCTACATACAAATTAGTGTACATTGCATTGAAATTTTATAAAGGTTTTATGGTATTCGTCTAGTTTATTTAGTTTTTGTATTTCTGAATTCATCTGCAAGTGACAGTTCAATGATCCATCCTGATATCATGCATAATTCCACTATATTAGATCCATCAGCAATGTTTTTTCAGTCATTTACACACCTTCGTCAATCATTAACACAGCTTCGTCCTAACCGTCCTCAGTTGTAACTCTAAAGCAATATACCCCTTTCTAAAAGCTCATTGTCAACAAAAAAGTTCCTAAAACTTAAATGAAAGGTTAACTTAAACTGCCTTATCCCTTTCAGCTGCAACTGGTGTATATGCAGATTTCTACATATTGCCCACGATTCTTTTTAATTTTAAAACCATGCTTTTCAGTGGATGCATAAGTATTAAAAATTCACATAAACATATTTAACGCAATATTCTTCCGTATTAGGTAAGTGAATCCTCTTTTACATAGGTTATTATAGAAAATAAAGTGAGGTTTCCATATAAGTTTATTGTCTAAAATAACGCCTAAATATTTTCATTCCTTAGACACGGGATAGTTTGATATTTAATTTTAACGGGGCGAAAATTCTTGTAAACCTGATTTTCGGTGAACATAATTGCTTCTGCCTTACTCGGATTAATTTCAATTTTCCATTTAGTGAACCAGTCTTCAAGTGTCTTAAGATGTCTTGTAAGTGCTATTGAGATGAAATTTGGATTTTTATTTCTGGCTAGTATTGCAGTGTCGTCGGCATACATGCAGAGCATAGTATTAAAATGTTTTGGAATATCCATGATGTAGATAGAAAAAAAAAGGATAGGACCAATTTTGGAGCCTTGGGCAACGCCTGCTTTAAAATGTTTCAAGTCTCAAAGATTACTGGTAACGCGAGCACAAAAGAATCTGTTGTTTAAATAGGAGATAATAATTTTGATAATGTAATGAGGGATATTATAAATAATAAGCTTGTAAGTAAGGCCACTTGCCAAACACTGTCAAAGGTTTTCTGAATGTCTAGGAAAACAGCGGCAGACTTTTGATTATTAGCAAAACCGTCTTCGACATATTCAACTATCCTGACATATACAAGTATTAGTATATATTCAAGTATTTCACTATCAAGCACCACTATAATTAAATAAAAAAATTTTATATGAAAAATATAACCGATATTCTATGATAGAAATTCATAAATGATTTTTTTTTGTAATTAATTTGCTGATTTAAAGAAAAGAGTAGCATAAGTTCAACAAGACTAGTTTTGATTTCGGAAGTTGGGGTTATACAGTTTTCTTGGTTTGAAGTGAAAGGGCGTTGTTGTTTAATCTTGCGCTGCATAAAACAATATTTTGATCATATTGTAATAACGATATTTTCACAGTTCAAGAATAAAAAAAATTAAGTACATTGTTCTTTGGAGGAATAGATATAGGAATGGTTGTCACAGACGACGTTTTAAAAGGAGATGGATTTCTGTAAAGTTCTCATAATTTAGTTGATTACAAAAAAATCGTCTTAGGGACGCATTAAAATTTACACCTTTCATATTAAAAGATTTCGGATAGCTGCAGTTGCTTAGAAGTTAGGGATCTATAAATTATTTTTAACTCTTCATTTTACCTAATTTTCATATGATCAATGTTGTCAGTTTTCAAGAAAAAAAATGAAAAATATTTTTTACAAATGGTTTTTTCCCTTAAAAGAAGCGATTTGTTGTCAATTTTACTTCAAGAAAAGACCAAATATAAAAATTTCCAGGAAACATTGCGCTTATATTAGCTATTTTTACTGTATTTTTTATTAATCTTTATCTTTTAAGGAAGAATATGATCATGGAGGAATGTGAACAGGCTTTGAATTACACATCAAAACATAGCCAAATTATTATTGCAAAATTTCCACGTGATAATATACAGATGAGTTAAAATCTGATTGATAAGTAATCATTATTTATGGTGAATTAATATTGGTAAATTACAATGTGTTTTTGACTCCGAAAGAGATATTCATGTGTAGTTTCCCGACGACCCATGTCCCTGTGCTTTATTTCATTTGCGACGTAATTTTCTTTTTTATTAATCTTGAAAATGCTTGTAGACGTTTCGAAATACATGACAGGGCAACATTTACCGCAGCAATCAATGTCAATTATGTTTTGTAATTATATTCAATTTGTGGAATTTCAATATCTGCATTTTGCAATTTTTTTGGAGGTCTACTACGTTGTTAGTCATGCATAGTAAAATCTTAATTTTTAATGGATGAAACCACATTTTCAAACTGTGTTCGATTAGTATGATCAACATGCATTTTTAAAGGAAACCGATACGTTTCTTCTGTAGATTTATTTGCAAACAAATAATCAAACATAACTTCAGGCAAATGCCGTTTGTATTCCATGTAATTCGACATGCTTACAAGGCTTTTTATTATAAATATGTATGTATATATAAACCAGAGCACAGACAACAAATTTTTTAAATTTCGGTTAACCTTCTTCTCTGATAGAACTTCTCTGATATAATTGCTGGCAAATTATAGTATAACAATTTTAGAAAAAAAGGGCTGGATTATTTTTTTTTGTACCTGTTATTAATCTTATCTTTGAGATTAAGATTCAAATTAATAAAAGTAATTTAATGTTTCAGATTTTAAGACTTTTTTTGCAATTCAGATATTTTTAAAGACTGGTTCCTTATTTTAATATTTGTATTTCTCAAACAGAGTGCTATTAAAAATTATCTTTCAATAAATGTTTTCCATTTTGTCCAATATGTTTCTTATGATCCTCTCAGAATAACGTTTTAAAAAAATGAAAACTTTAGGCGATTTACTCTAATTACGCTAAATTAATTAGCAGATCGTAAAATTAAATTTTATTATTATTAATTTCATCAAGTCTATCGAAAAATAAATAATCTCTAAATACACCACTACAATTTAAATTTATTTTCTATTTATATAAAATAAACGTGTAAACTTTTTATAGTGATATTTGGATTTCTAAACATTCATTAAGTTGCTGCTTAAAAGAAATCATAACCAGCATTAGATTGTAGATAAATCGAGGACCTCATGCTGAAGTTGCGGAGGTTTCAATCTCAACTGCGTATATGTTTAACGTTTTGCTGTATGAAGCGATGATGAGGTCATTTTGTCAACCGTGTAAAATACTTGGTTAAATGCCACATGTTGCAATGATTCTTATGGCAAGACTTTTGAAATGTCGCTGGATCTCCATTGAATAAACGTATTTCTATTGAAGACCAAAGGAAAAAAAATCAAATTAGACCGATTGCAATCTCATTAAAATTTAAAAATTTTCTATTGAAATTATTTGAATAGCTGCCATTGATTAGAAATTAGGATCTTATAATTGATTTTTAATCTTTAACTTTGCCAAATTTTAATACGGCCAATGTTGTCAATCTTGAAGAAAAATTTATAAAATATTTTTGTACTAAAGTTTTTTTTCTAAAGGTTGTTTAATAGAAAATGTTTTAATTCATTTGAATTAGAGTTTATTAATTTAAAGAAAATTCATCAAACATGTAAAAAGATGAATAGAAGTATTTATTGTAAACTTTATATAAAAAAAGGAAATATCAAAGTTCTACTGAATAATTGCGATTGCATTAGCTACTTCTGAACATAGTTGATTTCAGGCTTTATTTTTGCAGTGATCATTTGAACATGTGTGTTTCGATTCTATTTAACTTTAAAACGAAGCCATATAATATTCTGAATATTTTTTTCTCTGGAAAACATACACTAAAACGAAAATCACTTTTATCGGCTATCATTTTTTATGGTTGAGTTACTATACTAATTTCAATGTGTTTGTCTAAGGATTGAATTGAATATAAAAATATTGTCACGAAGATGCAAAGAATAACAAGTCACAAAGTAATTACATCTAGTTTATTGACTTGAAGCAACTCGTAACATACAGGCGAAGAATTGATTCCATTGCTTGTGGAACTCAGAATTCATACATTTACAGAATAATATAGAATTATAAAGGTTATAGAAAGTTCTAGAACAATTACAAATGAATAATACGAAATAAAAATTAATGTTCAACCTTTGAATGAATACGTCATGGATGGGATTCGAACCCACGGCCTTGTGCTTTCCACTTTCGCACTTTATATCTGAGTGACAGTGACTATTTGCTGAGCTTTCTCATGCGACAATATTTACTTATTTACAAGGAATTTATCTTTTCTTCCATCTTACTGGGACTTTTTCTATTGTGCGATGCAAATGCTGTATGATATGATTGTTAACGGATGACCCAAGCGGGTTGAAGAAAGGAGCAATATTAAGAATTTTGAATTTTTTATTAACAAATGTGCATTTTAGCTCAGTTAAACTTTGCTTGATGATAAATGAAATCTCCATTCAACGACAAGACAATTTTGGCGTAGGCTGAAGTCGATTACTATACGACACATTTCTTTTATTTTATTTTATCCCTTATACGAAAGTAAAATTCTAACATCAACGAACCAATCACAAGAAATAACGAAAATCTTGTCAGTTAATGACGCAGAAAAGAATGCAGTGCTGTTTTTTGTATTAAGAATGGAAAACTGTCGACTTGTTGAAAGTTTGTTCATATTATGAACTCTTAGTAAATCTTCATAAGATGTCTTCCGCATGATATTTTTTTAAACACCGTAGAAAAGTAATTTTCCGTTAAAGATAATAACTTAGGGCATGGTTATATAATTTATATTTTCAATAACGAATGTATTTGAGTTGATTTACCTTTAATTTTATTTAACATTTACAAAAATAAGAGTTCATAGAATGAACAAAAATTCTACACTTGTTTGGGAATCTTGTGTTGTTTTGTGCAAAGTTTACGTTTGTACACGGTTTGTGTTTTTACACAAAATTCATCTAGCAGTTGATGAGCACTGCGTACATTTGTTTTGAAACAATGTTTAGTTTTCTGGTCATTACCAACAGAGCGTTATGTCTCATAAACTTTTTTCATGTTATTAAGGACTGATATTAGCAGATGTATGCTGTATACAGAATCCTAATCCTGTTTTATGAAAACACTTGTCTTTTCTAGTCCTAATCAAAAATTGGTTATAAAGGTCCAAATGTGAAACTGCGTCATATATTATCTTGGACATCCATGGAATATTTTTTTCTTTGTCAAGGTAAGAGGCACAAGTACTACTTGTTTAGAGAAAACTAGGGAAAGTAAATCCAAGATTATATTCTCTGAATTTGAAACAGATTTTAATTGGTGCCTGTCGTCTATGTTTAACCTTTGGTTACATGCTTTGTCGCCAGAATTGGCATTCCAGTTTGAAAAATCATTTTAATAATGTATTTTTTTACTTCCTGATGACTGAAAATTTATTTTTAAAGAAATGATGAATTACATTATTTTTATGTTTATATAATATTTTATTTGAATTTATATGCCATATTCACTATAGCACTTCAACTATGATTCTTTTCCTGCAAGATTAGTTTTTAATCATTATTTTACGATATTACTATTTTCTGTAGAAAACCTTTTATTGGTCATATGCTGAAACCCTATAATTTTACTTTTTATGACCATACCCATTTAGAGACAGCCAGAAATTTGTGTTATCAAATCCACACCACTCATAGAATGTAGACATTTGACAATTTCCAATTTGACTTATTCAAAACTAATTACAACTAAGTAATGAAGAATTGGATATTAATCCCTAGCTACAGTGATAAGTCAGCCACCATGTATAATGTATAATTAGTTAGAATTTCTTTTATTAAATCTATGACTGGAAATAGTATCAGGAAAAAATTCAGTGTTTTAAGTAATTAAGTTAAGTTAAGTAATCTTTCAAGGGAATATTTCTTCTGATGAACGTTTCTAAAATCATATGTAAGTGACAGTTCAATGATCCATCCAGATATCATGCATAATTCAACTATATTAGATCCATCAGCAATACTTTTTGAGTCATTTACACACCTTCGTCAATCATTAACACAGCTTCGTCCTAACCGTCCTCAGTTGTAACTCTAAAACAGTATACCCCTTTCTAAAAGCTCATTGTCAACAAAAAAGTTCCTAAAATTTAATGAAAGGTTAACTTAAACTGCCTAATCCCTTTCAGCTGCAACTGGTGTATATGCAGAATTTAACATATTGCCCACGATTCTTTTTAATTTTAAAACCATGCTTTTCAGTGGATGCATAAGTATTAAAAATTCACATAAACATATTCAACGCAATATTATTTCGTATTAGGTAAGTGAATCCTCTTTTACATAGGTTATTATAGAAAGAACCATTCTAACATTAGATTTAAAATTTTAATCTTGCAAGATTCTGTTAGTAAAAATTAATAAACATCAGAATAAAATTGTAAATAAGAAATGCCCCAAAAATTTAAAGAAAAGGCAAAGATTTGTATTAAAAAGAGCATTGCTGCTTAAACTTAAAAAAAGAATAAGCATTGGTGAAGATTAATTGTGAAAATTATCATAGAGATATTTCTAACAGTTTAATAAAGATGTCTTCATTCATTAAATTGTATTAAAAGTATTTTAATAGGCATGAACTTTTCATAATTTTATGGTCTCTTAAAATAATATTTTATCTATAAATCTGCATTTTTCACCAAAAAACTACTTTATTCTTTTATGCAGTAAAAACTACTCTCTCATTTATATTTGTTCCCATAATAAGTCGTAATGAAATTTGAGCTATTTTTCATGAAATATTCAACACATTCTTATACATTTGACGAATTTTTTAATAAAAGTAGTGATGAGAAAATTGCAAAATTTGTCTTTTAAAATATGTAATAAATGCGAAATGTAACTGCGTTTAAATTAACATTCACAGCAGAATAAAGAATTTACAATTGAATCCAATAAAAATTATATTCGGAAACGCGTTCAAAGGTACATTACTTCCGTATTTCAAGATTGATTAAAAATTCAATCCTCAATAAGATAATAGATGGCGTCCTTTACATTGCAATGCCAACCAAATATTAATAGCCAGAGGATTTATTATCAAAAACAGTCAACGAGGGCGCTGCGAATGCTTAACGAATTCCGGGTTCTCAGGACCAGATACTGCTTTCAAGTAACCTCGATTCAACTTATTCTTTTCTGAGTCATGAACAGAGGAATATTTAATACGTTGGGAAACGATCGCAGCGCCACTTAATGATCAGGGTGACAAATCAATGACTATAAACACTGGATATAAAAAGTAATAACAAGTAATTTTCTAATCACGATAATTTGATTTTCAGCAAAGTTTATTTAAGTCGAAGATCCAATTATTTATACAAAGTTTCATGAAATCAGATATTGTAAATTTTATACATGTTTCAATTTAAACTCCTTGTTTGAAAGATAAAAATGCTAATCCATAGTCAACATTTCTTTCTAAAAAATATAATGCTTTCTAAAAAAATTATAATACTTTCTAAAAAAATTATAATGCTTTCTTAAAAAATTATAATGCTAAAATTATAATGGAATTGCTGTGACATATTAAAATGTCATTATGTAGTAGAATTGTACCATATTTTTCACATTTTTTTTAATTATTATTAAAGCTGTGCTTTTCAGTGCATGCATCAGGAATAAATAAATAAATAAAATACGTTCAACAAATTGTGCTATAAATTCAATCTATTTGATTTGCTATTTCTGTTTTGCGCAATCAATTTTATACTTTAATACGTTATGTTGAGTTAAATATCATATTAATTCTAGATATAAAATATTTTGAGCATAAGCAAATCTAATAGTATGTTTACTTTTAATCTTACTTTAAGTAAACACTAATAACACAAAATTCTCCATAAGATATTTTACGATATTCATATTATTTGGGAATATCGAAGAACATGCTTGAGATATTGTACAGGTAGATTTTGCTAAAGTAATAGATGCTATTTAATATTTAGATAGATTCACAAAACGATAGATAGAACACAAAACGTTATGGAAGTTAGGAAAAGTAAAAAAAAAAAAAAAACTGAAAATTTTTTTATTTAAAAGTTTAGAACAAAATAACTTGCTATTTTTATAAATTGTAATTTCAGTGTTTCGATTTTGTTCGATTTTGTAAAATTTTAACAATCATCCTTTTCTGAAATAAGATTTCAAACATGTGGTACTTGAAATGCATATTTATTACTCAATGCGCAAAGAAAATTAAAATTGAAATTAGATAATTTTTCCATATCTGAAAAGACAGGTAAAAACAACAGTCCAGAAAATGTTTCCTCAATAAAATAGATGATAATAATCTCTTAACATGTAAAACTAAAAATCATGTGGTCAAAAATGCCCATTATTCTTAATAATCATTCTCTCACAATTTAGAAATTAAAATCTTCTCTAAAAAAGATATTCCTTAATTAAAATATATTTAATTCAAGATGCATTTCATTTATAATCAATTGAAATAATGTAATTGATAGTAACAATTTTTTGTAGTCATAATTTACATTCAAAACGTAATATAATATAATCCTGCATTTTCCACCGTTCATAACATTTTCATATCGTTTCCTATATTTTGTCGGCTTTGATGTTTAGTTTACGTATATAAAATTAAAAAATACACGTATACAGCAGGATATGTTTTTTGAACTCCACCATCAAAATTACATGAGGGTGGGAAAGCATTCTTCTTTTATATCTATTTTTTGGGTAATTATGAGAGGCCAGAAAAAAATTCTGTAGGCTAATAAATAATCGTGGATATGCATGCACTACATTATAAAGAACTGAATGCTAATTTACCACTTTAATTAAATAAAGTACTTTTATATATACGCAAATTGTGCTTTTTTTTTCAGCTTGAAATCTATGTCTGGTCTGTTAGGTATAAATAAATTGTCGTTCGCAATGTGTAAGAGCGACAAATGTTTTTCAAAGGAAAAATTTAAATGTCAAACAATTGCATGAGTAACTATAGAAGGCGAACTAATTCAACCGCAAGTGTTAGCTTGTGCCGTATTGAATTGTATATAAACAAAGACATTTTTATTCTGTAAGATCCTTTTATATTTACCGTTCAAGAATTCAAAGTATTTAGGTAGATTCGTTTTCGCGGATCTAGAAATACTCCCCCCCCCAAAAAAAAAATAATAAAATAAAACACTTATTTTGGTTGGGAAGAAAATAATGAAATTAGGTGAAATTGAACTTGTTGATACAATTATTATACTAAATGAGAATAGATGGCTCTGTTTCGGAAAAATTACGGATAGATAACCTTAACGTCGGCTATTTATAACAGGATAAATATTGCCAGTATTGAAGAAAAAATTATAAATTTCTTTTGCCCATTCTTTCTTTTGTTACCTAAAAATTATTTTCATGTATTTGAATTAAAGTTTATTAGCCTGAAGAAAATTCCTGAAATAAATAACGAAAGAGCAGAATATTTTTAACAATATTTGTAACAAAAAAATGAAATGAAATTTCAAGAGTTCCAGAAAAAAATTGCTTTGGTATTCGCTACTTTTGATTGTATTTTATTTTATTATATATCTTGGAAAGAAGAATTGCATCATGTATGGATTAATTTTATTGATATGCCAAACAATTTTCTAATTTTTTTTTATTGAAAATATAATTAAAATCGAAAATCACTTCGATCAGCAGTTATTAGTTATGGTTGTATGACTTGGCTCGATTTCAGATTGTTTGTCTAAGTTTTGAATTGAATTTTAAATTATTACCTTAATGATAACTCATCTATCTTTGTTTTCCAATACATCGAAGGGTATTTTGTACTCTGTAATAAAAAAAATTCAAATATATGACTATTAAAGATGATACAAACGGATCGAAACAAAGAGCAGGATGTTGCATCCTCAATTCTATTTTATAATAATGTCCCTTACTCTTTTGATTATAAGTAAAGTCTCACATTATTGAATTGGACATTTTGCCGTCGTGTGACAGTTAATTTAATATATACGATGCATTTATTAGTTTTTTCTTCCCGTGAGTGAAAATTAAACAATTCTAATGTCGACAAAGACAATCTCGAAAAACCACGGAACAGTCAAATAAAGATACAAAAAACTTTCAGTAACTTTAAAGTTTTAATGAACATTCCAAATAGATATTTTCCAATTAATTTGCAGAGTAATAGTTATTACTGAAATTTCTTAAAAGTTTTAGAACACATTTTTTATGTACCCAATATTAAGATTATTTTTGCGATTCAGATACTTTTCAGGGCCGATTCTATTTTTCAGTATTTTTATTTTTGCAATAGAGTCTTAAAGATATTATGCTTTGGTAATTATTTCCCATTCCATTGGATATGATATTTAATGTGTTCTCAGAATAAAAAATAATTAAAAATTATTTAGATTAGTGATTTTGCTGATACTAATTAGCACACCTTTAATTTCAATTTTATTTCTCTTTAGTGAGTTCAGAAAATTTATTCAATATATATATATATATATATATATATATATATATATATATATATATATATATATATATATATATATATATGTATATATATATTGCATTAGCACCACTATAACTGAATACAAATTTTCTATATAAAAAATTAAATTGTTTAATAAGTGTATCAAGGAATTCATCATTTCCTAATTTGTTCGCTGTTCCAGAAAAATAAGAACAGCGTAATTGTCTTGAACATCGATATAGTTATACAGAATTCAGATAGGAGGTATGTGTGTTTAGACTTTGAAGCTTGAGTTCATTTTGCTACAACTTTTCTGTCCGAGAAGGAATGTAGCGGTCAATATTTGAAAACGTTTCGAAGTGCATGATTAGGTAATGTTTGTTTCAGCAGTAGTTGTTTGGAAATTATCTTCAACTCACAAACCTTTTATATATGCGGCTCGCCTTTTATTTGAAGTCCACAGTGCTCTTTCCCATGTATAGTGAAATCATAATTTTTTAAATTGCCGAATTGTAAATTTTTTCCGATGGGGCACGTTCATCTTAATGTTCAACTGCCACCGATGTGTTTCTACTGTAGCTTTCGTAGCTATTTATTGTATATATTCATATATATAAACAACCAGAGATCCAGCACTAGTTTTTATAAATTTTCCAATTTATTTACAGGCAAACAGTAGCACAACTTTTGTATCATTTAAAAGGAGGAAATCATTTTTATATACCCAATAGCAAGATTGTATTTGCAATTCGGATCTTTTAAAGAGTGGTTTTTGTTTTAGTTTTGTGTTTTTAAAGTAGAATTTTATTAAAATTTATCTTTTAACAATTATTTTCTATTTTGTACAGTATTTTATTTTTGAAGATTTCAAATAAGTTTTGATAAAAAATATGTTAACCAATTTACTCCTTTTAGTATATACTAATTAGCACACCTTACATTTAAATTTTATTTCTGTTTGGAGTATTGATCAGGTGTATTGAAAAATAAGTAATCAATATATATACATACGAGTATTACACTGAGCATCAAGCATCACTATAAGTAAACAAAATTCTTTTATATGACAAATCTAAAGAATTGTGTTTACGCAAAATGTTCAGCTGTTTTGTCTGATTAACTCGTTCCTCTTAAGAGATGAGAGTAGCATAAGTTTATCGAGAAATAAATCTGCTGTCAGGTATTAAGTGTTATAAGCGATTTACACTTCGCCATACATAGGGGTAATTCTTTAATTTTGCGCCATCTAAAGCAGTCATATGGGCGTATTGTGAAAACCATTGTTTCACTTTTGAAGAATCAAAAGATTTTAGGTAGAGTGCTTGATTAAGAAGAGACAAAATCAGATTCCTTAGAAATATTTCAGGTAAAAAATTAAAAATTGGAAGGCTTCTCACGGACAACTAAAAATTCCAATTCGAGCCAATTAAAAATTTACAACTTTTGTATTAGAAGTTTTAGGATGCATGCAATTACTTAGAAGATAAGGGGCCTATAAATGATGTTATACCTTCACTTGGCCTGTTTTTCTTAGTTGTAAGTTTTGAAGAAAAAATTATAAAATATTTTTTACACAGTATTTTATTCAATGTTTAGAAATTGATAAATTCACATGGACTAAAGTTTAATAGCTTAAAGAAAATTCATTTAATATATAATTAAAGAACAAAAATATTTATTATCAACTTTACTTAAATAAAAGATGAAATTTAAAAAATTCCGTTTGCATCAGATATTTTTGACTATGTTTTATTTTAATCTTTATCTTGGAAGTAAGAATGTGAGCATATTTGTTTTAATTTCATTTCAACTTGAAAATTAACACAGTTTCATTTTGCTAGACTATTATAAATTTCAATGTATTTCTGTCTTCGAAGGAGTTGTTGAGATGTGGTTTTTAGACAATCCATATCCATTTTTTTTTCAATTCATTTGGGGAGCAATTTTTTAGTTTCTGAATCTTGCCGATGTCTTGCAGACGTACTGAAATGCAAGGTAAAGTAACGTTTACTTTACTGCAGCAGTCAATGCCAATTGTGTTTTGATATTATCTCCTAGAAGCGAAACTTCAATAATTGCGTCTTGCATTTTTTTGGAGGTCTGCCATGCTAATTATCAATAAAGTGGAATCTTTATTTTTAAATCATCTGTACTACATTTCCAAATTGTATTGGCTATGGCGTTTCCTCCATGTAAATGCAAAAGCAACCGACGTGCTTCTGTTGAAATTTACTTTGCAAGTGTGTATTGAATATTTGAAATTCGACATATTTTCATAGCTATTTATTATTTATATTTTTGTATATATATTACCCAGAACTTTTTGTTTTTTGTTTTTGTTAACCATTTGAATGCAACTTTCTCAATTGATTTGGAGGCAAGTTAATTCCTGTCGTCTTCTATAAAAATAGGCAAAATCATTTTTGTATTCCCGACATTCAGATTGCGTCTGTAAACGTGATCCTTTTAAATAATGGCTCCTTTTTCTTTGTTTTTACTATTTGTAAAATATAGTTTTAATAAAATTTCATTTTCAATAAATAGTTTCCCTATATCCAATATGTTATTTATGTTCATCTCAGAATAAATTTTTAATTAAACAAAAATGTAGAGTCTTTGCTCTTACTTCTACATACAAATTAGTGTACATTGCATTGAAATTTTATAAAGGTTTTATGGTATTCGTCTAGTTTATTTAGTTTTTGTATTTCTGAATTCATCTGCAAGTGACAGTTCAATGATCCATCCTGATATCATGCATAATTCCACTATATTAGATCCATCAGCAATGTTTTTTCAGTCATTTACACACCTTCGTCAATCATTAACACAGCTTCGTCCTAACCGTCCTCAGTTGTAACTCTAAAGCAATATACCCCTTTCTAAAAGCTCATTGTCAACAAAAAAGTTCCTAAAACTTAAATGAAAGGTTAACTTAAACTGCCTTATCCCTTTCAGCTGCAACTGGTGTATATGCAGATTTCTACATATTGCCCACGATTCTTTTTAATTTTAAAACCATGCTTTTCAGTGGATGCATAAGTATTAAAAATTCACATAAACATATTTAACGCAATATTCTTCCGTATTAGGTAAGTGAATCCTCTTTTACATAGGTTATTATAGAAAATAAAGTGAGGTTTCCATATAAGTTTATTGTCTAAAATAACGCCTAAATATTTTCATTCCTTAGACACGGGATAGTTTGATATTTAATTTTAACGGGGCGAAAATTCTTGTAAACCTGATTTTCGGTGAACATAATTGCTTCTGCCTTACTCGGATTAATTTCAATTTTCCATTTAGTGAACCAGTCTTCAAGTGTCTTAAGATGTCTTGTAAGTGCTATTGAGATGAAATTTGGATTTTTATTTCTGGCTAGTATTGCAGTGTCGTCGGCATACATGCAGAGCATAGTATTAAAATGTTTTGGAATATCCATGATGTAGATAGAAAAAAAAAGGATAGGACCAATTTTGGAGCCTTGGGCAACGCCTGCTTTAAAATGTTTCAAGTCTCAAAGATTACTGGTAACGCGAGCACAAAAGAATCTGTTGTTTAAATAGGAGATAATAATTTTGATAATGTAATGAGGGATATTATAAATAATAAGCTTGTAAGTAAGGCCACTTGCCAAACACTGTCAAAGGTTTTCTGAATGTCTAGGAAAACAGCGGCAGACTTTTGATTATTAGCAAAACCGTCTTCGACATATTCAACTATCCTGACATATACAAGTATTAGTATATATTCAAGTATTTCACTATCAAGCACCACTATAATTAAATAAAAAAATTTTATATGAAAAATATAACCGATATTCTATGATAGAAATTCATAAATGATTTTTTTTTGTAATTAATTTGCTGATTTAAAGAAAAGAGTAGCATAAGTTCAACAAGACTAGTTTTGATTTCGGAAGTTGGGGTTATACAGTTTTCTTGGTTTGAAGTGAAAGGGCGTTGTTGTTTAATCTTGCGCTGCATAAAACAATATTTTGATCATATTGTAATAACGATATTTTCACAGTTCAAGAATAAAAAAAATTAAGTACATTGTTCTTTGGAGGAATAGATATAGGAATGGTTGTCACAGACGACGTTTTAAAAGGAGATGGATTTCTGTAAAGTTCTCATAATTTAGTTGATTACAAAAAAATCGTCTTAGGGACGCATTAAAATTTACACCTTTCATATTAAAAGATTTCGGATAGCTGCAGTTGCTTAGAAGTTAGGGATCTATAAATTATTTTTAACTCTTCATTTTACCTAATTTTCATATGATCAATGTTGTCAGTTTTCAAGAAAAAAAATGAAAAATATTTTTTACAAATGGTTTTTTCCCTTAAAAGAAGCGATTTGTTGTCAATTTTACTTCAAGAAAAGACCAAATATAAAAATTTCCAGGAAACATTGCGCTTATATTAGCTATTTTTACTGTATTTTTTATTAATCTTTATCTTTTAAGGAAGAATATGATCATGGAGGAATGTGAACAGGCTTTGAATTACACATCAAAACATAGCCAAATTATTATTGCAAAATTTCCACGTGATAATATACAGATGAGTTAAAATCTGATTGATAAGTAATCATTATTTATGGTGAATTAATATTGGTAAATTACAATGTGTTTTTGACTCCGAAAGAGATATTCATGTGTAGTTTCCCGACGACCCATGTCCCTGTGCTTTATTTCATTTGCGACGTAATTTTCTTTTTTATTAATCTTGAAAATGCTTGTAGACGTTTCGAAATACATGACAGGGCAACATTTACCGCAGCAATCAATGTCAATTATGTTTTGTAATTATATTCAATTTGTGGAATTTCAATATCTGCATTTTGCAATTTTTTTGGAGGTCTACTACGTTGTTAGTCATGCATAGTAAAATCTTAATTTTTAATGGATGAAACCACATTTTCAAACTGTGTTCGATTAGTATGATCAACATGCATTTTTAAAGGAAACCGATACGTTTCTTCTGTAGATTTATTTGCAAACAAATAATCAAACATAACTTCAGGCAAATGCCGTTTGTATTCCATGTAATTCGACATGCTTACAAGGCTTTTTATTATAAATATGTATGTATATATAAACCAGAGCACAGACAACAAATTTTTTAAATTTCGGTTAACCTTCTTCTCTGATAGAACTTCTCTGATATAATTGCTGGCAAATTATAGTATAACAATTTTAGAAAAAAAGGGCTGGATTATTTTTTTTTGTACCTGTTATTAATCTTATCTTTGAGATTAAGATTCAAATTAATAAAAGTAATTTAATGTTTCAGATTTTAAGACTTTTTTTGCAATTCAGATATTTTTAAAGACTGGTTCCTTATTTTAATATTTGTATTTCTCAAACAGAGTGCTATTAAAAATTATCTTTCAATAAATGTTTTCCATTTTGTCCAATATGTTTCTTATGATCCTCTCAGAATAACGTTTTAAAAAAATGAAAACTTTAGGCGATTTACTCTAATTACGCTAAATTAATTAGCAGATCGTAAAATTAAATTTTATTATTATTAATTTCATCAAGTCTATCGAAAAATAAATAATCTCTAAATACACCACTACAATTTAAATTTATTTTCTATTTATATAAAATAAACGTGTAAACTTTTTATAGTGATATTTGGATTTCTAAACATTCATTAAGTTGCTGCTTAAAAGAAATCATAACCAGCATTAGATTGTAGATAAATCGAGGACCTCATGCTGAAGTTGCGGAGGTTTCAATCTCAACTGCGTATATGTTTAACGTTTTGCTGTATGAAGCGATGATGAGGTCATTTTGTCAACCGTGTAAAATACTTGGTTAAATGCCACATGTTGCAATGATTCTTATGGCAAGACTTTTGAAATGTCGCTGGATCTCCATTGAATAAACGTATTTCTATTGAAGACCAAAGGAAAAAAAATCAAATTAGACCGATTGCAATCTCATTAAAATTTAAAAATTTTCTATTGAAATTATTTGAATAGCTGCCATTGATTAGAAATTAGGATCTTATAATTGATTTTTAATCTTTAACTTTGCCAAATTTTAATACGGCCAATGTTGTCAATCTTGAAGAAAAATTTATAAAATATTTTTGTACTAAAGTTTTTTTTCTAAAGGTTGTTTAATAGAAAATGTTTTAATTCATTTGAATTAGAGTTTATTAATTTAAAGAAAATTCATCAAACATGTAAAAAGATGAATAGAAGTATTTATTGTAAACTTTATATAAAAAAAGGAAATATCAAAGTTCTACTGAATAATTGCGATTGCATTAGCTACTTCTGAACATAGTTGATTTCAGGCTTTATTTTTGCAGTGATCATTTGAACATGTGTGTTTCGATTCTATTTAACTTTAAAACGAAGCCATATAATATTCTGAATATTTTTTTCTCTGGAAAACATACACTAAAACGAAAATCACTTTTATCGGCTATCATTTTTTATGGTTGAGTTACTATACTAATTTCAATGTGTTTGTCTAAGGATTGAATTGAATATAAAAATATTGTCACGAAGATGCAAAGAATAACAAGTCACAAAGTAATTACATCTAGTTTATTGACTTGAAGCAACTCGTAACATACAGGCGAAGAATTGATTCCATTGCTTGTGGAACTCAGAATTCATACATTTACAGAATAATATAGAATTATAAAGGTTATAGAAAGTTCTAGAACAATTACAAATGAATAATACGAAATAAAAATTAATGTTCAACCTTTGAATGAATACGTCATGGATGGGATTCGAACCCACGGCCTTGTGCTTTCCACTTTCGCACTTTATATCTGAGTGACAGTGACTATTTGCTGAGCTTTCTCATGCGACAATATTTACTTATTTACAAGGAATTTATCTTTTCTTCCATCTTACTGGGACTTTTTCTATTGTGCGATGCAAATGCTGTATGATATGATTGTTAACGGATGACCCAAGCGGGTTGAAGAAAGGAGCAATATTAAGAATTTTGAATTTTTTATTAACAAATGTGCATTTTAGCTCAGTTAAACTTTGCTTGATGATAAATGAAATCTCCATTCAACGACAAGACAATTTTGGCGTAGGCTGAAGTCGATTACTATACGACACATTTCTTTTATTTTATTTTATCCCTTATACGAAAGTAAAATTCTAACATCAACGAACCAATCACAAGAAATAACGAAAATCTTGTCAGTTAATGACGCAGAAAAGAATGCAGTGCTGTTTTTTGTATTAAGAATGGAAAACTGTCGACTTGTTGAAAGTTTGTTCATATTATGAACTCTTAGTAAATCTTCATAAGATGTCTTCCGCATGATATTTTTTTAAACACCGTAGAAAAGTAATTTTCCGTTAAAGATAATAACTTAGGGCATGGTTATATAATTTATATTTTCAATAACGAATGTATTTGAGTTGATTTACCTTTAATTTTATTTAACATTTACAAAAATAAGAGTTCATAGAATGAACAAAAATTCTACACTTGTTTGGGAATCTTGTGTTGTTTTGTGCAAAGTTTACGTTTGTACACGGTTTGTGTTTTTACACAAAATTCATCTAGCAGTTGATGAGCACTGCGTACATTTGTTTTGAAACAATGTTTAGTTTTCTGGTCATTACCAACAGAGCGTTATGTCTCATAAACTTTTTTCATGTTATTAAGGACTGATATTAGCAGATGTATGCTGTATACAGAATCCTAATCCTGTTTTATGAAAACACTTGTCTTTTCTAGTCCTAATCAAAAATTGGTTATAAAGGTCCAAATGTGAAACTGCGTCATATATTATCTTGGACATCCATGGAATATTTTTTTCTTTGTCAAGGTAAGAGGCACAAGTACTACTTGTTTAGAGAAAACTAGGGAAAGTAAATCCAAGATTATATTCTCTGAATTTGAAACAGATTTTAATTGGTGCCTGTCGTCTATGTTTAACCTTTGGTTACATGCTTTGTCGCCAGAATTGGCATTCCAGTTTGAAAAATCATTTTAATAATGTATTTTTTTACTTCCTGATGACTGAAAATTTATTTTTAAAGAAATGATGAATTACATTATTTTTATGTTTATATAATATTTTATTTGAATTTATATGCCATATTCACTATAGCACTTCAACTATGATTCTTTTCCTGCAAGATTAGTTTTTAATCATTATTTTACGATATTACTATTTTCTGTAGAAAACCTTTTATTGGTCATATGCTGAAACCCTATAATTTTACTTTTTATGACCATACCCATTTAGAGACAGCCAGAAATTTGTGTTATCAAATCCACACCACTCATAGAATGTAGACATTTGACAATTTCCAATTTGACTTATTCAAAACTAATTACAACTAAGTAATGAAGAATTGGATATTAATCCCTAGCTACAGTGATAAGTCAGCCACCATGTATAATGTATAATTAGTTAGAATTTCTTTTATTAAATCTATGACTGGAAATAGTATCAGGAAAAAATTCAGTGTTTTAAGTAATTAAGTTAAGTTAAGTAATCTTTCAAGGGAATATTTCTTCTGATGAACGTTTCTAAAATCATATGTAAGTGACAGTTCAATGATCCATCCAGATATCATGCATAATTCAACTATATTAGATCCATCAGCAATACTTTTTGAGTCATTTACACACCTTCGTCAATCATTAACACAGCTTCGTCCTAACCGTCCTCAGTTGTAACTCTAAAACAGTATACCCCTTTCTAAAAGCTCATTGTCAACAAAAAAGTTCCTAAAATTTAATGAAAGGTTAACTTAAACTGCCTAATCCCTTTCAGCTGCAACTGGTGTATATGCAGAATTTAACATATTGCCCACGATTCTTTTTAATTTTAAAACCATGCTTTTCAGTGGATGCATAAGTATTAAAAATTCACATAAACATATTCAACGCAATATTATTTCGTATTAGGTAAGTGAATCCTCTTTTACATAGGTTATTATAGAAAGAACCATTCTAACATTAGATTTAAAATTTTAATCTTGCAAGATTCTGTTAGTAAAAATTAATAAACATCAGAATAAAATTGTAAATAAGAAATGCCCCAAAAATTTAAAGAAAAGGCAAAGATTTGTATTAAAAAGAGCATTGCTGCTTAAACTTAAAAAAAGAATAAGCATTGGTGAAGATTAATTGTGAAAATTATCATAGAGATATTTCTAACAGTTTAATAAAGATGTCTTCATTCATTAAATTGTATTAAAAGTATTTTAATAGGCATGAACTTTTCATAATTTTATGGTCTCTTAAAATAATATTTTATCTATAAATCTGCATTTTTCACCAAAAAACTACTTTATTCTTTTATGCAGTAAAAACTACTCTCTCATTTATATTTGTTCCCATAATAAGTCGTAATGAAATTTGAGCTATTTTTCATGAAATATTCAACACATTCTTATACATTTGACGAATTTTTTAATAAAAGTAGTGATGAGAAAATTGCAAAATTTGTCTTTTAAAATATGTAATAAATGCGAAATGTAACTGCGTTTAAATTAACATTCACAGCAGAATAAAGAATTTACAATTGAATCCAATAAAAATTATATTCGGAAACGCGTTCAAAGGTACATTACTTCCGTATTTCAAGATTGATTAAAAATTCAATCCTCAATAAGATAATAGATGGCGTCCTTTACATTGCAATGCCAACCAAATATTAATAGCCAGAGGATTTATTATCAAAAACAGTCAACGAGGGCGCTGCGAATGCTTAACGAATTCCGGGTTCTCAGGACCAGATACTGCTTTCAAGTAACCTCGATTCAACTTATTCTTTTCTGAGTCATGAACAGAGGAATATTTAATACGTTGGGAAACGATCGCAGCGCCACTTAATGATCAGGGTGACAAATCAATGACTATAAACACTGGATATAAAAAGTAATAACAAGTAATTTTCTAATCACGATAATTTGATTTTCAGCAAAGTTTATTTAAGTCGAAGATCCAATTATTTATACAAAGTTTCATGAAATCAGATATTGTAAATTTTATACATGTTTCAATTTAAACTCCTTGTTTGAAAGATAAAAATGCTAATCCATAGTCAACATTTCTTTCTAAAAAATATAATGCTTTCTAAAAAAATTATAATACTTTCTAAAAAAATTATAATGCTTTCTTAAAAAATTATAATGCTAAAATTATAATGGAATTGCTGTGACATATTAAAATGTCATTATGTAGTAGAATTGTACCATATTTTTCACATTTTTTTTAATTATTATTAAAGCTGTGCTTTTCAGTGCATGCATCAGGAATAAATAAATAAATAAAATACGTTCAACAAATTGTGCTATAAATTCAATCTATTTGATTTGCTATTTCTGTTTTGCGCAATCAATTTTATACTTTAATACGTTATGTTGAGTTAAATATCATATTAATTCTAGATATAAAATATTTTGAGCATAAGCAAATCTAATAGTATGTTTACTTTTAATCTTACTTTAAGTAAACACTAATAACACAAAATTCTCCATAAGATATTTTACGATATTCATATTATTTGGGAATATCGAAGAACATGCTTGAGATATTGTACAGGTAGATTTTGCTAAAGTAATAGATGCTATTTAATATTTAGATAGATTCACAAAACGATAGATAGAACACAAAACGTTATGGAAGTTAGGAAAAGTAAAAAAAAAAAAAAAACTGAAAATTTTTTTATTTAAAAGTTTAGAACAAAATAACTTGCTATTTTTATAAATTGTAATTTCAGTGTTTCGATTTTGTTCGATTTTGTAAAATTTTAACAATCATCCTTTTCTGAAATAAGATTTCAAACATGTGGTACTTGAAATGCATATTTATTACTCAATGCGCAAAGAAAATTAAAATTGAAATTAGATAATTTTTCCATATCTGAAAAGACAGGTAAAAACAACAGTCCAGAAAATGTTTCCTCAATAAAATAGATGATAATAATCTCTTAACATGTAAAACTAAAAATCATGTGGTCAAAAATGCCCATTATTCTTAATAATCATTCTCTCACAATTTAGAAATTAAAATCTTCTCTAAAAAAGATATTCCTTAATTAAAATATATTTAATTCAAGATGCATTTCATTTATAATCAATTGAAATAATGTAATTGATAGTAACAATTTTTTGTAGTCATAATTTACATTCAAAACGTAATATAATATAATCCTGCATTTTCCACCGTTCATAACATTTTCATATCGTTTCCTATATTTTGTCGGCTTTGATGTTTAGTTTACGTATATAAAATTAAAAAATACACGTATACAGCAGGATATGTTTTTTGAACTCCACCATCAAAATTACATGAGGGTGGGAAAGCATTCTTCTTTTATATCTATTTTTTGGGTAATTATGAGAGGCCAGAAAAAAATTCTGTAGGCTAATAAATAATCGTGGATATGCATGCACTACATTATAAAGAACTGAATGCTAATTTACCACTTTAATTAAATAAAGTACTTTTATATATACGCAAATTGTGCTTTTTTTTTCAGCTTGAAATCTATGTCTGGTCTGTTAGGTATAAATAAATTGTCGTTCGCAATGTGTAAGAGCGACAAATGTTTTTCAAAGGAAAAATTTAAATGTCAAACAATTGCATGAGTAACTATAGAAGGCGAACTAATTCAACCGCAAGTGTTAGCTTGTGCCGTATTGAATTGTATATAAACAAAGACATTTTTATTCTGTAAGATCCTTTTATATTTACCGTTCAAGAATTCAAAGTATTTAGGTAGATTCGTTTTCGCGGATCTAGAAATACTCCCCCCCCCCAAAAAAAAAATAATAAAATAAAACACTTATTTTGGTTGGGAAGAAAATAATGAAATTAGGTGAAATTGAACTTGTTGATACAATTATTATACTAAATGAGAATAGATGGCTCTGTTTCGGAAAAATTACGGATAGATAACCTTAACGTCGGCTATTTATAACAGGATAAATATTGCCAGTATTGAAGAAAAAATTATAAATTTCTTTTGCCCATTCTTTCTTTTGTTACCTAAAAATTATTTTCATGTATTTGAATTAAAGTTTATTAGCCTGAAGAAAATTCCTGAAATAAATAACGAAAGAGCAGAATATTTTTAACAATATTTGTAACAAAAAAATGAAATGAAATTTCAAGAGTTCCAGAAAAAAATTGCTTTGGTATTCGCTACTTTTGATTGTATTTTATTTTATTATATATCTTGGAAAGAAGAATTGCATCATGTATGGATTAATTTTATTGATATGCCAAACAATTTTCTAATTTTTTTTTATTGAAAATATAATTAAAATCGAAAATCACTTCGATCAGCAGTTATTAGTTATGGTTGTATGACTTGGCTCGATTTCAGATTGTTTGTCTAAGTTTTGAATTGAATTTTAAATTATTACCTTAATGATAACTCATCTATCTTTGTTTTCCAATACATCGAAGGGTATTTTGTACTCTGTAATAAAAAAAATTCAAATATATGACTATTAAAGATGATACAAACGGATCGAAACAAAGAGCAGGATGTTGCATCCTCAATTCTATTTTATAATAATGTCCCTTACTCTTTTGATTATAAGTAAAGTCTCACATTATTGAATTGGACATTTTGCCGTCGTGTGACAGTTAATTTAATATATACGATGCATTTATTAGTTTTTTCTTCCCGTGAGTGAAAATTAAACAATTCTAATGTCGACAAAGACAATCTCGAAAAACCACGGAACAGTCAAATAAAGATACAAAAAACTTTCAGTAACTTTAAAGTTTTAATGAACATTCCAAATAGATATTTTCCAATTAATTTGCAGAGTAATAGTTATTACTGAAATTTCTTAAAAGTTTTAGAACACATTTTTTATGTACCCAATATTAAGATTATTTTTGCGATTCAGATACTTTTCAGGGCCGATTCTATTTTTCAGTATTTTTATTTTTGCAATAGAGTCTTAAAGATATTATGCTTTGGTAATTATTTCCCATTCCATTGGATATGATATTTAATGTGTTCTCAGAATAAAAAATAATTAAAAATTATTTAGATTAGTGATTTTGCTGATACTAATTAGCACACCTTTAATTTCAATTTTATTTCTCTTTAGTGAGTTCAGAAAATTTATTCAATATATATATATATATATATATATATATATATATATATATATATATATATATATATATATATATATATATATGTATATATATATTGCATTAGCACCACTATAACTGAATACAAATTTTCTATATAAAAAATTAAATTGTTTAATAAGTGTATCAAGGAATTCATCATTTCCTAATTTGTTCGCTGTTCCAGAAAAATAAGAACAGCGTAATTGTCTTGAACATCGATATAGTTATACAGAATTCAGATAGGAGGTATGTGTGTTTAGACTTTGAAGCTTGAGTTCATTTTGCTACAACTTTTCTGTCCGAGAAGGAATGTAGCGGTCAATATTTGAAAACGTTTCGAAGTGCATGATTAGGTAATGTTTGTTTCAGCAGTAGTTGTTTGGAAATTATCTTCAACTCACAAACCTTTTATATATGCGGCTCGCCTTTTATTTGAAGTCCACAGTGCTCTTTCCCATGTATAGTGAAATCATAATTTTTTAAATTGCCGAATTGTAAATTTTTTCCGATGGGGCACGTTCATCTTAATGTTCAACTGCCACCGATGTGTTTCTACTGTAGCTTTCGTAGCTATTTATTGTATATATTCATATATATAAACAACCAGAGATCCAGCACTAGTTTTTATAAATTTTCCAATTTATTTACAGGCAAACAGTAGCACAACTTTTGTATCATTTAAAAGGAGGAAATCATTTTTATATACCCAATAGCAAGATTGTATTTGCAATTCGGATCTTTTAAAGAGTGGTTTTTGTTTTAGTTTTGTGTTTTTAAAGTAGAATTTTATTAAAATTTATCTTTTAACAATTATTTTCTATTTTGTACAGTATTTTATTTTTGAAGATTTCAAATAAGTTTTGATAAAAAATATGTTAACCAATTTACTCCTTTTAGTATATACTAATTAGCACACCTTACATTTAAATTTTATTTCTGTTTGGAGTATTGATCAGGTGTATTGAAAAATAAGTAATCAATATATATACATACGAGTATTACACTGAGCATCAAGCATCACTATAAGTAAACAAAATTCTTTTATATGACAAATCTAAAGAATTGTGTTTACGCAAAATGTTCAGCTGTTTTGTCTGATTAACTCGTTCCTCTTAAGAGATGAGAGTAGCATAAGTTTATCGAGAAATAAATCTGCTGTCAGGTATTAAGTGTTATAAGCGATTTACACTTCGCCATACATAGGGGTAATTCTTTAATTTTGCGCCATCTAAAGCAGTCATATGGGCGTATTGTGAAAACCATTGTTTCACTTTTGAAGAATCAAAAGATTTTAGGTAGAGTGCTTGATTAAGAAGAGACAAAATCAGATTCCTTAGAAATATTTCAGGTAAAAAATTAAAAATTGGAAGGCTTCTCACGGACAACTAAAAATTCCAATTCGAGCCAATTAAAAATTTACAACTTTTGTATTAGAAGTTTTAGGATGCATGCAATTACTTAGAAGATAAGGGGCCTATAAATGATGTTATACCTTCACTTGGCCTGTTTTTCTTAGTTGTAAGTTTTGAAGAAAAAATTATAAAATATTTTTTACACAGTATTTTATTCAATGTTTAGAAATTGATAAATTCACATGGACTAAAGTTTAATAGCTTAAAGAAAATTCATTTAATATATAATTAAAGAACAAAAATATTTATTATCAACTTTACTTAAATAAAAGATGAAATTTAAAAAATTCCGTTTGCATCAGATATTTTTGACTATGTTTTATTTTAATCTTTATCTTGGAAGTAAGAATGTGAGCATATTTGTTTTAATTTCATTTCAACTTGAAAATTAACACAGTTTCATTTTGCTAGACTATTATAAATTTCAATGTATTTCTGTCTTCGAAGGAGTTGTTGAGATGTGGTTTTTAGACAATCCATATCCATTTTTTTTTCAATTCATTTGGGGAGCAATTTTTTAGTTTCTGAATCTTGCCGATGTCTTGCAGACGTACTGAAATGCAAGGTAAAGTAACGTTTACTTTACTGCAGCAGTCAATGCCAATTGTGTTTTGATATTATCTCCTAGAAGCGAAACTTCAATAATTGCGTCTTGCATTTTTTTGGAGGTCTGCCATGCTAATTATCAATAAAGTGGAATCTTTATTTTTAAATCATCTGTACTACATTTCCAAATTGTATTGGCTATGGCGTTTCCTCCATGTAAATGCAAAAGCAACCGACGTGCTTCTGTTGAAATTTACTTTGCAAGTGTGTATTGAATATTTGAAATTCGACATATTTTCATAGCTATTTATTATTTATATTTTTGTATATATATTACCCAGAACTTTTTGTTTTTTGTTTTTGTTAACCATTTGAATGCAACTTTCTCAATTGATTTGGAGGCAAGTTAATTCCTGTCGTCTTCTATAAAAATAGGCAAAATCATTTTTGTATTCCCGACATTCAGATTGCGTCTGTAAACGTGATCCTTTTAAATAATGGCTCCTTTTTCTTTGTTTTTACTATTTGTAAAATATAGTTTTAATAAAATTTCATTTTCAATAAATAGTTTCCCTATATCCAATATGTTATTTATGTTCATCTCAGAATAAATTTTTAATTAAACAAAAATGTAGAGTCTTTGCTCTTACTTCTACATACAAATTAGTGTACATTGCATTGAAATTTTATAAAGGTTTTATGGTATTCGTCTAGTTTATTTAGTTTTTGTATTTCTGAATTCATCTGCAAGTGACAGTTCAATGATCCATCCTGATATCATGCATAATTCCACTATATTAGATCCATCAGCAATGTTTTTTCAGTCATTTACACACCTTCGTCAATCATTAACACAGCTTCGTCCTAACCGTCCTCAGTTGTAACTCTAAAGCAATATACCCCTTTCTAAAAGCTCATTGTCAACAAAAAAGTTCCTAAAACTTAAATGAAAGGTTAACTTAAACTGCCTTATCCCTTTCAGCTGCAACTGGTGTATATGCAGATTTCTACATATTGCCCACGATTCTTTTTAATTTTAAAACCATGCTTTTCAGTGGATGCATAAGTATTAAAAATTCACATAAACATATTTAACGCAATATTCTTCCGTATTAGGTAAGTGAATCCTCTTTTACATAGGTTATTATAGAAAATAAAGTGAGGTTTCCATATAAGTTTATTGTCTAAAATAACGCCTAAATATTTTCATTCCTTAGACACGGGATAGTTTGATATTTAATTTTAACGGGGCGAAAATTCTTGTAAACCTGATTTTCGGTGAACATAATTGCTTCTGCCTTACTCGGATTAATTTCAATTTTCCATTTAGTGAACCAGTCTTCAAGTGTCTTAAGATGTCTTGTAAGTGCTATTGAGATGAAATTTGGATTTTTATTTCTGGCTAGTATTGCAGTGTCGTCGGCATACATGCAGAGCATAGTATTAAAATGTTTTGGAATATCCATGATGTAGATAGAAAAAAAAAGGATAGGACCAATTTTGGAGCCTTGGGCAACGCCTGCTTTAAAATGTTTCAAGTCTCAAAGATTACTGGTAACGCGAGCACAAAAGAATCTGTTGTTTAAATAGGAGATAATAATTTTGATAATGTAATGAGGGATATTATAAATAATAAGCTTGTAAGTAAGGCCACTTGCCAAACACTGTCAAAGGTTTTCTGAATGTCTAGGAAAACAGCGGCAGACTTTTGATTATTAGCAAAACCGTCTTCGACATATTCAACTATCCTGACATATACAAGTATTAGTATATATTCAAGTATTTCACTATCAAGCACCACTATAATTAAATAAAAAAATTTTATATGAAAAATATAACCGATATTCTATGATAGAAATTCATAAATGATTTTTTTTTGTAATTAATTTGCTGATTTAAAGAAAAGAGTAGCATAAGTTCAACAAGACTAGTTTTGATTTCGGAAGTTGGGGTTATACAGTTTTCTTGGTTTGAAGTGAAAGGGCGTTGTTGTTTAATCTTGCGCTGCATAAAACAATATTTTGATCATATTGTAATAACGATATTTTCACAGTTCAAGAATAAAAAAAATTAAGTACATTGTTCTTTGGAGGAATAGATATAGGAATGGTTGTCACAGACGACGTTTTAAAAGGAGATGGATTTCTGTAAAGTTCTCATAATTTAGTTGATTACAAAAAAATCGTCTTAGGGACGCATTAAAATTTACACCTTTCATATTAAAAGATTTCGGATAGCTGCAGTTGCTTAGAAGTTAGGGATCTATAAATTATTTTTAACTCTTCATTTTACCTAATTTTCATATGATCAATGTTGTCAGTTTTCAAGAAAAAAAATGAAAAATATTTTTTACAAATGGTTTTTTCCCTTAAAAGAAGCGATTTGTTGTCAATTTTACTTCAAGAAAAGACCAAATATAAAAATTTCCAGGAAACATTGCGCTTATATTAGCTATTTTTACTGTATTTTTTATTAATCTTTATCTTTTAAGGAAGAATATGATCATGGAGGAATGTGAACAGGCTTTGAATTACACATCAAAACATAGCCAAATTATTATTGCAAAATTTCCACGTGATAATATACAGATGAGTTAAAATCTGATTGATAAGTAATCATTATTTATGGTGAATTAATATTGGTAAATTACAATGTGTTTTTGACTCCGAAAGAGATATTCATGTGTAGTTTCCCGACGACCCATGTCCCTGTGCTTTATTTCATTTGCGACGTAATTTTCTTTTTTATTAATCTTGAAAATGCTTGTAGACGTTTCGAAATACATGACAGGGCAACATTTACCGCAGCAATCAATGTCAATTATGTTTTGTAATTATATTCAATTTGTGGAATTTCAATATCTGCATTTTGCAATTTTTTTGGAGGTCTACTACGTTGTTAGTCATGCATAGTAAAATCTTAATTTTTAATGGATGAAACCACATTTTCAAACTGTGTTCGATTAGTATGATCAACATGCATTTTTAAAGGAAACCGATACGTTTCTTCTGTAGATTTATTTGCAAACAAATAATCAAACATAACTTCAGGCAAATGCCGTTTGTATTCCATGTAATTCGACATGCTTACAAGGCTTTTTATTATAAATATGTATGTATATATAAACCAGAGCACAGACAACAAATTTTTTAAATTTCGGTTAACCTTCTTCTCTGATAGAACTTCTCTGATATAATTGCTGGCAAATTATAGTATAACAATTTTAGAAAAAAAGGGCTGGATTATTTTTTTTTGTACCTGTTATTAATCTTATCTTTGAGATTAAGATTCAAATTAATAAAAGTAATTTAATGTTTCAGATTTTAAGACTTTTTTTGCAATTCAGATATTTTTAAAGACTGGTTCCTTATTTTAATATTTGTATTTCTCAAACAGAGTGCTATTAAAAATTATCTTTCAATAAATGTTTTCCATTTTGTCCAATATGTTTCTTATGATCCTCTCAGAATAACGTTTTAAAAAAATGAAAACTTTAGGCGATTTACTCTAATTACGCTAAATTAATTAGCAGATCGTAAAATTAAATTTTATTATTATTAATTTCATCAAGTCTATCGAAAAATAAATAATCTCTAAATACACCACTACAATTTAAATTTATTTTCTATTTATATAAAATAAACGTGTAAACTTTTTATAGTGATATTTGGATTTCTAAACATTCATTAAGTTGCTGCTTAAAAGAAATCATAACCAGCATTAGATTGTAGATAAATCGAGGACCTCATGCTGAAGTTGCGGAGGTTTCAATCTCAACTGCGTATATGTTTAACGTTTTGCTGTATGAAGCGATGATGAGGTCATTTTGTCAACCGTGTAAAATACTTGGTTAAATGCCACATGTTGCAATGATTCTTATGGCAAGACTTTTGAAATGTCGCTGGATCTCCATTGAATAAACGTATTTCTATTGAAGACCAAAGGAAAAAAAATCAAATTAGACCGATTGCAATCTCATTAAAATTTAAAAATTTTCTATTGAAATTATTTGAATAGCTGCCATTGATTAGAAATTAGGATCTTATAATTGATTTTTAATCTTTAACTTTGCCAAATTTTAATACGGCCAATGTTGTCAATCTTGAAGAAAAATTTATAAAATATTTTTGTACTAAAGTTTTTTTTCTAAAGGTTGTTTAATAGAAAATGTTTTAATTCATTTGAATTAGAGTTTATTAATTTAAAGAAAATTCATCAAACATGTAAAAAGATGAATAGAAGTATTTATTGTAAACTTTATATAAAAAAAGGAAATATCAAAGTTCTACTGAATAATTGCGATTGCATTAGCTACTTCTGAACATAGTTGATTTCAGGCTTTATTTTTGCAGTGATCATTTGAACATGTGTGTTTCGATTCTATTTAACTTTAAAACGAAGCCATATAATATTCTGAATATTTTTTTCTCTGGAAAACATACACTAAAACGAAAATCACTTTTATCGGCTATCATTTTTTATGGTTGAGTTACTATACTAATTTCAATGTGTTTGTCTAAGGATTGAATTGAATATAAAAATATTGTCACGAAGATGCAAAGAATAACAAGTCACAAAGTAATTACATCTAGTTTATTGACTTGAAGCAACTCGTAACATACAGGCGAAGAATTGATTCCATTGCTTGTGGAACTCAGAATTCATACATTTACAGAATAATATAGAATTATAAAGGTTATAGAAAGTTCTAGAACAATTACAAATGAATAATACGAAATAAAAATTAATGTTCAACCTTTGAATGAATACGTCATGGATGGGATTCGAACCCACGGCCTTGTGCTTTCCACTTTCGCACTTTATATCTGAGTGACAGTGACTATTTGCTGAGCTTTCTCATGCGACAATATTTACTTATTTACAAGGAATTTATCTTTTCTTCCATCTTACTGGGACTTTTTCTATTGTGCGATGCAAATGCTGTATGATATGATTGTTAACGGATGACCCAAGCGGGTTGAAGAAAGGAGCAATATTAAGAATTTTGAATTTTTTATTAACAAATGTGCATTTTAGCTCAGTTAAACTTTGCTTGATGATAAATGAAATCTCCATTCAACGACAAGACAATTTTGGCGTAGGCTGAAGTCGATTACTATACGACACATTTCTTTTATTTTATTTTATCCCTTATACGAAAGTAAAATTCTAACATCAACGAACCAATCACAAGAAATAACGAAAATCTTGTCAGTTAATGACGCAGAAAAGAATGCAGTGCTGTTTTTTGTATTAAGAATGGAAAACTGTCGACTTGTTGAAAGTTTGTTCATATTATGAACTCTTAGTAAATCTTCATAAGATGTCTTCCGCATGATATTTTTTTAAACACCGTAGAAAAGTAATTTTCCGTTAAAGATAATAACTTAGGGCATGGTTATATAATTTATATTTTCAATAACGAATGTATTTGAGTTGATTTACCTTTAATTTTATTTAACATTTACAAAAATAAGAGTTCATAGAATGAACAAAAATTCTACACTTGTTTGGGAATCTTGTGTTGTTTTGTGCAAAGTTTACGTTTGTACACGGTTTGTGTTTTTACACAAAATTCATCTAGCAGTTGATGAGCACTGCGTACATTTGTTTTGAAACAATGTTTAGTTTTCTGGTCATTACCAACAGAGCGTTATGTCTCATAAACTTTTTTCATGTTATTAAGGACTGATATTAGCAGATGTATGCTGTATACAGAATCCTAATCCTGTTTTATGAAAACACTTGTCTTTTCTAGTCCTAATCAAAAATTGGTTATAAAGGTCCAAATGTGAAACTGCGTCATATATTATCTTGGACATCCATGGAATATTTTTTTCTTTGTCAAGGTAAGAGGCACAAGTACTACTTGTTTAGAGAAAACTAGGGAAAGTAAATCCAAGATTATATTCTCTGAATTTGAAACAGATTTTAATTGGTGCCTGTCGTCTATGTTTAACCTTTGGTTACATGCTTTGTCGCCAGAATTGGCATTCCAGTTTGAAAAATCATTTTAATAATGTATTTTTTTACTTCCTGATGACTGAAAATTTATTTTTAAAGAAATGATGAATTACATTATTTTTATGTTTATATAATATTTTATTTGAATTTATATGCCATATTCACTATAGCACTTCAACTATGATTCTTTTCCTGCAAGATTAGTTTTTAATCATTATTTTACGATATTACTATTTTCTGTAGAAAACCTTTTATTGGTCATATGCTGAAACCCTATAATTTTACTTTTTATGACCATACCCATTTAGAGACAGCCAGAAATTTGTGTTATCAAATCCACACCACTCATAGAATGTAGACATTTGACAATTTCCAATTTGACTTATTCAAAACTAATTACAACTAAGTAATGAAGAATTGGATATTAATCCCTAGCTACAGTGATAAGTCAGCCACCATGTATAATGTATAATTAGTTAGAATTTCTTTTATTAAATCTATGACTGGAAATAGTATCAGGAAAAAATTCAGTGTTTTAAGTAATTAAGTTAAGTTAAGTAATCTTTCAAGGGAATATTTCTTCTGATGAACGTTTCTAAAATCATATGTAAGTGACAGTTCAATGATCCATCCAGATATCATGCATAATTCAACTATATTAGATCCATCAGCAATACTTTTTGAGTCATTTACACACCTTCGTCAATCATTAACACAGCTTCGTCCTAACCGTCCTCAGTTGTAACTCTAAAACAGTATACCCCTTTCTAAAAGCTCATTGTCAACAAAAAAGTTCCTAAAATTTAATGAAAGGTTAACTTAAACTGCCTAATCCCTTTCAGCTGCAACTGGTGTATATGCAGAATTTAACATATTGCCCACGATTCTTTTTAATTTTAAAACCATGCTTTTCAGTGGATGCATAAGTATTAAAAATTCACATAAACATATTCAACGCAATATTATTTCGTATTAGGTAAGTGAATCCTCTTTTACATAGGTTATTATAGAAAGAACCATTCTAACATTAGATTTAAAATTTTAATCTTGCAAGATTCTGTTAGTAAAAATTAATAAACATCAGAATAAAATTGTAAATAAGAAATGCCCCAAAAATTTAAAGAAAAGGCAAAGATTTGTATTAAAAAGAGCATTGCTGCTTAAACTTAAAAAAAGAATAAGCATTGGTGAAGATTAATTGTGAAAATTATCATAGAGATATTTCTAACAGTTTAATAAAGATGTCTTCATTCATTAAATTGTATTAAAAGTATTTTAATAGGCATGAACTTTTCATAATTTTATGGTCTCTTAAAATAATATTTTATCTATAAATCTGCATTTTTCACCAAAAAACTACTTTATTCTTTTATGCAGTAAAAACTACTCTCTCATTTATATTTGTTCCCATAATAAGTCGTAATGAAATTTGAGCTATTTTTCATGAAATATTCAACACATTCTTATACATTTGACGAATTTTTTAATAAAAGTAGTGATGAGAAAATTGCAAAATTTGTCTTTTAAAATATGTAATAAATGCGAAATGTAACTGCGTTTAAATTAACATTCACAGCAGAATAAAGAATTTACAATTGAATCCAATAAAAATTATATTCGGAAACGCGTTCAAAGGTACATTACTTCCGTATTTCAAGATTGATTAAAAATTCAATCCTCAATAAGATAATAGATGGCGTCCTTTACATTGCAATGCCAACCAAATATTAATAGCCAGAGGATTTATTATCAAAAACAGTCAACGAGGGCGCTGCGAATGCTTAACGAATTCCGGGTTCTCAGGACCAGATACTGCTTTCAAGTAACCTCGATTCAACTTATTCTTTTCTGAGTCATGAACAGAGGAATATTTAATACGTTGGGAAACGATCGCAGCGCCACTTAATGATCAGGGTGACAAATCAATGACTATAAACACTGGATATAAAAAGTAATAACAAGTAATTTTCTAATCACGATAATTTGATTTTCAGCAAAGTTTATTTAAGTCGAAGATCCAATTATTTATACAAAGTTTCATGAAATCAGATATTTTAAATTTTATACATGTTTCAATTTAAACTCCTTGTTTGAAAGATAAAAATGCTAATCCATAGTCAACATTTCTTTCTAAAAAATATAATGCTTTCTAAAAAAATTATAATACTTTCTAAAAAAATTATAATGCTTTCTTAAAAAATTATAATGCTAAAATTATAATGGAATTGCTGTGACATATTAAAATGTCATTATGTAGTAGAATTGTACCATATTTTTCACATTTTTTTTTATTATTATTAAAGCTGTGCTTTTCAGTGCATGCATCAGGAATAAATAAATAAATAAAATACGTTCAACAAATTGTGCTATAAATTCAATCTATTTGATTTGCTATTTCTGTTTTGCGCAATCAATTTTATACTTTAATACGTTATGTTGAGTTAAATATCATATTAATTCTAGATATAAAATATTTTGAGCATAAGCAAATCTAATAGTATGTTTACTTTTAATCTTACTTTAAGTAAACACTAATAACACAAAATTCTCCATAAGATATTTTACGATATTCATATTATTTGGGAATATCGAAGAACATGCTTGAGATATTGTACAGGTAGATTTTGCTAAAGTAATAGATGCTATTTAATATTTAGATAGATTCACAAAACGATAGATAGAACACAAAACGTTATGGAAGTTAGGAAAAGTAAAAAAAAAAAAAAAACTGAAAATTTTTTTATTTAAAAGTTTAGAACAAAATAACTTGCTATTTTTATAAATTGTAATTTCAGTGTTTCGATTTTGTTCGATTTTGTAAAATTTTAACAATCATCCTTTTCTGAAATAAGATTTCAAACATGTGGTACTTGAAATGCATATTTATTACTCAATGCGCAAAGAAAATTAAAATTGAAATTAGATAATTTTTCCATATCTGAAAAGACAGGTAAAAACAACAGTCCAGAAAATGTTTCCTCAATAAAATAGATGATAATAATCTCTTAACATGTAAAACTAAAAATCATGTGGTCAAAAATGCCCATTATTCTTAATAATCATTCTCTCACAATTTAGAAATTAAAATCTTCTCTAAAAAAGATATTCCTTAATTAAAATATATTTAATTCAAGATGCATTTCATTTATAATCAATTGAAATAATGTAATTGATAGTAACAATTTTTTGTAGTCATAATTTACATTCAAAACGTAATATAATATAATCCTGCATTTTCCACCGTTCATAACATTTTCATATCGTTTCCTATATTTTGTCGGCTTTGATGTTTAGTTTACGTATATAAAATTAAAAAATACACGTATACAGCAGGATATGTTTTTTGAACTCCACCATCAAAATTACATGAGGGTGGGAAAGCATTCTTCTTTTATATCTATTTTTTGGGTAATTATGAGAGGCCAGAAAAAAATTCTGTAGGCTAATAAATAATCGTGGATATGCATGCACTACATTATAAAGAACTGAATGCTAATTTACCACTTTAATTAAATAAAGTACTTTTATATATACGCAAATTGTGCTTTTTTTTTCAGCTTGAAATCTATGTCTGGTCTGTTAGGTATAAATAAATTGTCGTTCGCAATGTGTAAGAGCGACAAATGTTTTTCAAAGGAAAAATTTAAATGTCAAACAATTGCATGAGTAACTATAGAAGGCGAACTAATTCAACCGCAAGTGTTAGCTTGTGCCGTATTGAATTGTATATAAACAAAGACATTTTTATTCTGTAAGATCCTTTTATATTTACCGTTCAAGAATTCAAAGTATTTAGGTAGATTCGTTTTCGCGGATCTAGAAATACTCCCCCCCCCCAAAAAAAAAATAATAAAATAAAACACTTATTTTGGTTGGGAAGAAAATAATGAAATTAGGTGAAATTGAACTTGTTGATACAATTATTATACTAAATGAGAATAGATGGCTCTGTTTCGGAAAAATTACGGATAGATAACCTTAACGTCGGCTATTTATAACAGGATAAATATTGCCAGTATTGAAGAAAAAATTATAAATTTCTTTTGCCCATTCTTTCTTTTGTTACCTAAAAATTATTTTCATGTATTTGAATTAAAGTTTATTAGCCTGAAGAAAATTCCTGAAATAAATAACGAAAGAGCAGAATATTTTTAACAATATTTGTAACAAAAAAATGAAATGAAATTTCAAGAGTTCCAGAAAAAAATTGCTTTGGTATTCGCTACTTTTGATTGTATTTTATTTTATTATATATCTTGGAAAGAAGAATTGCATCATGTATGGATTAATTTTATTGATATGCCAAACAATTTTCTAATTTTTTTTTATTGAAAATATAATTAAAATCGAAAATCACTTCGATCAGCAGTTATTAGTTATGGTTGTATGACTTGGCTCGATTTCAGATTGTTTGTCTAAGTTTTGAATTGAATTTTAAATTATTACCTTAATGATAACTCATCTATCTTTGTTTTCCAATACATCGAAGGGTATTTTGTACTCTGTAATAAAAAAAATTCAAATATATGACTATTAAAGATGATACAAACGGATCGAAACAAAGAGCAGGATGTTGCATCCTCAATTCTATTTTATAATAATGTCCCTTACTCTTTTGATTATAAGTAAAGTCTCACATTATTGAATTGGACATTTTGCCGTCGTGTGACAGTTAATTTAATATATACGATGCATTTATTAGTTTTTTCTTCCCGTGAGTGAAAATTAAACAATTCTAATGTCGACAAAGACAATCTCGAAAAACCACGGAACAGTCAAATAAAGATACAAAAAACTTTCAGTAACTTTAAAGTTTTAATGAACATTCCAAATAGATATTTTCCAATTAATTTGCAGAGTAATAGTTATTACTGAAATTTCTTAAAAGTTTTAGAACACATTTTTTATGTACCCAATATTAAGATTATTTTTGCGATTCAGATACTTTTCAGGGCCGATTCTATTTTTCAGTATTTTTATTTTTGCAATAGAGTCTTAAAGATATTATGCTTTGGTAATTATTTCCCATTCCATTGGATATGATATTTAATGTGTTCTCAGAATAAAAAATAATTAAAAATTATTTAGATTAGTGATTTTGCTGATACTAATTAGCACACCTTTAATTTCAATTTTATTTCTCTTTAGTGAGTTCAGAAAATTTATTCAATATATATATATATATATATATATATATATATATATATATATATATATATATATATATATATATATATATATATGTATATATATATTGCATTAGCACCACTATAACTGAATACAAATTTTCTATATAAAAAATTAAATTGTTTAATAAGTGTATCAAGGAATTCATCATTTCCTAATTTGTTCGCTGTTCCAGAAAAATAAGAACAGCGTAATTGTCTTGAACATCGATATAGTTATACAGAATTCAGATAGGAGGTATGTGTGTTTAGACTTTGAAGCTTGAGTTCATTTTGCTACAACTTTTCTGTCCGAGAAGGAATGTAGCGGTCAATATTTGAAAACGTTTCGAAGTGCATGATTAGGTAATGTTTGTTTCAGCAGTAGTTGTTTGGAAATTATCTTCAACTCACAAACCTTTTATATATGCGGCTCGCCTTTTATTTGAAGTCCACAGTGCTCTTTCCCATGTATAGTGAAATCATAATTTTTTAAATTGCCGAATTGTAAATTTTTTCCGATGGGGCACGTTCATCTTAATGTTCAACTGCCACCGATGTGTTTCTACTGTAGCTTTCGTAGCTATTTATTGTATATATTCATATATATAAACAACCAGAGATCCAGCACTAGTTTTTATAAATTTTCCAATTTATTTACAGGCAAACAGTAGCACAACTTTTGTATCATTTAAAAGGAGGAAATCATTTTTATATACCCAATAGCAAGATTGTATTTGCAATTCGGATCTTTTAAAGAGTGGTTTTTGTTTTAGTTTTGTGTTTTTAAAGTAGAATTTTATTAAAATTTATCTTTTAACAATTATTTTCTATTTTGTACAGTATTTTATTTTTGAAGATTTCAAATAAGTTTTGATAAAAAATATGTTAACCAATTTACTCCTTTTAGTATATACTAATTAGCACACCTTACATTTAAATTTTATTTCTGTTTGGAGTATTGATCAGGTGTATTGAAAAATAAGTAATCAATATATATACATACGAGTATTACACTGAGCATCAAGCATCACTATAAGTAAACAAAATTCTTTTATATGACAAATCTAAAGAATTGTGTTTACGCAAAATGTTCAGCTGTTTTGTCTGATTAACTCGTTCCTCTTAAGAGATGAGAGTAGCATAAGTTTATCGAGAAATAAATCTGCTGTCAGGTATTAAGTGTTATAAGCGATTTACACTTCGCCATACATAGGGGTAATTCTTTAATTTTGCGCCATCTAAAGCAGTCATATGGGCGTATTGTGAAAACCATTGTTTCACTTTTGAAGAATCAAAAGATTTTAGGTAGAGTGCTTGATTAAGAAGAGACAAAATCAGATTCCTTAGAAATATTTCAGGTAAAAAATTAAAAATTGGAAGGCTTCTCACGGACAACTAAAAATTCCAATTCGAGCCAATTAAAAATTTACAACTTTTGTATTAGAAGTTTTAGGATGCATGCAATTACTTAGAAGATAAGGGGCCTATAAATGATGTTATACCTTCACTTGGCCTGTTTTTCTTAGTTGTAAGTTTTGAAGAAAAAATTATAAAATATTTTTTACACAGTATTTTATTCAATGTTTAGAAATTGATAAATTCACATGGACTAAAGTTTAATAGCTTAAAGAAAATTCATTTAATATATAATTAAAGAACAAAAATATTTATTATCAACTTTACTTAAATAAAAGATGAAATTTAAAAAATTCCGTTTGCATCAGATATTTTTGACTATGTTTTATTTTAATCTTTATCTTGGAAGTAAGAATGTGAGCATATTTGTTTTAATTTCATTTCAACTTGAAAATTAACACAGTTTCATTTTGCTAGACTATTATAAATTTCAATGTATTTCTGTCTTCGAAGGAGTTGTTGAGATGTGGTTTTTAGACAATCCATATCCATTTTTTTTTCAATTCATTTGGGGAGCAATTTTTTAGTTTCTGAATCTTGCCGATGTCTTGCAGACGTACTGAAATGCAAGGTAAAGTAACGTTTACTTTACTGCAGCAGTCAATGCCAATTGTGTTTTGATATTATCTCCTAGAAGCGAAACTTCAATAATTGCGTCTTGCATTTTTTTGGAGGTCTGCCATGCTAATTATCAATAAAGTGGAATCTTTATTTTTAAATCATCTGTACTACATTTCCAAATTGTATTGGCTATGGCGTTTCCTCCATGTAAATGCAAAAGCAACCGACGTGCTTCTGTTGAAATTTACTTTGCAAGTGTGTATTGAATATTTGAAATTCGACATATTTTCATAGCTATTTATTATTTATATTTTTGTATATATATTACCCAGAACTTTTTGTTTTTTGTTTTTGTTAACCATTTGAATGCAACTTTCTCAATTGATTTGGAGGCAAGTTAATTCCTGTCGTCTTCTATAAAAATAGGCAAAATCATTTTTGTATTCCCGACATTCAGATTGCGTCTGTAAACGTGATCCTTTTAAATAATGGCTCCTTTTTCTTTGTTTTTACTATTTGTAAAATATAGTTTTAATAAAATTTCATTTTCAATAAATAGTTTCCCTATATCCAATATGTTATTTATGTTCATCTCAGAATAAATTTTTAATTAAACAAAAATGTAGAGTCTTTGCTCTTACTTCTACATACAAATTAGTGTACATTGCATTGAAATTTTATAAAGGTTTTATGGTATTCGTCTAGTTTATTTAGTTTTTGTATTTCTGAATTCATCTGCAAGTGACAGTTCAATGATCCATCCTGATATCATGCATAATTCCACTATATTAGATCCATCAGCAATGTTTTTTCAGTCATTTACACACCTTCGTCAATCATTAACACAGCTTCGTCCTAACCGTCCTCAGTTGTAACTCTAAAGCAATATACCCCTTTCTAAAAGCTCATTGTCAACAAAAAAGTTCCTAAAACTTAAATGAAAGGTTAACTTAAACTGCCTTATCCCTTTCAGCTGCAACTGGTGTATATGCAGATTTCTACATATTGCCCACGATTCTTTTTAATTTTAAAACCATGCTTTTCAGTGGATGCATAAGTATTAAAAATTCACATAAACATATTTAACGCAATATTCTTCCGTATTAGGTAAGTGAATCCTCTTTTACATAGGTTATTATAGAAAATAAAGTGAGGTTTCCATATAAGTTTATTGTCTAAAATAACGCCTAAATATTTTCATTCCTTAGACACGGGATAGTTTGATATTTAATTTTAACGGGGCGAAAATTCTTGTAAACCTGATTTTCGGTGAACATAATTGCTTCTGCCTTACTCGGATTAATTTCAATTTTCCATTTAGTGAACCAGTCTTCAAGTGTCTTAAGATGTCTTGTAAGTGCTATTGAGATGAAATTTGGATTTTTATTTCTGGCTAGTATTGCAGTGTCGTCGGCATACATGCAGAGCATAGTATTAAAATGTTTTGGAATATCCATGATGTAGATAGAAAAAAAAAGGATAGGACCAATTTTGGAGCCTTGGGCAACGCCTGCTTTAAAATGTTTCAAGTCTCAAAGATTACTGGTAACGCGAGCACAAAAGAATCTGTTGTTTAAATAGGAGATAATAATTTTGATAATGTAATGAGGGATATTATAAATAATAAGCTTGTAAGTAAGGCCACTTGCCAAACACTGTCAAAGGTTTTCTGAATGTCTAGGAAAACAGCGGCAGACTTTTGATTATTAGCAAAACCGTCTTCGACATATTCAACTATCCTGACATATACAAGTATTAGTATATATTCAAGTATTTCACTATCAAGCACCACTATAATTAAATAAAAAAATTTTATATGAAAAATATAACCGATATTCTATGATAGAAATTCATAAATGATTTTTTTTTGTAATTAATTTGCTGATTTAAAGAAAAGAGTAGCATAAGTTCAACAAGACTAGTTTTGATTTCGGAAGTTGGGGTTATACAGTTTTCTTGGTTTGAAGTGAAAGGGCGTTGTTGTTTAATCTTGCGCTGCATAAAACAATATTTTGATCATATTGTAATAACGATATTTTCACAGTTCAAGAATAAAAAAAATTAAGTACATTGTTCTTTGGAGGAATAGATATAGGAATGGTTGTCACAGACGACGTTTTAAAAGGAGATGGATTTCTGTAAAGTTCTCATAATTTAGTTGATTACAAAAAAATCGTCTTAGGGACGCATTAAAATTTACACCTTTCATATTAAAAGATTTCGGATAGCTGCAGTTGCTTAGAAGTTAGGGATCTATAAATTATTTTTAACTCTTCATTTTACCTAATTTTCATATGATCAATGTTGTCAGTTTTCAAGAAAAAAAATGAAAAATATTTTTTACAAATGGTTTTTTCCCTTAAAAGAAGCGATTTGTTGTCAATTTTACTTCAAGAAAAGACCAAATATAAAAATTTCCAGGAAACATTGCGCTTATATTAGCTATTTTTACTGTATTTTTTATTAATCTTTATCTTTTAAGGAAGAATATGATCATGGAGGAATGTGAACAGGCTTTGAATTACACATCAAAACATAGCCAAATTATTATTGCAAAATTTCCACGTGATAATATACAGATGAGTTAAAATCTGATTGATAAGTAATCATTATTTATGGTGAATTAATATTGGTAAATTACAATGTGTTTTTGACTCCGAAAGAGATATTCATGTGTAGTTTCCCGACGACCCATGTCCCTGTGCTTTATTTCATTTGCGACGTAATTTTCTTTTTTATTAATCTTGAAAATGCTTGTAGACGTTTCGAAATACATGACAGGGCAACATTTACCGCAGCAATCAATGTCAATTATGTTTTGTAATTATATTCAATTTGTGGAATTTCAATATCTGCATTTTGCAATTTTTTTGGAGGTCTACTACGTTGTTAGTCATGCATAGTAAAATCTTAATTTTTAATGGATGAAACCACATTTTCAAACTGTGTTCGATTAGTATGATCAACATGCATTTTTAAAGGAAACCGATACGTTTCTTCTGTAGATTTATTTGCAAACAAATAATCAAACATAACTTCAGGCAAATGCCGTTTGTATTCCATGTAATTCGACATGCTTACAAGGCTTTTTATTATAAATATGTATGTATATATAAACCAGAGCACAGACAACAAATTTTTTAAATTTCGGTTAACCTTCTTCTCTGATAGAACTTCTCTGATATAATTGCTGGCAAATTATAGTATAACAATTTTAGAAAAAAAGGGCTGGATTATTTTTTTTTGTACCTGTTATTAATCTTATCTTTGAGATTAAGATTCAAATTAATAAAAGTAATTTAATGTTTCAGATTTTAAGACTTTTTTTGCAATTCAGATATTTTTAAAGACTGGTTCCTTATTTTAATATTTGTATTTCTCAAACAGAGTGCTATTAAAAATTATCTTTCAATAAATGTTTTCCATTTTGTCCAATATGTTTCTTATGATCCTCTCAGAATAACGTTTTAAAAAAATGAAAACTTTAGGCGATTTACTCTAATTACGCTAAATTAATTAGCAGATCGTAAAATTAAATTTTATTATTATTAATTTCATCAAGTCTATCGAAAAATAAATAATCTCTAAATACACCACTACAATTTAAATTTATTTTCTATTTATATAAAATAAACGTGTAAACTTTTTATAGTGATATTTGGATTTCTAAACATTCATTAAGTTGCTGCTTAAAAGAAATCATAACCAGCATTAGATTGTAGATAAATCGAGGACCTCATGCTGAAGTTGCGGAGGTTTCAATCTCAACTGCGTATATGTTTAACGTTTTGCTGTATGAAGCGATGATGAGGTCATTTTGTCAACCGTGTAAAATACTTGGTTAAATGCCACATGTTGCAATGATTCTTATGGCAAGACTTTTGAAATGTCGCTGGATCTCCATTGAATAAACGTATTTCTATTGAAGACCAAAGGAAAAAAAATCAAATTAGACCGATTGCAATCTCATTAAAATTTAAAAATTTTCTATTGAAATTATTTGAATAGCTGCCATTGATTAGAAATTAGGATCTTATAATTGATTTTTAATCTTTAACTTTGCCAAATTTTAATACGGCCAATGTTGTCAATCTTGAAGAAAAATTTATAAAATATTTTTGTACTAAAGTTTTTTTTCTAAAGGTTGTTTAATAGAAAATGTTTTAATTCATTTGAATTAGAGTTTATTAATTTAAAGAAAATTCATCAAACATGTAAAAAGATGAATAGAAGTATTTATTGTAAACTTTATATAAAAAAAGGAAATATCAAAGTTCTACTGAATAATTGCGATTGCATTAGCTACTTCTGAACATAGTTGATTTCAGGCTTTATTTTTGCAGTGATCATTTGAACATGTGTGTTTCGATTCTATTTAACTTTAAAACGAAGCCATATAATATTCTGAATATTTTTTTCTCTGGAAAACATACACTAAAACGAAAATCACTTTTATCGGCTATCATTTTTTATGGTTGAGTTACTATACTAATTTCAATGTGTTTGTCTAAGGATTGAATTGAATATAAAAATATTGTCACGAAGATGCAAAGAATAACAAGTCACAAAGTAATTACATCTAGTTTATTGACTTGAAGCAACTCGTAACATACAGGCGAAGAATTGATTCCATTGCTTGTGGAACTCAGAATTCATACATTTACAGAATAATATAGAATTATAAAGGTTATAGAAAGTTCTAGAACAATTACAAATGAATAATACGAAATAAAAATTAATGTTCAACCTTTGAATGAATACGTCATGGATGGGATTCGAACCCACGGCCTTGTGCTTTCCACTTTCGCACTTTATATCTGAGTGACAGTGACTATTTGCTGAGCTTTCTCATGCGACAATATTTACTTATTTACAAGGAATTTATCTTTTCTTCCATCTTACTGGGACTTTTTCTATTGTGCGATGCAAATGCTGTATGATATGATTGTTAACGGATGACCCAAGCGGGTTGAAGAAAGGAGCAATATTAAGAATTTTGAATTTTTTATTAACAAATGTGCATTTTAGCTCAGTTAAACTTTGCTTGATGATAAATGAAATCTCCATTCAACGACAAGACAATTTTGGCGTAGGCTGAAGTCGATTACTATACGACACATTTCTTTTATTTTATTTTATCCCTTATACGAAAGTAAAATTCTAACATCAACGAACCAATCACAAGAAATAACGAAAATCTTGTCAGTTAATGACGCAGAAAAGAATGCAGTGCTGTTTTTTGTATTAAGAATGGAAAACTGTCGACTTGTTGAAAGTTTGTTCATATTATGAACTCTTAGTAAATCTTCATAAGATGTCTTCCGCATGATATTTTTTTAAACACCGTAGAAAAGTAATTTTCCGTTAAAGATAATAACTTAGGGCATGGTTATATAATTTATATTTTCAATAACGAATGTATTTGAGTTGATTTACCTTTAATTTTATTTAACATTTACAAAAATAAGAGTTCATAGAATGAACAAAAATTCTACACTTGTTTGGGAATCTTGTGTTGTTTTGTGCAAAGTTTACGTTTGTACACGGTTTGTGTTTTTACACAAAATTCATCTAGCAGTTGATGAGCACTGCGTACATTTGTTTTGAAACAATGTTTAGTTTTCTGGTCATTACCAACAGAGCGTTATGTCTCATAAACTTTTTTCATGTTATTAAGGACTGATATTAGCAGATGTATGCTGTATACAGAATCCTAATCCTGTTTTATGAAAACACTTGTCTTTTCTAGTCCTAATCAAAAATTGGTTATAAAGGTCCAAATGTGAAACTGCGTCATATATTATCTTGGACATCCATGGAATATTTTTTTCTTTGTCAAGGTAAGAGGCACAAGTACTACTTGTTTAGAGAAAACTAGGGAAAGTAAATCCAAGATTATATTCTCTGAATTTGAAACAGATTTTAATTGGTGCCTGTCGTCTATGTTTAACCTTTGGTTACATGCTTTGTCGCCAGAATTGGCATTCCAGTTTGAAAAATCATTTTAATAATGTATTTTTTTACTTCCTGATGACTGAAAATTTATTTTTAAAGAAATGATGAATTACATTATTTTTATGTTTATATAATATTTTATTTGAATTTATATGCCATATTCACTATAGCACTTCAACTATGATTCTTTTCCTGCAAGATTAGTTTTTAATCATTATTTTACGATATTACTATTTTCTGTAGAAAACCTTTTATTGGTCATATGCTGAAACCCTATAATTTTACTTTTTATGACCATACCCATTTAGAGACAGCCAGAAATTTGTGTTATCAAATCCACACCACTCATAGAATGTAGACATTTGACAATTTCCAATTTGACTTATTCAAAACTAATTACAACTAAGTAATGAAGAATTGGATATTAATCCCTAGCTACAGTGATAAGTCAGCCACCATGTATAATGTATAATTAGTTAGAATTTCTTTTATTAAATCTATGACTGGAAATAGTATCAGGAAAAAATTCAGTGTTTTAAGTAATTAAGTTAAGTTAAGTAATCTTTCAAGGGAATATTTCTTCTGATGAACGTTTCTAAAATCATATGTAAGTGACAGTTCAATGATCCATCCAGATATCATGCATAATTCAACTATATTAGATCCATCAGCAATACTTTTTGAGTCATTTACACACCTTCGTCAATCATTAACACAGCTTCGTCCTAACCGTCCTCAGTTGTAACTCTAAAACAGTATACCCCTTTCTAAAAGCTCATTGTCAACAAAAAAGTTCCTAAAATTTAATGAAAGGTTAACTTAAACTGCCTAATCCCTTTCAGCTGCAACTGGTGTATATGCAGAATTTAACATATTGCCCACGATTCTTTTTAATTTTAAAACCATGCTTTTCAGTGGATGCATAAGTATTAAAAATTCACATAAACATATTCAACGCAATATTATTTCGTATTAGGTAAGTGAATCCTCTTTTACATAGGTTATTATAGAAAGAACCATTCTAACATTAGATTTAAAATTTTAATCTTGCAAGATTCTGTTAGTAAAAATTAATAAACATCAGAATAAAATTGTAAATAAGAAATGCCCCAAAAATTTAAAGAAAAGGCAAAGATTTGTATTAAAAAGAGCATTGCTGCTTAAACTTAAAAAAAGAATAAGCATTGGTGAAGATTAATTGTGAAAATTATCATAGAGATATTTCTAACAGTTTAATAAAGATGTCTTCATTCATTAAATTGTATTAAAAGTATTTTAATAGGCATGAACTTTTCATAATTTTATGGTCTCTTAAAATAATATTTTATCTATAAATCTGCATTTTTCACCAAAAAACTACTTTATTCTTTTATGCAGTAAAAACTACTCTCTCATTTATATTTGTTCCCATAATAAGTCGTAATGAAATTTGAGCTATTTTTCATGAAATATTCAACACATTCTTATACATTTGACGAATTTTTTAATAAAAGTAGTGATGAGAAAATTGCAAAATTTGTCTTTTAAAATATGTAATAAATGCGAAATGTAACTGCGTTTAAATTAACATTCACAGCAGAATAAAGAATTTACAATTGAATCCAATAAAAATTATATTCGGAAACGCGTTCAAAGGTACATTACTTCCGTATTTCAAGATTGATTAAAAATTCAATCCTCAATAAGATAATAGATGGCGTCCTTTAGATTGCAATGCCAACCAAATATTAATAGCCAGAGGATTTATTATCAAAAACAGTCAACGAGGGCGCTGCGAATGCTTAACGAATTCCGGGTTCTCAGGACCAGATACTGCTTTCAAGTAACCTCGATTCAACTTATTCTTTTCTGAGTCATGAACAGAGGAATATTTAATACGTTGGGAAACGATCGCAGCGCCACTTAATGATCAGGGTGACAAATCAATGACTATAAACACTGGATATAAAAAGTAATAACAAGTAATTTTCTAATCACGATAATTTGATTTTCAGCAAAGTTTATTTAAGTCGAAGATCCAATTATTTATACAAAGTTTCATGAAATCAGATATTTTAAATTTTATACATGTTTCAATTTAAACTCCTTGTTTGAAAGATAAAAATGCTAATCCATAGTCAACATTTCTTTCTAAAAAATATAATGCTTTCTAAAAAAATTATAATACTTTCTAAAAAAATTATAATGCTTTCTTAAAAAATTATAATGCTAAAATTATAATGGAATTGCTGTGACATATTAAAATGTCATTATGTAGTAGAATTGTACCATATTTTTCACATTTTTTTTTATTATTATTAAAGCTGTGCTTTTCAGTGCATGCATCAGGAATAAATAAATAAATAAAATACGTTCAACAAATTGTGCTATAAATTCAATCTATTTGATTTGCTATTTCTGTTTTGCGCAATCAATTTTATACTTTAATACGTTATGTTGAGTTAAATATCATATTAATTCTAGATATAAAATATTTTGAGCATAAGCAAATCTAATAGTATGTTTACTTTTAATCTTACTTTAAGTAAACACTAATAACACAAAATTCTCCATAAGATATTTTACGATATTCATATTATTTGGGAATATCGAAGAACATGCTTGAGATATTGTACAGGTAGATTTTGCTAAAGTAATAGATGCTATTTAATATTTAGATAGATTCACAAAACGATAGATAGAACACAAAACGTTATGGAAGTTAGGAAAAGTAAAAAAAAAAAAAAACTGAAAATTTTTTTATTTAAAAGTTTAGAACAAAATAACTTGCTATTTTTATAAATTGTAATTTCAGTGTTTCGATTTTGTTCGATTTTGTAAAATTTTAACAATCATCCTTTTCTGAAATAAGATTTCAAACATGTGGTACTTGAAATGTATATTTATTACTCAATGCGCAAAGAAAATTAAAATTGAAATTAGATAATTTTTCCATATCTGAAAAGACAGGTAAAAACAACAGTCCAGAAAATGTTTCCTCAATAAAATAGATGATAATAATCTCTTAACATGTAAAACTAAAAATCATGTGGTCAAAAATGCCCATTATTCTTAATAATCATTCTCTCACAATTTAGAAATTAAAATCTTCTCTAAAAAAGATATTCCTTAATTAAAATATATTTAATTCAAGATGCATTTCATTTATAATCAATTGAAATAATGTAATTGATAGTAACAATTTTTTGTAGTCATAATTTACATTCAAAACGTAATATAATATAATCCTGCATTTTCCACCGTTCATAACATTTTCATATCGTTTCCTATATTTTGTCGGCTTTGATGTTTAGTTTACGTATATAAAATTAAAAAATACACGTAGACAGCAGGATATGTTTTTTGAACTCCACCATCAAAATTACATGAGGGTGGGAAAGCATTCTTCTTTTATATCTATTTTTTGGGTAATTATGAGAGGCCAGAAAAAAATTCTGTAGGCTAATAAATAATCGTGGATATGCATGCACTACATTATAAAGAACTGAATGCTAATTTACCACTTTAATTAAATAAAGTACTTTTATATATACGCAAATTGTGCTTTTTTTTTTTCAGCTTGAAATCTATGTCTGGTCTGTTAGGTATAAATAAATTGTCGTTCGCAATGTGTAAGAGCGACAAATGTTTTTCAAAGGAAAAATTTAAATGTCAAACAATTGCATGAGTAACTATAGAAGGCGAACTAATTCAACCGCAAGTGTTAGCTTGTGCCGTATTGAATTGTATATAAACAAAGACATTTTTATTCTGTAAGATCCTTTTATATTTACCGTTCAAGAATTCAAAGTATTTAGGTAGATTCGTTTTCGCGGATCTAGAAATACTCCCCCCCCCAAAAAAAAAATAATAAAATAAAACATTTTTATTTTGGTTGGGAAGAAAATAATGAAATTAGGTGAAATTGAACTTGTTGATACAATTATTATACTAAATGAGAATAGATGGCTCTGTTTCGGAAAAATTACGGATAGATAACCTTAACGTCGGCTATTTATAACAGGATAAATATTGCCAGTATTGAAGAAAAAATTATAAATTTCTTTTGCCCATTCTTTCTTTTGTTACCTAAAAATTATTTTCATGTATTTGAATTAAAGTTTATTAGCCTGAAGAAAATTCCTGAAATAAATAACGAAAGAGCAGAATATTTTTAACAATATTTGTAACAAAAAAATGAAATGAAATTTCAAGAGTTCCAGAAAAAAATTGCTTTGGTATTCGCTACTTTTGATTGTATTTTATTTTATTATATATCTTGGAAAGAAGAATTGCATCATGTATGGATTAATTTTATTGATATGCCAAACAATTTTCTAATTTTTTTTTATTGAAAATATAATTAAAATCGAAAATCACTTCGATCAGCAGTTATTAGTTATGGTTGTATGACTTGGCTCGATTTCAGATTGTTTGTCTAAGTTTTGAATTGAATTTTAAATTATTACCTTAATGATAACTCATCTATCTTTGTTTTCCAATACATCGAAGGGTATTTTGTACTCTGTAATAAAAAAAATTCAAATATATGACTATTAAAGATGATACAAACGGATCGAAACAAAGAGCAGGATGTTGCATCCTCAATTCTATTTTATAATAATGTCCCTTACTCTTTTGATTATAAGTAAAGTCTCACATTATTGAATTGGACATTTTGCCGTCGTGTGACAGTTAATTTAATATATACGATGCATTTATTAGTTTTTTCTTCCCGTGAGTGAAAATTAAACAATTCTAATGTCGACAAAGACAATCTCGAAAAACCACGGAACAGTAAATAAAGATACAAAAAACTTTCAGTAACTTTAAAGTTTTAATGAACATTCCAAATAGATATTTTCCAATTAATTTGCAGAGTAATAGTTATTACTGAAATTTCTTAAAAGTTTTAGAACACATTTTTTATGTACCCAATATTAAGATTATTTTTGCGATTCAGATACTTTTCAGGGCCGATTCTATTTTTCAGTATTTTTATTTTTGCAATAGAGTCTTAAAGATATTATGCTTCGGTAATAATTTCCCATTCCATTGGATATGATATTTAATGTGTTCTCAGAATAAAAAATAATTAAAAATTATTTAGATTAGTGATTTTGCTGATACTAATTAGCACACCTTTAATTTCAATTTTATTTCTCTTTAGAGAGTTCAGAAAATTTATTCAATATATATATATATATATATATATATACATGTATATATATATTGCATTAGCACCACTATAACTGAATACAAATTTTCTATATAAAAAATTAAATTGTTTAATAAGTGTATCAAGGAATTCATCATTTCATAATTTGTTCGATGTTCGAGAGAAATAAGAACAGCGTAATTGTCTTAAACAACGATATAATTATAGAGAATTCAGATAGGAGCTATGTGTGTTTAGACTTTGAAGCTTGAGTTCATTTATGCTACAACTTTTTTGTCCGAGAAGGAATGCAGCGGTCAATATTTGAAAACGTTTCGAAGTGCATGATTAGGTAATGTTTGTTTCAGCAGTAGTTGTTTGGAAATTATCTTCAACTCACAAACCTTTTATATATGCGGCCCGCCTTTTATTTGAAGTCCACAGTGCTCTTTCCCATGTATAGTGAAATCATAATTATTTAAATTACCGAATTGTAATTTTTTTCCGATGGGACACGTACACCTTAATGTTCAACTGCCACCGATGTCTTTCTACTGTAGCCTTCGTAGCTATTTATTTTATATATTCATATATATAAACAACCAGAGATCCAGCACTAGTTTTTATAAATTTTCCAATTTATTTACAGGCAAACAGTAGCACAACTTTTGTATCATTTAAACGGAGGAAATCATTTTTATATACCCAATATCAAGATTGTATTTGCAATTCGGATCTTTTAAAGAGTGGTTTTTGTTTTAGTTTTGTGTTTTTAAAGTAGAATTTTATTAAAATTTATCTTTTAACAATTATTTTCTATTTTGTACAGTATTTTATTTTTGAAGATTTCAAATAAGTTTTGATAAAAAATATGTTAACCAATTTACTCCTTTTAGTATATACTAATTAGCACACCTTACATTTAAATTTTATTTCTGTTTGGAGTATTGATCAGGTGTATTGAAAAATAAGTAATCAATATATATACATACGAGTATTACACTGAGCATCAAGCATCACTATAAGTAAACAAAATTCTTTTATATGACAAATCTAAAGAATTGTGTTTACGCAAAATGTTCAGCTGTTTTGTCTGATTAACTCGTTCCTCTTAAGAGATGAGAGTAGCATAAGTTTATCGAGAAATAAATCTGCTGTCAGGTATTAAGTGTTATAAGCGATTTACACTTCGCCATACATAGGGGTAATTCTTTAATTTTGCGCCATCTAAAGCAGTCATATGGGCGTATTGTGAAAACCATTGTTTCACTTTTGAAGAATCAAAAGATTTTAGGTAGAGTGCTTGATTAAGAAGAGACAAAATCAGATCCCTTAGAAATATTTCAGGTAAAAAATTAAGAATTGGAAGGCTTCTCACGGACAACTAAAAATTCCAATTCGAGCCAATTAAAAATTTACAACTTTTGTATTAGAAGTTTTAGGATGCATGCAATTACTTAGAAGATAAGGGGCCTATAAATGATGTTATACCTTCACTTGGCCTGTTTTTCTTAGTTGTAAGCTTTGAAGAAAAAAATTATAAAATATTTTTTACACAGTATTTTAATAAATGTTTAGAAATTGATTAATTCACATGGACTAAAGTTTAATAGCTTAAAGAAAATTCATTTAATATATAATTAAAGAACAAAAATATTTATTATCAACTTTACTTGAAAAAAAGATGAAATTTAAAAAATTCCGATTGCATCAGCTATTTTTGACTATGTTTTATTTTAATCTTTATCTTGGAAGTAAGAATGTGAGCATATTTGTTTTAATTTCATTTCAACTTGAAAATTAACACAGTTTCATTTTGCTAGACTATTATAAATTTCAATGTATTTCTGTCTTCGAAGGAGTTGTTGAGATGTGGTTTTTAGACAATCCATATCCATTTTTTTTTTCAATTCATTTGGGGAGCAATTTTTTAGTTTCTGAATCTTGCCGATGTCTTGCAGACGTACTGAAATGCAAGGTAAAGTAACGTTTACTTTACTGCAGCAGTCAATGCCAATTGTGTTTTGATATTATCTCCTAGAAGCGAAACTTCAATAATTGCGTCTTGCATTTTTTTGGAGGTCTGCCATGCTAATTATCAATAAAGTGGAATCTTTATTTTTAAATCATCTGTACTACATTTCCAAATTGTATTGGCTATGGCGTTTCCTCCATGTAAATGCAAAAGCAACCGACGTGCTTCTGTTGAAATTTACTTTGCAAGTGTGTATTGAATATTTGAAATTCGACATATTTTCATAGCTATTTATTATTTATATTTTTGTATATATATTACCCAGAACTTTTTGTTTTTTGTTTTTGTTAACCATTTGAATGCAACTTTCTCAATTGATTTGGAGGCAAGTTAATTCCTGTCGTCTTCTATAAAAATAGGCAAAATCATTTTTGTATTCCCGACATTCAGATTGCGTCTGTAAACGTGATCCTTTTAAATAATGGCTCCTTTTTCTTTGTTTTTACTATTTGTAAAATATAGTTTTAATAAAATTTCATTTTCAATAAATAGTTTCCCTATATCCAATATGTTATTTATGTTCATCTCAGAATAAATTTTTAATTAAACAAAAATGTAGAGTCTTTGCTCTTACTTCTACATACAAATTAGTGTACATTGCATTGAAATTTTATAAAGGTTTTATGGTATTCGTCTAGTTTATTTAGTTTTTGTATTTCTGAATTCATCTGCAAGTGACAGTTCAATGATCCATCCTGATATCATGCATAATTCCACTATATTAGATCCATCAGCAATGTTTTTTCAGTCATTTACACACCTTCGTCAATCATTAACACAGCTTCGTCCTAACCGTCCTCAGTTGTAACTCTAAAGCAATATACCCCTTTCTAAAAGCTCATTGTCAACAAAAAAGTTCCTAAAACTTAAATGAAAGGTTAACTTAAACTGCCTTATCCCTTTCAGCTGCAACTGGTGTATATGCAGATTTCTACATATTGCCCACGATTCTTTTTAATTTTAAAACCATGCTTTTCAGTGGACGCATAAGTATTAAAAATTCACATAAACATATTCAACGCAATATTCTTCCGTATTAGGTAAGTGAATCCTCTTTTACATAGGTTATTATAGAAAATAAAGTGAGGTTTCCATATAAGTTTATTGTCTAAAATAACGCCTAAATATTTTCATTCCTTAGACACGGGATAGTTTGATATTTAATTTTAACGGGGCGAAAATTCTTGTAAACCTGATTTTCGGTGAACATAATTGCTTCAGCCTTACTCGGATTAATTTCAATTTTCCATTTAGTGAACCAGTCTTCAAGTGTCTTAAGATGTCTTGTAAGTGCTATTGAGATGAAATTTGGATTTTTATTTCTGGCTAGTATTGCAGTGTCGTCGGCATACATGCAGAGCATAGTATTAAAATGTTTTGGAATATCCATGATGTAGATAGAAAAAAAAAAAGGATAGGACCAATTTTGGAGCCTTGGGCAACGCCTGCTTTAAAATGTTTCAAGTCTCAAAGATTACTGGTAACGCGAGCACAAAAGAATCTGTTGTTTAAATAGGAGATAATAATTTTGATAATGTAATGAGGGATATTATAAATAATAAGCTTGTAAGTAAGGCCACTTGCCAAACACTGTCAAAGGTTTTCTGAATGTCTAGGAAAACAGCGGCAGACTTTTGATTATTAGCAAAACCGTCTTCGACATATTCAACTATCCTGACATATACAAGTATTAGTATATATTCAAGTATTTCACTATCAAGCACCACTATAATTAAATAAAAAAATTTTATATGAAAAATATAACCGATATTCTATGATAGAAATTCATAAATGATTTTTTTTTGTAATTAATTTGCTGATTTAAAGAAAAGAGTAGCATAAGTTCAACAAGACTAGTTTTGATTTCGGAAGTTGGGGTTATACAGTTTTCTTGGTTTGAAGTGAAAGGGCGTTGTTGTTTAATCTTGCGCTGCATAAAACAATATTTTGATCATATTGTAATAACGATATTTTCACAGTTCAAGAATAAAAAAAATTAAGTACATTGTTCTTTGGAGGAATAGATATAGGAATGGTTGTCACAGACGACGTTTTAAAAGGAGATGGATTTCTGTAAAGTTCTCATAATTTAGTTGATTACAAAAAAATCGTCTTAGGGACGCATTAAAATTTACACCTTTCATATTAAAAGATTTCGGATAGCTGCAGTTGCTTAGAAGTTAGGGATCTATAAATTATTTTTAACTCTTCATTTTACCTAATTTTCATATGATCAATGTTGTCAGTTTTCAAGAAAAAAAATGAAAAATATTTTTTACAAATGGTTTTTTCCCTTAAAAGAAGCGATTTGTTGTCAATTTTACTTCAAGAAAAGACCAAATATAAAAATTTCCAGGAAACAGTTGCGCTTATATTAGCTATTTTTACTGTATTTTTTATTAATCTTTATCTTTTAAGGAAGAATATGATCATGGAGGAATGTGAACAGGCTTTGAATTACACATCAAAACATAGCCAAATTATTATTGCAAAATTTCCACGTGATAATATACAGATGAGTTAAAATCTGATTGATAAGTAATCATTATTTATGGTGAATTAATATTGGTAAATTACAATGTGTTTTTGACTCCGAAAGAGATATTCATGTGTAGTTTCCCGACGACCCATGTCCCTGTGCTTTATTTCATTTGCGACGTAATTTTCTTTTTTATTAATCTTGAAAATGCTTGTAGACGTTTCGAAATACATGACAGGGCAACATTTACCGCAGCAATCAATGTCAATTATGTTTTGTAATTATATTCAATTTGTGGAATTTCAATATCTGCATTTTGCAATTTTTTTGGAGGTCTACTACGTTGTTAGTCATGCATAGTAAAATCTTAATTTTTAATGGATGAAACCACATTTTCAAACTGTGTTCGATTAGTATGATCAACATGCATTTTTAAAGGAAACCGATACGTTTCTTCTGTAGATTTATTTGCAAACAAATAATCAAACATAACTTCAGGCAAATGCCGTTTGTATTCCATGTAATTCGACATGCTTAAAAGGCTTTTTATTATAAATATGTATGTATATATAAACCAGAGCACAGACAACAAATTTTTTAAATTTCGGTTAACCTTCTTCTCTGATATAATTGCTGGCAAATTATAGTATAACAATTTTTTAAAAAAAAGGGCTGGATTATTTTTTTTTGTACCTGTTATTAATCTTATCTTTGAGATTAAGATTCAAATTAATAAAAGTAATTTAATGTTTCAGATTTTAAGACTTTTTTTGCAATTCAGATATTTTTAAAGACTGTTTCCATATTTTAATATTTGCATTTCTCAAACAGAGTGCTATTAAAAGTTATCTTTCAATAAATGTTTTCCATTTTGTCCAATATGTTTCTTATGATCCTCTCAGAATAAAGTTTTAAAAAAATGAAAACTTTAGGCGATTTACTCTAATTGCGCTATATTAATTAGCAGATCGTAAAATTAAATTTTATTATTATTTTCATCAAGTCTATCGAAAAATAAATAATCTCTAAATACACCACTAAAATTAAATTTATTTTCTATTTATATAAAATAAACGTGTAAACTTTTTATAGTGATATTTGGATTTCTAAACATTCATTAAGTTGCTGCTTAAAAGAAATCATAAGCAGCATTAGATTGTAGATAAACAGAGGAACTCATGCTGAAATTGCGGAGGTTTGAATCTCAACTGCGTATAAGTTTAACGTTTTGCTGTATGAAGCATTCATAAGGTCATTTTGTCAACTGTGTAAAATACTTGGTTACATGCCACATGTTGCAATGATTCTTATGGCAAGACTTTTGAAATGTCGCTGGATCTCCATTGAATAAACGTATTTCTATTGAAGACCAAAGGAAAAAAAAATCAAATTAGACCGATTGCAATCTCATTAAAATTTAAAAATTTTCTATTGAAATTTTTTGAATAGCTGCTATTGATTAGAAATTAGGATCTTATAATTGATTTTTAATCTTCAACTTTGCCAAATTTTAATACGGCCAATGTTGTCAATCTTGAAGAAAAATTTATAAAATACTTTTGTACTAAAGTTTTCTTTCTAAAGGTTGTTTAATAGAAAATGTTTTAATTCATTTGAACTAAAGTTTATTAATTTAAAGAAAATTCATCAAACATGTAAAAAGATGAATAGAAGTATTTATTGTAAACTTTATATAAAAAAAGGAAATATCAAAGTTCTACTGAATAATTGCGATTGCATTAGATACTTCTGAACATAATTGATTTCAAGCTTTATTTTTGCAGTGATCATTTGAATATGTGTGTTTCGATTCTATTTAACTTTAAAACGAAGCCATATAATATTCTGAATAATTTTTTCTCTGGAAAACATACACTAAAACGAAAATCACTTTTATCGGCTATCATTTTTTATGGTTGAATTACTATACTAAATTTCAATGTGTTTGTCTAAGGATTGAATTGAATATAAAAATATTGTCACGAAGATGCAAAGAATAACAAGTCACAAAGTAATTACATCTAGTTTATTGACTTGAAGCAACTCGTAACATACAGGCGAAGAATTGATTCCATTGCTTGTGGAACTCAGAATTCATACATTTACAGAATAATCTAGAATTATAAAGGTTATAGAAAGTTCTAGAACATTTACAAATGAATAATACGAAATAAAAATTAATGTTCAACCTTTGAATGAATACGTCATTGATGGGATTCGAACCCACGGCCTAGTGCTTTCCGCACGCGCACTTTATATTTGAGTGAAAGTGACTATTTGCTGAGCTTTCTTTTGTGACAATATTTACTTATTTACAAAGAATTTATCTTTTCTTCCATCTTACTGGGACTTTTTCTATTGTGCGATGCAAATGCTGAAGGATATGATTTTTAACAGATGACCCAAGCGGGTTGAAGAAAGGAGCAATATTAAGAATTTTGAATTTTTTATTAAAAAATGTGCATTTTAGCTCAGTTAAACTTTGCTTGATGATAAATGAAATCTCCATTCAACGACAAGACAATTTTGGCGTAGGCTGTAGTTGATTACTATACGACACATTTCTTTTATTTTATTTTATCCCTTATACGAAAGTAAAATTCTAACATCAACGAACCAATCTCAAGAAATAACGAAAATCTTGTCAGTTAATGACACAAAAAAGAATGCAGTGCTGTTTTTTGTATTAAGAATGGAAAACTGGCGACTTGTTGAAAGTTTGTTCATATTATGAACTCTTAGTAACTCTTCATAAGATGTCTTCCGCATGATATTTTTTTAAAACTCCGTAGAAAAGTAATTTTCCGTTAAAGATAATAACATAGGGCATGGTTATATAATTTATATTTTCAATAACGAATATATTTGAGTTGATTTACCTTTAATTTTATTTAACATTTACAAAAATAAGAGTTCATAGAATGAACAAAAATTCTACACTTGTTTGGGAATCTTGTGTTGTTTTGTGCAAAGTTTACGTTTGTACACGGTTTGTGTTTTTACACAAAATTCATCTAGCAGTTGATGAGCACTGCGTACATTTGTTTTGAAACAATGTTTAGTTTTCTGGTCATTACCAACAGAGCGTTATGTCTCATAAACTTTTTTCATGTTATTAAGGACTGATATTAGCAGATGTATGCTGTATACAGAATCCTAATCCTGTTTTATGAAAACACATGTCTTTTCTAGTCCTAATCAAAAATTGGTTATAAAGGTCCAAATGTGAAACTGCGTCATATATTATCTTGGACCTCCATGGAATATTTTTTCTTTGTCAAGATAAGAGGCACAAGTACTACTTGTTTAGAGAAAACTGGGGAAAGTAAATCCAAGATTATATTCTCTGAATTTGAAACAGATTTTAATTGGTGCCTGTCGTCTATGTTTAACCTTTGGTTACATGCTTTGTCACCAGAATTGGCATTCCAGTTTGAAAAATCATTGTAATAATGTATTATTTTATTTCCTGATGACTGAAAATTTTTTTTTAAAGAAATGATGAATTACATTATTTTTATGTTTTTATAATATTTTATTTGAATTTATATGCCATATTCACTATAGCACTTCAACTATGATTCTTTTCCTACAAGATTACTTTTTAATCATTATTTTACGATATTACTATTTTCTGTAGAAAACCTTTTATTGGTCATGTGCTGAAACCCTATAGTTTTACTTTTTATGACCATACCCGTTTAGAGACAGCCAGAAATTTGTGTTATCAAATCCACACCACTCATGGAATGTAGACATTTAACAATTTCCAATTTGACTTATTCAAAACTAATTACAACTAAGTAATGAAGAATTGGATATTAATCCCTAGCTACAGTGATAATTCAGCCACCATGTATAATGTATAATTAGTTAGAATTTCTTTTATTAAATCTATGACTGGAAATAGTATCAGGAAAAAATTCAGTGTTTTAAGTAATTAATTTAAGTTAAGTAATCTTTCAAGGGAATATTTCTTCTGATTAACATTTCTAAAATCATCTGTAAGTGGCAGTTCAATGATCCATCCAGATATCATGCATAATTCAACTATATTAGATCCATCAGCAATGTTTTTTCAGTCATTTACACACCTTCGTCAATCATTAACACAGCTTCGTCCTAACCGTCCTCAGTTGTAACTCTAAAACAGTATACCCCTTTCTAAAAGCTCATTGTCAACAAAAAAGTTCCTAAAATTTAATGAAAGGTTAACTTAAACTGCCTTATCCCTTTCAGCTGCAACTGGTGTATATGTAGATTTTTACATATTGCCCACGATTCTTTTTAATTTTAAAACCATGCTTTTCAGTGGATGCATAAGTATTAAAAATTCACATAAACATATTCAACACAATATTCTTTCGTATTAGGTAAGTGAATCCTCTTTTACATAGGTTATTATAGAAAGAACCACTCTAACGTTAGATTTAAAATTTTAGTCTTGCAAGATTCTGTTAGTAAAAATTAATAATCTTATCAGAATAGAATTGTAAATAAGAAATGCCCCCAAAATTTAAAGAAAAGGCAAAGATTTGTATTAAAAAGAGCATTGCTGCTTAAACTTAAAAAAAAGAATAAGCATTGGTGAAGATTAATTGTGAAAATTATCATAGAGATCTTTCTAAAAGTTTAATAAAGATGTCTTCTTTCATTAAATTAAAATGTATTAAAAGTATTTTAATAGGCATGGACTTTTCATAATTTTATGGTCTCTTAAAATAATATTTTATCTAAAAATCTGCATTTTTCACCAAAAAAATACTTCATTCTTTTATGCAGTAAAAAAACACTCTCTCATTTATATTTGTTCCCATAATAAGTCATAATGAAATTTGAGCTATTTTTTCGTGATATTCAACACATTCTTATACATTTGACGAATTTTTTAATAAAAGTAGTGATGAGAAAATTGCAAAATTTGTCTTTTAAAATATGTAATAAATGCGAAATGTAACTGCGTTTAAATTAACATTCACAGCAGAATAAAGAATTTACAATTGAATCCAATAACAATTATATTCGGAAAACCGTTCAAAGGTACATTACTTCCCGTATTTCATGATTGACTAAAAATTCAATCGTCAATAAGATAATAGATGGCGTCATTTAGATTGCAATGCCAACCAAATATTAATAGCCAGAGGATTTATTATCAAAAACAGTCAACGAGGGCGCTGCGAATGCTTAACGAATTCCGGGTTCTCATTACTAGATACTGCTTTCAAGTAATCTCGGCTCAACTTATTCTTTTCTGAGTCATGAACAGAGGAATATTTAATACGTTGGGAATCGATTGCAGCGCCACTTAATGATCAGGGTGACTGTGGTGACGCTTTATAAGCCAGATAACAGCTACGAGACATGAGAAATTTCTTTTGTCTAGTGGTCTTGTTACTCGGCTACGAACCCAAAGGTTGCGAGTTCGATCCTCGCCTATCGCCAATAGCAACATTGGTGACCCGATGACGTGATACGCAAAAAACCTTCATACAACTGTTGTAGCGCCCTCTATCAGAAATAAATAAAATCAAAGCTAATAAAAAATGAAAAAAAAATGAAGCTGATAAACAATCGGCCAATAAATAAAATATGAAGCTGATAAATAATCAGCCAAAAAAAATGGATAAGACGCTACAGCCAATATATCACCACTAATAACAGCAAACACAGGACAAAAAATCGTTCGTCTCACCTCCGACGAACTGAAGGGGGAGTAATGTGGTGACGCTTTATAAGCCAGATAACAGCTACGAGACATGAGAAATTTCTTTTGTCTAGTGGTCTTGTTACTCGGCTACGAACCCAAAGTTTGCGAGTTCGATCCTCGCCTATCGCCAATAGTCATGACAAATCAATGACTATAAACACCGGATATAAAAAGTAATAACAAGTAATTTTCTAATCACGATAATTTGATTTTCAGCAAAGTTTATTTATGTCGAAGATCCAATTATTTATACAAAGTTTCATGAAATCAGATATTGTAAATTTTATACACGTTTCAATTTAGACTCCTTATTTGAAAGATAAAAATGCTAATCCATAGTCAATTTTTCTTTCTAAAAAATATAATGCTTTCTAAAAAAATTATAATGCTTTCTTAAAAAATTATAATGCTAAAAATTATAATGCTAAAAATTATAATGCTAAAAATTATAATGGAATTGCTGTGACATATTAAAATTTCATTATGTAGTAGAATTGTACCATATTTTTCACATTTTTTTTTAATAATTAAAGCTGTGCTTTTTAGTGCATGCATCAGGAATAAGTAAATAAATAAAATGCGTTCAAACCAATGTGCTATAAATTCAATCTGTTTGATTTGCTATTTCTGTTTTGCTCAATCAATTTTATACTTTTATGCGTTATGTTGTGTTAAATATCATATTAATTCTAGATTTAAAATTTTTATGAGCATAAGTAAATCGAATAATATGCTTACTTTGAATGGTATTGTAAGTAAGCACTAATAGTACAAAATGCTAGGTAATGTTTTGAAATCGCTGAGACATAACCATGTGAGTAACCGTGACACCTCGTGTTCTTTTCTGTCTTAGTTTCTGAACAGAGGAATATTGAATATTTTGACAATCGATCGCAGCGCCACCCAGTGATGAGGTGATGAAAATTAAAAAAAATTAAAATCAATTACTATGAACGTTATATTGAGTTAAATATAATATTAGTTCTAGATATAAAATATTTTGAGCATAAGCAAATCAAATAACATGCTTACTTTTAATGGTACTGTAAGTAAGCACTAATAATACAAAATATCTCCATAAGATATTTTACGATATTCATATTATTTGGGAATATCGAAGAACATGCTGGAGATATTGAAAAGTGCGCTAAAAAGTGCGCGTAATCTTGCGAATCCATCGTCTTACAACAATCTAAAAATTGGAGATATCGTCTTAGTTGAAGGTGCATCTAAATCAAAATTGCTCTGGGAGATGGGAGTGATACAAGAACTAATCATGGGAAGAGATGGACTTGTGCGAGCATGCATAGTGAAAACGTCAAAGGGTAAATTGAGAAGAACAGTCCAATTGTTGTATGCTTTAGAAATGTAGTATTTTTAAATATTAATTTGTTTGTTGTGAATTGTACTCTATTACTATTGTATATATTTGTGTAATTGGTTTCATGAATTGTTTACTTATATTTTATTTGTATGTAGAAATTTAATTGAATGTTATTATTTATGTGAAATTTAATTCTGAATGTATCTTGTGAAGGAAAGTATACACTGTCATGTACAGGTGGGGAGGATGATGAGAAATGAGCCACTTGAGCGCACCACTTTGCACGCTAAAGGGCGCTACTGTTCGTAGAAATATAAATATAAATGCAGTGGTTGCGAGAGAGGCTTGTTTTCAGCTGGTCCTCCACATCTATGGTCATTTTGATTGTTTGAGTAGAGTTTGATGTGTTGGTTTTTGTTGTGTAAGTTATTTAGTTTAATGTTGAGGTTTAATGTCGTATTTTATTAAAGGAGTTTTGGTTATATTTTGAGTGTACTGAGTTAGTTTCTTATCATATTTTGAATATTACGAATTGTGTTCATGTAGTATCAAGAGATCGGTATATTTAGACTTGGGCAGAAGTATTGGGTGCTTTTCTTCCTGCGTCAACTCGCTCTGTTCTAAACGTCCTTTTACACGAAGAAGACCGTCTTGCAGATAGGGAGCAAGGCTCCATATTCGTGAACTAACGAGAATCTGTTGACCTTGGTTGAGACGAGTTATTTCAGGATCAAAGTGTTCCCTTTGAACTTGCTTCACCCAAAATTCTTCTGCTTCGCTGATCTCTGCCGCCACCAACGAACCTCTCTGTCTACTTCTTCCTCCAAGTTTCCCAAGAAACCGCGACACATAGGCAGTAACTCTCAGAAGCCTGTTAAGACTACTAAATCTGGAAATGTCAATTAATGGATTATCCTTAACAATCGTAGTGTGTACAACGATCTTTGTCTCAGGTATACTCGAGTCTTGAATTCTGAGTTTCTGTTGAGGCCTGTCGCTCTGCGGTGCTTTCAACCATCGAGGTCCACTCCACCAAATATCATCGTTTATTAGTTATCCCGCCGACACTCCTCTGGTCAACCGATCAGCTGTGTTCTCCACACCTGGACAATGGAACCACCTATCAGAAACTGCACAATTCTGAATTTCAACGACTCAATTTGCCACAAACTGTTTCCATTCCGCCGCTGAACTCTTAATCCAATGCAAACAAATCTCAGAATTCGTCCGCATAACAACTCCTTTCACCCAATTCTAAAAAACCACCGATAAATGTTTACACAATCTAGCACCAACCAACGCTCCCATCAACTCTAATCTAGGTAAGCTCAATTTTTTCAACGGTGCTAATCTACTTTTCGCCATGACAAAGTACGCACCAACCTCACCCGATGAAGTTTCCCACTGAAAATACGCAACTGCTCCATTCGCTAAAGTAATAGTTGCTATTTAATCTTTAGATAGATTCCATACGTATAATAACACAAAACTTTATGGAAGTTAGGAAAAGTTAAAAATTTTTTAAAGATTTTTGTATTTAAAAGTTTAGAACAAAATAACTTGCTATTTTTATAAAAAGCAAGTAAAAATGTAAATTCAGTGTTTCGATTTTTTTCGATTTTGTGAAATTTTAAAAATCAGCCTTTTCTGAAATACGATTTCAAACATGTGGTACTTGAAATGTATATTTATTACTCAATACGCAAAGAAAATTTTAAAAAAATTAAAATTGATATTAGATCATTTTTACATATCTGAAATAACAGGAAAAAAAACTGTCAGGAAAATGTTTCCTCAATAAAATAGATGATAATAATCTCTTAACATGTAAAACTAAAAATCATGTGGTCAAAAATACCCATTCATCTCAATAATCGTTCTCTCACAATTTAGAAATTAATTAAAATCTTCCCTAAAAAAGATATTCCTTAATTAAAATATATTTAATTCAAGATGCATTTCATTTATAATCAATTGAAATAATATAATTGATAATAGCAATTTTTTGTAGTCATAATTTACATTCAAAACGTAATATAATATAATCCTGCATTTACCACCCGTTCATAACATTTTCATATCGTTTCCTATATTTTGTCGGCTTTTATGTTTAGTTTACATATATAAAATTAAACAATCTACGTAGACAGCAGGATATGATTTTTAAACTCCATCATCAAAATTACATGAGGGTGCGAAAGCATTCTTCTTTTATATCTATTTTTTGGGTAATTATCAGAGGCCAGAAAACAAGTCTGTAGGCTAACAAATAATGGCGCATATCCATGCATTACATTAAAAGGAACTGAATGGTAATTTACCACTTTAATTAAATAAAGTATTTTTATATCTATACAAATTGTCATTTTTCCTTATTAGCGGCATATGCTGTGTTAGATGTATATAAATTGTCGCTCGCAATGGGTAAGAGCGGCAAATGTTTCTCAAAGGAAAAACTTCAATGTTAAAGCAATCGCATGGGGAACAATAGAAGAGGAATAAATTTAACCTCAAGTAAAATAATCCGGCTTTTACCCCCCCCCCCTCATAACATTTTCATATCGTTTCCTATATTTTGTCGGCTTTTATGCTTAGTTTACATATATAAAATTAAACAATCTACGTAGACAGCAGGATATGATTTTTAAACGCCATCATCAAAATTACATGAGGGTGCGAAAGCATTCTTCTTTTATATCTATTTTTTGGGTAATTATCAGAGGCCAGAAAAAAAGTCTGTAGGCTAATAAATAATGGCGCATATCCATGCATTACATTAAAAGGAACTGAATGGTAATTTACCACTTTAATTAAATAAAGAATTTTTATATATATACAAATTGTCATTTTTCCTTAATAGCGGCATATGCTGTGTTAGATGTATATAAATTGTCGCTCGCAATGGGTAAGAGCGGCAAATGTTTCTCAAAGGAAAAACTTCAATGTTAAAGCAATCGCATGGGGAACAATAGAAGACGAATAAATTTAACCTGAAGTAAAATAATCCGGCTTTTACCCCCCGTTCATAACATTTTCATATCGTTTCCTATATTTTGTCGGCTTTTATGTTTAGTTTACATATATAAAATTAAAAAATATACGTAGACAGCAGGATATGATTTTTAAACTCCATCATCAAAATTACATGAGGGTGCAAAAGCATTCTTCTTTTATATCTATTTTTTGGGTAAATATCAGAGGCCAGAAAAAAAGTCTGTAGGCTAATAAATAATGGCGCATATCCATGCATTACATTAAAAGGAACTGAATTGTAATTTACCACTTTAATTAAATAAAGTATTTTTATATATATACAAATTATGATTTTACCTTAATAGCGGCATATGCTGTGTTAGATGTATATAAATTGTCGCTCGCAATGGGTAAGAGCGGCAATTGTTTCTCAAAGGAAAAACTTCAATGTTAAAGCAATCGCATGGGGAACAATAGAAGAGGAATAAATTTAACCTCAAGTAAAATAATCCGGCTTTTACCCCCCGTTCATAACATTTTCATATCGTTTCCTATATTTTGTCGGCTTTTATGTTTAGTTTACATATATAAAATTAAAAAATATACGTAGACAGCAGGATAGGATTTTTAAACTCCATCATCAAAATTACATGAGGGTGCGAAAGCATTCTTCTTTTATATCTATTTTTTGGGTAAATATCAGAGGCCAGAAAAAAAGTCTGTAGGCTAATAAATAATAGTGCATATCGATGCATTACATTAAAAGGAACTGAATGGTAATTTGCCACTTTAATTAAATAAAGTATTTTTATATATATACAAATTGTCATTTTTCCTTAATAGCGGCATATGCTGTGTTAGATGTATATAAATTGTCGCTCGCAATGGGTAAGAGCGGCAAATGTTTCTCAAAGGAAAAACTTCAATGTTAAAGCAATCGCATGGGGAACAATAGAAGACGAATAAATGTAACCTCAAGTAAAATAATCCGGCTTTTACCCCCCGTTCATAACATTTTCATATCGTTTCCTATATTTTGTCGGCTTTTATGTTTAGTTGACATATATAAAATTAAACAATCTACGTGGAGAGCAGGATATTGTTTGCTTGAACTCCACCATCAAAATTACATACGGGTGGGAAACCGTTCTTTTTTTTATAGCTATTTGTAATTATCAGACGCCAGAAAAAAAAGTCTGTAGTCTAATAAACAATCATGAATACCCATGCATTACGTTAAAAAGTACCGAATGGTAATTTACCACTTTAATTAATTAAAGTACTTTTTTATATATACTAATTTGTGGTTTTTGTGTATAATTAGCTTCTATTGTATTAAACATTGATAAATTGTCGCTTACAATGTGTAATAGCGACAAATGTGCAAAGCAATCTCATGGGGAATTATAGGAGAGTAACTACTTTAACCTTTAGTACTAACTTGTGTCATGTTGAATTTTGTATAACCAGAGACATTTTCATTCTGTAAGAACTGTTTATGTTTACTGTTCAAGAATTAAAATAATTTCAAGGTAGATTCGTATTCGTTTGCGGATCTAGAAACACTGAGGTCGTGTATCTTAGTCATATCTGATATAAATGGAGGCAGCTAGTCGCTTGTTTCTAGTCTAAACAAGTGTACGCAACATAAGCTATGTCACGTGTGAGAAATCTGGCCTTTTTTGGCGCCATATCGCAAGTCTTGGCATACTCAAAAACTGCTGCGCAACGTTTTGTTTCCCGGCATTGGGTCCGGTCGGTTAACATTTCCTAAATAATATATATATATATATATATATATATATATAAAATAATGTTTACTTTTTTACTTTGTTTTTGTGCATTAATTAAAAGTGAGTATTTTTCTTATTTAAGTAAGCATTTTATTTCTTTTCTTTACCCAAAAACATTTTTTAATTTTACATTACATGTTCAAATACTTTTATTATTATCTCATACAGATAAAAAAAAACTTTTTATAATAAAAGCAAATTATAAAAGTGACCCAGGTCTTTTTTTCCCGTGAATATTCTGAATAATATTTATTTTTGCATAAAAAATGAAAAAAATATTAATTAAAATTGTTAAATTATTTTGAAATAATTTAGAAAGAAAAAAAAAGCACTTGCTCAGAATCGAACCCAAGTTTCCTGAGTGCTACGCCAGTGCCCTAACCACTACACTACTCGAGAGCTCGTTCGGGTAACCCATTATTAGTATATAAGCTAATTTGAAAGTTTTAAGGCTTACTATTGAGTCTTAATATTTTCATTAATAAACATTCTAAATGTATACTATCATTACACAAAATTTTATTCGGAACTCAATTTTAAACCTCGTGCCTTCTCCTTGTTAATATCAGTTTTAAATATTTCACTTCTGTTTTATAGTGTTGGCGGTAACTTTGCTTCTAACTAGCGCAGAAACAAAATTAAATCATTTTTCGAATCTTAAATGTGCTGATTTAATACAAAATAATAAGAAAATTCGAATTTTTTAAGAAAACGGTGATTTTTGGGTATGTGCATATCGCAAATTATTAATAAATATTAACATTCAGAAAAAATTTTTATCTGTAAAGATAGCGTTTCTTTCTTTAATAGTTTATCTTTAGAACATCCACTAGTTTCTTTTTATATCTTAATTAAAATTTATAAAAACATGCAATTACTGCTAGCACATTTATGAAATTTTACTATATAATATTTTCAATAAAACGTTTTAGTTTCACTATTTCCTACACAATGATGATTTAGTATCTTTTACGGTATAATACGATTCGAATATTTATGGTAAAAAAGAAACAACGTACTGGAAATAATAAGGAACTTTATTTGCACTAAAATAAATACACAATTATTAATAGGTCAATACTGTTTATGTAAACACTTGTATTGGCGAGAAAAAATCACACCTAGCTTGCAGCCAAGCACTTGCAACACATTTGAGATTAAAATAAAGCAAGTAACAAAGTATAATGCAGTTACATCAGTTTAAATGAAGCTTTATAACAAATTAAATAAATTTAATACAATAACTAAACTAAACTATGAAATATTATTCAGTTTTAACACCAAAATCACTGAGTGATGGAGGTTACGAAATTTTAAATTGACTTAAAATGGATATAAACAGAACATGTTTATTGTACATACCTGTCAACTGATACAGGACTCTCCTCAGAAGCTTTTTCTTTGCATCCAATTGCACAGCAATAGTTAACCATGGCTTAAATAAGTTTTAAAATCCAACAGTTAAAAGCGAGAAAAAAATCTGCCATTGAAATATAATGGGGAACGGAGAATGCGGTTACAGTGAACACAAATTCTGTCCACAAGTCACGTGATTTTATCTTGTCCTACACCAAAGTAGGGTTGAACTCCCTCTATCAGTATCTCAGCTCTATGATCTTAGTATACTATGAAGTAGTTTCCATACTTCCAGCATCTTCCCGGTAGATTGGTGCTATAGAAAAAAAAATTAATCAGTCAGTATTTCTTTAAATTGTTGATGTTAAACAGAATAAAAATATCATAGAATGGTTAATTTAAATAGAATATTCGCAGGATTCGAGCTCAGGATCTTATATCAATTACCATTTGTTGGTAAATGATCTAAGTTACGGTTAGTAAGAAACTAACTGGTTGAGACAGTAAGAAATTAATCCGGTTTAATACCTACCGATAATTAATTGATTTCCGCATTAGAATACTATAGAATTAATTGATTTCTGGTTAATATTATTCTAATTCAATTTTTGATCACCTGTAAGGAAAGAAAAGAATGCATCAAATTAAGCAGTCTTTTCTTTCCTGTCTGCGCAAGAGTTGTCCACATATGGGTTTGGACGACCCGTATCCCTTTCCTTCAATTCATTTGGGATATAATTTTCTTCCTTTAGATTCTTGCTAATGGATCGTAGAAGTTTTGAAATGCTCGGTTGGGTAAAGCCTTATGCATCAGTCATTGTTTGGTAAGTACCTTCAACTCGCAGAACTTCTATATACGCATCTAGCATTTTATTGGAAGTCTACCATGCTTTTTGTCATGTATAACAGAATCATAATTTTGAAACCGACCAAACAACATTTGCAAATTTTATTCGATTAGGGATACTCACCAAGATTGTTGAACATCAACCGATGATTTTCTACAGTATTTTTCTTATCTATTTATTATACGTATTCATGTATATATACATATATATATAAATTACGTGTCACGTTGTTTGTCCGCGATGGACTCCTAAACTACTTAACTGATTTTAATCAAATTTGCACACCGTGTGTAGTTTGATCTAACTTAAAAGATAGGATAGCCCTTTTTTTTGAATTTTTAATTAGAATTTTAATTATTAATTAAAAACTAACTTTCCCGCCAAAAAAAATCTTTTCATTTTTCCCCTCCGCCAAATGAGTACGGCGTCAGTTTTTTTCCCCAACAGTCATGAGGCTAGGCTTAAGATTTTTCGGCTGATTATTTGAAACGATTCTATTTATTTTCTTAATGTTTGATGCATTTAAAATTAAACATTGTTAACGAATCGATCTTTCAGATTCATTCTTAAGTACTTTTGAATTAAAATAAAACCGAATAAAGGAAATTAAAAATTTCTAATCTGCATAGCGTTACCCCAACTGGCGTAGAGAAACTCACGCATTTGCGTTCCGTAACTGGCGTTGAAAATTCACGCATGCGCATTGTATTATGATTGTTTACATTTCAACGGAAGCGGACTCGATTTAAATTATTTTTAGGTTCGTTGCATGTTTTTGTAATTAAAGTGTATTTAAGTTAGTTATATATTTTTTGTATACGCTTATAGTTTTAAGTACATCGTTTTTTAATTAGTTTTTTTAACCTGTTTTCAACCGATTATTTTAAACGATTCGTTTTATTTTCTTAATGTTTGATGCATTTAAAATTAAACATTGTTAATGAATCGTTCTGGTCATGATGAATCTGAAAATATTTTGTTGACAAATTCTTGAAATATTACATAAATTAGGAAAGATATTCTTTAGTGCCCATAAAGTTTAAACGCTCAGTGACTCTTTTCAGTAATCATATTACAAAAAAATACTTTGTTTCAGTAAAAAATATTATTATATTAATTGCAGATTAATCCTTTCCACTTTTATTTATAGTATAAATTCTACGGGAACTAACAGAAAATGAGAAAGATACATATCACGTTATGACTGAAGGCCTTTATAATATTATGAGTGAATTATATGACTATCAAAATTTGAAGTTTTAAAATATTTTGATGAAGAAGCTATTAAAGTAGGAATTGCATAAAATATTTAATTATTAAAATTTTAACGAACATTAAGATGGGCGAACCGGCTGGTCGCCAAAGGCGGCTAGTATACATATAAATATTAACCAGAGCTCACACACAAATTTTTAAAAGTTTTTTCTAATGTTTCAAATAGTATTTTTTCCGATTTATTTGCAGTTAAACTATACTACTATTGCTATATCTTAAAAATGGGAGAAAACATTTTTTTATACCCATTATTAAAATTATCAGAAGATTAATTATCATTCAGAATTTTTTTAAGGGGAGTAAATTTTTTTGGGTTTTTGAGTTTTTAAAATATAATTTTGTTATAGATTCTTTGAATAATAATTTTCCAATCTAGCCCATATGTTATTTATGACAATCTTAGATAAATATTGATAAAATAATTCGTTAATGAATTTATTCTTATTGCTAATACTAGTTAGAATACTTTACATTTTATTTCTGATTGGAGTTTTGATGAGATGTATTGAAATATATATATATATATATATATATATATATATATATATATATATATATATATATATATATGGATAATCAAGATATAACAAGCGGTGTTCGGAGTCTGTCTGTACCGTGTTATGTACTGAATGAAATATAACAAAATTTGGTAAACCACACACATTAAGGTATGCGGTTACGATTTATCAAGAAAAAAAATAGTTCCGAAAAACGTCGATAGGAGAAATCCTGGTGCTGCAACAGGATAATGTGAAAACAGTGAAAACAAAGAACACATAAATGCCAATGCAAACAATAAATATCAACACGTCAAATACCACTGCAAAACGTTTAAGCAACTTACAAATCTGACTCAAAGTGACCACTAGCTTAACCCTCCAGTAATTAATTACATGTGGTGCACGAAGGTTTTGACTGTGGCTCGCAGACACGTAACGTTATTTGTTCTTTTAAGTAGGAATGTCAAGAACATGTCCTTTATACACAACGGCTTTCCCGCTTTCAAGTAGCCCCACAACCAGAAATCATACTCGGCTGATTGCACACCAAAACTTCCTGTTGTTTCAAATCTTTCTACCATTCTTCGTAAGTTAATTATGGTAATCGGTTCTCTACGTAACTTTTTTAACCACCGGCACTCATGAAGATCAGCGCTGGCCTTTTCATCTCGCTGATAAAACAGCTTGACAAATAACGCACGTTCACTTCGCTGTAACGTCATTGACGGACGAATTCTAGCACAATGATTTAAATTCCAGCCACCCTTTCCTTTACCCTCGATATCCTGTCACAAAGTACCCGAACATACAAATTACAGAATGAAGTTTTCGACCGCAGTGCCAGAATTTTTCCTATCTTAATTTTTAGGTACTAATTAATGTATGTTAATTGTGTAATTCGGTACGTTAATGTGTATGGTGCCAAATGTTTTTGTATTTCGTCCAGAACATAACACGCTAAAAGGCTCGGAACAGCTCCTGTTATTTCTTGACCATACATACACTTTGACCATACATTTCTTGACCATATATATACAAGCTTTTACCCGCGACTTCGTACGCATAGAAATTTTGATGTATATGTGTGAGAACTGATGGTCTGAATGTTATCAAACCGTATCATTATGGTGCTGTTGAAAACACAGTCTGATATGATATAATCAAGAAATTTGTAAATCATTGAAAGATCTACGGGAAAATTTCAAATTTATTTTTATTCCAATACTATTTTGTATACAGCATTAAATTCCTTATTATTTTCCGTCAGAACATGCAAGTTTTGAGCACTTCAAACAAGTGAACAAGCAAAAATCAATTGACCATGTGAGAAGCACGGAGTGCTCAAAGGAATGCCTGCCACTTTTAAGGTTTGGCCCTGGGATTTGTTAATCGTCACTGTAAAAGCCAATTTTAAGAGAAATTGCAACCTCTTGAAACAAAATGGCAAGTTGCTTGAAATAATAGGTACGCGGGGAATTAAAATGCTGTCTCCTTTAAAAGCTCCAGTAATAATGGTAGTTTTAGAATATTACTGCCAAGTTCTGTGATACGAAGCCTGGTGCCGTTGCACAGTCTGAGTGCATCAAGATTTCATATCAGCAGAGCTGGAACGCTACTTTAAGCTCCAGCTTATGGTAAGGTATACACCTGTCGACCCTAGGGAGTTGAGAAATTCAGAGGGGTAGTCAGTGCTATCGTCATTAGCCATCACAGTGTCTATGGATATGTATAATTTTGAATTTCCGACTATCATGTCGAAAAGCTTTGATATATAGTCATTTTCCCCACAAAAAAAATAGTTTGTAGCCAGATTTTATTGAAATGGTCGAGTATAGCGCGTACGGCAGCAATAGCGTTTCCAATCGTAAGATTTCGCTAAACTCTGCATCATATTAACGGAAATATAGAAAAAAAATCAATAAATGCAGAAAAATTGAAAGCAAGCAAAAACAATTTAATAGAAAATAATGAAAATAGGCAGAAGGAATATGTACAACAGGAAAAAATCAAGGGAAATAAACAGGAAAGATCGAATTACAGTAACATAAAAAAAATGACGGCAATGTAAACCCAAACAAAGCGGTACTGAAAAATTACCAACCTCACAAAGCACCAAATGGTTGTAAATCAAAGCTTAGCTCCAGCAACTAACCTAAAAACAATTTATTTAAAGCGTGCACCTGCATTAAAAGAAAACAGCAAACCAATTATTTAATTATTTTGCTGATTGGTCGACAAAATCAAGTCCTTATCCGTTAAAAATACAGTTGTCGACAATCAAAACACACCGTGCATGCGTGAATTTTCAACGCCAATAGGGACAACGCAAATGCGTAAATATTCTATGCCATTTGGGATAACGCAATACGTATAAAAACATTTTAATTTCCTTTATTCAGTTTTATTTTAATTGAAAAGTACTTCAGAATGAATCCTAAAGATCGATTAATTAATAATGTTTAATTCTAAATGCATCACACTCTAAGAAAATAAACAGAATAGCTTGAAATTATCGGTCGAAGACACGTTAAGCCTAAACTTATTAGCGTGGGATAAAAAAACGAAGCCTTACTCATTTGGCGGTGTGGAATGAAAATACTTTTGGCGGGAAAGTTAGTTCATAATTAATAAAAAAAAATAACCACTCATTTAATCGGAATAAATAGTATCCTATGTTCTATTCTATTCTATAATCTCACTCTGTGCTAAATTTCATCCAATTCCGTTCAGCCGTGATTGACTAACAAACATTCATCCATCCAAACTTCACACACACACACACACACACACACATATATATATATATATATAAGATATTAAACTACGCACCAGTTTAACTAAATATAGAGTTTCTATATGAAAAAACATTAAACATTCATAGCATGCAAAATGTTTCTTCATTCTCCATAATTTACATGCACCTCGAAAAAGTGAGAGTAGCATAAGTTTCTTGAAAACAATTCTTTCGCCTAATTAAGATAGACGTTGTAATGGTATGATTCTTGGGAGCATAAATGTGTATTTCTATAACATTGTGTTGAGTGGTGTTCATTCTGAAATAGCCATTTTTTTCACTTTTCAAGAAATATTAGGTAGGTTCCTTGCGGGAAGAATAAAAATTGGAATAGTTCTTCTCATGGACGATTTAATAATTAAATTATGTGGATTAGGGTTACATTAAAATTAACATTTTTTTGGATAGCTGCTGTTGCTTAGAGGGTAGAGGTCTAGAAATGATATTTAACCCTTAACTTTGCTTAGTTTTCGCTTGATGCATGGTGCCAGTCTTCAAGAAAAAAAATTATAAATATTTTTTCAAGCATGGTTTCCTTCCTTACTTAGAAATTGTTTCAATTCGTTTGGACTGACATTTAATAGCTGAAAGAAAAATTTATTAAACATGTAATAAAAAAATATTTATTGCCAACTTAATTTAGAAAAAGATGAAATTTAAAAAAAATGCAGAAACAAATTCTATTTGAATTAGTTACTTTTGACTATTTTTTATTTGCACCTTTATTTTGAATCAAGAATGTGAGTATGCCTTTTCTTCAATTCATTTGGGACGTAATCTTCTTTTTTCTGAATCTTGTCAATTTTTTGTAGACGCTCCGAAATGTAAGACAAGGTAACATTTACCGCAGCAGTCAATGTTAATAATATTTTGTAATTATTTTCAACACGTAAAACTTCGGTATCTGCATTTTGCATTTTTTTGGAGGTCTACTACGTACTAAGTCATGTATAGTAAAATCCTAATTTTTAAATCTATAAAACCACATTTTTAATCCGTGTTCTATTAGTATGATCAACATGCATTTTCAACAGAATCCGATACGTTTCTGCTGTAGATTTCTTTGCGCAGAGACAATCAAACATAACTTCCCCCAAATGCCCGTTGTATTGTATGCAATTCGACATGTTTTCTAGGCATTTATTATAAATAGGCTTTATATATATTATCCAGAGCACATACAATAAATCTTAAAATTTTCGGTTAACCTTTCAAATAGAACTTTTCTGACTTACTTGCTGGCAAATTATACTACAAGAACCTCATAAAAAGGGTGAGATCATTTTTATATACCTGATATTAAGATCATTTTTCAAATTCAAATTAATAAAAGTAGTTTAATGTTTCGGATATTAAGATAATTTTTGCAATTCGGATACTTTTAAAGATCGGTTCCTTTATTACTATATGTATTTTTAATACAGAGTATATTAAAAATTCTCTTTCGATAAATGTTTTCAATTTTATCGAATATTTTTCTTATGATCATCTCAGAATGGAGTTTTAATAAACCAAAACGTTAGGCAATTATATCTTATTTCTGTAAATTAATTAGCAGATCTTACAATTAAATCTTATTATCGATGAAAATAATGTATTGTCTGAGTTGCAACGGAAAGAAGATTGCAGTAGCTTCTGAGGGTAAGTCCTTTGAGCTCCCGAGGACAGAGGTCTGACTTTTAGCTTAAAGAAGATGATGCTTCCGCATTCTCTTACACAACCCCTTTTTACAGGGGGTGGGTGGGGGCTTTCACACAACTCACGGATATAATATAGGGTGAGTAGAAACAATACCCGAACCAGGACACGAGCCCGGGATGCCAGTATCACGAAGAAGACGCACTACCCCTGGACCAGGACGCCGGTAAATTTTTGTTATCGTTTTCATGTTTTGATCAAGTTTATCAAAAAATAAATAATCTCTAAATACATGTATTACATCAATCACCACTAAAATTGGATTTATTATTTTCTTTTTATATGAAAAACAGTTTAGCAATGCTTTTATCTGTTTTGAAATTGCCCGATTAACAGCACATTTCGGGGTCTTTTAATTTTAATATTTTGGGTACATCTGTTGATTTTGGCTATTGCTTCGTTTTCATTATTGCCCGTATTTTCGTAAGATTTAGTTGATAGCCCTTTAATCGTTTCTATGAATGTGTTCTATTGGAAGTGCGTTGCATAGGTCAGCAGTTCTCATGAATCGCCTGGCTTTGCATATTTATCTAACAATTTGGTTATGCTGTTGTTGTACTATTTTGATATTGGGTTTTGCAGCATGACCCCAAACCGAGCATACGTAAGTGAGTACTGCAAGCAAATGGGCTGTAAAAGTAAGCATTTTCATATCCCTATGAATTTTAGAGTTCCGGCCAATAAGGGGAAAAAATTTACGAGGCTGAGCTCGAAGCTAATCCTTGACATAATAAAAGTGTTTTTCCAATTTAGTTGAAGATCTAAAATTGAGCCCAAATATTTGGTTTTTTGACACCACAGGATGAGGTTATTTCTGAGGGAGAATTAGGGAATTCAGGTTGTAATTCCAGAAAAGTAACAGAAAAGTAATTATTCGTTAAAGGTAATAACATAGGTATGTTTCTGAAATTAACATTTTCAATAACAAATATATTTAAGCTGATTGACCTTTAATTTTATTTATCATTTAAAAATTAGAGTTGATAGAATAAACTCAAATTCTACACTTTTTTTGGAAATTTTGTGTTGTTTTGAACAAAGAGTATGTTTGTACACTGTATGTGTTTCTGTTCTAAGATCATCTAGAAGTTCATGAGAATAGCTTACATCTATTTTGAAACAGTGTTTTTTTCTGATTAAAAGGTTTTTGTGCATTTCAACCTCTAAAAAATATTACTAACACGTTATATCTCATAATTTAAAATTTTTTTTATTAAGAACTGATATTAGTACAGCATATTAGTACATATTAGTATTACAGCATATTAGTACATATATGCTGTATACAGACTTATAATCATGTTATATGAAAACACTGCCTTTTGTAGTCCTAATCAAAAATGAGAAGTTCAAATGTGAAATTGTACCATACATTATCTTGTACCACCATGATTTATCTTTCGTTTGTCAAGGTAAGAGGCACAAATACTTCTCGTTTAGAGGAAACTAAGGAAAGTAAATACCAGATTATTTTCTTGAGATAGATGATAATTTGTGCATGACATCTGTATTTAACATTTGGTTACATGCCAGATTGGTATTCCAGATTTCGCCAGAATTTGCATTTATCTCCAGAATAATTCCAGATCACCAGAATTTGCATTCATCTCCAGAATTATTCCAGATCACCAGAATTTGCATTCATCTCCAGAATTATTCCAGATCACCAGAATTTGCATTCATCTCCAGAATTATTCCAGATTGCCAGAATTTGCATTTATCTCTAGAATTGTTCCAGATCGTCAGAATTTACATTCCACTCGGAAAAACCATTATAATAATGAATTTTTTTTTCGTTTCTTTGAGGATTGAAAATTTATTCTTAAAGGTATCATAAAATAAAAAATCCCTATTTTTTAAATAATATTTTATAATTTGGATACGAACTTATATGCAATATTTCGATTCTAAATGGTTTAATATTTGGGTAGCACCTCAACTATGATTTTTTTTTCTTACAAGATTACTTTTTAATCATTATTTTGCGAGATTATTATTTTCTAAAATAATCCTTTTATTGATCATGTGCTGAAAAACTCCCATGTGCTTTTTGACATCTACGAATCATATGAGCATTCCCGTTTTGAGAGAGTCAAAAATTTGTTTTATCAATTCCACACCACTCATAGAATGCAGACATTTGACAAGGTCCTCCTTTGCTTATTCAAAATTTGTTACAGCTGGTAATGAAGAATTGGATATTAATCCTTAGCAATATTGATAAATCTGCCACTGTGTATGATGTATAATTAGTTGTAATTTCTTTTCTGAAATCTGTGATTCCAAATAATATCAGGAAATGAATCAGTGTTACAGATTATATTACGTTTCATGGGGATATTTCTACAGATAATGATTTCTAAATTCATCTGTATGATGAATGAAATTTAAAAATGATTTTAAAGAATGACCGAGGAATTTTAAAATCAAAAACCGGCCATTGGTTCATCCAGATTCCATGCACAATTCAGATATTTTATTTTCATTAACGCAGCTTCGTTAGTCCATAAATACGATGACCCTCTTTTTTCAGTTGTATACCTGAAAATGAGAACCCCTTTCTTAAAAATCACGAAAAAGAGAGTAAAGGAAAACTGAAACTTGAATCAAAGATTATGCTAAACTGCCTTTACCTTTTCACCACAATGAGCATATATGCAGATTTTCACCATAAATGTCACACCTTTTTTTTTTTAAGCCATGCTTTTCGGTGAATGCATAGGTATAAAAAATTCACATAAACATATTCAACGCAATATGCTATTCCTATTAAGTAAATAAATCCTCTTTCAGATAGGTTATCATCAGAAGGACCATTTTAACATCAGATTTAAAATTTTGATCCTTTTATCTAATTAAATTTTACTTCTGAGATGAACATAAATAAAATATTGGATATAGGGAAACTATTTATTAAAAATGAAATTTTATTAAAACTATATTTTACAAATACAAAAACTAAAAAAGGCAGCCATTATTTAAAAGGATCTCATTCACAGACATAATCTGAATGTCGGAAATTCAAAAATAATTTTGCTCATTTTTATGGAAGACGATAGCAATTAACTTGAATCCAAATAAATTGAGAAAATTGCATTCAAATGTTTAACAGAAGCTTTGAAAAACTCGAGTGTGAACTCTGGTTAATATATATATATATATATATATATATATATATATATATATATATATATATATATATATATATATATATATATATATATATATAATAAATAGCTTAGAAAACATGTCGAATTTCATACATTCAATACAAATTCATGAATACAATATATTTATATAATATAATTCATGCATACAATATATATTTGTTGGAAGTTATGTTTCATTATTTACTTGCAAAGTAAATTTTAATAGAAACACGTCGGTTGCTGTTGCATTTACATGGAGGAAATGCTTCATCCAATACAATTTGGAAATGTAGTAAAGACGATTTAAGAATAAAGATTCCACTTTATTGACAGTTAGCATGGCAGACCTCCAAAAAAATGCAAGATGCAGTAATTGAAGTTTTGTTTCTTGAAGATAATTTCAAAAAACAATTGACATTGACTGCTGCAGTAAACGTTATCTTACCTTACATTTCGGTATGTCTACAAGACATCGGCAAGATTCAGAAACTAAAAAATTGCTCTCCAAATGAATTGAAAAAAATGGATGTGGATCATCTAAAAACCACATGTGAACAACTCCTACGAAGACAGAAACACATTGAAATTTATAATAGTCTTGCAAACTGAAATGATGATTAATGATCAAAGTTATTTTCGCTTTTATGTATATTTTGTCTGGAAAATATTCCCAAGATAATTCTTGTTAATTTTAAAGTTGAAATGAAATCAAAACAAACATGCTCACATTCTTACTTCCAAGATAAAGATTAAAATAAAACATAGTCAAATATAGCCGATACAAACTGAATTGTGTAATGTAATTTTTTAAATTTCATCTTTCTTTCAAGTAAAGTAGATAATAAATATTTTTTTTATTTAATTACATATTAAATGAATTTTCTTTAAGCCATTAAACTTTAGTCCATGTGCATTAAAACCATTTCTAAACAAGGAATAAAGTAATGTGTAAAAAAAAAAATATTTGATAACTTTTTCTTCAAAAACTAGCAATTAAGAAAAACAGTCAAAGTTAACCCTTAACTTCTAAGTAACTGCAGGTTTTCAAACACTTTTATTACAAAAGTTGTAAATTTTAAAGTGACTCCAATTTGAATTTTTTGTTGTCCGTTAGAAGCATTCTAATTTTTAATTTTCTACCTAAAATTTTTCTAAGGAATCTTATCTTGTCTCTTCTTAATCAAGGAATCTACCTAAAATATTTTGAATCTTGAACAGTGAAAGAATGGTAATCACAATACGCCCCCATCACTGTTTGAGACGGCACAAAGTAAAATAATTACTCCTTTGTACTGCGATGTGTAAATTGCTTATAACGCCTACCTTAATACCTCGATAGCAGACCTATTTCTCGAAAAACTCATGCTGCTCTCATTTTTTAATTAATAAAATTGTGAAGTTCAGCTGTCTTAATTAGATAACACAGCTTAAAGTTTCGCGCAAAGAAAAGGTTTCAGTTTTCTCATATAAAAAAATTTGTTTAGTTATTATGGGGCTTGATGCTTAATATAATACTCGTATGTGTATATATATATATATATATATATATATATATATATATATATATATATAGAGAGAGAGAGAGAGAGATTACTTATTTTTCCATATACCTCGTCAAAACTCCAAGCAAAAATAAAATTCAAATGTAAAGTGTGCTAATTAGTATATACTAAAAAGAGTAACCTGATTAACATTTTGTTTTATCAAAACTTATTTAAAATCTTCAAAAATATCATACTGGACAAAACAGAAAATAATTATTGAAAGATGATTTTTAATAAAATTCTATATTAAAAAAAAACAAATACTAAAACAAAAACCAGTGTTTAAAAGACCTGAATTGCAAAGAATTATATACGCAAAATATTGCGTACATAAAAATGCTTCCGCCTATTTTTCTGAAATGAAAGTACTAGCACTGTTTGCCTGTAAATAAATCTTAAAACTTATAAAAATGTGTGCTTGTGCTCTAGTTGGTATCTAATTTATTATATATATATATCATAAATAGCTAAGAATGCTACAGCAGAAACACATCAATGGCTGTTGAACATTCATAGTGAACGGGCCCTATCGGATATAATTTGCGAATGTAGTTTCGGCTATTTAAAAATTATGATTTCACTATACATAGAAAAGAGCACGGTAGACCTCCAATAAAATGCAATTTAAAAGGTTCGATGTAAAATAATATAAATGATGTGGATATCATTAGAGATATTAAAGGTTTGTGAGTTGAAGATAATTACCAAACAACTACTGCTGTATTAAACATTACCCAAACATGCATTTCGGAACGTTTGCAAGCTTTGACCACTTCACTGCTTCTTCCAGAGCAAAGTTTTAGTAAAATGCGCTTATGTTTCAATGATTGAACATAAATAAGCCCAATCGCAAAACCTCTATAATTGTACCACTTCTCAAGACAGTTACGCTGCGCATATTTCTCTCGAACAGCGATTATATTAATAAGAAAGCTTTATTTCATCACCAAGGGCAACTTTAATTTCTTTTATATAAAATATTTTTATTTAGTTATAGTGGTGCTAATGCAATGTGTGTGTGTGTGTGTGTGTGTGTGTTTGTGTGTGTGTGTGTTTGTGTGTGTGTGTGTGTGTGTGTGTGTGTATAAAATTGATCATTGAATAAATTCTCTGAAATCTCAAAAGAGAAATAAAATTTAAATAAAAGGTGTTCTAATTAGTATGAGTAAAGTTTTATTTAATAATTTTTTTTATTCTGAAATCACTTTAAATAACATATTGGATGGAATGGGAAACAATTACCGAAACATAGTATTTTTAAGACTCAATTTTAAAAATACAAATACAGAAAAATAGAATCGGCCTTGAAAAGTATTTGAATCGAAAAAATAATCTGAATATTGGGTACATAAAAAATGTGTTCTAAACCTTATAAGAGATGGCAGTAATAATTTTCACTTTTCAAATTAATTGGAAAAGATCTATTTAAAATGTTGACCAAAACTTTAAAGTTACTGTAAGTTGTTTTTGGTATCTTCATTAGTCAGTCGTTTTTCGAGATTATTTTTGTTAACATTAGAATTGTTAAATTTTCACTCATGGAAAAAAAAAAACTAATAAATGCATCGTATATATTAAATTAATTGTCACACGACGGCAAAATGTCCAATTCGATGATTTCAGACTTCAATTATAATTAACAGAGTAAGGGACGTTTAATATAAAGAAAGAATTCAGGATGCTCACTCTTGCTCTTTTTTTCGATGTTTGAGTCATCTTTAATAGTTAATGCCAATGATGTTAGGGGTTCTTGGGAAACTCTTAGGCTCGGAGGCCTTTCATCTTCCACTCGGCTAAAATGATGATTAGTGACAGACATAACATGCTGAGCATGAATATTTAGAATAAAATTAATTTCATTTGACCTTAGGCCTCTAATATATATTAAATTTGAATGCATGAATTATTGAACATCTTTAATAGTCATATCGCTCAATATTTTTATTACAGAGTACAAAAATACCCCTCGTTGAATTGGAAAGCAAAGATAGATGATTTATCATTACGTAAATAATTTAAAATTGCATTAAATCCTCAGACAAACAATCTGAAATTGAGCATAATCATGCAACCATAAGAAATGACTGCTGATTGAAATGATTTTCGCTTTTATTCATATTGTCAATAAAAAAAAAAAAATCAGAAAAATCATTTGGCTTAATCAATAAAATCAATTCATACATGCTGACATTCTTGTTTGCAAGATATATAATAAAATAAAATACAGTCAAATGTAGCGAATAACAAAGCAATTTTCTCTGAAACTTTTGAAATTTCATTTCTTTTTTTATAAAATATTGCGAACAAATACTTCTGCTTTTTCATTATTTAAGGAATTTTCTTCAAGCTACACTTTAATCCAAGTTCATGAAAACAATTTATAAGTAACAAAAAAAAAAAAAAAAAAGAACGGGCAAATAAATTTTATAATTTTTTTTCTTCAATACTGGCAATATTTATGCTGTTAAAAATAGCCGACGTTAAGGTTTTAAAGTTACTTATCTGCCCGTAATTTTTAAGCAAATAGAGTCATCCAATATCATTTAATATAATAACTGTATAACCAAGATTCTATTTCACTTAATTTAATTATTTTTTTTTCAACCGAAATATGTTTTTCTTTTTGGAAATTCCTCAGAATTTCTAGAGACACGAACGAAAAAGAATCTTCCTGAAATCTTTTAATTTTTGAACAGCGAAAATAAACAATTCTTTCAGAATGAAAATGTGTCTGTTTATATAAAATTCAGTATGATACACTAGAGATTAAAGAAGTTTATATTCCGTAGTTACCTATTTGATTGCCTTAATAGCACTTATTTTAAGAAACATTTGTCGCTCTAACTCTTTTTAGAGCGACAATTAATTTACGTCTTACTTAGAAGAATTTAAAGACGGAAAATATCTTAATTTGGTGTATATAAAAGAATACTTTATATAATTATAGTGGTCACTTGCCATTTAGCTCTTTTTAGTGTAATGCATGGATATGCCGATTATTTATTAGCCTACAGACTTTTTTTTCTGGCTTTTGATAATTACTGAAAAATTAGATTGCTAAAATATATAAAAGAAGAATGATTTCCCACACGTATGTAACTCTGATGGTGAAGTTCAAACAAACACATCCTGCAGTCTACGTACATTGTTTATTTCGATATTTACTTTTCACAAAAACTAAATAAATGAGTAAAATTAATATAAAATAAAATATTACCTCTATTTTTTATACTTTTTTTTACAGTAGTGGTGTAAACCTGAAAAAAAATGGAAAATGCAAGTAACCATTTCCGCTAATGTAAACTAAATTTGAAAGGAGTTAAGAGTTGTACAAAACGACGTAAAAATGTTAAGAACGGGGGCGGGGGTAAATCAGGAATTATATTATAATACATTTTGAATATAAATTATGACAACAAAATTTTTATATAATTTCGACTGATTACAAACGAAATGAATCATCGTTTAAGTGCATTTTTGTTAAGAAATTCCTTTTCAGTAGGCTATTTTTTTAACTTGTGAACTGTGAGAATATGATTATTTAGATGCAAATAGTGTTTTCTGCCACATGAGTTTTAGTTTTAAAAGTTGAGAAAGTATTATCATTTATTTAGTGAAAAAACGAACGTTCTTGTCTGTGATTCTTTTTATCACCTTATTCAATGAACGAATATACCTTTCTTATCACTGCATATCAAATAATCTCAAGAATCTGTAAATATTAAAAGGAAACAATGATGAAATGATTGTAATTTTTTAATTGGATATTAATAATCATGTTTGTAATGCACAACTTCTAAATCTGTGTATTGCAAGTTTCTGGAGGTCTAAAATGCTCTTTTTCAGGTTCAGCGAAATCTTAAGTTTATAATCTTGGAATCATATTTATAAATTTTATTCAATGAAGGATGTTCACCATAAATGTTCAACAGGAGTCTATCTGTTTTTGCTGTTTTTTCGTTACAAAGAAGTAATTAAGTGTAATATCCCGGGAATGCCGTTTTTTTCGTACGAGTTATTCATAGCTTTTTACTATGAATATTTATGTACATATATTAACTACAGCTCACACACTAAATTACAAAAGCTTCCGTTAACCTTCCAAATACAACTTTTCCAATTCATTTGCAGACAAATTAATAGTTAGCGCCATCTATTAAGAATGGGCAGAATCAATTTTATATTCCGGATATGAATATTATCTCTGCGATTCAGTTTGTTTTAAAGATTGGTTCCTTTTTTAGTAGTTGTGTTTTTAGAGTACAGTTTCATTAAAAATATCTCTTTCAATATTTATTTCCAATTTTTTTAAATAATATCTTACTAATGATCATCTCAAAATAAAGTTTTAAATAAACAGAAAATTCGACAATTCAATTTTATTACTGTTTACTGATTCCCACATATTACATTCAATTGTATACACGGTAAGATAATCGTATTACTGTGTTGATAAAGTTTCTACCACTATAACTATCAAAAAGAACTATTTAGATAAAAAGGAAATGCGAACAACCTGATTGTTACATAAATATCATGGCAATTTAGTAAAAGTAAAGCTCTTATCAGCCGCATCAGTAAGGAGATAGTCCTTCTCCAAGGACAGGTGCTTCGACAAGCCTACAATAGAAATGATTGTTATATATCTGCAGTTCCCTTATCATAAGCTTGCCGTTAGAAAGAAATTTGACAGCCGTAGTTTTCTTATGTTTTCAAATAACGGTTATGAAGGTTTCACTGTTTGAAGCATAAGGGCGTACTTTCTTGAATTTGCGCTGTATGAAGCAGTGACGTGATAATTTTATAAGATCTGTGCTTTTACTGTTAAAAAAAGACGTAAGATAGATTCAATGTCGGAAGACAACAATTTGCAATGTTTATTGTGAAAAGACCTTTTAAAGAATCGAGAATGAAATATTTCAGTTCAAGACAGACAAGCAAAAAATTGTGAATTAAGGTGTCATTTAAACTTCGTGTTCGAAACAAATTTTGTATTACTCGTTTTGGGAAACTTACAGTTTCTTACAAATTAAGGGCCTATAAAGGATTTTTAACCCTTAACTTCGGTTATTTTTAAGATGATCCATATTACCAGCCTTGATGGAAAAAAAATTTAAAAATATCTTTTACATATGTTTTTCTTCCTTACTAAGAAATTGTTTTCATGCACTTGGACTAAAGTTTAATAACTCGATGAAAATTAAATAAATGAATAGGGAAAGAGTATAAATATATTTATTCGCACTATTATGCAGAAGCATGGAGCTTTTCAAAATACTAGAAAATAATTGTGTTTGTATTGACTGTATTTCTTTTTATTCTTTATCTTGGAAGTAGAATGTGAACATTTTTGTTTTGAATTTAATTCAACTTCAGAAATAGGCCAAAAGATTTTCTGAATTGCCTTTTCTTCGCGAAAACATAAATAAAAAAAAAAATTAAAAAAAAAAAACTTTGATCATCAGTCATTATGTATTGTGGCATCAGAATGCGAAATTTCAATTTGTTTGTCTGAGGAGTGAAACGAATTTTAAAATATTAACCTTTGGATTCGGAATTCTCCTTTGTCTTCTACACTGGAAAGGTTAATTTTTTTTTTATCTCTGACGGAAATATTTAAAGATAGGCCCATTAAAAATGACACAAGCGGTTTCCATACATCCAGAGAACTGATGGTTTCAATTACTTAAGATTATTCAATTAATTCTATTTTTCATCATCTGTACGAACACTAAACAAAAAAGTGAAATCTTTGAGAACAATCCTATCTTCGAAGAAGTTTTTCACATGTATTCTTGGACTTTTCAATACGCCTTATTTCAATTAATGTAGGATCACATTTCCTTGTTTCTAAATCATGTTCATTGCTTGTAGACATTCTAAATTGCCTATTTGGGTAGCGTACACAGCAGCATTCCATTTCGATTATGTTTGGTAATTATCTTCAACTGGCAAAATTTTTATATTTGCATTTTAAAATTTTTTATAGGTTTACCATGTACGTAGTCAAGTATTAAGTGAAACATTAATTTTTAAATTGATGAAAACACATTTGCAAACTGAAATTTAATGAATATGTTCATCATGAATTTTTCACAGCGACCAACGTGTTTATGCTATAGTTTTTTTTTTCTTTTCTTTCTTTCTTTTTTTTTTTTTTTTTTTGTAAAAGAAAATAACTAAGCATAACGTTTCTGAAATGCATGAAATGCAAACTCTGCATGTGTAAAGCATCTCACACGCGCACATATGTATTAAATAAAGCACCATTTTTTATAGCGTAATATTTTATATTTGATGCAAAAATATAAAATATTTTCGTGTCAAAAAATTAAACCTGCGGAAGATGCAAAATTGTTTCAAATCAAATATTATATAATTAATTAGCTCCTCAAAAGAATGAGAGTAGCATAAGTTTATTTGAAAATAATTCTGCTATTGATGAATTAAGAAAGGCTTATAGAGGTGGTTTGACACTGTGAAGCATATGAGGGAAATTTTTAAACTTTTGTGTTGCCTGAAGTAGTGTAGTGCATATTGAAGTAACTATTTTATCGCTGTTCAGGAATCAAGAAATTTTAGTCAGATTTCTTCTTGGAAGAATAAATATTGGAATTTTTCTCATGGATGACTTTTTAAATATTGATAGATTTCTCTAAAATGAACATAAATCAGCTGAAGGCAAAAAAAGGCCAAATTAGAGGAATTAGAGTCTCATTAAAATTTAAAATTGATATATTAAATGTTTTTGGATATGTAGCTGAAATTGCTTAGCAGTCAGGGGCCTATGAAAGATTTTTAACCGTAACTTTGCCTTATCTTCATATCATTAATGTTGCCAGTCTTGATAAATGTCTATGAAATACTTTTTTTTTACAAGTGGTTTTTGCCTCTTACTTAGAAATTGTTTTAATTCACTTTGACTAAAGTTTGCTATCTTGAAGAAAATTTATCAAGCATGTAATAAAAGAAGAGAAATATTTATTAACAACTTTATGTAAAAAGTAGATGGAATTTAAAAGATATCAGAAACAATTGTGTTTAAATAATTTATTATTTTCGACAGTATATTTTTTAAAATCTTTATCTTGGAATCAAGAATGTGAGCATGCTTGTTTGTACTTTGTTTATTTCAACTTTAAAATTTAGTCAAATTACTTTTGGAATGAAACCATCTTTGCAAGCCATATTCGTTTAATAAGTTCAACATAATTTTTTTTAACAGCAACCGATGACTTTCTGCTATCATTTTCTTAAAAGAAATAATTAAACATAACTTTCAATCAAATGTCTTTTGTATTGCATACAATTTAACAAGTTTTTTAGGGTTTTTTTATTATACATATGTATGTATATATTAACCAGAGCACACACAGGGATATTCAAAAGTTTCGGTTAACTTTTAAAATAGAATTTTTCTGATTTAATTGCTGGCAAACTATACTACAAAAACCTCATAAAAAGGTGCGGAATTATTTTTATATACCTGATATTAAGATTATCTTTCAGATTCAGATTCAAATTAATATAAGTAATTTAATGTTTCGAATATTAAGATTTTTTAGCGATTCGGATATTTTTAAAGACTTGTTCTTTTTTTTTTTGTATTTGTATTTTTAAAACAGATTGCTATTAAAAATTCTCTTTCGATTAATGTGTTTCATTTTATCCAATATCCTATCAGAATGAAGTTTTAAAAAATCTAAACTTTAGGCTATTTACTCTAATTACTATATATTAATTAGCAGATTTTATTATTGTTTTCATGTTTTGACCAAGTTTATCGAAAAATAATCTCTAAATACATGTATTACATGAATACCACTACAATTAAATGTATTTTCTTTTTATATAAAAAAACCAAATACCTTCGGTTTGTGAAGTCATATTCTCTTCAACCTTTATTAACTTGCTGCTTAATAGAATTATAAGTGGCATTAGATTCTGGATAAATAATTCCTTCTTCGGAGTACGCATGCTGACATTACGGAGATAGCAACCTTTGAATCTCAAGTGCGTATACGTTAACGTTTTGCTGTATTCAACGCTGATGAGGTCATTTTTCTAACTGAGTAAAATCTTTGGCCGAAGGCCATATATTGCAATGATTATCATGACAAGACTTTTTAAATGTAATTGGATTTCCACAAAAAAAAGCATTTTTCGATTGAAGACCAAAGAAAATAAATCAAATGAGTCGAATTGGTGTCCCACTAAAATTTACAAATTTTCTATTTAAAGTTTTTGGATAGCTGCTTTGTTTAGAAGTTAAGGTTCTATGAATGATTTTTAACAATTAACTTAATCTATTTTTTAACATGATCTATGTTTCCTGTCTTGTAGAAACATTTATAAAATATTTTTCTACGCATGGTTTCTTTCCTTACTTAGAACTTATTTTAATTCACTTGGACTAAAATTTGATAATTTAAAGAAAATGAATTACAAATATAATAAAGAAACAAAAATATTTATCTTCAACTTTATGTAAAAACTAATGAAGTTTAAAAATCCCAGCAAATAATTACGTTTGCAGTAGTTACTTTTGAGCATATATTATTTCAATCTTTACTTTTGCAGTGATCATTTGAGCATGTTTGGTTCAGTTTTACTTAACTTTAAAACAAAGCCATATTAAATTCTGAATTTTTTTTATCTTCAAAATATACATTAAAACTAAAATCTCTTTTATCGATTATCGATATTTATGGTCAAGAGTATGGTCAATTTCAATGTGTCTGTTTATGGATTAAATTAGATTTGAAAACATTTATTTATTTATAAGGAATCTATGCTTTCTTTCCATCGTGGTGGGATTTTTTTTGTAGTGTGCGATGCAAGTGCTTAATGATGGGATTTTCAACAGGTAACCCAAGCGGGTTGAAGAAAGCAATAAACATACGAATTTCGAATTTTTTTTGATAACAAATCTGCATTCTATCCAGTAAAACTCTGCTTGAGGGTAAATGAAATCTTCATTTAACGACAAGAAAATGTTGGCAACGTGTGGCAGTTAATTACATCTATATGACTCATTTTTTTTTCTTTTATCTCTTACATGAAAGTGAAATTCTAACATCATCGAAATAATCACAAGAAATAATGGAATTGGGCCAATTAATGATGCAAAAAAAGAATGCAGTTTTATTTTTTGTATTAAGAATGGAAGACTGGCTAATTGTTCAAAGTGCGTTCAAATTACGAGCTCTCAACAACTCTTCATAAGATTTGTACTGCATGATATTTTTTAAAAACTCCACAGAAAAGTAATTATTCATTAAAGATAATAACGTAGGGCATGGTTCTAAAATTTACATTTTCAATAACAAATGCATTTGAGCTGATTTATTTACTTTTAATTTTATTTATTATTAAACATTTAAAAAATTAGAGTTCATAGAATGGAGTTGTTTTGTACAAAGTTTGTGTTTGTATCCTATGTGTGATTTTGTATAAAGTTAACCTTGCACTTAATGAGAACTTACAGCGGTTCTGAAACAGTGCTTATTTTTTCTAAATAAAATACTTTTTTTTTTATCCTTTTCAGTTTCTAAAATATATTACCAACAAAGCGTTAAGCCTCATAATTTTTTTATCATTTTATTAAAGACTGATGTATGTTGTATACAGACTCATAAATCTGTTTTATAAAAACGATTTCTTTTGTTGTCCTAATCAAAAATGATTTATAGAGGTTCAAATGTGAAATCGGGCCTAATGTATTATCTTGAACCATCATGATGTATCTTTACTTTGTCACGTTAGTAGGCATAGAATACTTCTTGTTTAGAGTGAACTAGGGAAAGTAAATTCCAAGATAATTTTCTTTGAATGTGAGATAGATGATATTTTGTGCATGCTATCTGTGTTTAACCTTTGGTTACATGATTTGTCGCCAGAATTTGCATTCCAATTTGAAAAATCATTATAGTAATATAATTCTTTTTTATTTTTCTGAGAATTGAAAGTTTATTTTTCAAGAAATGATAAATTAAATTATTTCTATGTTTTAATGAATTTTTTTATATGAACTTATATGCAATATTTCTATTCTAAATGGTATAATATTTAGATAAAACTTCAACTATAAAATTCTTTTCTTACAAGATTACTTTTTAATCATTATTTTGCGAGATTATTATTTTCTAAAATATCCTTTTATTGATCATGTGCTGAAAAACCTTAACTTTTAATTTTTGACACCTACGATGATTATATGATTCTTTCCGTTTTAAAACAACCAAAAATTTGTTTGATCAATTCCACACCTCTCATATAATGCTACTACTTGACAAGGTCCTACTTGATTGATTGAAAAGTAATTACAACTAGGTAATGTAGAACTGGATATTTAACCCTAGCAACAGGGATAAATCTGCCATACATAATAAGTTGGAATTTCTTTTACCAAATCTGTGACTTCAAATCATTACAGGAAAGGATTCAGTGTTACAGGTTATATTGCCTTTCATCGGAATATTTCCACTGATGAAGATTTCTGAATTCATCTGTGAGTGACAGGTCAATGATTCAATCAGATCTCATGGATAATTCAGTCATTTTATTTTCATTAAAGCAGCTACGTCAGTCCAAAAAATGCGTTCGCCTTTTTCCAGTTGTCTACCTGAAAATATACAACTGGAACCAGTAGTATACCATTCTTAAAACTCATAATAAAAGAGTAAAAGAAAACTAAAACTTGAATCTATCCTCAACTGTTTTAACTTTTTCAGCCTCAATAGGCAAGTATACAGATTTTTGCCATATTTTTCACGATTCGTTTTAATTTTTAAAGCCACGCTTTTCAGTAAATGAATAAGTATTAAAAGATTCACACAAACATATTCAATACAATATGCTTTTCCTATTAGATTTTGGTGAATAGCATGTAAGCCAGTAACAGCGCTTCTACCCGAACAGCTGTTTTGGTAAAATCGGATCGTTACTGGACTGCTAACCAAAAGGTCCCAGGTTCTATCCTCCCGCGTATCATACCTCTTCTTTTGTGACCTCGGACGCTGTACCGTCAACCTTCATACAGCTGTTGTGGCGCCATCTACCCGCAACTAAAGTCGCCAGACTCACTTGGCGCAGCAAAGTCGTCAGACTCACGTGACGCAGCAACCCAAAAGTCGCCAGACACACTTGGCGCATCAGCACCCACAAAAACGCTCGCCATAACGCTTGGCGCTATTCAACTAGGGTATCGGCCCATTAAGACAACAGCTACTAATAATAACTAAATATATCACCACTCAACAACCATATCGTTCGTCTCCGATTCGGCTCGCTGGAAGGAGAGTACTGTGGTGAATGGCATATAAGCCAGTAACAGCGCTTCTACCCGAACAGCTGTTTTGGTAAAATCGGATCGTTACTGGACTGCTAACCAAAAGGTCCCAGGTTCTATCCTCCCGCGTATCATACCTCTTCAAGATAAATAAATCCTCTTTTACGTACGCTATCATAAGAAGAACCATTCTAACTTGAGATTTAAGATTTTAATCATGTTAGATTAGGGTAGGAAGAATTGATAAACTAATCTGACTAGATTTGAAACCAAGGGATACGACAAAAAAATTAATGAAAAAGCATAGACATGTATTTAAAAAAACATTGCTACTTGAACGTAACAAAAAAAAAAAAAAAAAAAAAAACTAGAATGAGCGTAAGAAAAGATGAATTGTGATATTTTCAATAGGTATTTTCAAAAAGTGAAGTAAATATTTTCTTCCTTTATAAAATAGAATCATAATGAGTGTATTTTAAAAGAATTCTACTTTCATAAACTCTTGATTCTTTTAAATACTTTTTTTGTACGAAACTAGAGTTTAAATTAAAGTAATTACCATATTATTTTATTCAATTAAAACTTATCTATTTAATATTTGTTTCACTATAAAACCAAATCAAAACTACATCTTTCTTCAAAGGTAAAATCCAATGTTGTAATAATTGTCAAATATACATGGTTTTTTTAATAACAAAATTAATGTAAAAGTCAGAAGTTTTGTGTTTTAAAATATGTAGTAAATGCAAAACGAGAGTTAAATACAGATTTCACAACAGCAGAATAGTGCATTTACACAAGAAGTCAAAAAAATTAAAAGAAAATCGTTGAATGGTACAATACTCATCTGTATCTAGATTGAATCATTCGTTTCTTCAACGAGATAAAAGATGGCGTCGTGCAGGTTGCATTTCGTTCCAAATATTGCTTGCCAAATGATTTATTAATAAGAAGAGTCGATGAGGGCGCTGTGATTGCTTAAAGAAATCCAGATACTCTGCGCCAGATGCTGCTTTCAAGTAGCATTATTTTCTGAGTTATTGACTTCATTTCTGAACAGAGGATTGTTTAATGCATTGACAATGTCGATTGCAGCGCCACTCAGTAGTCAGGATGATAGATCAATGACTATAAATCTTGATTTTAACTGTGACAACAAGTAAGTTTCTAATCACCATAATTTATCAATTTTTCAACAAAGTGTATATCAGTAAATGATCGAGTTAATTACTAAAAGTTCATCAAAATTAGACCTTGTAAATTTTATATACATTTTAATTCAGATTCCTATTTTGAATAAAAAATTAGCTAATCCATAATATAATGTATCAGTTTTTATTCCTTATAGATTAAAATGCTAGTTAATATTGTAGCGAAAATTGTTCCTTCCGACCAAGCGCCGATGGCTCTGTCGGTTGAACGAAGCGCATCTCATAGCGGAGCGGAGGGTTGCGGGTTTGAATACAAGCGAGGTGAACTGCCAAAAATTGATTTATAATTTCAATTTGCTTTATGTCAGACTTATGTTAATAATGCAAAGTTATGCAAATTTATGTTAATTATTCTGATATGTTATTTATGTAAATTTCCAATTTTATGAGGGCCTTCAAATTCTAGAAGGTTCTTCAACTGTATATAAGTAGTCTCTCAAACGGTTAGATTGGTAATAAAATCTTCAGTTGATCTTGAGTGTGTTCATTTCTATTGGACTTGCTACATTCTACCTCATCTACGTGACAATATTTTGGAATTGTTATTACATATTAACCCATCGAGCGTCGGCTGTCCAGCTTAAGAATGTTCTTAAAACGGCCGCAGTCAAAATAAAGGTTGAACACAATTTACTAGAAAAGAAATTGGCAGAACGTTCCTAAACCGGCCTGGTATGTTTTTGCTTTCCCCTGACCATTAACAAAGGGGGTTAACTTTCCCGCGTCTCGACCATCGCCACCCCCTAAACACCGGGGATTTTGAATAGGACTGACTGATCAATCAAGTAATAAATCTGTCGACGCAGGGCAATTGCCATGCGGTTTTTCAACTAAGAAGTTGGTTTTCGCTCTGAGAACTAAGAACTTCTCTTTTAATCTGCAATGTTTGCAGAAAATAGAATTTGTTGTAAAATAAATTTAAAAAAAAATCCGCAGTATGATTTTATAAATTTTTATTAGTAATAGAAAAATTTGTTTAATAAATTATTTAAAAGGAATTATCATTCATCAAATTGCATTACGAATATAATACATTCTTTTTACTGACATTCAGTGAATTTTACTTAAGTTTTTTCTAATTTTTAGTTGTAAGCCTTTTACTCGCATATTTGGTATTCGAAATGAAAATAGCATGATTTATAGCTCCCTGATTGAAATAAATTATAAAAAATTATTATTAATTTAAAAATACTACATTCATTTCGGATATAAATCTGTTGTAATCTGTTATTAAAAATTATAAATAAAAATTTATAAAAAAATTTTGTTTATTTTTTGATTTTTGTTTTTCATTTCATTTTTTTAAGTTTTGAAAAATAATAAAACAATCTTTTGTCAATATATAGTAGGTGAATATTTTAATGATAATATGTTGATGAAAATATTATTAACTTGAATATTTTTGACTAATTATCTTATTTTGAAATAATTAAAAAATAAGTTGAAATAATAAATTTTTAAAGTTAATTTTAATGCTAAAATAAGAAAACATAGTGTATCCATTTACTCACGAGGCTTATATCTGATAAAAATCATCATTTCATTCATATTTTTAATAAGTGAATATTTTGAATGTCAATTTCTTATATCATTCCTAATTTTGTCACAAATCTTGGTAAAAATGACTTATAGTCAGTGCAGAAATATTTTCATAAATCCAAGCATTTCTCTGCCGTTAAATATTGCGAAGAATCTTTCTTTCATCTAACTCCATCAATGAAATCAAAATTTCAACTGTACCCATTTTATTAAGTTACAACATTATGATTTTTTATGAAAATTCGTAAATTATCTCGTAGATAATTTACGAAAAATGAGACTTAGCTGCATGTGTCCAACAGTTAAGAATTACCCTTTCAGACTCTTGCTTCCATGCTCTTCATTTCTGAACAATTCAAACGAATTTCACTGGCAATATTTATAAGGTATTTCGCTGCATGTGAATTTCAAAAGGTAGATGCACAATAAAATAAATGAAAAACAATCTAGAGTAAGTAATCATAACTTCAATAACGTTTAAAACCAGTGAGTGAAAATTAAGGTTTTTATTTCATTGCAACAATCAAAATACTTGCTACAAATTTTGGCACACTCATTAAAATAAAACAAAATATAGATATTCATGAATCTGTAATTATTTTATTATTTTACCAGTTCCTTATTTTTCCAGTTTGTGCAAGAAGGGCAGAAATTCTTCATTTAAATGATCTTATCCTCCGGTCACAAAAATTGGATGGGAGAAAATTTGCTTAACAATGACATTACATATTAAGAAGGTTGTGCTAAATCAGAAATAATATATATATATATAAGTTATTTTATATTTTTAAGAAAAATAGAGATAAGCGTGAATTGTTACATCATAGAATTAATTAGCAAAGACAGGTCGGAGAATCATGTTGGTGTGATAAAGCAGCAAGTTATTGGTGGTCTAGTCACAGATGACTCATCGTGGTCTCATGATGTTAAAATGTTCTCATAATGTTAAATGTCTCATGATGTTCTTATCATCTGTAACTACTTTTTATCAAAGCAAAAATAATATTCACAAATAGCTTTTTAAAAATCCAAACGCTACTATTTTCGTAAATTATGAATTTTTAAAGCATAGTAAAAATTTTAATTAAAATTTTTCCGTGGTAATTCGAAGAAAAGTAAATTAACTAATTTGACATTTGTATATTAATTTATCGAATTTAAGCATATTTTACATCAATATATTTCATTATGGAAGTGAAATTAAATTGTCTTCATTGTTGCTTCTATCATTTCAACCTAATTTTTTTCCATTGTTGATATCAAGATATGATCCAACTAATTATTTAATGCTGAGTATCTTTCAGTGGTATGCTTTTGTTAAAAATTCTGTTATACTTTAGATAAAGTTCAAGTGCAGAATCAAGCATTGGTGAAACATTTTTAGCTCATTTTTGAAAATTGCTATTAGGATTGCCCTTAGGAAGTGCATTAGAAATAAATTTCCTAAAGGAAGCAATTTTTCTTTTGGAAACAATCTTCAGTAGTATCTGATCAATAGCCGAATTTCAACCTGAATATAAACAAATTTAGTAAGAAAACCCACTTGCATTGTATTAGTGAACAGAGAAATCGAATTTTTTATTTTATTTTTTAGTCATTACTTATTATTGAATATTTTAAGAAATACGTCTTTAAATCTTCTATGAAAAAAAACTTTAATGGATATGAAAATCAAAAATAGTAGAGCACACACTTTGTTTGACATAAAATCTAAAACTGATTAAAGAGCAAAGCTTAAAAACTTTTTTTCATAGATTATTGCCATAATACCCACGTTAACTTAATAAAAAGAACACCGCTTTCAGGAGTGATGAATTAATCTTTTGAATCCAAGACTCATAAATTTCAAGAATGGTAAAGATTAAAAGAACTACTCAAAACCTCTTTCAAGAATTAATTCTTGTCTTGCTGAATGCCTAGCAAGGGAAAATATCCTCCCTTTCAATGCAAGATTCGTATTAAAAGTACTTCTATTGTACAATCTGCCTGGCGCATGTTCTATATAACCCATTTTGAGACACTAATTTTCCTTGAATAGGCTGTTGTTCACCAGATGTAACACTTCTCTTTGTAATGTGACTTGGGCAACTTTAAGCACTAAACCTACCGACATTTTACTGCTTGATTTGATCGTAAAACTTCTTTTAACAATGCGAACAAGCCGAAAAACTACTTTCACTTAGAGAAACACATGGATTTTCTTACCGAATACTAGCAATTGAAAGGAACCGAGATCCATAGATAAAAAAAGTTCTGAATCCACAGCCTTGTGATACGTTCAAACAGTTAGAAATCGTATCAGCCTTTAATGCATTTATTTAATTTCATTAAATAGTTAATGCTGTTTTATTGCAAAGCAATAATTATAATTGCACAGATACATTCATTAATTCTATTCTTCAAAGCAATATCATACACATCATCCAATTTTGAAGAATATAAATTAATGTTTTCCATTTATTAAATATATTTTCTTTCTTTCATATGCCAAACTTTTTTTAATAGTCCTTATTATTACCAAGTAATTTTTTTCATTTACGTTTTTCGCAGCCCGTCACAAGACACAACTCTTCCTCCCATTTGAATGTGCTTTGATTTTTTTATAGAGATTTTAAATATATATTTATAATATAATTATATATTTTAAAGATATAATTTCTAAAAAAATATTTTTTATATTTATAAAAAAAGCGGTTTTTTTTATAACCTGAGCCCTCTCCCCCCCCCAAAAAAAAACGAAAGACAAATATGATTTGCAAAAACCAGTGAACAACGCTTGTATTTAAATAGTGAAATAAAAAATAATATTAAGCAGTATAAGAGAATAATAGTAACTACATTTATCAAGATACTTTAAATAAAAAAAAACGCTTTTACTAAAAACTCATTCTAAACAGTAAAAAATAAATAATTAGATCCAAAAATTTTCAAATGTGCCTTTCATTACGTATTAAATGTTTGGCCAAAATCTATATACATAGCTTAAACAATAGTTAAAATTACATTTATAAATAAATATTTGTCTCGCTTAATAATTGGGATGAAAATAAATTTAAAAATTTTATATAAGGATTTGTTTTTTTATATTTTACAGCATTTTAATAAAAGTATTATTAAAAGTTCAAACGTACTTTTTTGCGAACTAATCACAATCATTAACTGTTATACATGATTATGACATGTAAATATGAGGGATTCCCTACCTTTAATAAGTATAATAGTTTTCATTTGGATATTAAATTTGTGGCGAAATAATGAAATATCCAAATCAGAAATGAAGTATACAGCTCATATCACCAATCGATCCTGCAATCGCGAATTCTTACGAAAAGCGTTATTTCCCCTTTTCGGGAGTTCGTTCCCCTAATTGGAGGGACCACCCAAATTCTAACTGTCAGCGAAAACCACAAAATGACCTTAACAAGCAGATGACCCACCCCGTTTATTGCATTTAAGGGGGAAAGCATTGACGACTTTCTACGTTGGAGCCGGGTTAATAGCAGTTTGCGGAAAGCAACTTCCTACGTTCCAGCCGGGTTCAAAACAGTTTTCGGAAAGCAACTTCCTACGTTCCAGCCGGTATTCAAGAGACACGTTGGAGCGACTTTCTACGTTCCAGCCGGTTGAAGGGTTAAAATACCATTATTTGGTAGAATTTTATCATATTTTTTACGATTTTTGTAAAGCCGTGCTTCTCTTAAGTAAAAGTAAACAAATTTAGCCCAATGTGATATAAATTCAAATCAGCATGATTTGCTATTTTCTATATCAATTTAATACATTTATATCTTCATTATCTTTATTACATTATTTATATATTTTGTATCTTCATAAGAAATAAATACATATATAAAAAAATAAATAGTGATACATATTTATACAATAAAGAGTGTTTATTCTGAAACAAAAACAGATTTGATGAATAATGCTTAGGAGATCTGACGGCTAAGTGATTTTCTTTCTTTTTGAGAACCAGCCAGCGAAAATGATCCGTAATAATTTTTCAGAACATCAAAGATTAAGCTAATTGGTAACATTGAAGATTAAGGTAAGGTAATTAGAAAGTATATACTCTTCAGAAGCAGGGCTATATTTGATTAATTATTAAAAATGATTCAGGGGAGTTTCAGAAATTTCGATTCAAGGCAATAAGTATAATGTTCTGAGTTATTTTAAAAGAAATCCCTCTCAACAATTGCAACCTTTTATAAATGCTTTTATAATTCTACACTTTCACCCGGTTATTTGTATTTTCTCCCCAAGGCTGCCCACTCAGTGTATCGCGTGAATTTGAGTTGCGTTTGCATTTATGTCCTACTGGCAGGCATGGTAGTCGCGTGACTTGACTGGCGTCTATAGTCACGTGCAAGGGGATCACTGCACCCGCATGCTAATATCTGGCTTTATGGGAAGAGGAAGTACACCATTTCGTTGGAGTTATGGGAAATGTTTTCTTCCTAAAAGGTTTGGGCCTGGACAGGATTTAGTAGAAAAATTTGAGAAATGTAGTTGTATTTTATAGAAAGCATTCTTCCGATAAATACAAAATGCTACAAAGTTTCTTTCATTGAAATATAAAGAAATTTGGGGTTTAGCGGTTTCCTGCGGAGAATTTTCGAATTTTGTAAATTTTGAACGATGATGATTGGTGGAAATTTTTTTATAGATTTTGTTAAAATAATTTTTTTTAAAATTTTCTACAATTAACTTATTAAATACTTATTTTATTAAAAAAACTTTTTTTTTCATTTTTAAACAAAGCACCTACTGTAGTTTAAAAAATAATGTTTATTCAATACACATATCCAATAACATTCTTTTGGACTTTTATGCATTACACACATACCATATAAGATTAAGTTTCCACAATCTATTCTTAATTTTATTGTTTGCAATACATTTACGTATTGTTTCAAAAATAATCTAATAACTTTAAACAAGCAATTATTTTATATATATCTGTATATAAATTTATTTTATGTATCTCGGTAAAGGTATGTCTAAAAAAAGCGATTTTATATACACACACACATACACTGGAAAAAAACCCATTTTTTATAACTAACTATTAGAGCCGTTTTCTATCTGCTCTCATACAGTCAATGTCATACAGCGCCATCTAGTAAATTTTTGTGGTATTTCATTGGTGCCATGGGATGATAATCTACTAGTACCTCAAAATTTTGTGAGATGGCGCTGCATGACATTATCCGAATACGAATAAGTTCAGCTCGCATCCAAAAGCAACAAGGCAATTATTGCGTTAATCAATTCCAGTAACATGCTAAACTAAGTGCATTTATGATTTTTTTTTTATATAAATGACCAGTCCATATGTAGATAAGATAATAAATATTCTGAATATATAAATATTCTCATATTCTGTGTGTGATTTGTATTTAAATATTTTAGCCGAAAAAACAACATAATTACAAACTTTTACATAAAAAATAAACATCTACCTTAATACTATTTATGAATGAGAATTGCAATAATTTAAATATTCTTCATGTACAATGCAAGTGAATAATTTCTTAATAATTTTGTGGCGTAAATGATTAAAATCAGTTAGATCTTCATGAAATTAAGTACAATTAGTACAATTAAGCAAAATTGTACTAATATATCTATGAATTCGCCTATAATTATCATAACAAGAAGGATGCAAGATGTTTTTCTACACTATTTTATCTGTGATATTTTATTTTAATATATTTCTTCTATTAAGTGTGGGATTTAAAAAAATGCGACAATTGATTCAAATATTTTTTTTCTAAAAATAACAGACACATTCTGTTCCCTCAATCACAACCGAAGGAGATGATTTTGTGTTCATTTCTTATTATTATCACTTTGATTTTTCATTGTTAGCAATTTCATGCGTCGATAGAAAATATGTTATGATAAACAAACTATTTGTATTAAATATCATTTCATTTATCTATGCATAAGAAATATTTTTTAAACAATTTAAACAGAATTAAGTATTTTACACTACACACCTCACAAACACACTTAATACCTCATTAGCTATAATTTTCTCAAAAAAAAAAAAAAATACAAAATATTACAAAAGAGTTAAAATTATATAGTAAAAGAATGAACTTTAAATTTCAATATATTTACTTAACAAATATTTATTTTCTTAATGCATAGTCTTATTGAAATTTCCATGCATTTTATTAACTTGATTTAAAAACTGAATAGATCTAAAAAATTATAACATGCATCGAGAAGAAGAGACTGTGTTTAGGAAAGTTAGGAAATTTATTTTGAGATAATGATCTCACTCCTTTTTATTTGCAAGCCTGTTCTCCAATGCGTACTGAAATTTAATATTGTAACGAAAACTATACTGAATCCATTCAGTGTGCACATAATCCAATAGGCTCAATAATGGACTAAGATCCTTTATTCAACAATAAGATACAAATTCACAGTAGCAAAATATATTCAATGCATACACAAAACAGCACTTGCGGCTAACAGCAGCATATCAATAATAAACAATCGACGACGACGTGATGAGTGTTTCGGCGGAGCACCTGGACTCGTAGGTCCTTAATCTCCGAAACCTTATAATATTTGAAAAATTTAACCTGGGATTTATGATTTGAGCCTAAATATTTAAATGCCTGGATAACTATAGATCTGTAAGCGAATTGGTTATTAAAAAAAAAAAGTGGATAACATACATAAAAATATTATAATATTAAATACGATATAAAACTAATTAATTTTTGATTAGATATCTTTTACCTGCTGTTGGCACGCCTTCGTCGAATCTGTCCGATCCAGTAAAGTAGTTACAGGGTTAATGATCATGACTTTCCTTATTAGTCCTAATAAGGGCATGTACGGTCAATGATCATTAAATCGTAATAGTACTTTGTTCTCAGAGAAAACATGATTATCGACTCGCATATAATTGAAAGTTGACTCTGTACTGGTTGAGTTTTATTTTGTTACTGGAGATCCTTTTTTGTAATTTCTCTGACATAAAAAAGAATCCCCAAGAAAAATCTAAAAATTAGAGTATTAATCGAACTATTTGACAAGATTCCTGAATATTCTGGAACCCTTATATTTCACTTGACCGTGGGACAATCACTCAGTAACCATTCAGCAGTCATTACTAGATTTATAAAACATCTTCCTCACGAGGAAATTTGCTATTACAAATTCGTAACAATATTATATAATTTTTAGAGTTATTATTGAAATCTCAATTAAATTTAGCACTTGATTAAGCATCTCAAATACTGTTAGTATTTGTAAAGGTTTTTTATGCCACTTTTTCTAATTACATCTAAATAAGTCTTTAAATTACAATTCATCCCATTTAATAAGCGATAACTTCGACATTGGATATTAAAGAATCAGCCAGCACATAATCAAACATGATATATATACCTGTAGTGGTAATATTATAAGCCAGAAAACAACTTCCGGAGAAGAGAGTGCTCTTTTGTCTAGTGGTTATGTTACTCGGCTATGAACCCTAACGTTGCGAGTTCGAACCTCAACCCGCACATTGGTGACCCTGGTTCTGAACAACCGCATCCTTCATTCTGCTGTCGTGGCTCCATCTACCGGCAGCAACCACTCACACAAGCTCGCCGTCGTCCGCCATAACACTTGGCGCGATAACAACGTTCTTCGCTCGCCATAACGCCTAGCGCGATAATCACGTTCGTCGCTCGCCATAACTGGCGCGATAAACTCTACCGACTCACTGGTGGGGGACTGTTGTAGTGGTAATATTATAAGCCAGATAACAACTTCCGGAGAAGAGAGTACTCTTTTGTCTAGTGGTTATGTTACTCGGCTATGAACCCTAACGTTGCGAGTTCGAACCTCAACCCGCACATACCTAGAGTCTTTTGTTATCATAAATTAATAGCTGATTATTTTAGAGGATATCCCAAAACCCCATCCCTAACCTTAACCACCTCATCAAAATAGAATTTTAATACAACGAAGTAAATAATCTAAAACCCAAAACTTTATGGACGATAACATTGTCTATCGAAGTAGAAGATCATAATACCTTGCCCATATTTCAGCAACATCTCCCATTTAGTGTTTCTATAATGGAGTAGAAGGCAAACCATCTACTGTAAAAAATATCTTTTACGACGTGAGGATATCTTTTACAACATCATGACATATTAGCTAGTAATACGTTACTATGACTCATGATTGAAAGATGAGAGTGCATTATATTCAATCCTCGGATCATGCGATAATCCTGCATTAATAATTTGAAGTTTAACTAAATGAGGTTTAGATATAAATCAGTAATGAAAAGGTAACTAAACTAGTGACTACCAGATGATTATTTAACCCAGTTAATGTAAATTAAAAATAGCTAACGATGAAACAGGTTCGGAAAGAAGATATAATGGTTAAATTTACATTTTTGTCCAAAGATTATGGAACAGATAGCAGATATCTGTATATATAAGGATTAATGTTTGTTTATGTTTTTTTTATACAAAACTAGATTTTTTTTTAATCCGACATGGATAAAACTGGTCACACGTGATCAGCAGAAATGGTTAATGTTTATTTTGAATATTTATTTTTAAAATAAAGGCAGGTTGGTTTTAACTTCTTGTTTACGGGTTATGCGAAGACAGTATTGCAATCTGCAAATAATTCGAAATCGAGATTTTTATCAGTGTCAACAGCTCAAATTTCTCTGAGTCCAAAACTCAAAAGGGTGTGAGCTAAACGGATGAAATTCGGCTTATGATGTTTGCTTCGAATTTGAAAATATCTATCAAATTTTTAATGAAATACTTTCAGAGGAAATGCTTCTGTGGGGCTGCCAGATATTTATTTACACCAGTTAATGGGAAGTTATTATGTATATAAATGATTACAATAACTATGTAACGAAGAGAGCTAGATGGATGAAATGTGATACACTGATTTAACATCCAGTATAGAAAAAATATAGTAATCATCAAAGAATTCGAATACGAGATTTTCACAAAATTTCTACGGATTAGACATTTTATGAGTTCGAAAAACATGTTTTTGGAAAACGTCAGTCTGTCTATCTGTCTGCCACAAAGATAACTTTACACCATAATTATAGATTTCTCTCAAATTGTGTGCAAAATCTGTTCTGGAAGTCCATCTGTCCAGCTGCTCGAATATAAATTAACACGGTAATTACAAAACGAAGAGAGCTAGATAGATAAGATTCGGTATACAGATTTCACATCTAAAATGTAGGCACTTCTCAAATTTTGAGCCAAATCCAATCGAGGTTGATTGCCTGTAAGTCTGTACAGAACATGTAAATGCGAAAATTCGAAAACGCAATGGCTTAAATATATCAAATTTAGTTCGGGATTTTGTGATTACAAGTGCAATTTTTTATCAGATTTTTGTTCCAATCGGTTGGAAAAAAAGTGTCTAAAATTCGATTTTTTGGATATAATTAATGCATGTCAGGAACGAAGCGTCGAAAAACGCGCCTAAAAAGTATGACACGATTGTTGCAGTAAAAATGCTAAATTGAAGCAAAAAGTTAATATTTCGTAACTATTGGACGGCAATGCCATGTAAAGCTATCTCTGGCCTGGCAAATTTATTAGAGAGTATGCCAGAAAGTTTCGGTAAGACCACTTCGACAGTGTTTTTTTAAAAAATTATCTTTGATAATGGAGAGATATCCTATTCCATTGAGAAATGTTAAATCAAGGTAACATTTTATTTTATTTATAATTTATATTGAATTAAACATTTCACTTGGAACAACCAGATGTAGCTTTCTGTCTAGTACACATGTTTTAAAAAAACAATTACTGTTAATAAAGCAGTGCTATTTAATGGTCCTTTCTAATGTAACCTTTTAACAATTATCAGAGGCCAGAAATCAAGTCTGAAAGCCGGAAATTTATTAAGGGGGTTCTCTCTTCACTTTAAATCACTAGTAGCATATTAATGTTTTAAGCAGAATAGAGAACAGCAGGATGTCACTTAGTAACAAACTATATTACTCTTTATGGAAGAAATTACTTTAAAAGTCCACCTTCACTATCAATTAAATAGGTATTAATACACACTAGATTAATGTCCTTTCAAATGTAACTTTGTAGAAGCCAGCAATGGTTAGATACCAAGTCTGAAGGCTGGTAATTTATTATGTCCCTTTATATCAACATTGCTTCACTAGCAGGAAACTATTACTTTTAGCAGCTCCATCAGTATGCATGTCGGCTTACTGCTTTCTGTATTCAAACTCTATAGTATTTAATCAAATGCAGTGGTATTTAGTCTTCTAATAATTTCTTAGTGACAGTTCATCGGATATTCGAAATGTGTCTACCACCGAAATACATGACAATGTCAAATCTAATTAATATAAGGAAAGGGAAGGTGTGCACTAGATGGCAGTGTGGGACAAGGAATTTGAGTATTATTGGATCCAGTATCAAATGTTTAACGGATTGACGAAGTATCTTGCAGTGATATCAGTGGATTTGTCTGGAGCAAAGGCATTTGGATGAACCAGCTCTGCTACTTTGTTTGCCTCGTACAGCAATAATCAATTGCTTTTATTGTTGGCTCTTGTGTGTAAGGGTTTATCTTTGCTTGTTATATGACATCTCCTTACCTATATTGTAGGTCCCTCGGGGGGGGCACCTCGAAATGAGGATGAGATGCTTCTGGCATGGTGGTTGGATCTCGCCACACTGGAGGGTAAACAAATAGGTGGAGGATCTGACTCCTCCCATCGATGACGAGACGTACTTCCTTCTTGGGAGGGTTGTACCGTGGCCGGTGATGGCCCTTAGGACTCAACCACAGTTGCCGCCAGTGTTGCTGTTGCGTTGGTCCAGTCATTCGAACTTTGTGTTTAAATCCGTGTGCCTTCGTAGCTGGTCGGAGAATCAGTTGGTTGACTTACCTATATTGTAGCAAATGGAATAAACTAGTGATTCTCCATAATTAATGGCGATTATTAATAATCACCAAGAAAGTTTATGGTGATTATATATAATCACCTGATTATTCACATTTACTATAACTTATACATATCAGTATCACCTAATTATGTTTCATACATGGTGGCATACATGGTATTTAACATTAATTTTTTTAAACAGAATTAAAGATTCTAAATTCATATAATTTCACAGGTAAAAGTTTTGGCAGAAAAAGCAACTCTACTGAAACCACAAAGTGCATTAAAAATTTCATTCAAAGCCAGAATCATAATTTTCTTTGCCGCTTTAAAATAAGGCAAAAATTTTATTTTACTTTCAAAAAATCTCTAATCATTTCTAAAAATTTTTATCTTCCCATCCCTTTTACTCGGTTATTTATACAGGGTGGTTATCATTAAACTTCCCCTACAAACAACATCCCACAACGCAAGCGGGTGAACCGATTGCAACGAAATTTGGTATATAGACTATACACGAGATGCACTCACGGAATTTGGAAAAATAATTAGTTTTAAAATGTCCACCAGAGGGAGCCTTTTCCGGAAAAATATTAACACAATAAAAGACCAAAAATGGAATACAGAAAAAAAAATTGACATTTATTGACTAGTTTCTGATCACCTTGTCATCGAACCACGCTAAGTAAAAGTAAGGAAAGAAAGGTTTGAGAAAGAAAGAAAAATAAAATTAAAAAAAAAACAATTCATTTTGAAGAAACAAGGACGGAATTGCACAAGAGGAGTAGTTGTTAATCATGTCCAGGATGATGTTGGGAAAGGTGCTCCATGCGACCACCATCATTCACCTGCAAAATTTCAAGTCGATGGACAGTGTGTGTTCAACAGCAGATCGTAACGGATCAGTTGTGATGTTTCGCACATGAAGCGTTATAGAGATCTTTAAGTCATTCAATGTCGAACATTTGCACGATACATCAGACTTTTCAAGTGGCCCTATAACCAGAAATCGCAAAAACATGAAACATGACAATATTTGCAAACATTTCAAACCCTAACCTGTCTTGAATAAAGCTTCCTCTTCATGCAAATCTAGACATTTTTTTTCCTAGAACTGGTAGCTCTGTCAGGAGTTATCATTCACCTGCAAAATTTCAAGTCGATGGACATTGGGTGTTCAACAGCAGATCGTAACTGATCAGTTGTGATGTTTCGCACATGAAGCGTTATAGAGATTTTTAAGTCATTCAATGTCGAACACTAAACGATACATCAGACTTTTCAAGTGGCCCTATAACCAGAAATCGCAAAAACATGAAACATGACAATATTGGCAAACATTCCAAACCCTAACCTGTCTTGAATAAAGCTTCCTCTTCATGCAAATCTAGACATTTTTTTTCCTAGAACTGGCAGCTCTGTCAGGAGTTATATTTTATAGCTCTTTATTCTTTTTCTGGGTTGTTAATATTGTTTCTGTATTCCGTTTTGGTCGTTTATTATGTTAAATTTAATGTTTTTCTGGAAACGACGTCCTCTGGTGGACACCTTGGAACTAAAAATTTCATTTCTAACTCCGAGAGCGCATCTCGTGTATAGTCTATGTACCAAATTTCGTTGCAATTCGTTAATCCATTTGCCTTGTAAGATGCTGCTTATAGGAGAAGTTTAATTATAACCACCCTGTATATTCTTCCCATGGCTAGCCCGATAATGTATCAACTGAACCTGAGCTACCTTTGTCTTTATGTCCTTGTCTCAGGCATAGAATTCGTGTGACTTACATGGCGTCTATAGTCACGTGTGAGAGGATCAGCCATCCGCATGCTAATGCCTGGCATTTCCGTTTTTTATGACGGGAGGAAGTTCATCATTTCGATGGAGTCACGGGTTATACTTTCTCCCAAAGAGGGTCCGTGCTGGACAGAACCTAGTCTAGAGATACCGAGAATGTGGGTGTATTTTTTTAAAGACTTTCCATCTCCTGGTGTTAAGTTCTAGGAAGGACTTCGATTTTATGGAAATGGAAAACAAATTTGACCTTCAATACTATATAGAAAAAAAATTTTGGACAGGAAGATTTCGAATGATTTTTTTTAGAAAAATACAATTTATGTAAAATTTTTCACTAATAAATCTATTATGAAAGAGTTGAATTTATTTTAAAAATAAGATTATTCTCATTTTTAAACAATACCGTTACAATGTTTAAAAATGATACACATTTATTACGTATGAAAAAATGATACACATTTTCTACGTATGAAAAATGATAAACATGTATACATATAAAAAGAATAAACAAATACATGTGCACATATACATTACATATAAAAATTATAAACATATACCTTTTTTTCAGACATATAAAATATATATAAAAATGATACACATGTATGCATATAAAATAATACGCATGTATGCATATAAAAATGATACACATGTATACATATAAAAATAATACACATGTATGCATATAAAAATGATACACATGTATGCATATAAAAATGATACACATGTATGCATATAAAAATGATACACATGTATGCATAAAAAATGATACACATGTATGCATATAAAATAATACGCATGTATGCATATAAAAATGATACACATGTATACATATAAAATAATACACATGTATACATATAAAAATAATACACATGTATACATATAAAAATGATACACATGTATACATATAAAAATAATACACATGTATACATATAAAAATGATACACATGTATACATATAAAAATAATACACATGTATACATATAAAAATAATACACATGTATGCATATAAAAATGATACACATGTATGCATATAAAATAATACGCATGTATGCATATAAAAATGATACACATGTATACATATAAAAATAATACACATGTATACATATAAAAATGATACACATGTATACATATAAAAATAATACACATGTATACATATAAAAATGATACACATGTATACATATAAAAATAATACACATGTATGCATATAAAAATGATACACATGTATGCATATAAAATAATACGCATGTATGCATATAAAAATGATACACATGTATACATATAAAAATAATACGCATGTATGCATATAAAAATGATACACATGTATGCATATAAAATAATACGCATGTATGCATATAAAAATAATACGCATGTATGCATATAAAAATGATACACATGTATGCATATAAAAATGATACACATGTATACATATAAAAATAATACGCTTGTATGCATATAAAAATGATGCACATACATTACATGTGCATTAGCAGTTATTTCATCTATGAAAAAAGCGAAAAGAGGGAAAAAAATATTTTGAAAACACTAAGAAGGGAAATAAGACAGCAGATTTTTATTCATATGTGTTAAATGACAGATTCTAAACGAGGCGAATGTTAAAAGAAATTGAATTAAATTATGTTATAAACAATTTCGCTTTTTATTGGATGGTATACGACAACTTAGAATGCAACGGCGTAAACGCTACAGCTCAACAATTATCAATTGTGAGCTATAACTCTGTTAGTGCTGAAAGTACCCAAACGTCCGTTTAAAGATATGACGGCAGATATCCTATACGTTTGTATATCACAGCAAAATTTTTTCTCACTTTCATTAAGTATGGTTGATGGAATAATCGCGGTGTGTGCTTTGTTTGTTAGATGTGCTCACCCTGATCTTTTGGGATACTGAGAAGCTTTCTGAGAAATCTCAAAACATACATTTGTTTCATGGTCATCAGTTCGTGGACTTTTCATTTGTATATCAATCTCTCGAGAACTTGGGTTATCAGGATACATTTTAAGGAAATAAGGAATGTTTCTAATTTTGATAGAAAACCTCGTGCGTTCTTGCATTTTGAAACACTTAAAAGATTTTAGGATTGAGATAAATAAAGGCTACTCTTCAATCTTATTCAAAAAGTGGTAGCTGTTTGTCCACTTTAGAAACGGATTGCTGGCTACAAGTTGTCACCTTCAATCAAAATATAGATGTATTCAGGTTCTCTCAGAAAAGTAATTTATCCCCATTTTTTTAAAAAAAATAAGTTCGGCTCTTTCCTTAATTGAAACCTAGATAGTCGATGATTCTTTTTGCTTTCATATGGAGCCATTAGTCCTTTTTATCATGGATCTTCGACGCTTGAGTAAGTATACATATATGCTAAAAAAGTGGAATTAGAATCCTTACCACACTTTTTTCTACAAAATTAATTATTTCTCAATAAAATTACTAAAACAATAATTAGATTCCTTACCAGAAGAATTTCTTGCGTTTGTGGAATTATTACACACTAAAAATTGTATATTAGTGTGCATTATCATCCGGGGCTTCAAAAATAATAGTTACGTATTGAAAACGACACTACAAAACTTTTTCTGAAACATTTTTCCATAAAAAATATTACTTAGCAAAGAATAAATTACTAATTTCCATTATCAGTAAGCGCGTGGAATTGAACAATTTCGTGTAAAAATTATTATATATGAATTGTAATAATTTATTATTACACTTTAATGTCTATTATCATCATAATAAATAATAGGAACATAACAAAAAAAATCAAACCAAATATTTAGAAATCCATTTGAAAAGATAACCAATATTAAATAACTAATTATTTATTAGACGATTTTCAATATAGAAATAATTAATGATAGCCAAAGAACTTTATTTATACAAAATTGTTTTCTACGATTAATAAATAACTGATTATTTTAGAAAATAATCAGAACAGTGTCCATATATAATCTTAAGTATAACCACTCCCACCAAAACACCTTTCTCATATGCCCAGTTAATAAAGCAAAAGATGAAATTTTATGGACCATAATATTATCTGATGTCATGGAAAAATGTTAATATCCAGTTCTCTGTAATAACAGCTGCCACTTAGTATCTATATAACATCATAAAAGGCAAGTCTAGTTACTTCAAAAATGGTTTCAACGACATGATTACCTCAGAATATTGGTTGGTGATACGTTTTCATGATGACAACTGCATGTTTAAAAGAATGGGTTACATTAAAAGTTATCGTTTGGTCTTGCAATATCGCTGTATTGATATTTTTAGTATTTACTTTTCTTTGCTTAAAAATAAATAAGTAAACAAAACTTAACGGATTTTCAGATCGCTTTCGGGTATATTATGTTAAATAAATGTTAATCAATGACTAAATAAATAAACCGGTGTACGATCTTTTGACTATACTTGTAGTTCTGAGGCATATTTTGGATTCACACAATCGATAAAAATACATGAAAAATGGTTTCCTGGTGCTTGTATAATAATCGCATGCTGGCGATTTAATGCCGAAGGTAGCATTCTAACAGGCTATTTCAAAATTATTGTTCGCAAAAGGAATGTGTTTAATAGATAAATATCGGGTGGTTTTTATTATACATTGAAGCACACAACTCTCATATGCTAGAGACTGAAAATAAAAATTTGAGCACTGATAACTTTTTATGTTTACCCAAGGTCAGCAATTTTATGCTGTAAAAGGAGGATAAAAGATTTTTATATTTTAGAGAGTATGCGAAAAGTATTGCAGAGATCCCATTCCCTCCCTTTGGCTTCCATGATAATTATTATTTTTGAAAAAATTAAATTTCTCTAACAAATAAATTACTAAAAATAAATAAATAATTAAAATAAAAAATAAATTAGTAAAATAAAAAATGAATTTCTTTAAATAAATTACTAAAAATAAATTACTGTTGTCAATTATTAACATATAAACATAACAAATTATTAAGAGCAGAAAAAAGAATTCAAGCCGACTGTCCAGAAACTTATCTTAAATTGCAACTTATAACTACAAAGTGCTACTTGATTGAATGATCTTTGGTATTGGGAAAAGGCGAATATTTCAGCGGGTGTTATTTGCTCCAAATCTGCTGCTACGATTAATGAATAGTTTATTATTTTAGCTGGTAATCCAGAATTATCTGTTAATTCATCTTAACCCTAACCAATTGAATCAAATTAATCTGTTCATATATACTTGTTAATAATCTTTTCTGTTATTTTCTCTAAACCATTGCTACGTTTTACATGTATACATAGATATGATAGAGAGTGTATAATAAATATGATAGTAAATGCTATGTATGACAATGAAACTACCATTCGATTTAACTAATAATTCATTATTTTAGCTGGTAATCCAGAATTATCTAGAAAATCAATTTAACCCTAGACATTTGAATCAAACCAATTTCCGATTTCCTTATATATTCAAGTTAATAACCTTTTTTGTTATTTTTTCTAAATCATTTGTTATGTTTGATATATATGTGTGTGTGTGTTTGTGTAATGAAATTTTAATTCTAATTTCGAATTAATTAACTTCCAAGATATTATCTTAATTTAACTCATAGTAACTTCATTTTAAAATATTCTCTTATTTCGTGATCCAATTCCACTTTCGGTTTATTAAACTGACTCAGGCACCACTGTAAGGTATGGCTGTGTGTCGAGGTCACGATGCATTTCCATGGATTGCGGTGGGGGGAAATTGTAATGATATTTAAATTCTAATTTCAACAATTTAGTTAATTTCCAAGATTTTATCTTAATTTTACCCATAGTAATTTCATTCTAAAATATTCTCTTATTTCGTGATCCAATTCCACTTTCGGTTTAATTAAGTCCTCTGTATGCCCTTGAAAAGGTGTCAAAGGTCAACACATGCATTGCATTGGCGCGTGGCCGGAAATCCCATCTTATATAAGACGAGTGATCATTTGTTCGGCCCCTTTTTGCTTCTTTCTTACCCCTGCTTTTGTGCCGCGCTGCGTCTGCTTGTAAATAAATTGCTTTCCGGGATGGATATTAAAGAGAATTAAAAATGCAACGTCTCGTCTATGTCTTCAAACCTGCACTCTGCTTCAACCAAAATAATGTTACACGCATATATATATATGATACTAGATGTATACGAAATATGATAGTAAATGTATAATAAATATGATAGTAAATACTATGTATAGTAGTCAAACTATCATTAGATTTAATTAATCCATAATCATCCAGTAAATCCTCTTGAAACCACAATTTCAATTAAATTTATCTCCCCATATATTCAAGTTCATAATCTAAAACACAGAGCTTTATGGATCATAATATTTTCTACTGCAGCGGACGTTAATAATACCAAGTCATGACATATAATAATATCGCCCGTTTTGTATTTATGTAATAATGTCAGAGAAAAAAAATCTGTTGGCTATAAACTATTTTTAACGTTATGACGATCATGAAACATTTACTGGCTTTATCCTTTCAGGGCAACGATTCCATGCTTAAAAGAATGGGATAGGTTACATTTTATTCTCTAATCTAGTGATAACGTTATATTAATATTCCTAGTGTTAGCTTTTTCTATGACAGAAATAAACCAGCAAAGACGAAATTCCAGGCCCAAATTATGGTAACGTTTGTGTGTATTAAATGAATGGTAATGTATTATGGATGAATATAAATTTGATGAATAACATTTTTGTTTGAAAGATTTAGAGTTGCTGGGTTTTAGTTTTAATTGAATAGGAAGGATCTTATTGGATCGTAACCGTGATTTTTATTTATATATTTATTCTGAAAAACCCTTCTCGGTTTCGAAAATATAATGTAAAATTCCTTGATACTTGAGATTTAACAGCTGCTATATATCTGCAGTAACAAGCTAAAGGCGTTATTTTTAACTGCAGCTTGATCTAATTTAACTGCTGCAAATTAACTAATTTGTAGACCAAACGATTTTTATATGAAATGGTATTTCCTATCATATCACAAATAAATATATTTTGCCAGTTGGTATAAAACATGTAAAATATTATTTTTTTCATTAGAAGAAAAAATACTTTTGTTACTGGATTGTAATTTTTAAAGAATCATTTATATTTTATTGTCTTTCTTTCTAAGATTTAATGTCCAATGGCTGGATGTGCACGTAATGAATATTCATAAATTTTTGACTAAAATTTAAATAGCAGTCTTACAATTAAAATACTTTAGATTTCGTTGGATATGGGGATTTCATAGAAGGGTGATAAGAACTGTCCGACTTATACAATCAATCAATTTTTAATATTAGTTTTTATCAACGTGTTGCCATCATAATGACAAAAACTCAAACTAACAAAAAAATTAACTTTTACTGCAAATTCAATTTAGGTAAGCGTAAAATTCACCACTTGTCTGCATGAAATGGAATAAATATGAAATGTGATATTTTCTAAAAACATGAATGCGAGAAAAAATTTTCTGTGATGTTTGAACTACCTATATCATTTATTCAAAAATTCAGTTTTATTTAAGGCATTTAGTATATACAGGATATCCGCTCTAATCAGGACCCAATAGCTAATTTCTAAAAATTTATTAATTGGTGTATATTTCTAATAAAAATTGTCTAAATGAAATAAATAACCATATTTTATGCAGTTTTAAACAATAAATATTCTGATGAATTACGATTTTAAATTTTTATACAGTTCCCTTATTCTGTGAGTCATATTTAATGAAATATTCTTCGGTCACATATGTTTTAAATAAAAAAAAGTTCTACTCTTTGGCAATTAACGTTGATGGAGTTGTGAATACTTTTATTCCATTTCTATAAAGGGGCCGCGGTGGCCCGGTGGTAAGGTCTCGGCTTCGAAACCGGAGGGTTTCAGGTTCGAGACCCGATTCCACCGAAAAACCGTCGTGTAAGGGGGTCAGTTGCACGCTAAATCCGTCCTGACCAAACGTCCACCCGATGGTGTGGTGTAGAGTGGAGAGGGGGGTGCCAGCCCAGGTGTCGTCCTCGTTATCTGACCGTAGTTCAAAATTACGAGGTCCGTCCCAGAATAGCCCAAGTGTTGCTTCAAACGGGACGTTAATATAACCAAACCAATCCATTTCTATAAAATTGCGCTTTTTAAATACTCCATCGAACATCTTGAAATGAATAACCAGCCAACGCTTACATTTTCGCCGAGATGAATTGAAATTGAAGAAAAGTCAAATAAAGAAATTGTTGATTGCTCTAAAATAATTATATTCAAAACTTTATTATTCGATCAGGTTTGATTACAGAAGATTTAAGCATTAGATAGTCAGAATAATTTTATTGAATATGATTTATAAGATCAAACCACTTTATATAATTTAGACTTCATAATTGTTTTCAGAAGTGAAATTTACTAATTGAAATAAAAATATCCTTTACTGCATTTAAATCTTCGTAAGTAAAACTGCCTTTTAGGATGAATCAGAGAAGCTCTTTTAGAATGTTTTGATATATATCATAAATTATTTTTAAAAATATATGCTTAGTTTCAGCAAAAAATTTTTCATATTTATTAAAATTGTATTTCTTCTATTTCAAATTCAAAGGCAACTGACGGCAAATTTGACAGATACAAAGAAAAATGAAAAAACAACATAAGGCTTCTATACGTTACTTCTGTAAGTTACGTAACTGTCCAAATTTGGAGTTTTGAAATATTTTTCTGAAGAATCTGTTAAAAGATTATAGGTACATAAATATTTAATTGAAAATTTTAGAGATCATTATTCCTGGCGAACCATCTGGTCGCCAAATGTGACTAGCATCTAATGCAGATAAAATTGTTTATAATCTTAGAAATGTATTTTTTTCCCTCTTGAGATGGCAAATAGAGCATTTATTGAAGAACATAATACCGTGAGATTTAAAACCTCATAATTATATAAATTTTGGTAATTTATTTTTTATTTAACTATTAGAATGTTAAAATTATATTTTTGAATAGGACAAGAAGACAAAATAAAATTTAGTCCAGAATTCTTTTTTCAGCAGCATATTTATTGACTTAAACAATATGAAATAAATTTCTATATGTTATTAAAAATATTTTTACAGTCCGAAGTATATTCTTACTTATAGTGATTTAGAAATTATTTAGTAAAGTCACCTTGTGTAGTTCCTAATATAACACTGCAATTTAAGTAACCATCATTTTGAATTTTATCCATTAGGAGTTCTAAATTCTTCATTTATTATAGCAAAAAAGTGACCCACTTCTTTTCACTAAAAACGCTCCGAAAATATCTTACAAATAGGACACGATGATTTCAATATCCAATTATCATTCGATTTAACCAAAAGAGCAACCATTCCGAAATATCTAAATTCCTTTTCCTCACAGTCGAATCCAGCAGATTTTATCGCAAAACACTTCGACAATCCATTAACATTCACTCCGAAACCCAACCCCGCTCAATGATTCATGGTTCGTCACCGCCATCACTACAACCCCCCTGAAGCACCCCCTCTCTCCTGCTTTACCTGCTGGATTTGATACTCCTATACATCACAGCTGCACATACATTTCGAGCAGCTACTGAATCGTCATTTTGAAACCATTAGAAGACAGATCCTCCACGCTAGATTAAATACCGCAACACACGCCTGTGCTTGCGTGAATACTTACTGATGGCGTTGCTTAAAGAGAGAGTCTTCCGCTAGTGTAGAGGAGATGGACTTGGAATGGTTCAACAAATCGTTGGCTGTGAGGTTGCGTCCAGTTTAATGGAACTAAACATGTTCTCCGGCGCCTAGCGGTTTCTAAAAGAGCACGTTTGTATAAGTCGGTGCAAATTGGCACCTGCGTTGAAGTGAACGGTTTGAAAAGAAGTGTCTGAAATTTTCGTTTCCTTTTTAAAAATACATTTGCTACATAATTTAATGGGTCAGTTGCAGATGGTTTTTGGATAGACAAATTTAATTTATTATCTATTCATTAAATAAATGCTATTTATATGATGCTGTATTTACATGCAGTAATTATGATTTTAATAGAAAAATATTTACTATTACGCAACTGGATTTTATTTGCCAGAAAAAGGTAATTTGAAAAAAGAATGTTAGCAATAATGGAAATATGTATACATTTATGATTAAACAGGCAATAGAGTTCTGAAAGAAATGTTGTTGGTTTCAGTTTTTACAAAGAAATCGGCCCAGGTATTTTTGATTTTTATTAGTAACATATCTTCTTATTTGTGGTGATAATCATGTAATTATGACTTAATAAAAAGTAAATTTTTGTAATTACAAATTATTTGCTTGCTTTTTTTCACCAGGAATCGGTAACTAATGCTTTTGTTTGAAACTAGTCAGCTCTGGCGACCAAGTGGTTCGGTGGAAATATTGTTATGAAATTTAATTTTAATTAAGTTGTTTAGACACAATGATTCATAAAATCTTCAGTCACTTAGGACATGTTAATTTAATTGTTTTATATATAGTCTGATCTATGAACTTTTCTAATAAACACCAGTTCCATTAAGTTACAGCACTATTATATCTGGTTCATATCTTTTAAATTTAGTGGTATTTTAACTTTCCTTTTAGGTAGATTCCTTTGAGGAAAAATATCTATTGCAAGGATTTTCATGACACGACTTTGGGAAAATTTCTTCAGTTCTTCACTGATCATAACCCATAGAACCCAGAAACCATCCTTCGTTCAAAAGTTTATACATAGATATAAATATACACTCAAGAGCCAAAACATTATGACCACCTGTCAATAACGAGTTGGCCCACCTTTGGCGCGCAACACAACTTCAACCCGCCTTGGCATGGATGCTACAAGTCCTTGGTAGATGCCGGAGACAGATTGTACCAAATGTTTAAGCAACGGTCACGCAAATCCGAGATATTGCGAATTGGTGATATTTGAACTCTGAGCTGCCGTCCCAAGGTGTTCTATCGGATTGATATCCGGTGAGTTAGGCGGCCAGGACATTAACTGTAATTCAGCATCATGCTCCTGGAACCACTCCAACACAATTTTAGCCTTGTGACACGGGGCGTTGTCCTGTTGGAACATTCCATTCCCAGCTGGAAAAACAGAGGCCATGTAAGGGTGCAACTGGTCCGCAATGATATTCAGATACCCTGTAGCATTCATGATATGCTCTACCACAACCACGGGTCCCAGAGACGCTCAAGAGAATGTCCCCCAAAGCATAATACCGCCCCCACCGGCCTGTGTATGACATATTGTACATTGAGGGAGCAACTGTTCGCATGGAAGACGGCGTATCCTGACACGGCCATCGGTGTGATGCATGACAAACTGTGATTCATCTGACCAGGCAGCTCTATCCCACTGATCCATGGACAAGTCGCGATGTTCCCGGGCCCAGCGCAGGCGCAGTTGGCGATGACGCTTGGTCAGCAAAGGCACACGAGTGGGACGTTTGCTGCGTAGCCCCATATCCAACAGTGTCCGCTGAACAGTGTGCTCCGATACTATTCTACTTGGCCCTGCATTGTATTGGGCTGTCAATTGAGCCACTGTCTGGCTTCGGTTTTGCTTCACCATGCGAGACAGTCTCCGACGACCTTTTTCTTTGATAGCGTGTGGACGTCCAAAAACATGTCGTCTACTGCTGCGTTTACCGTCATTGATCCACTTTGCATAAGTACTAACAACTGTAGATCGCGCACAAGCCACGAGTCGTGCAGTTTCGGAAATACTTGTTCCGAGCCTTCGAGCCATTACAATCTGCCCTCTATCAAAGTTGCTTAGATCCGCAGTCTTTCCCATCACACACAGAGGTAAGTGAAAGAATGATTCTTCAGACTCTCCAGCAGCAGTTAAATACCACTTCCACCTGATCACGTGCTTTCCACGTCATCCAGGCGAGTTCATTGCAAAATGTAAGGGTGGTCATAATGTTTTGGCTCTTGAGTGTATATAAATGCATATTACGCTTTTCCTATGCTATCTTGTGAATAAGTTAATTAGAGTAATTTTGTTTGGATTTTGATTGGCTTAGAATCAAATCCTCGTAAAATATAAAATCCTCGGAAGAGTTTGTAGATGGGCCATATAGCTCATTGGAGATAAAAATGGTGCGGAGTTGAAATTTTCATTTCGCTATAACTTTTTTAATATTTAAGATAGAAAAATTAATCCAATTAACAAAATTAGCGTCACATTTCGGCAAGCAACTTTTGAATTTAAAGCTTTTCGATAATTGCAATATTTTGGAATTTAAAGGTTAAAAAGGGTTTTGAAGCTCTAATTTTGATTGTTTTATCATCAACTATTTATTTTACCAGTTTTGAAAAAATGAAATAAAACTTCTGTTTTGCTTTTATTTTTGTAATTTGAAATTGTTTATATGCATATGGAGTAAAAATTGAAAGCTTGAATAAAACTTATTAAATAAAAATAAAGAAGACAAATATTTAATGGCAACATTATATAAAGCGATAAAAAAAAAATTCCAAAAGCTTTTTTTTATTTCATAATATATATTTCTTAAAAATAAAATTTGTTTTTCTGGAGCTTTTGTTAATTTGACGGTCTTTTGGTTTGATATCTGTCGCATTACTGAGATTAAAAATACAGTAATAATGAAAAACAACAATAATGGCTTTAATCCATGTATGGATGCTTTTGTTAACCTTGTAATAGCGCCTAATTCCAAAAAGATAGCGAAATATATCATATTTGTCTATTGACTATGATCATCAAAGAAATGAGATTAAACCTAAAATTTACAATGGTATGTAATCAATACACAAATACCGATGAATATTTTTTTTAAAAATCTGATGATAATTTTTTTTACTCCAATTAATAATTGTAATTGAAATATTTAAGTAAGCTTAAGATGACATCCAATACTAATTGAAAAGAGCAGACGATTTTTTTCTCCAGTATAAATGAAAAGTTAAACAATTAATTTATAATTTCTATCATGAAAAGTTACTGTTTACATTTAATTGCAAGAGGAATATTTGCAAACGATGTTTAATTCCTTCAAATATGTTTAAAACACAGAAATAAACTTTCAATTCTTGCTGAATAATGGAATCTTTTGACATTTGTTAAAGACTTCAAAGCTTTTCAATAATATAAATTTTGCAATAATCTGTATATTATTTTTATAATATTTGTAATTTAATATTAATATTTTGCAATAAACACTAAATTGTTTGATAGCAATATAAGCATTTCCTATGATTGCTTCAATACGTAATATTTCATTTTTACTTTATCGTATCCGAAATATAGAACAGATTATGTAATCGTTAAAAAGTATAAATACGAGATTTTTATGAGACTCGTTTCGGACCTCCTTAAGTTTGAGAAACATATTTTTGCCATTATGGCTATGGTCAGTCATCTGTATGTTACAAAAATAACTCAAAAACACTTTGTAGTAGACAAATGAAACTTTATACACTATCTTTCCACAAAATATGCATATTTCTATCAAATGTTGAGCAAAATCTGTTCAGCGGAAGCTTGCCTATCCGGCTGTTTGAGTACAAATGGATTGAATAATTACAAAACGCAAGGGGCTATGCTAATAAAATTTGGTAAACAGGTTAGGCATTTACAATAGAGATTTGTGTCAAATTTTGAGCCAAATCTGTCAAGAGGTTGATTATCTGTCTGTCCGTACTTTCTTATGCATGTAAATATGATCATTCATAAACGCGATGATTTAAATTGTTGAAATTCACTCATACAAACACGCGTCTGATACTTTATTATAAGCTGTTATTTTACTTTATTACAAGTAGAGTTTAAAGTGTATAATAACATTTCAGTAATAATAATTGCATAGTAATATAAGGTATTAAACAATTACTGATATTTTAGAATACATTTTTACCACAATTTTCAAATATTTATTTTTGAAAATTTAATCCCATTAATATTTTTTTTCAGAATTAATACACTTATGTCCAAAATTAAGGTCACAAAAATGTTTTTCAAAGTAATTCTAAATGGCTACTAGTAAAATTTAAACAAATTATATTTTATACATTGTGAAAGACGGATAACACGACATCAACCTTTGTTGTGGGAAAAAAATGTTGTTAAGCATTAGTTTTTGGGGAACCACTAAAATTAGATCGTTTAGGCATCGGGGAATTTTGCCTGCAATTTTGTGAATATTGCATTAAAACAAAAGATTTAATCTGTTTCTAGTGAGGATGAGTTCTCTTAATCGTTTAGACTATTCCTTGAGATGGAGAGCCGTTGGCAGGCTTGAAGCAGGGCACTCTCAAGCGCAGGTGACTCGATGGTTACAAGTGACACCGCAAGTGGTATCCAGGTTGTGGAATCAATTCCAAACAAGTGGTACTGTAACCAGGAAGGCCACCAAGGCGATCACAGAGCAACGACACCTGCATAGGATCGTTATTTGGCATTAAGCTCACGACGGCATAGGCCGACAACGGCTCCTCAAGTTGCTTGTGACCTCCTTGCTGCTGCGTCTGGAATAAGAATTTCCAGACAAACAGTATACAGAAGTCTAGCAGAGAGGACCCTTTATGCCCGGCGACCAGTTGAGTGCGTCCCTTTGAATGCATCCAACAGAAAAGCCTGGTTGTTGTGGTGCCGAACACATCAGTCTTGGGTACAGCAAGAATGGGGGCGTGTTCTTTTCAGTGATGAGTTGAGATTTACCACACAGAGTGACACTCGTCGAATCTTCGGAGGGAGAGAGCGAGGAGCTCGCTATCATCCCTCCTACGTAAAAGAAATCGACAGATTTGATGGCAGAGGAATCCTTGTCTGGGGGGGGCATAATGTTGGGCAGTCGTACACCACTGCACGTCTTCGATGCGTGTACTGTCAATGCACATCTCTATAGGGTTGAGATCCTTGAAGCCTATGTGAGTTTGTTCTGGGGTGCTTTTGGCCCAGACTTCATGTTTGTGGACGATAAAGCGCATCCACACAGAGCCCAGATCGTTGATAATTTTCTTGAGGAAGAGGATATTCGACGTATGGACTGGCCCTCGAGGACACCGGATCACAATCCTATTGAACATGTTTGGGATGGTCTCGGAAGAGCCATTGCACAGCCTAACCTCCGTCCTAATACCCTCCAAGAGTTAAAAGCCTCGCTTTTGGAAGAATGGGCTTTGTTGTCCCAAGCATTTATTGATACCCTCATAAACAGTATGAAAGCTCGTTGTGAAGCCTGTATATCAGTGCACGCTGGTCCACTTCTATATTAGACAGGCTTTTCCCGAGATAAAGGCTTTATCTCTGATTCATAATGTAACACTTTTTGATATACCCGGTCTCTTAATTCCCAATTAAAATCTTTCCCATGTTGTTATGTGTCTATGTTCTTTCTTTCTTCCATTGTAGTGTACCTCTGTGCCAAATTTCGTGGCAACACAATGAATAGTTTTTCATTTTTTGCAGATTTTATGTTTTTTTATTAATAATAAGTCAATCCTTGTGCACCACAAAGTACAGCACAAGGCTTACAGAGGTAAGTTGAAACAACTACATACATAGAAAAAAATATGTACATATAAAAAAAGGATAAAAACAACAGGAAAAATAAACAACAAAACTAATTAAAAATTGTAGCAGCAAAGGCAATAAATTTACAGAATGAGAAAAAAGCCATTTTGTGGTCGACCAAAACATGAAGGGGAGGTGGAAACTTAATATTACAGGCATCTAGATCCACAATAAAATCTCTTCTCCCTTCAGTAAGTTTGGAGCAATCAAAAAGCAAATGTTCGACATTTTGAACTCCACCCACGCTGCAAGAGCACAGATCAGTGTTCGATAATCCAAATTTCTTGAGATAGTAATTGAAATTACCGTGTCCAGTAAGAAATTTTGTTAAGTGGAAATCACTGAAAAAATGCTTGTTATTCAACCTTTGAGAAATTGTGGGGAAAAATAATTCGGTTAAAGAGGCAGTTGATGAATTTTGGTACAGCTCGTTCCATAAGAGAATGGTCTTTTTGTGATTCTCATTACGAATATGAGATTTGGGAATGCTCATAAGATCAATGATGTTTAGTTTTGTAGCTTGCTTTGCAAGCCAATCGGCTCTTTCATTCCCTAAAATGCCAGAATGACCTCGGACATGAGAAAAACAGACGCTAATTCCTCTTGCTTTAAGCTCGTAAAGAGTGATGTGAAAATTCACTACAATTTTGTTGCAGGAAGAAACATTACTAAGCAAAAATAAGGATGAGAGAGAATCAGTACAAATAAGGAACCTGGATGACAGAGTACAGTGGTTTACGATCCATTTGAGCGACTTACTGAGGCACAGCAATTCTGCTTGGAACACACTACACTCATCAGGAATTCTAAACATAAAGTGTTCCATTTCAACTGCGTCTCGAAACACAACAAAAGCAAGTCCAACACGGTGGTTGAGTTTACTGCCATCAGTAAAACACACTACAGGAAAATTGCTAAGAACATTGTCCTTATAATCGATAATTTCGATAAGAACACGTTTAGCAGGATGGGGAAGATTGAGATTTTATGTTTGTGATCTTAATTTTGGACATGGGTGTACATAAACTGTGTCATTAAAATCATTGCATAGAATCATTTTCAGAGTTAAAAATAAAAATATAGACTGACAATTTTTCATTTTTTTCAAAGATTATTTAGAATATATACAATTTTTTTTAAATTCTTAATAAAATATTTAAATGTGCCATATACATCATTATCTAACTAGAAGAAAGCAATTTTTCAAAAATTTAATTTGAGAAAACCCTATATCTATGCAGCATTGACTGGAGGATTTCGTCAATCATTCAAAAACCTGTATTCTTGACCCTCTCATTCCGAAGGTGATTTTCGTTTAGGTACTTCAGAAAATTAGAATGTCCGAATTTCTCTTTCAAAGATATGAGACCCCTCCCCCCTTTCAAAAGCCCTAGTGACAGCACGAACTCTTAAGGGTTTGCTTAGCTGACAGATATTGAACAAATGTATGCTGGAACTCCCTTCGAGTGTTCTCAAATAATCTTCCTTCCCTCTAAACCTATCTGAGTGAGCGCCTTTAACGAACGAAGCACGCGCCACGGGTATTCCATCATACTTAACCTGTATCTAGAGACTAGAGTCAAAATGATTCAGCGTATTGTTCATTAGCTCTGATTATCACGTGGTATTTTGTCCTTGAACACAATCATCTCCTCAGTACGTACAAATTGTTCTTTCAGCGGTATGTTGGCAAAATTCTGAACACATACGTATAACCGAGTTATTCTTTTTGAAAGTTTGTGTTGCTATTTATTGAGTTATTGACTTCACGTCTCTGAAACTGCTTTTAATTTGAATAATTAAAAAAGAATAAATACATATTTTGAAAATAATATTTTAAAATTTTGCATTCTTTATTTTTGTTTGTTAAATTCTAATAGTAATTGATGTTAGTGTAATTCCGTAATATCCAAAAGAAATAAATACTCATTAACCCTCTGGTTGAGTAATTCTTTAAAATCACTATTTAGATGGGATGTTTGCCAATAAATTAAAATATTTTTCAAAGTGAGCTGATACCATATGTTACACGGTAATATTATAATACAATAAAAAATTTTATCGTAAAAATAAATAGTCAAAACTGTGATAAACGCGGAATGCAACAGAAAATGGACTGATTGCCAACCCGCAGAAATCGCAGGATATGTAGCTGGATGGTTAAAAGTTTGTCTGTTTTTTTTTTATAACATCTTTAATATTTTTGATTTAAATTTTTTTAATATTTCTGGTAACTACATGATTTCCAGAATGTATTGTGATCTTAAAATAAATTCCAATGCTATTTACAAAAGAAAGAAAGAAAAAAAAAAAGAAAAGAAAAAGAACGATGGAGTAATTCTGACTTCATATCTCTCTCCGTGCGTGGGAATTATAACCATTAATTTCTTTTTTTCTTTTTAATTTTTAAATAAAATAGTTTCTTGTACTATCCAAAAAGACTTAAAAGTAAATTCAGTTCCAAACTGCAGATTCTTTATTAATCCATTGTAATTTCTTTTCATCAGCATGGTAAATGAAACATTTTTAAAATAGCAAACAATTAATTCCTAAATCAATTCAAACTCTCATTGTAGTAAAAAAAAATCATTTTTATAATTTTAGATGTTTAACAAAAACCAAACATCTTGATAACTTTAATGGAGCAATTCTTGCATGTACATAAATTTATTTATTTTGTGTATCTCGGGAATAGTTCTAACGATTTGGAACACGTTTTATATTTAGTAAGGTTTTGCTTTTCGTCTATGTAGGAGTCTTTCCTGAAAATATATGATTTTACATACACACACACACACACACACAAAAAAAAAAAATCATTTTTTATAACTAACTATTAGATCCTTTCTCTGTCTAAACTATCATGCTGACAATGTCATGCAGCGCCATCTCTTAAAATTTTGCATTGTAGCCATAGGAAGATAACCAACCGCCTTTGTGAGATGGCGCTCATGGACGTGAGATGAAGTAAGATTGAAAAATATTCATATGTAATCAGTATGTGATTCGTATCTAAATATTTTCTCGGAAAAAAAAAACCAAGATTTTACACACATACACATTTTTTTTTTCATATATAACTATTAAAGTATTTTTCTATTTGCTCTCCTGCTGACAATATCAGATAGCGCCATCTCGTAGATTTTTATGGTACTTTCGTTGTTGCTATACGATGATAACCTACTGGTACCTCAAAATTTTGTGAGATGTCGCTGATAGACGTGAGATGAGGTAAGAATGAAAAATATTCATATGTAAACAGAATGCGATTCGTATCTAAATATTTTCCTGGAAATAAAACAAAATTTAAAGAAAAAATGCTGTGCGAAGCTTGGTCTCCCAGATAAGTATGAACTATAACATCCTTATATCTTCATCAGGGGGGATAGGATAGTCTTCCATAAATCGACAAACGACAGAGCAATAAGTATAATAAGACACGGGCACAGCACTAGATTCTTTGAAACTTGTTACATTATTATTTGTTACAATAATTTTGGCATCTATATCTAACCATATATTTTGCAAGATGTGGTCAGATTCATTTAATATTTTATATGGAAGAGAGTGATAAAGAATTTTTTTTTCACATAAAAATGGCAATTGTAAATTTTCTTAAAAAGGCTTACTGATTTATTTCCGCATGTATTCTTGAATGGTTCTTGCTGATAATTTCATTAAGGAAATTTATTAAAATTTTTATTTATTCATATTTAAGTACACAGTAACAAAATTTTGTTTCTTCAAAAATAATCTTTGAGAGAAAAATTAGTATATATAGAAGGCTTATCAAAAATGAAGACATAAGAAATTAAATAGTAATTTCGACCCGTTACTGTTAATTTGTATTAACATAAGTTTTAAGGTTAAAAATAATCTCTAAATACAAAAAAGGCTAAAAAAAAAATGAGATAATGTTAGCCAATGTGAAGCAACGCCTTTTTAAGGAAATAAAAATATTTATCCTTCATTTTGTGATTTTTTTTTTCATTTTACTGAGCAAAAATTTGATACAGCTGTTTATATCGCCAAACGATAATAGAAACCAGAATAAAAGAAAAATAATCATTAAACAAGAAAATGTATTTTGATTATTCACTGCAATAAAAATTTTTCAAAGAAAACGATTTTAAAATTGTGTTGAAATAAAATATCTGCATCATTTCTCCATTAATAATTTTTTGCGTAATACCGTTTCAAATATACGTTTATGGATTAACTTTTTTACATTTAGAAATGTATGAATTCTATTTTAGTTGCCTAGTTTCTACTATTTATTAAATGAAATTTTACAACTAATGGCATAATGTTATCTAGAAAATTCTGAATGATAAAAATTTATTATCAATTATTGTTGCCATAAAATAATGTAAATATGTGAAATTAATATGTGAAAGATAAAGAAATAGTTTTATTTGTTTTTCATCAAATCGAATACAAATAATATATTGTTTGACTTCTTGTAATAATCTCATGCAGCTTTTATAGAAACTAAAATGTTTAGGAAATACGCTTTAAATATAAATAATTAATATACGTATTTAATTTACACAAATTATATGCTTCAGTTTTTATTTTTAGATCTTCCAACTTGTGGATTCTTAATATACTATAAATTTTATTATAAATATAATAAATGAAATCCCTTTAAAACCACAAACAGTTTCAATTCTTACTCTCATTTTAGTTATAAATACGATAACCTTTATAATCGTAAGAATTCAACAGAAGCCAGGTAACTTGATCTACAAAAATGTGCATTATCTAAAACCCTATATCATCAACAGTAACATGGCATACTCTTCCAAAAACCGACAAAACATCAAGCGATTATAAGGCGTGGACACATTATTAGATTCATTAAAAATTACAACAATCTTGAAAACCAGATACTTATGAGACTTCTCATTTTGCGATTAGCGAAATAAACAACAAATGCATTCATTCTAGTAGAATCAAAACTCATTATTTCTAACGAATACCTGGATGTTTTGGTGGTGGCGGCTTCAATTAGAAATGGCCATTTGGAGTCATTGGACTGGAGAAACCGAATGAGGACCTGGAATGGCTTTCTTTCCGAGAGACTGGGGAAAGCAGTTACTGTGCCACAGGTAATGAAATTGTGATTGAATAATTAAAAGTCGAGGAAAGAAGTAATGATAATTAGTTTCGGAATTAATGTTAATGCCCCATACGTGTCTTTAGTTTAAATTGTGTTTCTTCGCATATTTGTTTGGTGTTTAACAATGCGAATTTTAAATTTGGTATTATTTTGGAAGAATGTGGTTATATTCATTTAATGCTTTGTATGGAGGAGAGCGGTACAATGCATGAGTTAGTCATAATAATTTATATCGAAATTTGTGCTTACACTGTGTCTTCGAACATGCGATACTCTTCATTTTTAACATTGCTTTGAATCGATAACATTTGCAAGTAGGTTATATATTACTAGATAGACAGACGGTTCTAAAGAGTATTCCGAAATTTACACAAGGTTTGAATTTTCCACCATTCGTGCAATAAAGTGTTGATAATCCTACAACAAAAACAATTTTTAGCTGATAATTTGGGATTAGTTAAAATGGAGCGTTATAAGAGAGAACAATGGGTGAACGTAAGGTTTGAATTATATCAAACACACAGTTTCTTTTCTTTAAATTGTAATACTTTTATTGAATAATAAAGTGCGCAGGAAAATGTTATGGTCCCCACAGCGTTGCTGGCACATGCGCACTCTTTCGTCGAAATTTTCCATGACCATTGTGCATAAATGTGGCTGAATTTCGTTGATGCAGCCTGGAATTTCCTCCTTCAATGCACACGTGCTTATGTGTTTATTGAAGTGACTTCAAATAACCAAATAAAATAAGCGCGATGGTGTTAAATCACACGATCTAGGAGGGCAATTCTCAAACATTCGAAATTTGACCGCCAGACTTTCATTATTTTAGAAATATTGTTCTAGAATGAAAACATATTGTTCTATCTTGTAACGCTGCATTTTTATGAACCCTAAACTATCAGCTGTCAAATGGTCTTTTCAATGGGGTTGCAACACTTTTCTGTATAAATTTTAGCAAATTCAAATCTTGCGTTAATTTGGGACAACCTTTACCATGGCAAGATTCTTACGTCATCTTGACAGAAATTCATAATCTAGACTAATACAAACTGTGATATTCGTAATTAGAATACTTCATGAATAGGAAAAAATTACAGCTGAAGGGTACAGGAATTTAGCTTTAACATAAGAGGATAATTGCATGCTTCTTTACAGGAATGTATTTTATTTTTAAATTTTATCTGAGTGAAAAGGCTCTTGCTAAATATATGTGTAAATCTAATTTGTATGAATTTGTTAACACTGCGAAGCAATGTGAGAAATTATTTATTCAAACTACATACACGAATTGAGGGATTTGGAATAAAATATGTACACATATTTAATTTAGAAATTAAGAATATTCGCCAAATTTGTATCTTTTATCTTGTTTATTTGCATAAACTTATATCAACATATATTCAGAAAAACAAACAGACAAACATAACTTCAAAACTGTATAATTCCGTTTTGTGTATTGAAAATGTCATAACAGAAATTTAATTTCTGGCACGAATACTGTAAAAGTGTTTCCTAACGAATCTATTCAACATATGAGGTGAAATATAAATTATGTCGATATTTCAGATCTAACTGTTCTTATTCAGATTACAAAATCAAACATGTTTGAAATGGTTGCATATCTACTAGAAAAATGCGCTCCTCTGACCGGGCTGTAATTTTAATAACAATATAAAAGATTGTCTCAGATTAATGAATAGAAATTGTAGTATAAATTCTCATGCAAATTGACAAGGTGCTTAAGAAATAGGAAAATATTTATTATTCTCAGTACGCGTTTGCAGATGTGAAATATAAATTTTCTCGGCAAGCTGGAGGGCAAATGTAGATTCCTTTACTATTTATCAACATAAATTGATGATGTTAGAAACAGTCTTAATTAGGGTTTGAAAATCACTTTTCTGTACCTAACTTCTAAGATATTGCAATTATCAAAAAAAGTTAAAAACAAAAGTTGTGTGTTCTAATGAGACACTAATTTGGTTAATTGGATTTATTTTTATATTTTTAATATTAAGAAAGTTATAGCGAAATGAAAATTTCAACTTCTCCCCTACCATTTCCAGCCTTTTTGTACTAGACGGACCATTTATGAACTGGTCCGTGGTCCGAGAGTTTTATCTTTCTTGCAACATATTCCAAGCCGGTTAAAATACAAATAAAATTACTTTAGTTACTATGTTCACAAGATAACATGGACAAAGTAGTATATGCATATATATAGTAATAAAAACCAAGTTAATAGGAAGAAATCAAAATTAAACCAAATAAAAAAAGAATCCGGCCTGAAGACTTTCTCAAAAGTCACCCTCAGGCAGGGATTCAAAAAAGGGATTTTTTCTGTGAAGGAACGCAAACTAAATAGTTCAATTATCGATATCTTATATAATATATATAGATATATAGATATCATATATATCATATAACCCAAATTAACTTAATTCTAAAATTAAAAAAAAATTCTTTTTTTTTTCTGATCCAATTCCACCTTTTTATTTAATTGATACTACACGAGCTCTGTAAAAATGCTTTCAGCAGCATTTTCCCACGCTCTATGTGAAGGGATACAAAAAAAAAAAAAAAAAAAAAAAAAACCTTGTCAAGCTTAGCAAACTCTTATAAAAGGTACCTATATATTCCTTTCCTCTCTCTCTCTCTCTATATATATATATATATACATATGTGTGTATGTTTGTAAGGATATTTTAAAATCTAATTTCATTTCTAATTAATTTAAGCCATATTAACTTCATTCTAAAGTACTCTCTTATTTCCTGATTCAATTCCACCTTTTTTATTTAATTAATGCAACAGAAACTTTGTAAAAATGCTTAAGTCAGCGTTTCACAAGTTCCGAGTGAAGGGATAAAAAATTGCCAGCCAAGCAAAGTCTTTTTAAAAGATCCCTATAATTTCTTGACTAAATCGACACGTGTAAAAAAAATCCCTATCAGAATCTCATAGTATTTAAACACTGGGGTATAGTATTTAAACACACACACACACACACACACACACACACACACACACACACACACACACACACACACACACACACACACACACACACACACACACACACACACACACACACACACACACACACACGAGAACCATTGCAATATGTAGTCTTCAAATAGGAATCTGTCTAATTTTACAGTTGCTTTTCCCCTTTTATTGGGTTTCTCTCTATCTATTATGCATTCCATAATAACCTCCATGCATTAAATAAAGCATTTGTGATCAGTTGTAAGGACTGTTCTGGTAGCAAAATAGATGAATCCGAATTAAAATATGGCCAGGTGTAATGAAAAAAAACTCGGGTATAACAATATTTGCAGATATAAATTTTTATTATTTCTTTCAAAAAGAAAGTTCCCTTAAAAGCTGGAAATATGATGTTCTAAGGAAAGCTTCGATTCACTTCAATTTCCGGAATCTGACCCTAGAGCGGTTTTAATGGCCCTTGATTCCGTTGGTGAAACAAAAAAATAATAATAATATTGGGTATAAAAGAAAAGGCTGCTGAATTTGTTGTTGAAATGATCTGGATCAGGGGTATACTGGAAATGAAAAAGCAGATGCACTAGCTAAGGACGCTTTAAACTAGAAACCCAATAAACCCAATATAATTTCCATGAGTCCAAAATCCAACTCAGAAATGAGACTAAAAAAAACTAATAATTAAGGACTGGCAATAAAGATGGAACAATTCCATCAAGGGGAGAACAGCCTGTCAACATTTTAAAACCGTTTCTGTTCACTGAATTGAGGGTGACCTTTTATCTTAACCAAGTGTACACTGGCTATGGTGTATTTTCTGTACATCAAAGTAATTTCTTTGACTAAAGTTCGACTTGTTAGTATGATAGTGAAGAAGGATCTATAAATCCCGTTATCAAAGCCTGTGTATTATGGCGAGAACACAGACTCAAATTGGATGTCTCTTGACGTCGAAGAACTCATAAAAGTTCCAGCCATTAAATTTTCTGTTCGGGACATTTTGTCAAAGCTCTTGAGTTTAGTTCGCACCTGAGGTAAGAAGTTAATGTACATTTAATGTATTTTATGCATTTTCAATGTGCCAAAATTTAATATGTAATGTAAAATGTAATGTTTTTTCTATTCGTTTTTTCAGTACTAATATGCGTTTTCTCTGGAGGGTTCTTTGTTGTTTGCAAATGTCCGATGTCAGTAAATGTTGTCTGTTCCTTCGTGCTAGATGGGGTTGCTCATCGGCGACCCCATCAAGTTTCTCACATGGCCACTGGCTAGGTTGGGGTATTGCTTGTATTCAATGCCGGAATTCTCTAACAAGGGATGAGAAACAAGATAACACACTCAGAGAAATGTAATGTTTCACAGTTCCTTTTTCAAAATAAATGGAAGTGATTGTGCTGAATCTTTCCCCGCCTTTTTGATAACTAAAAGCAGCTGTGCGGGGAATTATCCACTGCGCAATATAACCACGTTCTCATCTTTAGTGCTAAAAAGGTTGCTCCTGCAAACGATATTTACACAAAATACAATGATTCAGGCATTTCTGATTGCTTTAGATGATATTTTAATTCAAATAATTTAGTAAAAAAAGAACTAAAAAATCCTACAATTTTAAATATAGAAATACAATATATATAATGACATCTATTTTTTTAAATTTAACTATGTAATCATTAAATGTTGGCAATGAATTGGTTTACAGGTTGAATAATTTGTTGAAATTGAATGTATTATACCAAACAATTGACTAAAGAAAATATGGTAATATCGCAAATGTTATTTAAATATTAACATAATTTAAATAGTAATTTGTTTGAATCACTTAGTTGCATATAAGTAATTGTCTATAGATTATTTCGTAGTTAATAAACAAATTCCCTATCCATAAATATATAATTAATTAATATTTTTAATACTCCTATACCCATAGTTTATTTTTATAATTCAATTACAAAAAAATAAAATATGCCTTAATTATTAATCAAAAATATATTAAGTTTATTATAATTCACCCCCCCCCACCAAATTACACCTTGTCGATGACTTTAGATGCAAAAAAAGAAAACACATTTTATTTTTTATTAATAATCTTATTTGATAAATTGCTAGCATGATAAACCTAATTATTTATCGAATAATAACTTCAGTATTGGAAGTGAACTTGTTTTGTACAGACTTCAAAAGCCGACTACTACTGTTTATAAATCACCAACTATTTTAGATAATAGCCAGAACTCTATCCATAAAACCTCCTAACCCCAACCGCTTTCATCTTAACTACATACAATAAATAATACAACATATCCCAGTACATAATATATTCCAGTAAATAATCTAACACACAAAACTTTATGACCCATAACATTCAGCACTGCCATGAAAGATCATAATGTCTAGTCCATAAGTCTATAATAACATTGCCCGTTTCGTATCTCTATGAACGTGTAAAAGGCGAACCCAGCTATTGAAAAATAGTTTCCAAAGCATAGGAATCATATATATATATATTGCATAGTACTTCGTTATTATAGACATTGTTGTATATTTTGAAGAATGAGATGAGTTGCAAGTTATCCTTAGATCAAGCGATCATGGGATCAAAAGTTCAAGGATTTGTGCTTCAAGAATCAGGGATAGATCAGCAAAGATAACAGACTTAAGACTTCGTGTTTTGTGAAAATTCTCAAGCACTCAGGTAAATTAATAATGTGTTTAAGAAAAAGATATCACTGTGAAATACAGCATTTATTACTTAGGAAAATACATTTTATATTTGTTGAAGGTGTTATGTGCAAAAATCATTTTAATGAAGCTAAAGTGCTGTATTTATATAGTGTATATTTAAAGAATTTTTTTTTATATAGACATTAATAATATGTAATATTTTTTTGTATAGAAATTCATTTGAAACAAAGAACTGTTTGTGTTAGCCCTCTACATGCTAGACAATTTGACAGAGCTATTAAAATCGGAAAATATACAGATTTGGGGATGAGTGGTAATGTAAATCTTGGATAGCTTTTCTTGAAATTATAATTGGAATTGATCGAAAATTAAAAGGAATTTTGGGTTTTTTTGGTGATAATTATCTTTTTTTAAATTGAATTTTGCAATACCATAAAATTAAAAAAAATATATATTATCAAAGATATTAATTTTTTTTTGTCTTAAAATAATTTTTTTTCAGTTATCGATTAATTAAAAAAAATCAAGCACATTTTGCAACATGATATTTTTTTTTATAATTTAACTGAAATTATTTTTATTTTGCTTGCGATATTTCATCCTTGCTTTTTTCCCATTGTTGATGGTAAGATTTGGGTTTTTTTCTTTGTATATTTATTTATTTGCCTAAGATAGAAATTTATGTTGAGCAGGTTTGAGTGCAATTTTAAGAACTTTTATAAGGGGAGCATTTATTAAATGTCTTAAAATTTTGTTCTACCAACGAATAAAGTATATACAGGAGGGTTATAATTAAAGTTCCACTTTGAAATGGTCATAAAAGGAAAACTATTGGACCAAATATTTTCAACCTTGGTAATAGGTTAAAGGAGATCATGAAAATTTCTTTTCCACCGGAAAAGGTTCAAAAACTCGCCAAAAGGGGGAATGGCGCTGTATGCAATATTCTTAAACAAAATAAGACATGTAGACATCATTTAAAATGTGTTTAATTGTTTCTAAAACGTGTTACAAAGCATGTTCAATGTGTGCTATCTCAAAAGCACTGTTTATGGTGAAAATCCAAATAATTTGGCGGAACTGAAAGATGATGTACACCATGTGCGTAACATTCCTCCTAAGAGCTACTGTTGAGAATGCAGCAATGCGATTTAACTTGCTTTCAGAAAATGGTTGGCGCGCACATTGAACATGCTTTGTAATACGTTTCAGAAACGATTAAATACATTTTAAACTGATGTCTTCCTGTCCTATTTTGCTTAATAATACTGCATACTGCGCCATTTCCTCCCTGGTGTTGAATATTTAAAATTTTTTTCTGGCAGGAAAGAAACTCTTATGACCTTCTCTAAACTATTTCCAAGTTTGATAACATTTGGTCCAGTAGTTTTCCGTTTATGATGTATGTATGTATTAATGTATTAATGTTATGTATTGTTCATTATGCATAAAAATAATTTTTATTAATAACAATTAAATAAAATTGTTGTTTATTTAAATACTTTCATATCTTTGAAATATACTTCTATCTTACATAGAGCACCTATCACCATAAAGAGCTTCCTACGTCTTGAAACGAATTTCAGAAACAATTAAATATGTATTGTAAATATGTTTCTCCTAACCCTTTGTAGACTGCTGTGACAAATTTATTTTTTTAAAAAATAATTATATTTTATCAATTTATTAATGATAATTATACTTTGTTTCATTCTTTATGAATCTTCATTAATTTCAGGGAATGAAATTTATTATCATAATTTTATACTTCAAAATTTTTCAAAATATGAAATATCTGGATGGCAGCATCCCCGCAAACAAATTTTCAATAAAAGGATTGCATTATATATCAAAACTGGCTAATAAATTGTTTTATGTATTTTAATAACTCGATTTGGAAACATTTTTTTAGCCGTTTCAGATTGCTTAATTTCTGTGTGAATTAAAAGATCTTTTAAAATTTGGTAAAAAATATATATATTTGAGATATGTAAAAATATATTACTCTTTTTTTAAAGGTTTTTACAGCAATTTTTATGTTACAGGATACATTTTTTATAATATAAAAAACCGCCGAAAGTGATGATATAATTTAATCTAATAGCAGTTTGTTATTGTTGCTTATGGCTAAAAATGCTGTCTGCTTTTTTATAATGAACTGTAATAAGATACAAATTTAGCTAAGCACGTCAGGCAAATGGTAAATTTCAAAAGTATATGTGCAAAATAAAACCCTAAAGAACAAATAAAAGAATTTAAAATCTTAATAATTATAACATAATGGTAAATGTTAGATTTTTGAAAGCAAAATTATGCAAAAAAATGGTAAATAACTGTTTTTCGAAAGGCTCTTATCCCTCAAGAAAAGAACAATACTTTTAAGAAAACCGAATATTTGCTGCCAAGTTGTATTATATCTGTAAAACAGCGTCTAGTTTTCTGTCTTGTAGACAGTTAAAAAGAATGTGGATAGCATTCTTGTGCAATTTATTACATATAAAAATTACGATTATATCGCATTCAAATAAATATCGTAATTATCTTTATAGGACTAATGAGATATAAATACGTAAGGCTCCAATTTTATACTTCAAGCTATAATTTTGAATGTAATATTCGATTTCAACAATTACATTCACTGGTTAAATATTTTTGGGTTTCTTCATCGACAAAATTCAATACTTTTAACATACGATTGTATCACATTAAGACAAAACAGCAAGCAATCCTGCTTATTCAAATACCTTTATATCTAAAACATAGTTTAACAGATTTATTACAAGCTATCCAGACAATTCATTAATATTTGCTACCGATTGCAATCCCGAGCTTTGATACATGATGCATCAACGCTACCTTTACCAGCTTCCTGGCATCCTCTCTCTGCCTGCTTACCTTTACGATTTGATACTCCCATGTATCATTGCAATGCGTACACGTCGAACGCTCTCTGGAATGCCATTTTGAAATTATAAGAAGACAGACGCTAATACGTTTGATTAAGCATTTGGAACTGTGCACGCGTGCAGTCTGTTGGTGTGTATTGTTACGAACCTGTGATGCGGCTTCCCAGCATAGCTGGTTCCATAGGAGGATCCAGATTTTGGCGTCAAACTTGGCACCCACTTGGCGACTTTGGCGCCAAAATAGATTATACCCGAAACATCGAGAATTTTCCCGATCCGTCGAGTAGGAACGGAGATACGCCTCGAACGTTCCTGATTGGTTGAGAGGCGTCTAGCCCCGCCTCCTGAGACCTATAAAAGGAAGCAGCTGCAGCTGCCGGGCAGTAGTGAACCGGACGGTGAATTGAGAAGAAGCCGGAAGCGGCAGAGTAGAGTAGAGTGAACCAGAGTCGTCGTCGTGAATTCGGTTGTGGACCAGTGGAGTCGGAGAGTAGTCGGAATCGACAATAAAAAAACTGGCCTTCCAGAGATAAGCGGAGCAGCGACGGAGTGAAGCTAGTGCTGAACTAAGCTGTGCGCTACTGTCTGTCTATCTTGTTATATGCTGCTGTGTATGCTGTTTGTATGCTGCACGTCTCGGTTGAAGATAATCATCTTCTGTGCTGTATATAGTTGTCGTCTTTGTGCTGTCCTGTGTGTCTTCGTGTAAATAAACGTCGTTGTTTTATTTTCTACTGCCGTCTGGTGATTGAGTGTCCTTTACACCATACAACTCCCACTATCCAAACGAACCCCGGAAATTTCGCAACAGTATTAAAGACCAGACAAGGTTCAATATGTTCCGAAGAGGAGTAGAGGTAAAATGGCGTAATAAATTTCAAGCTGTAAAATTACATCCGGTTTAATAGACACAGATATGATTTGTAGTGTCTTATGCTTGACGAAAGGATGCATTCAAATAGGAGAGTAAGTCATTGTGAATTAGTATCCATGTTTTATTCAATAGTTTCGATTTATTGTAAAAGTTGATCAATAATGTTTGTTATTCTGCAGAGAATGAAATTTGGCAAGTGATTCGACAATAAAAAGGCAGAGCACAGTTAGATAAGGGAATATGATTATCAAATTTTCTGATCATGTGAACAAAATATTTCACTTCTATCTTAAATGAAATAATTAATTCATAATATTGTTAGCATTGCATATGGTTTGTGATTACAAATATAAGGAACGATCTCTTTCTTAATATTTGAAGTAATGTATGAAATAATAACATATATTACAATTTAATAATTGCTGTAGAATTGCCATATTGTTTGCTTTAGAAATAATATTTTTTCTTTCAATTTTACTATATAAAAGACATTTATATCAAACGATATGGGATTATTGTTTTTCATAATTTACTTTCAAAAATTCTTGCACTTGGTCATATATCGTCAAGAAGAAATAAAGAACTATGCCGCTAGTTTAAACAAACAATTAGATTTATTAAAATGAAACGACTCACCTCGGCACGAGATTGAGAACTTACCCATCACTGATGGGACTCAGTTTTTATACACATACAGAATGTTCGAGAACAATCCAATTTGAATATTTAAGACAGATCTAGAGACTCCAATATCTTAGATAAGCAATAGATAACAATCAAAATAAAAGAAATCTAGTCTTTGGATAAAACATAGTGGCTGAGATTCATACAACCGATCAATCAATATTAAGAGGACAGTGGAATCTATTAGATAATTTTGGGAATTATTCAGTCAGTGTTATGAAATTTTACATGGACATTTGTTAATATATATATATATCAAATTGCTTAAATTTTTTTTAAATAAAATATTTTATTTAAAAAAATTAAAAGATACATAATTTAAAAAAAAATGAAAACATCCGAAAGATTTAATTTTTAATTTTTTCTATTATTTTTTGACTATCCAGTGTAAATTTATTTGAAACAAAACTACGTATTATTTATAAAATAATACGTAGTTCTATACGTATAACTACGTCTTATTTTATAAATAATACGTAGGGAATTAAAACTGCGTTATATTTTCCAATCAAATTTTAATTTATTAGAAATATTTTTATGCACACTTATTGAATTTTCACGGGCATTTTATGTTTTTATGAACTAAAATTGACTTTAAACGAGCTGAAAAACCTTGAAACATAAAATGCATACAACATTTTCTTTTAATGTGTGACCGAAATCTTTATTATCAATTTAATTTAATTTTTTTCAAAAACTAAGACATCTAGAACATTTCAAAGATATATAAATCGAATTATAATATCATTTTGAGAAAAGTCATTAAGATGATCTATATTTCCTCTTAACCCTTCAAATACTTATTTTACTGACTTTTACTTTCAGAACACTATTGTTACGAAATTTCGGGGTTCGTTTGGATAGTGGAAGTTATATGGTGTGAAGAACGCTCAATCACCAGGCGGCAGTAGAAAAAACAACGACGTTTATTTACACGAAGACACACAGGACAGCACAAAGACGACAACTATATACAGCACAGAAGACGATTATCTTCAGCCGAGACGTGCAACATACAACAGTATACACAGCAGCTCTACTCCGTCGCTGCTTCGCTAGTCTCTGGAAGACGAGTTCTTCGCCGTCGCTTCCGACTACTCTTCGACTCCACTGGTCCACCACTCAATTCACCGTCCGGCAGCTGCGGGTGCTTCCTCTTATAGGTCTCAGGAGGCGGGGCTAGAAGCCTGTCAACGAATCAGGAACGTTCGAGGCGTATCTCCGTTCCTACTGGACGGAACGGGAAAATTCACGATGTTTCGGGTATAATCTATTTTGGCGCCAATGTCGCCAAATTTGTCGCCAAGTCGCCAAATGGTCGCCAAGCTCTGGGACCTCCTATGGAACCAGCTATGCTGGGAAGCCGCATCACAGGTTCGTAACACTATGTTAGCTGAATATAAACATGTATTTTGGTGATGAATCGATAAAAATGCACGTTTTCGTCCATGTTTGCTTATCTTAAAGTCTCCACTGTCCCCTTAAACAAGATGCTCTGACGACTGGGCCACGGCGAATGCTAAATATTCTGGTGTATGCAGCAATAACTTTAAAATAATACATCAGATTTGTATTCTTTTTTTCAAATATTGAAACTTAAAAGCAGCTTTTCAATTATTTTAATGGGGATTTGTGGAATATTTCTTTATATTCTTAAAGTGATTGTAGTAAACGCAGCCGAAACAAACATTGAAAATTTCAAAACAAATTTTTAAATTCATTAAGAAATTTGTTTCTTAAAAACTTAATTAACCCCACACCACACCTCCGTTTCTAGAGCTCATGGGGCCCCTTTATTTCTAAGTAGGAGCAAGACTTTTGGTATTAACAACAACAAAAAAGTGGAATAGTTCAAAGAAAAATCAGATTATATTTTTAAAAATGCGCTAAATATTTAAAAACAGTTAAATTCGATCATTTTATTCCAGAGTGAACAGAATTTCGTGTATAAACTAATTCATTAAAAGGCAACATCACTTAAATCGGTTTAATAAGAAATTGGTTGAAAAACAAAAATATTCTCAAATTCTTAAATTGGCTATTTTTTTGTTCGTTTGCGAAGTAATAAAATATATAAAACGAAAACTCAAGTGAAACTCAGCAGGTAAAGATTTTAAATGATGTTCGTACCTACAAAATATACAAAATAAATATTGGAACAAAATTGTATGGAAAAGTGCTGCAAGATATCACTCAATTATAACTTTAAAAGAAATTGTTTAATATCGTGTGACTTTGTTAAAATTACCACGCGATTTCCACTTTATTTCATAAGCATTTTAAGGCAGGCAATTATGTTAAAAAATTGATTTATTTGAAAATAAAATTCGAAGTATTTTATTTAGTATTCTCAAAGATTAGACAGGTTTCTTTATAAAATCCTTTCAATTTTGCTTTTAAGTGTATTTGTGGGAAAGTTACGCCGATTTTTATATTTAAATTAAATAAATTTTAATGCTGTTTTTTCACCATTAAAAACGTTTTTCTCAAATTCTAATCTTTGATAAAATTTTCTTAGGTAAAAAAATATAAATTAAAATTTAATGCATATTTTTTTTTTCATATTTAGTATAAAATTTTCTATAGTTTCTGAATTCGAGAATAAGTAATATAAGTGGTGGTAAAAATTAAATTTCCCCTATAAAAAGCATCCTACAATGCAAACAAGTGAACGGATTTAAACTAAATTTGGTACATAGACTATACACGAGAAGCGCTCACGGAATTTGGGAAAAAAAAGTTTTAGTTCTGAAATATCTACCAGAGAGCGCCTTTTCCGGAAAAACATTAAATTTAACACAATAAAGAACCAAAATGGAATACAGAAACAATATAAATATTTATTGACTAGCTTCTGTTCCCCTTGTCATCGAACCATATTGAGTAAAGGTAAGGAAAAAATAACAGTACGCTGTTTGAGAAAGAAAGAATAATAATAATAATAATAATAAACAGTTCAGTTTGCGGAAACAAGAAGAAATTTGGACGAAATTACACAAGAGGAGTAGTTGTTAAACGTGTCCAGGATGATGTAAGGAAACTCCATGTGGCCACCTTCATTCACCTGCAAAATTTCCAGTCGTTAGACAGTGTATTCAACATCAAATCGTAATTGATCTGTTGCGATGCTTCGCACATGAAGTGTTATGGAGTTCTTTAGGTCATTCAACGTCGCAACAAGATACCGTCATCACTACAGCATGAAACATCGACATAAAGCATGACTACTAATGCAAACGTTTCTTACTCAAACTTATTTTGCATAAGCTTTCTCTTCTTCGCAAGCATGCAAATCTCGTCATTTTCCCCTAGAAATGACATCTTTTCCCGGTTTTACATTTTATTACTCATAATTCTTCTTCTGAATTGTTAATACTGTAATTCTGTATTCCGTTTTGGTCGTTTATTGTGTTAAAATTAATGTTCATCCGGAAAAGGCGCTCTCTGGGAGACATTTGGGAACTGATTTTTTTCTTGTGGGATCTAAATTCCGTGAGCGCATCTCGTGTATAGTCTATACACTAAATCTCGTTGCAATCCGTTCATCCGTTTGCGTTGTATGATGCTGTTTATAGGGGGAGTTTAATTATAACCACCCTGTATTTATTTAGAAATATTCTATAACTTTTTTTAATGCTTCACAAAAAAAAAAAAAATTCAAATCTAGCATTTAAAGAAGGGATAGAAATGCAAGTTATTTTTTATTTCGCGTCTTAGGTGACATATTTCTTAACTTATCTACAACATTTTAAGCAAAACGATAGATAAAATTATAAACTAAAGGATTTTCGCTTTATACTTCTTCCAAAAACATTTTTGTCAGTTAACTGATATATTTTGTTTTGTTTCATAGAAGTGTTTTCAATTCCTTAATGCAAATATTCACAAAAATTACAATTTTAGAGCAATTATCAGAAAACTCATCCCAAACGTAGTCATATAGCTTAAAAATGTACGTAAAATATTTAACAGACTAAAATCTTTTTTGCCCCCTAATTTCCATCACAGAACCCGAAACAACCTAATCAGCGTACTTAATAGCATTAAACTTTATTATGCATCTATTATCTTTAATCAGCTTTTTTCAGCACTGGATCGCATTTCGCCATTAAGGCCATAATTTTGATGGGAACAAAAAAATATGTAATTTCACAAACAAAAAAAAGTGATAAATAAAAAAAAGCAAGGCATTAAGTTGCCTTGTTTGCTTTCGGCGTGTTTTTCATCACTTTTATGAACCGAGTTCGTGTCTCCTTTAATGAAAGCTGGGAAGCCTCAAAGAAAGTATCAGGAACCTCAAGCAACACAAGAAAGCATTTAAGGAATTAACGCAGAAAGGAGAAAGCCACACACAAATTTTGTGGAAAAGTGGGACGAAAACTAAAGTGGTAAATTATAGACAGAACGATGGTAAAAGAACTTAGTTTTATGTCACTAAGAGATGCAGCTAATTTATTATTAAAAAAATTGCAGATTGACGTTTTTCTTTCTAAACTGGTTCATGTTTTTTTTTTAAGTTATGCGGAAATCATTGTCTGAAGAGCGATAAGATTTTTCAGTGACATTACTACTATTAAATTTTATTAGTCTTTCTAGCAACAAAATGTTAAACATCATTAATTTAGAAGGAAACAATGTATGCCGTTTGATTGGTTGAGAGAGATCTTTATTTTACTTGAAACGCTGATAAGTATTAAAACCTCTTCTATTTCTATAGTTCAAAAATTCTTAGAAATAGCTGCATTAGATCGTTTTATTTCTTAAAGAACATTTTCTGGAAATTCTTTATTTACATATGTTTCTTGTTTCGATTTTATAAGTGGTTCCTTTTCACCATTTGAATCTAATCTATTTCAAAATATAAAAGAAACTTATGAAACGAATTCCATGTTTTAGTAAACATCTTTTTAAATTATAGATATGAATAAATTAAAAAGCAAAAATAATATATATATCTTAAAGTTTAACTTATTAATAATTTGTAATTTCTGATTTAAATTGCTAGGTAAGTTTTTATTCTTATTTTTCTCACAAATACTATGAAAAAGAATGTTTCAGTAAAAATCTCTTGACAAACAATTAAATATTCAGTTAGTTAATAGTGATAAAGCTCTTTTCATGTAAAGAAATGATTTATCTATATTAAATACTAGCCGCCTTTGGCGACCAGCCGGTTCACCAATCTTAATGTTCGTTAAAATTTTAATAATTAAATATTTTATGCAATTCCAACTTTAATAGCTTCTTCATCAAAATATTTTAAAACTTCAAATTTTGATTATCATATAATTCATTCATAATATTATAAAGGCCTTCAGTCATAACGTAATATGTATCTCTCTCATTTTCTGTTAGCACCCGTAGAATTTATGCTTTAAATTAAAGTGGAAAGAATTAATCTTCAATTAATATAATAATATTTTTTTACTGAAACAAAGCATTTTTTTATAATCTGATTACTGAAAATAGAGTCACTCAGCGTTTAAACTTTATGGGCACTAAAGAATATCTATTTTAATTTATGTAATATCTCAAGAGTAGGTCAACAAAATTTTCTTAGATTCATTATGAGCAGATCGATTAATTAACAATGTTTAAATTTAAATGCATCAAACACTAAGAAAATAAAACGAATCGTTTAAAATAAACGGTTGAAAACAGGTTTTAAAAAAACTACTTAAAAAAACGATGTACTTAAAACTATAAGCATATACAAAAAATATTTAACTAACATAAATACAATTTACTTACAAAAGCATGCAACTAACCCAAAAATAATTTAAATCATCCATTGATAACGTTGTCATGGCAACCATCAGAACAGAATGCGCATGCGTGAATTTTCTTCGCCGGTTACGTAACGCAAATACGTGATTTTTTCTACACCAGTTGGGGTAACGCTATGCGGATTAGAAATTTTTAATTTCCTTTATTCTGTTTTATTTTAATTCAAAAGTACTTCAGAATGAATCTGACAGATTGATTCATTAACAATGTTTAATTTTAAATGCATCAAACATTAAGAAAATAAACAGAACCGATTGAAATAATCCGCCGAAAAATTTTAACCCTAGCCTCATTACTGTTGGGAGAAAAAAAACTGAAGCCTTTCTCGTTTGGCGCTGGGGATAATGGAAGATTTTTTTGGCGGAAAAGTTGGCGGTGGGGAAAATGGAAGATTTTTTTGGCGGGAAAGTTAGTTTTTAATTAATAATTAAAATTCTAATTAAAAATTCGAAAAAAGATACCCCAGGTGCACATTCCCAACCTCCAAGGTATACATGTACCAAATTTGGTAGCTGTATGTCAAACGGTCTGGCCTGTAGAGCGCCAACGCACACACACACACACACACATTGAGCTTTATTATAAGTATAGATTGCATTCTTATTGAATGGGAATGTGATAGATATTTTATTTCCTTTTATTTGTCTCTGTGTTGTCAAGCTCACTGTTTAATCTAATGCTACAACATTCTTTAAAATATTGTGAAAGTAATTTGTTTTTCACCATTTGAATAAAAAATCGTTTTAAACGATATCGTTTTTAAAAATCGTTTATTTCTTCTTTCTGTGATTTTTTGACATATAAAAATATTTAAAAATATTTGTTGCATTTTTTTTTTTTTTGATTTCGAAAAATAAATTCGCAAACGATAAGCAATAACATATAATCTAGCTAGTTTATTTATACAAAAATTAACTTTATATTATCATAATTATAAAATGAAAATTATTTCATATAATAGTATTTTTGCTTAAAAATATGATATTAATAATATTTGATATTAAGCGTCAAGGCATTAAGTTAAATATTGTATTTTTATATAAAGTGTATGCTTTTAAAGAATACTATTGTGCGTTCGTTAGTGTTTTTTCCAATACTGTCATTAAATAAATTAGTGTTCTCGTATATGGCATTTACGATACATATTTCATAGAATATGCTTGATATAATAATATCTCCATTTTCTATTAAATATTTTTTGTGCTTAACTATATTTAATTATGCTAATAAATTTTGACATACAAAAAATATTGAATTGAAAGATTCATGGAAAACAGAAAAAGAACAATTATTTTATTATGGAAAGATGTGAAAATATTTTCACTCTAAACATTCCCAAATATGTCATAATATTTGTTAATAAAACAATCAAATAATTTGTTTTTGTAGAATCAAAATTCTGAATCAATTTGCATTACAGGCAAAACAAAACAAAAAAAATTGCTTACTTTAATAGAGATAAGAGATGTTTTTACGTTTTAAGTATATTTTAAAATAAATTATTGCCAGAAATTTCTTTCAGCTTTGAAAAAATTCTTGACAAAAAGAGGAATATACAGTTCAGTGTAAAATTATAAATAAAAAGATTTTTAAATGGACACATTTTATCTTATTCAAAACCAGTGCATCTCTCTATTTAAGTAGATAACTTTTGGAAATTTTTATTTAATATAAAAATTTGAATTCAAATAAAACTTTATTCTTACCAAACCGTAATTCTTTCAATAATATTTTGGACATTTATGATATTAGCATTCATTATATGCTAATTCAGTAGTTCAAAACTATTAAACTTTAGAAATATAGTTTTTCTGATGAGATTTAGTTGATTCAATTGTCTTACCTTTAATTGTTTTAAATTTTACAGGATGTTGCAATCAATATTTAAAAATAATTATATTAAAATATTACTTTTGTTACTTAAAAGGTGATCCTTAATTTTATTAGCTATTAAATTAATTGCGATTTCTCGAATATATTTATTAAGAAAAAGATTCCAGATTAAGACATTCGAAACTACAAATATTTATTAATTTTATCTTTATTCCTGTATCATTTCACCATATTTTCCATCATAAATAAGGAAAGTCATTTTTGTTCTATAGGTTTCTGATAATATTTTTATTTTGAGGAAGTAGGAAACAATGACTATATGTTTGATACATTATTTTTTCTCGCACTTTGAAATTGAAATCTTATTTCTTCTAGAATTCAGGTTTATACCTACTTAAGAGAGTATAATATAAATTAAGATCACCTTACCAAAGATTACAAATTATTCTCTTCCTTTATAATCATTTATTAATAATGATACCAAAAAAATTAATTTTTACTAAAACCAAGCCAAATTTCTGACCACTTGGTTTACCAGGATCATTGGTCGTGTTTATTTTAAATTGAATATCATGCAGAAGCTAATATCAGTGATTTTCTCATACAGACTATTTTAAAGCCCAAGTGACAGTTCTAAATACCTATTATTTTAATTAACTTATTATTTTAATAATACTTACCCATTTTAAAAATAAACAGAACTGTACTAGTTCTGTTTATTTTGTAAATGGATGATTTTAAGAGTCTAAGTACTATAAGTGCATGCTAGTGCTATTAAAAATGATAATGCTAGTGATAATGTCATTAAAAATATGTTAATTCATCATTTGACTTCGCATAGAGACTGGTCACATTCGTTCATTCATCATTTTCAGAATGCGATTTACTTCTATTTTCCGATATAAAAAAAATCAAAATTATAATTTTATAAGTTGAATATTTCTGTAGTTAGCAATTAAGATCTTGTAATATCGTGAAATCCTATTCCACATAATGTTAAAATATTACTCCATTGCCGTTTTAATGTTCATTATTTCATATATTAAATTAATTTATTTTATCATCTTTCTCTTCTATTTAATTTCATATATTAAATTAATTTATTTTATTATCTTTTTCTTCTATTTAATTTCATATATTAAATTAATTTATTTTATTATCATTCTCTTCAATTTAATTTCATATATTAAATTAATTTATTTTATCATCATTCTCTTCTATTAATTTCATATATTAAATTAATTTATTTTATCATCTTTTTCTTCTATTTAATTTCATATATTAAATTAATTTATTTTATCATCTTTTTCTTCTATTTAATTTCATATATTAAATTAATTTATTTTATCATCATTCTCTTCAATTTAATTTCATATATTAAATTAATTTATTTTATCATCTTTTTCTTCTATTTAATTTCATATATTAAATTAATTTATTTTATCATCATTCTCTTCAATTTAATTTCATATATTAAATTAATTTATTTTATCATCCGCGTCCTCAGACTCATATATTAACTAATTTATTTTATCATAATTCCTTTCAAAATATGTTAAATTAACATTTTTATTTTGATTCTTATTTATGTTAGCATCAGACTGAAAACCGTTCGATGAATTTATTACCCATTCCATTCCTATTTTACAAGACTGCTTCAAATTTCTCTATTCAACCCAGTATAACACAATGTACCTATCCAAATACCCTTTTCCTCTCCAAAATCTGGCATACAATATCCCAAATACTAGAATATCCACTAACATCTTCCTCTAAATCCCACCTACCACACTGAGTTATGTCATTTCAAAATCAATACATCGCTTTCACCTGTTTCAGCCAGTTGATATTTCTACATATCACTGCTACTCATACTGAATTTCGACTACGTATTGACAAATTTCTAAAAGACAGATTTCACTATATGCTTGATAAGATACCAATACTCATGCCTGCGTACTGATGGCATTTATTCTCTTATATGCTGTTTGCAAAAAGATAGGGAATATAGAATTGCATAAGAAATTTCTTGATAAAATATTCTGCCAGTTTAATGCTCTCAGACTGAATTTCAGTGTTCTGATTTTGATGAGAGAGTACATTTGAAAAAGAATGGATTAGTACCTGCATTGATGGAATGGATTCTATTATTGCGAGGATGACCTCATAAACATCATTTTTCCGCTTAAACTGAGGTAAGATATATCATTTCATAGCAAAATTAAATGTTGATCGTATTTATGTAAATTCATTTAGAAATATGATGATCGGGCAAGAAGAAATTGTTGATAAGATTTATAATATGTAAATTAGTAACACTGTTTGTTGATCTTTTAGTCTTCTGGAGTCAGACATCAGGACTTCATTGATGAAAAATTACCAGATACGTTTTCTGAATTTTACAACTCCTGGGGAAAGGTATAATAATGGATTAGAATTGAATTATTTCCACTCTGATTACAGAATATTCCTATTAAAGAAGGCATTGGGCCAAACTCAGTGATGGCTTTTAAGAACCCATCCTTAGATTCCTTATCACAGTACTGATCGCTTAGTTCATCCCAAATGTTCAGAGAGCTAAGAATTTCATTTTTTTAATTAATGATTGATTGTTTCAATACTAGTACAATGTTTCAGATTAGTGGATTTTGTGACAATGAAGTATAGTTAAATGTTTTGGTATTAATACAACTGCTCAAATTCGTGGATTTTGTAACTGTAAAGTATAGTTAAATGTTTGGTATTAATACAACGGTTCAAATTCGTGGATTTTGTAACAGTAAAGTATAGTTAAATGTTTCGGTATTAATACAACGGTTCAAATTCGGGGATTTTGTAACAGTAAAGTATAGTTAAATGTTTTGGTATTAATACAACGGTTCAAATTCGGGGATTTTGTAACAGTAAAGTATAGTTAAATGTTTTGGTATTAATACAACGGTTCAAATTCGGGGATTTTGTAACAGTAAAGTATAGTTAAATGTTTTGGTATTAATACAACGGTTCAAATTCGGGGATTTTGTAACTGTAAAGTATAGTTAAATGTTTCGGTATTAATACAACGGTTCAAATTCGTGGATTTTGTAACAGTAAAGTATAGTTAAATGTTTCGGTATTAATACAACGGTTCAAATTCGGGGATTTTGTAACAGTAAAGTATAGTTAAATGTTTCGGTATCAATACAACGGTTCAAATTCGTGGATTTTATAGCAGTAAAGTATAGTTAAATGTTTCGGTATTAATACAACGGTTCAAATTCGGGGATTTTGTAACAGTAAAGTATAGTTAAATGTTTGGGTATAAATATAACGGTTCATATTCGTGGATTTTGTTACAATAAAGAATGATGTATTTCTGTTTTCTTGAATTGCCTGAGAGCTAAGAAAATACCCATGATGATAGCTTCAGATTCTGTTACTGTTCTTTTACGCTGAAGTTATTTGCGTAAATGTAAGAATAGAGCACTAGAATCATTTCGAAATATGTATTGGCATCAATTCCAGCTACACTTTTACACACAGAGTATTTTTATTCAAATGTGAATCTGGAATTGTGATTACCGAGTCGATGCAACTTATGAATCTTTGTTATAGAAGGTACGCTTCTATTAAATTTAAATCAGGCTTATAGGTTAACTATAAGCTATAATGTCTTTAGGCTGTTTATAAATTGGATCCTACGACTCCCTTGATATTATATAGTTATAAGAAAACACTATATAGGTAAGATTATTCAAAATTAAGAAAAAAATGTGATTTATCATTTTATTAGAAAAAAAAATTATGTCATTGTTTTAGATTGAAAAAAAAAATGATCTTAGGTTTTTAATATGATTGTGCAAACAGGTAAAATATTGTTTCTATATTCATACATTTGGCACGAAATGTAAAAAAAAAAAAAATGTAACAAGTACCATAAGGATATGATACTTTATTCAAGAAAAAAAAACCCACAACACTCAGGATACAAGGAAAGCACTTGCAGAAATCAAAATCACAAACCCAAATAGCAAATCTTTATTAAACAACAGCAGCAAAATAACGCTCAGAGTACAGCTAGGGAGGAAAGAATAAAATGGCACTCATAGGACCTCCTCCGTTTATATACAAGGGGTGTTCAAATGAAAAAGTACGAAACAATACTGTGGGTATGAATGAAGACTTTATTCAAAGTATACACCATACGTCTGAGCACAACGATCCCATTGATTAATGAGCCAAATGATTCCTTGTTCCCAGAATTATTGTAGCCGAGTGGAGACCCAGTTCTTCACATCATCCTTGAGTTCGCCGTCCAAGGTCCGCTACTTGTTGAATTTCTCGAGCACAGAAGAACCATTAACTCTGATGTATGTTTTGAGACACTCCGAAGACTACGCAGGTCCATGAAGAACAAAAGATTGGGACTCACGGAGGGTGTCGTTCTGTTACATGATAACGTGCGTCCCCTCGTCCCAAGTTCAAGTATGAGCAGCTCGACCCTCCTCCCTACAGCCCGGACAAGTTGCCCTTCGATTTTCATGTGTTTGGTCAACTGAAAAAACCAACATATGAAAGGGAAGGGCTTCAACTCGGATGGCAAACTCAAGGTCGCTGTGAAGGACTATGCCATGAGCATAGGAGTTCTGGGAATCAGGAGTTCAGGAATCATTCGGTTCATTAATTAATGGGATCGTTGTGCTCAGACTTATGGTGAATGCTTTGGTCTTCATTTATACTCACAGTGTCGTTTCGTACCTTTTCATTTGAACACCCCTTGTATTGACAGTGAGAAGATACAGAAGCTTTCAGAAAGATCTTTGATTTTGGTTCGTAATGGAGACATAGCTATAAATCTAGTATTTTCCTGATCTTTTATTCTGGATACTATATTTTCCAAACTTACATTTAGGGTCAGATGCCACAGTCTTGACACCCATTAGCATCCATTAAAAGTACCTGTAAATTTAAAATAATTCAAAAATAATTCAATATGCTCCACAGGGCAGGCAACTAAATTAAAAAGCTCAAATTTTAACACGTTATCACTACTTGGGTAAGTAGATACTTGCAAAGAATGGCTTTTAAAAAATTTAAAATATATTTTTAATGAAAAATTAATCAAAATTTCAGAGATTTCTTCAATGATTTCGGATTATAATATTGTAAAAAACATTTAATATAATTAATAAATTGAAGTTTTTTTAAAAATAAATTTTTAATAATTAAGATTTTTTAAATTTACATATTTTTTACATTTTTCCACAATTGCTTTATAATATACCATATGAAACTAGGAATGGAATTTCTTCTACTGCTGATATTTACTGTTTTGATTTTTTTTTATTATTATTAAATACACAAAAAATTCTCAAAACTGCAAATCCACAAATTTTGATTTTGAATTTAAAAAAAAAAAGTTACTAAGCATCATACAGCTAATTACATTTTCACAAAACATATATTGCATAATATTTATAGAAAGCTTTGCATTCCCATTTCAATTGCTGAAAAAAGCAGTAGGGTTTCAGCAGATATGAACCAAAGTACAACATGAATGAATCTCACTTTAAACTTTTCATTCTTTCTTTAGCATGATATAAAAAGCATGGAATAATCTATAACTTTAATAAAATGTTAATTAATTTATTTAAAACTACTTATCCTAAAAAAATTACAAGAATCTTAGACAATAATTTTTTTTTTAAACTTTTATAATAAATGTATAAAATAACAATAAGCCAGAGATCAATTTTCACGAATTAAAAAAAAAAACTATGAAAAATAAATACATGCCTCATAAATAATTCTATCACTGTTTTTCTACTATCATAAATTCCCAATATAAACGAAAATGTTTATATTTTTATCTTCATTAATTATAAAAGTATTAATTAATGCGTTGAAAAGTGTAAACAAATAATCGATTTTTGAAAAGATTTGACAATGCATTTTTATCAAAAATTATATAAGTTGGAAAATTTCATAAATAACTATATTTTTCTTCTAAAATTAAAGAATAATTGTACGTTTCTTCAAGTTTTGAATTCGTGAAGCTAGTGTTTTGACAAACATCTGAGCTTGCATTAGTATTTCTTAGAAACTTCAGCTTTTTCAATAACGTTCTAATTTTTAGATCTATGCATGATACATTTAAAGTGTTTTCCACACAAAATATCTAAGTAAGCGATAGGGAATAAAATTTCAAAACGTACAATTTCTCTTCTGTGTTTGAGATAAAAAAAGAAAAAATATATATATATATATAAGATGAAGTAACTTATTAGAAAGTATTACGAATATATTATGAAAAAGTAAACGCAATAAATAATATGCAAGTAATCTAAACAAAGTGACTAATCTCATTTCAATTTAAATATTAATTTGTGCAATGCAGAAAGAATAATATTTTTTTTTATCAGGCAGACGATTTGAAATTTGGGCGTGGCAACATTGTTTTACTTTTCATTCATGTGCCGAAAATAGATAAATAATTCAAAAAAAGTAAAGATAGAACTCTGAAATTTTAAAATGATTCACGCTATCAAATGAGCCAATAAAAATATCGATATTTTGATGATTTTTTGATAGTTTTTCTTCTTAAGAGTAATGGAAAATAATGGAATAATCAACATTATTATGCTATTATGTTCTGAATAATAATTCAAACTATTTTTAATTTTTCAGTGTTAATTAATTAATTTAGCAGTTTTATTTTATAAACAAGTGGAAAGCATTTTCAAAGATAAACTTAGTTTGCATATTTAATTTTTGTTAGAATCTTTTAATTTAATTCATACTAAACATTTAGTAAATTTTTCTACGCCACAACCTAATCTAATATAAAAAAGGGCAATCTTAGCTCATTTATCCGTTGAAAAATTTAAAAAAATGTTTTTTTTTTATTTGTTTTATAACATTTCAAAACGTTATGAAATAACAAAAAAAAAAAAAGATATTATTTAAATCACAGATTTTATATATATTCGTTAAGTTTCATAATCGATGACTTAACAAAAATAAAACTATATGCTGATTTCCAAATGGTTGTTACTTGATTTTCTAATAATACTCCCCAAACTATTAGGTATAATCTTTTAGCTGTTAAAGAAAAAGATTAATAATAATTATCAAACCATTGAAGCACTGATTTTAGATTTATTGATAGTCGGCACCTCAAGGAAAATCAAACAATATGCATGGTGCTATTTTAATTGATTATAATTTTCCTCAAACAAAAGCAGTATATTATTGCAGTTATCAAGTTACAAAATAAAATCACCAAATCATTTAATAGCTAAATTTAGATATATGTAACGAGTTTCACACTCGAAGATTCAATAGTAATGAAACAAAATATTCAGTTTCAACTGGAGGTTATTTGATTTTCTTATAGTAATCCCTATATAATGCGGTAATTTCATGCAGATATCAAACAACAAATAAATAATAATCACCAAATCATTGGATCGTTAACTTTAGAAACTTCACAGTCGAAGATTCAATAGGAATGAAACAACGTGTTCAGTTTTAGCAGGGTGTTATATGATTTTATAATAATTTCTCATCCAAAGTAGGGTTTTCTTACAGCTTTAATAAGGCATAAAGGAATAATTCTGACGGATGGAAAGAACATTAAATTAATTGGAACACCCTCAGTGTTCCAGAAGGCTACACACCTGTGACACCTCTCTCAGTGCCGTTAATGAGAAGAAAGACCAAAACGCATTCTTTCTAATGAGCGGCGGGCTGTTTTGAAGACGATGGACCTCAATTAGAAAAGATCACTCGGAGTCACTTGACTGGAAAGGCCTGATGAGAATTCCGGGTATCTCTCTTTCCGGAGGATTGGGAAAAGCAATTATTTTGCCACTGCAGATGAAGATGCGATATATTAATTAAAAGTCAAGGAAAGGGGTAACGATAATGAGACCGAACAAAAGTTAAATTGAGCCATGAATCTAATTCGAGTTCGCTTGTATTTCGTTTGCATTGTTGAATTTGAAAATGGGTAAACTTCTTGTACTAAGTACCTTCAGATCAACTTGCTTGCTAAGAAGCAGATATTGTTGAATTTTAAAAGAATCTCACTACGAAATTCAGATGGTTATTTTAAATATGAGTTTCGATAGGTATTTTTAACTCGTGTTTCTTCATTATCTGAATGAATATCCCAAAATAAGAGTGAATTAATAGTTCGTGTCATTTGATTCCTAATTCCAAATGTTTTTTAATGACACAAATTTAATATTTTCTGTAATTTTTAAAATAATTTTTAATAAAGATTTTTCTGCCTGTTTTTTTTTTTCTTTCAATAATCATGTCTATAGTGATAGTAAGCATATTGCATTGCATATCGAGAAAACTGAAAAATTAAGCAACCTTTTATTATTCTTATAATATTCAATTCAATAATGATAATATCGTCTGAATATTTGACAACAGGATAAACAAAGCAATGCTAGTGCTAATTTTACAGTTAAATCCAGCTATGTTTTTATTACGGTATAGTGTATGTCATATCACTGACTCTCCGACCCACCCGAAGGCACACGGACAACGAAAACTGAATGACCGGACCGCCACACCATCAACACTAGTGGGAACTGTGATTGAGTCCTAAAGGCCATCACCGGCCACGGTACAACCCTTCCCGAAGGAAGTACATCCCGTCATCGATGGGGGGAGCCAGATCCCCACCTATTTATATACCCACCAGGGTGGCGAGATCCATCAACCATACCGGAAGCATCTCGTCCTCCTTTCGAGGTGCCCCCCCCCAGAAGTTTACGGTATAGTGTATACTTCCTTAGGTGGGCATTTCTGTCGATTCTCTTTATTTTATGAAATGTTTCCGTATTTAGCGACTAAGGGTCCTATAGCCTGTCTCAATCAATTCAGCTTTGTCATTTTCCTATTGGTACACGATACTCTTTTCTAGCTATTTAAGAGCTGGTTTTGAACTTAATGAACTAAAATGTCTTTACCGATCTCACTGTCACCCAGTTTCTGTGTGTGTTTGTCTACATATTTTAGTAGTTGAGTGACCGAATAGTAGAAACTTTTGAAATTGTTAACTTCGATTTATTTCACTACATTAATCATTTTGTGTACAGAAAGTGATGATAAAACTGACGTCCGTTTATATCGCGATACAAGAGCAAAAGAGACCAACGTTTTTTCCTTCAGTGATTTTACTATGAAATTTTGATAGTGATTTTTTTGGCACGTGTTGATTTAGACACAGGAATCTTAAGTATCTTTAAAAGAATGTTGCAAGCATTATGAATTTCTATCGTTTCCCTCGAAGCATGAGAAAATGCTGAGATCAACAGTTTTGAAGAGCGCATGTAGAATGAATTGAAACAAAAAGTGGGAATTGGATCAGGAAATAAGTTTATATTTTTGAATGTAAATGTTTGCTAAATTAAGATAAAAATTAAGTACTTAATTAGTATTTAAATTAGTTGAAGAAATATCAATACACACATACATACAGTATGGCTACTTTGCTAATAAATATTGTTGATATAAAGCGAGAGAAAAACATTTGGAGAATCTGTGGATAGTGGATCATGCTTAAATAATGCGCTTTATATGTACTTAATAATTTAAAATGTGAAATGTTTTCTGCATATTTTATGAGTAAAAAGTATGTAACGTCAACATTGGCAACTGTCTACAAGTAACTAATATCGATTGGACGTTAGGTGACAGTAACATGTTTCATGTAATGATGATATATCGTGATTTGATCTCATTTTATAAGTACCTTTATGTTTAAGTCCACTAGCGCTGGTATTTTCTGGGAAATGAATAATTCCTAGAATGTTTGGGGCTGTGCTTTTAATTGTCTCAGCTACACAAATTCTTAACGTATGCATTCACAGTTCTTCTGTATATTATCTGTAAACTGTTTTAGTTTTTAGAAAAATATATCTTGAGCTGGCAGCCCTAAAGAGATATGTATTAGCGCAGTCAACTTTGAAACAAATCCGATTTTAGGGTTAATTTTGAATGTTCGGCAGACATATTTGTTGCGTTTCAATATGTTACACCCGTGGTCTCATAAGCAATTTTTCAATTATAAAATGCAGATAAATTGGTGTAATTAAGCTTTTCTATTCAATTTTAATTAAACACATATTCAATTACTAAAATTTAATAAATAAATAAATTCAAATTTTGAATATATCATCTGATACCAACATTCAATAAACTAAATTTTCTTAACCAGAACACGATCTGAATGAATTCAACATTCGCCTTTCCTACAGTATTTGGAATTATTTTTTACTAGTCGCCTTTGGCGACCAGCCGGTTCGCCAATCTTAATGTTTGTTTAAATTTTAATAATTAAATAGGTTGAACCGGAATACTCCGGTTGTACCATTAAATATTTTAAGCAATTCCATCTTTAATATATTCTTCAGCAAAATATTTTAAAACTTCAAATTTTGATAGTCATATAATTCACTCATAATATTATAATTGCCTTCAGTCATAGCGTGGTATGTATTTCTCTAATTTTCTGTTACCCCTCGTAGAAATTATGCTTTAAATTAAAGTGTAAATGATTAATCTGCAATTAATATAATAATATTTTTTACAGAAACAAAGCATTCTTTTTAATAATATGATTACTGATAATAGAGTCACTGAGCGTTTAAACTTTATGGTCACTAAAGAATATCTTTCTTAATTTCTGTAATATCTGAAGAATTTGTCAACAAAAATTTCTCAGATTCATCATGAATAGATCGATTAATTAACAATGTTTCATTTTAAATGCCTCAAACACTAAGAAAATAAAATGAATCGTTTAAAATAATCGGTCAAAAACAGGTTTAAAAAAACTACTTAAAAAACGATGTACTTAAAACTATAAGCATATACAAAAAATATATAACTAACATAAATACAATTTACTTAAAAAATCATGCAACTAACCTAAAAATAATTTAAATCATCCGTTGGTTGTCATGTCAACAATCAGAACACAATGCGCATGCGTGAATTTTCTTCGCCAGTTACGTTAACGCAAATGCGTGAATTTTTCTACAGCAGTTGGGGTAACGCTATGCAGATTATACATTTTTAATTTCCTTTATTCTGTGTTATTTTAATTCAAAAGTACTTCAGAATGAATCTAAACATGGATTAATTAACAATGCTTACTTTTAAATGCATAAAACATTAAGAAAATAAACAGAATCGTTTAAAATAATCCGCTGAAAAATGTTAACCCTAGCCTCATTACTGTTGGGAGAGAAAAAAAAAACAAAAAAAACTGAAGCCTTACTCATTTGGCGGTGGGGAAAATGGAAGCTTTTTTTGGCGGGAAAGTTAGTTTTTAATTAATAATTAAAATTCTAATTAAAATTTCAAAAAAAGGGACCCCAGGTGCACATTCCCGACCTCTAAGGTATACATGTACCAAATTTGATAGCTGTATGTCAAATGACCTGGCCTGTAGAGCGCCAACACACACACACACACACACACACACACACACACACACACACACACACACACACACACACACACACACACACACACACACATTGAGCTTTATTATAAGTATAGATATAGATTAACAGCTATCATCGCTTGAGATGAAATGAAGTAATACTTAGGTGTGATAAAAAAACGCTATAAAGTTTAATCAGCTGCTAAATTCCTGGAACATATTCATCTTTGTTGGTTCGGGAAAAGCTTTAAAAATATGGGGACACATCCTTTCGAACAAGAATGAGAAATAAATCAAACCATCTATTTCATATCAGTTTATCCGCTCATAAAATACATTCCACTTCATATAAAGCGATATTATTTAGATATTTCTGTAGATAATTTAATTATAAAACTTCCATTACTTGCTAAGATAAAATTATTCAAAAAATTCTTCCAAGTTCTCTAGTTTTAATATAGAATATAATCATTTTTTTTTGACAAAATATCAACTATCATGTTTAACACTGAACTCCGCAGGTGAAAAACATACCTTCCCCCAGCTTCCAATTCATAATCAAAAACAAGCTGATCAGCAGGAGCAAGTAAATAAATAGCTTTCACTTTAATAAACATTTGCTATCTAAAGTAACCCCCCCCCCTTTTTTTTTAAATTTCCCACTTTGCCATTAAAACCATAATTCTAATGGAACAAACATTATTATAAAAAAGTAAATGAGTTGCGGTATTTGTTTTCATCTTGTTTTTTAGCATTATTTTTGAAGACGGTTTATTCCTCTTTTGTGGAAGAGGTATTCAAAGTAGCAGGAGATAAAGACTTTCAAAGTAGCAGACGATAAAGTAACACAGGAAGGCACTTTAGCAATTAGCGGCGAAAAGAGGAAATCGCTCTTTAAGTTCAGAGTAAGGCATGGTAAAAAGTTAAGTGACAAATTATAAGTATGTTAAGATGTACGGAAATATAGTTCATGCCATTAAAAGAGAATGTTTATCTCTATTTAAAGTATGGAATCAGTTTTAAGATTGTACTGTGTTTAGCCAGCATTATGCATTTGTAAATAAAATAGATAAATAAGGGTTACGATAACTTTTTATTGACTTTTAATTAAAGTTTATTCAACTGTTATGAACCTAAGCGAAATCTCTGTATTTCACTTTTTAATATCCTCTTAAGCTACACCTTCTATGTTTGGGTCTTTTAGTCATTGAATCTATCACAGAGGATTGTGCATATGATCAACAGCAAATTCAACAGTTGCAATTTTTGCATGAACACTGGACCTGAGGGTGGAGAGTAAAGTCTGCAACGACTGTTATTCAACATATACTTCAAAACATTAGTTATGTCATTAGAATGAAGGTAACATGACCCTAAAGTATTAATGAAACCTTAAGGGAAGGGAGTATCCTCTCACTTATTTACCAATTTTCTTTGTTTGTACTCTCATAATCTCCCATTTGTGCTTTATTACAAAGGTTAAAAAATGCTTTAAAAATGGGAAATGAAATTTACTCTTTCTACAACAGGGCTTCCAAAATCTTATTCAAATATTTTGACTGTCTCATTTACAATTTAAAGTACTTTCACATCAAACATCTGTTTATTAAACAAATAGGCATTTAAGATTGTTGAAATCATTGTAATACTCTGATAATATTTTATATTCAATTCTTTATAGCTTTTCAGTATTCCAAGGACCCAAATGCCCTTGTTAAGAAACTATTGCGGGTGTTCCAGGCTCCTGGATATCATTAAAACTCTCCTCCTCTCTTTTGGTAATTGTGATGGAATGAATTCCGAAGCACTTTCTTTTTTTCTTAGAGACCCCCAAGCCCAGATGGGCTCGATGAACAGAGAGTTTTTTTTCTGTAAACATTCTAAGAATGCCATATCATACATTTGCTTAATAGTTATATCCCAGCAGGGTCATCTTTTATAAATCAAGTCCTTAAAAACGCGATACGTCATCGTGATTTCGAAAGAAATTTGATATTTTTCTTATATTTTAGAGATAAACTTGGACTTTCCAGAATTCTGAGGTACCTGAACTTGGATGTTCAGATACCTCAGGATATTCTTATGAAGGAGACGGTTAAAAAATTAGAATAAAATTGTAATAAAAGCATAAAATGCTTTAATATTGGAATATGTATGCAGGATCAGCTGTTAAAGGATTAAGTTTTGTAGGAAAAAACGATTTTGAGATTGAAGGCTAGACAAAATCCTTGATGTACTAATTAAACTAATATTTTGACAAAGAAACACATTTCTATTTTTATATCATCCTTACGATTATTCATTCATGTGATCTGTGCCAATAGAATTTCAGAAATCCTCCCTGTCTCCACAAATTTAACTAGGTGAACATCTCTAATGAATAAAGCGCACACCCCTAGCACTCAATCAGTCACATTTTACCGAAAGGAAAGAAATGTCACCGTGGTATCTAGTCATTTCGGGCATCCGCCGTCATTTCGATGAACGAGTGTTTGGGGCCTTTCACAATCGATAAAGTTAAAATTTTAAGGACAGTATGATATCTTGCGACTTCACTTCCCTGAGAAAGTTTATGTACACAATAAACAGAAAATGTTTAAATAATATGATTGTAATGTCTCTTGAAATTCGAGATTTGACTCTATTGATATAGAAAAGCCGAAAACATCCGTTAAATGGAACTATGGAGCTTTCCCGTATCTTTTCTGCTAAATTCATTTCCATTTCGTTAAATGTGACTTATTGAGACCCATGGTGAGTGTTTGGGTCATTAGAAACGCTCGCTCAAACGGTGAGGGAAACACTGTTGTAAATAATATTCAATTATCTTCCATTTCTTAATAATATTATTTTTATTTCAGTCAAATTTAATTTTCCTAGATTTCCAGATTTTGGTTTCAGTCAGGCGAAAAAAAGAAAAAAAACTTTGTTTGAGATATTTGCTCAAATACTGCATAAAATCTTTATTTAAAGAGCATACAAGGAAATTTCAAGGAGACTATTTCCTCTAATCGAGAGATAATACGCAACATTTAAAAAAATATTCAAGATCAAACAAAAGGAAACGAACTATTTTGGGGCATAAATTGAACCAAACACTAGGAGGGGTACACAAAGGCAGCTTCTGCCTAATAAATTAACCACAGCTTTAAAACTGAACACAAATAATGCAAATAACATGGTTTAATAATAATAACATAGTTTAATTTCTCGCACAATTCGATGCCTAAATGAGTTTTTTTAAAGGGAATAATGAACACAATGGTATATGTAAGAAATTTTATTGAAATCAGATATAACCAATAAAACTAAGCATAGCCCCTGCAATAGCACAATTAAAAGATTTAAATGTATTCGGTATGAATCTAAATTTCTTGGACAGCTTAGTTAAGTAAAGGCGTGTGAACAGTCCTGAAACAGTGTTAAAACTATTACTGTTATATGAACTTGTATTAAAGAGGAAATAAATCTGAACCCCATAAGGAAAACGAAACTTGCAACAGAATTGTCCCACCTTTCAGTTGTGACCCGGAAATTGAATGATCATCATCGTCGTGACGTCACACTGGCGGGAACAATCATTGAGTCCACTTATTTATGTGTCAATATATGGATGGATTAAAGCTACAACAGAATCAATCAGTTTATCAAAACAAATTATTACTGTTATACGAACTTTTATTAAAGAGGGAAGAAATATGAAACCCATGAGGAAAAGAAAAACTGCAACAGAATTGCTTCCCCCCCCTTTTAGTCATGACTCTGAAACTGAATGATCATTATCGTTGAGAAATCACACTGGCGGGAACAATCAATCAATCCACTTCTTTTATGTGTCAATATATGGATGGATCAAAGCTACAATACAATCAATCAGTTTATTAAAAAAAATTAATTGATTTACCAAAATACAATTCAATTTATAACAATTTAATTTCTACGTAAAATTTTAATCCAAGAGATCCGTAAAGGGATATCATTATGATGTTTTTGTAATTGCATTATTCAGTGCGAAATTTATTGCTTTATCACTGCAAGTTCAAACCCTTCATATATATAAGAATTTCAAAACCCCATATGACATGACAAAAATTCAGTCATTGGACTGCAGGTGATCTTTAACATATAGCCTACCTTATGATAAAAATTCATTCACTTGAATTCAGACGACTTTTCATACATAGGAATTTCAAAACGTCTTATGACAAAAATTATTCATTGGAATTCAGACGATCCGGTATTCCCAAATAAATCCAGCGAGATATAATAAGACACTACAACAATTTAGTTATCCAGCATCAAAACATATTTTTGTTATCAATCAATTCTAATTCCGGTCATATTTTCTATATTACTCGATCCTTTTGTTTCAAGTCACCTGATTTTCAGGTATCAAAATACCACGTCCAATTACAATAACAACCTGTCAGTATACTGTCAGATCATTTCGCAAATCATTCTCTTAATAAAAGATCAGATTTTATAGAGCTAAAATCACAATTAAATCTGAAATGTTCTATTTCACACAGGGTTTAATTAAAACTGACCTGTCCTGCCTTTTCAACAAATTCGGTCAGAAATTTAGACAGATAGCTTTAAATCTGTGCAACTCCACAGCCAGAAATTAATTACGTCTTTCTTCTCCGCCATCTAATTCCTTGCAGCATATTAGATTTAAAGCGGCATCATTAAACTGAAGACAAGCATATTGCTCTACGCTTGGTCTACGATATTTAATCAACCTTTACTCAAATAATTTCTGAATGATTTTGTAGTAGTAGTTTGAAATGTCTACTGTGAGTGTTATTTTAAAGTATGCATCTGATCAAGTAATGAAGTGGAGGCAAAGAGGTTGAAGAAGATTTATGTTATTGAGAAGTCATGAATTATTATTAGAAAACGTCTCTGTATGTCAAAAGTGGAAACAGATTTCATTTTTCTGTGGTGAAAATAAAAAAAATCTAATGCCCGGTTACATAATTGAACAGAAATGTTTTTGAACAACGTACAATAAACAAAATAGATGATTCTACCAAAGGATATATGTTAAAAGTTACAAATGATTCAAAATTCACAAAATTAAATTGATGGCAATTTAAATAAATTTCAAAACAACAATACCCATGATGTCTATTAAAGCAGGTTAACCCTTTCTAGGGCCGTGGGAAGTAGGCTTCCCACCAAATTTATCAATCTTTGTATGAAATTATGTAGGTTGGCATAAGTTCTGACACATTTTTTTAGTAAGCCAGAAACTTAGATGCTTAAGTTCTTTATCTCAGAAAAAATGGCGTGTCTTGATTTGTTACTTCATTATTAATGAACCAAATTAATGAATGAATCAAATTAAATTTATCTAATAAGCTAAATGAATCCCTTTTCTTATTCTAATTTCAAGACTAAAGATATTTTAACATAATATGACTAGAAAAAAATGGTCCTTTAAGAGGTTAAACTTACTTGAGAACAGCAATAACTATTGCCAGAAATATGCTGTCTTAGTGTAGTAAATTGACCATGTAATGATGGTGTAATCAGTTATATTGCCATCTGGTGTTAAAAAACGGAAATATCTTTCCTATGTCAGAAATGGTAAAAGAAAAAGTGAAAAATCAGTCACAAAATTGCAAAATGCCTTTGATTTAAAAAAAAATATATATATCTGAGTAATGCTAAGAAATATACTTGTACAACACACATTTATTTAATAGCTAGCCGCCTTTGGCGACCAGCCGGTTCACCAGCATTACCGCTCTCTACAATTTTCAATTAAATATTTTAAGTAACTGGTCTCTTAATAGATTCTCAAACAAAACATTTTTAATCTTCAAATTTTGATAGTCATACCAAACTTATACTGTTGTTTAGATCGTTTCGTTCAATTTACTATATATATTTTGCTAATTTGTTGTCATTTCCGGTAAAACTTCAACTTTAATTTAAAGTGGAAACAATGAAATTGCAATTAATATAAAGATATTTTTTAATAAAACCAAGCGTTTTATTTTATTTATCATCTTTATTGTTATTTATTTATTATTATTATTATTATTGAATATGAGTATTGCAAACAGAATCACTTGGTATTTAAGTCTTATGTGAACTACAAAATATTTTTAATAATTTATTTAATATCTCAAACAATAATTCAGCAAAAATTTCTCAGATTCAGCATAAAATTCAGTTTTTACTTTTGCTTTCAAAAGGATTGAAATGAAATTAATAAAAATATTTTGTTCCTGCCTATAAATATATTTCAAAAATTATGAAGTCTAAATTTAATGCAGTAAGGTATCAGATTCTGAGAAATATTCTGGACACACCAAATTTTAAATAAATGAATGAATGTTTCTATTTTCCACGATCAACTAAGATTTATGAAGTTTTGAATGGTAAAAATTTAGAAAAACTCAACATTTTCATAATCTTAGGCCAATTAATCTTCAGAAACCTGCGCGCTGATTGGCGTATTTTCTTTGAAACGATCGATGGAAAATCTATAATTATCCTTTTTCTATTGAATAGTGATATAGAAATTTTCATTAATCAGTCAGTTTAAAGTGATTGATTTAGTTGATTGGAAATTAAATCTTTTTATTTAAAATATTAGTGTTTCAAGAACATTTTGTTATTCGTGATTTCTACAGTAGAAGCGTTATGTAAAATCAAAAATTCGTTATTTATTCGAGCATTTATTGAATCAAGTTACATAAAATATAATCATTTTCCATTTAGACCATTTTAGCAGATCTGTGTCTTACTAAAGGTTTACAAATTAGCTGTGTGGCCCTGATTTGAATGGATATCCTGTTCATATTAAACAAAACTTGCCTTAAAATAAAACTGATTTATTGGATTAATAATATAGAGAGTGTAAAAGATCATAAAATAATTTTTCTTGAATTTATTTTTTAGAAAAAATAATATTTCATATTTGTTTCATTTCCTACAGACACGTGCCGAAAATTATATTTTTGCAGATTTCATTTCCAAAAAGATTTAATTTTTTTTTAATTGGAGCTTTAATCAATGTGATGGCAACACTTTGAAAAAAGCTAATTTTTTCCCATGAATGCGAAACGTGCTCGTGCTGCTTAAATTTATTTTTATTTTGTACGAAAAAAATTGTTGAAAAATAAAGTTAAAATGTTTATTTAAAAATTCATTAAAAATAGAAATTTAATTTTAAGTCTAAAACATTGGTATCATTTAAAAGATAAATGTTTGATCTTTAACTTCATGTAAAAATATTTTTTGTGCGGTAATATTTTCGGAAGTTATAGCAGAAACACTCCAAAATTTCGCTTAATTTTAAAATAAATAAAATTCTAATTAAAAATTCGAAAAAATAACCCCCGGGTGCACATTCCCGGCCTCCAAGGTATACACGTGCCAAATTTGGTAGCTGTAGGTTGAATGGTCTGGCCTGTAGAGCGCCAACACACACACACGCACACACACACACACACACACACACACACACACGAACACACACACACACACATTCACACACACACACACACACGAACACACACACACACACACACACACGAACACACACACACACACGAACACTCACACACATTGAGCTTTATTATAAGTATAGATGATTTTCCAAATTTGTGACGTAATCTCGATTAAATAAAGAAAAAAGATTATCTTTGGAAAAATAAAGTCAACCCGATAAAGAGCACTTAGAAAAACGGAAATAAAAGCATCTGCTGATAACTAATTGTTCTGTTTCATTTCTATTCGTATTTTGGCATAAAAATGTTGGAGACCGAATATCAAACAAACGAGCGTTTCATCTTTTTTTCTTATGAATATGTATTTATTCTTCTGATTATTTTCTTATCACTATTATCATGTGAGAACATGATATTGTTTCCGCTTGAGGATTTTGGAGCCTCAAAATGTGAAAGCAACAAATTGGCTATTTATCCTTTTTTTATTTTTGAACATCATTTTGAGTCGGCTTTCACACTATAGCTTTTGAAATATCTATCGTCTGCTAATGTAGTTTTATTTTGGAGTCGGCTTTCACGGTATAATCGTTCCATTATCTGTCTTCTGCTAATGTAGTATTTCCCTTGGAAATCAGAGTGTTTCTGCCTAACTCGCACAACGGTTTTTAAAAATAAACCAAACAAGTTAAAATATTGTATGTTTAATCGATAAAGATTGTTGTTTCAGGGATAATTTCAACTAATTAAAATAGGTTTATTAGAAAATAATGCAGAAAGTTGTCACAAATGGGGATTTATCGCCAATAAAAGTTACCACTTAATTGCCAAATTATACATTGTCGGAATTCTTACGAATTATCTTAATTAATTTAAGTCATTAACCAGTTTAAACCGGTTTGGAACAATCATGAGACTGTTAGATTACATACGCAAAAAACGATGTTTTTTTTTTTTTTTTTTTTTTTTTTTTTCCATCTGAAGTTCGGTTGAGCTCCAAAACACTGTTTGCCAGCTAGAAAAATTGTAAATGAAAGGTTAAAAAAATTATCATTACATATATGTATATATACTAGCTGACCCGGCAAACGTTGTTCTGCCTTATAAATTATTTTTATTGAATATTTTGGTTGTTAACGAATGTATTGTAAGTGTGTAGGGATGAGATCTATGACAGAAAGAGGAATGGAGCACTGTAGACGATGTTCGCCGATAAAAACTAAAAAACACCAACCATTCATTTTCTCAATACAATGTATTTCATTAACGTAACGAACATATACATTGTTTCATCTCTTAAAAGTTAAACGTAAAGTGAAAATAGTAATATATTTTTTGTCCTAAAGTATAAAAATGAAATAAAGAAAATCAATATTCATTTCGAATAGCAATTGAGTGTACGATATCTTTTCTCAGCCCGTCTTTAGCCAACACAAATAAGCTCGGTAGTTTGCCCACGCGAGAACATGCCACGTGTGAAAAACATGGTGTGCCCAAATCTAAGCAGCAAATAGACATCGTTTGGCCTTGCAACTTATTGATTGTTACTGGTAATGCGAATCTAATAGGACGTGTTTGAATTCGATTGGCACGTCAGTGAGAATCATTCGAATTCGTGGTAGCAAAACATTTTCGGCTCAGAATTTACCATTCAAAATGGTGGCTTCGATAACGTTTTTCATTATTTTTTTAATAACCAACCGCGTGTCATTGCACAGACATGGTAGGTTCAAATTCCGAAGTAAAATAACCAGAGATCCAGCTTTCAGTCGTAGAATGTGTAGCGACATGCCTGGCAAATCCAGTAAATTCAAAAACCCTATTGGAGAATTCAAAAACTCTGTTGGATAGTTTACAGCTTCGTTAGCTTCGCAAACTGTATCGATCAATTTATATGATACCAAGTCACCTGGCAACGACTGATGTATCTTGAAATTTAAACCGTCGACGTCCACATTTTTTGCTGCCAAAATGGCTCTTTCTGCCAGTAAAGCATGATTTATGTATTATGTGAAGACATCGGAAAATATGCGGTCAATGAGAGCATTTTGCGAATCAACGATAGTGCAGAAATTAGTGGGCAATTTTGTGCATCCAGTATTTTAATAGACAGCAACTTATCCATCGCCGATATCTAGCAATTGGTCCGAGAATGTGTCAGGAGATGGATCTTGTAGCATTTGGACGCGCGTGTTTCTTTTTAGCTGGACTTTTTCAACATTACGTCACAGTGGCGATGATTTCAAGCAAGCGTTGATCTCCTCAGTGTACGATGAACGTGGATAGGAACACCCCAATTACCTAGCGTTGTGAAATATACTTTACGACCTATTCTCATACCTACCAAATACACATAAAAATTTTCATGAAAATCGATCGAGCCATTTCAGAGGACAAACACCGTGACATGAGGTTTTTATATTATATATATATATATATATATATATATATATATATATATATATATATATATATATATAGAGAGAGAGAGAGAGAGAGAGAGAGAGACGCCTAGTGATTATTCCAAACCGGTTTAAACTGTCTAATGATTTAAATTAATTAAGACAAATAATAACTTAAAAATAATAATGTTCTCACATGATAACTTGAAATTTGCGATCGTAGATTTAATTTTTTTCTTATATTTTTTTTCGTAATGTTACATATTTTTTCTTCTTATTATTATTTTTCTGCACTAGATATTTCCCCATTGTATCACCCCCTACAAAAAATAGGTTTTTGTTGTTATCAAGAATGTATGCGGAGTTTTTTTTGTTTTGTTTTTGTTTTCTCAGAAAACAAATCTTTGGAAGATTTTAAATATAGGAAAAACATTTACAATACTTAATGCTTTCAATAAAACTATTCTTAATTTTAATGATGGTTATTTATGATGTTAAAGATGTTTTCTCGGAAGTTGGGAGTCATTGAGACGTGAAAATCTTAATAATTTTCATCTTCTAAGAATGGGGAAATTGCTAGTTTCTTGGATAATTTTGGAACACTATATTTAATAAAAATCCCTCAGTAGGGATTTGTGATTATATTTTTCTTTTTTGCTTAATTTACTTCCCTTCGAAACTATTTTACAAGCAAAATTGTTCATTTGAAATTTTTTTTCTGTTTGCGAAAAAATACCTGTCTTATTCTAAATATTAAGATGTAATGTATTCAATGAATTTTCTTACAAATATGTAGTATTTATAGTTTCTTTTATATTATTATACTATCTTCGAAAACGTTAAAAAGTCTTTTAAGAAGTTTAACAAATCTTCATAGCTATTTTTTATTGGTAAACAAAAAACTCAAACCTTTTTATAGCAAAATTTTCATTCTAACATAACAATTTTACACATATCTTATGTGGATACGTACGTTATGTGGACACTCACGTACGAGTTTACAGATCTAACGTCACAATTAACTATCTAAAACTCCCTCACGCTGTGCATAATGAAAATCAAGCGATGCTGTGTATACATGTTAAACTCAATACAAATAATTGTATAATAAATTTTGCAAAAAAAAAAAATCGCAATAAACCTAAAAATATTTTATTTTTCAGAACAAAAATTAACAATTAATTGCTGAAATGCATTATTAAAGAAATATTTAGCAATTTGCCACAGATATTCAAAAAAAAATGTAAAAAAAAATAAAAAAAATCTAAATATCGATAATGTAGCTGCTATAAAATTGGGGAAATGTTTTCCCTAAAGACTTATAGGTTTTGAAGCTGTATTTGATTGACCAACTTTAACGTCAACAATAGTTAAAATATATCCCAGAAACGTTTTTTTGGAACTTATAAGTATTGCGTTGTTTCCACAAGCCAGAAATTACCGGAAGCCTTCATAGTCAGCGTATTTTGTTTATCCTGTTGCAATCGTTATCAAATTGGTATATTGAAATGTATATCGAATATTCATCCATTATGCAAATAAAGTGAGATTCTCAATGATTGGGGAAAGTAATAAACTCATTTTGTAAGAAAGCAAGATATTATACGGGGAATAACTTCTGTACCAAATATTTAATATAACTGTTTTATATTTAGTAAAGTTTTCTCTCATTGTAAAGAAAATAAACCACTAAATGACATTTGCATTACATCTTCCTGAAATATTGAGTTATTATATCGAATTGCAATTTTTTTATCCGTCACAACGTGTATACATGATGATCGAACCCAAATTAAGATATGGATTGACGTGTACCCGCGTCTAATGGAGTTAACTCTTCAGTAAGAAAATGGTTATTAATTTACAATGAAGATATGACTTATATCTGAAGCCATTAAATCGACGCAACTACATACACACACAAAACAATTTACAATGCTAGACTACTTTTACACTCTCTCTATAAGCAACATATTAGGCTCTTTAAATGCATCAGAAAATGCAGGGAACCACGCATCTCTATGTTTCGTATAGGATATTTAATCAAGCGCAATCATATACTTGTCTCCTAATGATTTCTCTGTAACGCTTCAGTAACTATTCAAAATGTTAACAGAGCTAGTGATATATGGAAGAATTCTATCGCGATGGTAAAGGGAGGGGGGAGACTGAGGCTGAGGGAGATTTGTGGCATAGAAGGACCATGAATCAATGCGCGTGGTGGATTCGGTAGCAAATGTTAAGGGCTCTCTCGTGGTATCTTGCGATGAAATCTGCTGGATTTTGCCTGGAGGAACTGTATTTGGATAAACCGCTTTAGCCGTTTTCATCTGAATAACATATAATCGGATTTTCGAGAGTGTTTTTGTGCGAGAGAGAAATTCTTGCGTGTAATATCTTATTGGCTTTAGGTAAAAAACTTTGATTTCTGACGAAGTCCTTTAGCGGATTTCTTATTTCTAAGTTGATTAAATGGAAGACAAATATTGGTTAATAAAAAAAGTAATGGGGGATTTTTGCAGCTCTATTGGAATATTTTAGAGCAAAAGAATGTTTAGTTTAAGTAATCTTTGCTATCTCTGTACTGTTATTAGCCTCAGTATTAATAGTATTAAATACTTATTAAATTAATATTCGAATTCATTATTAAATTTATTATAGAAGCAATATTAAATGAACGCATCTGAATGTATGGTATGTTGTTAATAAATGTTAAGTCCCATGTTAAAACAGCTCTTGTGTTTTTTGACAAATGTAATATGCTTCTTATAAACAGGAGTTAAAAAAACATGCGAATTTTATGAATTGAATTTAAACCTTCATTGTGATCAAACATATGCATTTTTTATTAATTCTTTTATGTTTGTGGAAATTAAAATGATATTTCAGTTAGATAGAATGTTGGAATATATATAAAATCGAATGAATAGCAATTTTGGACCAGTAATGACGTTAAATTTGTGTCAGTAAGTAAAGTGGAAAACGTTATGCCCGAGAGAAAATTAAGAACCTCTTTCGTATAATATATCGTAGCAATAGATTCGAAATTATTGCTTTTCATTGTATAAAATTAATGTAATTCTTGATTTTTACTCTTTCTCTTATTTTGTTTGCTTTTTGCGAAATAAGAAAGCTGGTATATCAACATTTTTCTTCAAGGATGATTTTTTTTATTCGCTATATTGCTTTATCAGATGTTATCGAATTCAACATCTGGTTTAAGAAATCAATAAATAGGTTTTATCATAATTTTTAAGGGACAAACTCGAATTCAATTTGTATTTAAATTGCAAAAATAATTTTAGATTTTAGGAATGTAGGAGAAACAAACAATTAATCCATTACTATCCATTTATCCAAACGAAAAAAAAGTGATGAAAATTAATATTAAAATAAGCAAAGAAAAAAAATCAAAGAAAGAAACCAAAACTGTATTTTTTATTGAAAAGTCATTATGCTTGGAGCTTCCACATTGTTGCAATTTCTAAAAACATTGGTATCAAAAGGGTAAAATAGAAACCAAAAAATACGAAGAATTTTGCTCTGAGACTTCGTCAACTGTCTTTTCATAGCACAGATTCAAAATTGAGATTTATTTTTTCTGTAAGAAGCCTGACTTATTTCTAAAAAAATGACCACTTTTCTTCCGATACTGCTGTGAATTGGAAATTCCAGAAAATGAATATTCATTCATAATTCCTGTTATAATTAAACATGTATTATGAAAATTCAAATATATTTTCAAACTCTGCAAACGAAGATATGCACAATAAACCAAGGAAAATACCAACAAAAAGAATATGAGCGTGATTAAGCAAGAAAATGCAAACCTATCTCAGACTTTAGAAGATGAAATCAAAAGAAACATTTTGGAGAAATAACAATCTGATAATTATTTTATTCAATAATTGAGCATAATACTTGAATTTAAAATATAAACATTAAAATTATGCAATAGTTTAGATATTTAAGTATTTGGAAAGTTTAAAAAATACTAAATTATTAAAATATTTCAAGTAAAATCACTGTTGCTTTCAATGCATGATTCGCCTACATAATTATCGTCGGCATAATTTTATTATTTAAAGGAAAATAATAATATTATATTTAGAAATCAAATCGTTTGGAAAAGAGATAATAAATTGCTATTTTGTCTCTCTATTTTTATCTGAACATATCCTTGAATTGTGTGGTTTAAAACATAGTTGAAATTTCAGAATAAAACATCTGTATTTTTGAATTATTCTTAAATAACTGTAGAAAAAGCGCCAAACCAAAATATAACACATTTGTTAACCAGCTGGTTCGCAGGGGTAATTTCAGTTAAATCATTTCGGTGTAACTTCTTTTAAAAGATTTCGTTAAACAGCCAAACATTACATCCGTGTTAATTTACGTATTTTTCGTTCAATGTGTGTAATTCAATTTCAATTTGTACAATGTGTACAAATTCTGATGGCGAGTAGTTACATCATATCATAGCGCTATTAAAGATATAAATGTCCAGTCCATGTTCTGTCTTCTAATATTCAATACTGTATTTTAATTCTTTTTATTTGTTTTGTAAAGTGCGCAGATTTTAAACATAATTCTTCGTCTTTAAATTTCCCCATTAGAAGAAAATCATGCAATTAATATTTGATGAAACGATAAAAACTTTAGAATTTTAGGACAATAATATAGTCGATTGTTTCAGTTTAGGCGAAAAATTAAAACTTTATGAAAGTTCCAAAAATCAAGAAAATTGTTCTCAGCTATGAAATTGAAATCATTGAAGATAATATATGTAAAGTTGTAAGATGATGTAATTTTTTTTTCCAATAATTGGTAGAAAGTTATTTTCTCAGAGAAGCGCTAGAATTCTATTTAACATTTAATTAAATAAAAATCTAATTAAAATTTCAAAGAAATTGCTCCAAATTACATATTTCCACCTTCCAATTTACAAATGTATCAAATTTGATAGTTACAGGTCAAATGGTAACCCCTACAGAGCGCCAACACATACACACTTTTTTGTTATTAGTAGATGTTAAGTCATGTCAATTGTCAAAAGAGACCATACATTTTTCTATCTATTAACAGATTCCTAAGTTGGTACAACTTGGCATTCTTAACCAAATCTCTTCCAATAATCTATCATATAAGCGTTTGCTTCATTTTCTCCCGAATTTAACGAGTGGCTTTCTACGTTCTCAAGTAATTGCTAAAGTGTTTTGTTGTGTCACTCTTTTCTCCGCTACTTTCTTTGAGGCTTTCCAGCTCTCATTAAAAGAGACACTGCCTGGTTTTATAAAAGTAATGAAAAACACCCCGGAAGCAAACATAGCAACTTACCTTTCTTTTACTTATTGCATTTTTTTCTTCTTTTTGTAGTTTTCTTTTTTTGTTCCATCGAAAGCATGTCATTAATGGGCGAAATACGAGACAAAGACAAATGATAATAAAAAAGTATTTTAGATAAAAGATGCTTATTAAAGCCTAATGCCATTAAAGTCATCGGTGTTACTGATTAGGTTGTTTTGGTTTTCAAATGATAAAAATTGCTGAGTATAATAAAGTTTTGCTTCCTTTATAGATGTTTTATTCGTAAAGTGTTGAAAAAGATTAGTGTATGTTAATATAAAAAACCATTGATTTTTTAAAATCATTTTTTACATGTTTAAGTTAATAAAATAGTTTCCTTGAATTGTATTATAACGAATTTTTGTATTCAGTTTCATAATTTTTAATCATACTTAAATGCATTAAATTTTTCACCATTACTTAAAATGGGTTCACCTCTGGTTTTTAAAGGTTTACCTTTGTTGAAATTACTGTTTCAAGTTGTAATAATGTTCCTTTCCAAAAAATTACATTCTTTCTATGTTTACGAAACTTACGTCTTATTGCTTTTTTGCATTGTTTATTAATGTTTCCTGAAATTCTAAATAATAGCTATTATAAAAATCTCATATATTATATTCTTTTCACAATAAATATTAAACATTACATATTAAAGTTTAATTTATGTTTTTTGTTCAAATGTATTTCAAAACAGAAAGTTTCTGTAAAAAATATCAAATTTAAGTATTTAACTTACGTTTCAATGCTATTTTGAATCTTTAATTAATATTTCCTCAAATTCCAGATAATAAATTTTATATAAATCTTATATATTATATTATTTTCACAATAAATCTTATATATTGAAGTTTAATTAAAATTTTTTTTATTTAAATGTACCAAAAATGTTTCTTTAAAAATTATCAAATTTAAGTATTTTATTAGAGTTTATACAAAAACCGACTTTTTGAAAAAACCGGTTTTCGAATTCCATATTTCCAAAAAAACCGGTTTCAGCCGATTTTCGAATTTTTGTCAAAAAAAAAAAAAAAAAAAAGAATTTGGAAAAATATTTTCTCTAAGTTATATAAAATAACAAAAAACGAAATCAATATCAAATTCAATGAAATTAAAGATTACATATACATATTATTTACACAAAATAACGAAAACTTAAAAACATTTTTGAATAATATTTGTATTGTTTTCACTAATTTTAATTTCTCCTAAGAAAATAGGATTTTAAAAAACATAAAATGTCGACTGACGGTGATTAAATTTTAAAGCTAAGTCTAATTTTGGACACAACATTGCCTGAAATTGAAAATACTCGTTCATTAACTACTGAGCTCGGTTTTATAGTTTTCATTGCATCAAATAACAAATTTAAGATTTTTGTTCTTTTATTCGTTGCCTCAAATAATGAAAATTCAGCTTTCAGTGTCTTTGGATTTGCAAGTTTTTCTTCAGGGTCTTCAAAAAACTTATGAATTGATTTTTCCATGGCTTCTTTTAAAAAAGCATTACTCTGACAAATAATTTCTAAGATTTTCTCTTCATCAGAATCGGTTTCCACATAAGAATTTGGAAATAATCTAGAGAATATCTTTCCAGATAACTTAATAATTTCGGTTTTTGAAACTAAAGAAAGTACATTAGATTTCTCCGCTGAACTAGAAGTGTGCGAATACAGCAAAAGAGTCACTAATTCTACTTTCTTGAATTCGTTCTTCTAAAGCATATAATAATTTGAAACTTATTTCAGTGTTCAATTTTTTTAGTTCATTTAACAGAAATTCAAATATACCTATACTTATAACAAATTCGCACCTCGTCGCTTTAAGCCCCCAGCTGCTAGACAAATCAGATCCCACCAATATTTTTTTTTTTTTGAAAAATTGGAATATTCAGGCGTTTCGGAAAACCGGTTTTCTTACTTTAAAAACCGGCTTTCGAATGTGACAAATTTACTTACAAAACCGCTTTTTTGAAACCGGGTTTGAAACACCGTCAAACCCTATATTTTATACTATATCAAAACTTCCTAGACTTCTAACTTAATCTTCTGAATAATAAACTGTAATATTATATAAATAAAATATAAACTTTATACTTCTAACGTAATCACAAACCCTAATTAATTCTTGTACCTTTCCCTACTAACCTTATCAAACATTAACCAATTCCCACACTAGCAAAAGGACTCTGCAAAAATCATCAAATTTAAGTATTTTATACCATTTTATTATAAATTCACATCTAACGTAGTCAAAAAACTTCATTAATTCCTATATTTTTGTGCAGAAATCTTGAATATAAATAACCAATAATCAATTTTTGTAAAATTCTGTACAATAATGTGGTATTTAAAGATTTCCAGAAATTGTTATATTTCATTACATTTATTCTAGAGATGGTTTCTTATTTGCATAAAGTATATCCATTTTGCATATTTTTCTGGCAAATTTTCTAATGAAGGGATATTTTATTAGAATTATAAATAAAAATATGAAAAATCTGAATTAATATTCATAGTCTCCTAAAATACACGAGTGATGCCAAAACGTCATTTATCAAATTATCAAATTTATTTACTTTTTAACATTTTATAATAAATTCACCTCTAATATAGTCACTAATACAAATGATCAGTTATCAATATTAGTAAAATTTTGGATGGTAGTGTCATCTTTAAGAATTTGTAGAAATTTTTATATCTGATTACGTCTATTAATATGTTTAATAATCAATTTTTGAAAAATTCTGTATAATAATGTCATTTTTAACAATTTCCAGACACTGTTACATTTCATTACGTTTATTCTAGAATGTATTTCTTATTGAACTATATTGAATTTACACGGGATTTTTTTGTAAATGTCCTAAGGAATTTTTAGAAATACAAGTAAGAATTTGAAAACTTTAAATAAAAGTTCTAAGTTTCATATAATGGAAGAATGATGTTAGAACTTCGTTAATCCTTACAAAAACAAATACGATAAATCATTGTCAATTGATTTTTAAAGACGAACTTCAGACATATCCATGCGATTAGATGGATACCTCACGCCTAAAGGTTGGTTAATTCAGCAAATGCAATAAAATGATTAATTCAACAAATACAGTCAAATACAAAGTATGATTTAAGTTTCTGCTGATATCACAATAGTTGGATAAAAAAATCCAAACGGAGAAATAGCTTGCAGAAAATAACGCTTGAAACATTATATATTTCGAACTCCCGTCAGTTTTAATCAAAAGACAAAATAACTTTTAGGAAATGCCAATCCATAAATTTTTAAAAATAATATTGATCAACATTTTTTTTAAAATTTTATTTTTAATAATTTAATGATATCTAATTAAAGAAATATTCAATAGTTTTCTCTGATTTTTTTATGCATTTACAACTATTACAATTATGGGTTCTGTGTTATGTAATAGAGATTAAAAATATAAGTATTCAGTTTTAGTGATTTTAATTTTGATCAGTTCTATCCAAAATTTGATATCGATTTACATTTTAAGTGACAAAAACATATAAAATATAATAATAAATGACAATAAGAACATAATCTACCTTGTTGTAATACTTTTCTTAAGATTTTACGTCATTACCTTGAGCAAGTCATATCACTTGACCTCTAAATTCAGAAATATTTAAGTAGAATCGTATGATGTGGTTTGTAAGATAACCGCAACTGGTATTAGATCTATGAAGGTTATCAGAGTGCATAATAATTGTATTTACTATGTACCTTTATTCTGTGCATGACGCTATGTCTGTAGACGTAACTATTACTGTTGTTATAATCTTCCTTGTTGATATTCCTTCCTCAAGGTTTTACGTCTTTACCTTGAGCAAGTCATATCACTTGGCCTCTAAATTCAGAAATATTTAAACAAAATCGTATGATGTGGTTTGTACGATGCTGGTATTCGATCTATGAAGGCTAGCAGAGTGCATAATGATTGTATTTACTATGTGCCTTTATTCTGTGCATGATGCTATGCCTGTAGACGTAATTATTACTGTTGTTCTAATCTCTCCTTGCTTATATTCCTTCCTCAAGGTTTTACGTCATTACTTTGAGCAAGTCATATCATTTGGCCCCTAAATTCAGAAATATTCAAGCAGAATCGTATGATGTGGTTTGTACGATAACCGCAGTTGTCATTAGATCTATTGAACGTTAGCAAAGAACATAATGAAACACGTACTTATGTACACGCACAGAGTACATAAGGAATAATATCCATTCCGTAAGGCTGGAATGTCTTAATTCTAAATATACAGTGGGACCTCTTTTAACGAGTATAATTCGTTCTTGAATCTTACTCGTAATGTGAAAGAAATTTCTCCATAGAAATCCTTGCAAAAGAGAAATCTGTGTCCAATTCCGAAAAAAAAAATCAAATAAATTTATACTGTACGTCCTTTTTTACAAGATAATTATCTAAGGACATCAGTTTGGATGCGTTTCGAAATTTGGCAAAAATGAGATATAGAATTATTGTTCAATGAATTTATAATGCTCATTTCTACTGCTTCATTAGAGTGATGCTTCTCAAAATCCGATGCAATAATTTCTCATGATTTCAACATCTCTTTTATTGCATTTGGTATGTTATTCCCCTATTGAGTCTGTTATTTCCTCCTCTTCTGACAAAATCTCCTCCGCAGCTTTTCTCTGTGACACAAAATGGAGACCTATAAGTTCTTCAGTAGTTCTGATTCCATTCTTTCACTAGCTGATTGATGTCATTGCGATCCCCCTTTAGCTATATAAGGCTCGCCAGAGACCAAACACGGTAGTTTAAGGCTTCACAGGCAGCTACTTAAATTCCTAGAAGTCACGTCTGACAACGCTACCTGGCCATTCCCTTTACCATATAATTATAAGGATTTTTTTTCAAACAATAGATGCAAACCAATCTAGCAAGTGATATCACGATGTCTCCTCCTCCCAGTTCTGGAAAACATCACTCGCTAAGCGAGGCCCTGTTTTTTATTTTTTTTTTATTTTTTTTTTTTTTAGTTGCTTTACGAGGTGTTCATTAGATGTGGTTTCACTGTATTCTAAAAATATGTTCGTACAAACAAATATTTTTTAATGTATTTATTCCTCCTGTTGTGGTTGGATTGTTCCATTAGTCATTAAAACTCTATGCAAAGGTAAAGAAATCTCAGCCAATCAATTAGCAAACAATTCTTTCATAACCAGAATAATAAATTATGTTGCCTATCTCTCATAAAATTATCATGGTATTTTCTGATCCAAATAAAATAAATTAGCTTACAATCAGTGTATTTGCACTGTACTTTTTTAAAGCCAGGGATAACATCTCCCAAATAATTCCATTGACTATCTCTGTTGCACAGCGTTGAAAAACGCTTTAGGAAGGATTGTGTCATCAACAAAAAGTAAATAAGAGCTCTATAACGATTGAAATCAGTACTACAGATATCTAATAGATAACACTGTATCTCTTTATAAGCATAGCTCGTTAAAATAATTCCTATTGTTGTGTAAAAAAATAAAGGACACAATTTTCTTTAAATTTTTTTTATCAATTTTACTACTAAGATGTAAACAATTTACTGATTATTTTGTAAAATATATTTGTTAGAATTCTAAATTGATATGGAGCTTTGGAAAAAAATAGACTTAGTGAAAGCGCGTCGAAAATCAATATAGATTAGAAATCTTTATATTAAACATGTCTAATAACAAATCAAAGCTAATTTTATATTCTTCAAAGAAATGTTTATTCAATGACTATATGAACCTCCAAAAAAATGTCAGATTTATTTTAGAAACATAAACTATTTGAATTCATCAATAAAATAAAAGGTCAATTCTTTTATATATTTTATCCAACAATATTATTGATGAGTTTTCTGAAATTATTCTGCAGAAATGAAATTTTCTTTACTATTTTCTAAGAAAAGGCGTGAAAAAAGCTATTAAATGCTTAGAAATACAATTTCCAGTAAATCAAAAAACACTCATTAAAAATCCATTAAATAAAACTCTTTTCTCACTTAATGTTCAATATTTTTAAATCAGCACTTTCGAATATTACGATAGCCTCATTTGTTTTCTGCACAATTTGCTTTATCTCTACAGAAACGAAGGCGAGAATGCGAAGTATTTTATTTGCATTTTACTCTTTTCATTGATTTAAGGTATTTATTATCGTTTGCTAATAGATTTATTCGAAAAAAATAACAAATAACATCGATTTTCTTGTCAAAAAAGCTAAAGGAAGTTCTAAATAATTAAAATGTATTTAATACTTTTAAATATTTCAAATGGCAACATCGAAGTAAAAATGAATTTCTCCAGATATTTGCTTTCATTTGAAAGTCGTTTGACAGATTAATGAAAATGCTTTGATTTGAAATACGTTTCGGTGTAAATAAATTGTATTTGAAATCGAATTTTTTTTTTAAGTTACAAGATTTAGAAAAGGCAATATTTAGTTTACATCAATTTGAAAAATATTAGAATGTAATAATTTGAACATATTTTAAATTTAATTATAATTTGAGAAGGAAAAATGTGTAATTTTTGTGTAATTTACAAATTATTATATGTATTTTATATCATTTTCATTTTTTGTCAGGGCATTCTGTCTTTCCTAAAATTTATTTATTTTTTATCCTTTTATTTGATAAACTAATGAATTTAACTGAGGTTAATTCTTAAAAAGTAATAAAAATAAATCACAATTGTCAGATCAATAAATTCTACACAAAATTTTTAAAGAATGCGTGAAATCGATGAATATAAACTCCTGAAAAATTTCTTCTTTATCTGAAAATCCTTTCTCAGATTAATAAAAGCATTTTGTATGACTTCGTCTGTTTTTGTACAAAATATTTTCTATATAAAAGTAAAGAAGTATTGATTTGCGTTTTCGAGTTAAAACGATTTTATAAAACTTTATATTTTTACAATTTTATTAAAAGACATTCAATTAGATAAAATATACACCTGGTGAAATATATAAAATTTAATGTTTCAAAAAATTTTCTTACTTCGTTTTATTCACACATTAATTTACCATTAAGAAGCTAAAATGTATTAAAATACCCGTTTCGAAGAAATAAAACATATTTGTTTCTAAACATTGAATACATAAAATTTGCATAAAACTAGGAAACACGCATTTACTGCATGATTAGCAAGAAATAAGTTTCCCACTTCAGATGATTCTAGAATTTGTGATATCTGTCCAAATGAGATAAAATTTGTGCAGAAGATAATTCAAATAGTGCACTTGATATTAATTAAATAAAAACACTTAGTACTTAAAACCACCAATAGATGGCGCTATAACGCAAAAACTATTTATTTGTATACATTGAAAATGTGACACATAATTTATGCTTCAGCTCATGTATTATTCTTTGGATGAAAAGAACATGGATTCTTCACGAGTACTAGAACTACGACTATAAGCACTACTGATAATATTGTTCAACCAGAACAAGAACTCAGTTGCAGCAGAAAAAGAATTCCATCGGATAAAGTGAATACAAAATATCTCCATGTACTCATAGCAATATGATACATAATTTGAAACAACTTGGCATTCTTCCAGGTGTAGTACGACTCCATCTTCTAGCTTTGAAAATGTAGCTACGTAACCACTGAAATCAGATTGAAATCGCCGCTTGGTAGTGTGAGTGTGCCAGTTTCTTATATATTGGATGTGCCATATTCCACTATAGCATATATCCTCTTGATTCTCTTATATTCTTGTATTTTATCCTGCAAAATTAAATTTGTGCATCTATTATATTTGGTTTCAATCGGTCGAAAAAAATTCATTAAACATATATTTGATTTTTTAGTACTTTTGTATTAATCGCATGTCAAATATTATTTTTCAAAAATTGCATGTTAGATTTACGCCAGAAGATTGATCTTTTGTAACTACTGTTTGACAATGGCGTGCAATTAATGTAATGGATATAATTATTTTCTATCCTACGAAGCACATAACGCTCATTTGTGAAAATATAATCTATGAATAAAAAACATGAAGACTCGTAGTAATTCCGCCCTTGTCCATGGTCCACACTTTTATGATGGACAAAGTGGCGCATGAGATCATTATTTGAGAGCATGTAGGAAAATGTTTAGGAGACCATTACTGCCGGTTGAAACGCTATAAGCAGTTTCTTAATATTACGCAGGATCAGAAGAAAAGTAATTATATTGTGGCATTAAATTGAACCAAAAGTTATGAGAGCTAAACTTCTTCATAGTCAATGAATCACAGATTTAAAACTTGACAACAATGACACCAAACCTGGAACAAAATTAATGCCAAGAGAAGTCATCAATATGTCGCTTGGTGGCAAAACTTTAATCGATTGCATCGACACCATTTGTGATGAATGGTCTTTCATTTTTTCGGTTACGAATACCTACTTGAGTTACAAAAACCCATTTTTGGAAACTGTCTAATAATCTGTGACAAATACAATTAAAAAACGCTATCAGCCAGATGGATTGGATTTATATATTTTCTTTAGATCAAACTTGTGGATTTCTATCAAATTCAGATCTAATTCCATTTAGAAGAAGTTTGTCCATTCGGCTGTTCGAATACAAATTATCACTGTAACTAGGAAACGACTAGAACCATATGGATGAAATTCGGTAAACAGATTTAACATCTATAGTGTGGACACCTATCAATTATGAGCCAAATCCAACAAGAAATTGATCGTCAGTAGGTCTGTACTTTCAAAAACAGAGAAACACGATAGCTTAAAAGCGAAATAACTTAAATGTATCAAATTCAGTTCGGAATTGTGTGGCTACAATTGTAGTTCTATGTCAAATTTATGTTTCAATCAGTTTGGAAAAGATCTTTTAAAATCCAAAATCAGTTTTCTGATACTATTGAGCGCCTGTCAGTGTTTAATCGCCAAAACACTCGCCAAGGGTAACACGATAAACTCAGTAAAAATACCATATTCATGCCATAAGTAAGTATTTCATAATTATTGTAAGCCAATACCATGCAAGATATTCTTTAGGAAAACACCATTACTAGAAAATAAGCGAGATATATTTCGGAGACCATTTACGCTAGGTTTTTTTTTAATTTCCTGCATCAAAAATATCTGAATAAGAAAGATTTTCCTAGCATTGATTTCGCCTCTTTATCTAATGATTAAAGGACATTTTTCTAATTGAAGTCTGCAGTTGCCAAAATGCCCCAGCAACCATTGGAAGTAATGTGCTTTGGTTTTCGTGGATAGGATCTTTATCTACCTTATTAGCATTTAAAAGCTTTGCAAATCTGATATGGGATTGTGGGCCTTTGAAACAATTAATTTAACTTAAATAGAACTGAAATTTCAAAGAAATATTTTCTACACATTTTTTCAATTTGATTTTAACATGCAAGGATTTCATACATTCATGTTTCTGTTTATTTGAAAAGTAAAATATTTAGTGAATATTAATCATCAAATTAATATTTATTTTGTACCTTTTTATTGTTGCATTTATCTGGAACGCAAATTTCAAAATAACTGATTTGTAAGATAAAATAATTTCAATTTATTTCCTGTAAATGTTTTATATAATATTTAACTATATATTTTTTTATTTTTATACAGCAATTTTGTGGCATTTTATCTGACTGATTAACTTATCCATATTAAGCTTCTGTTTCAAAACAAAACCATTTTGAGACAAAATACGACAACTCATTCTAAAAGATTACTTACCACAGCAGTGGAAGAGCATTTGCCCCTAATTATCAGTTTTAATGTGTTCCAAACATGCATACAGATCAGTCTTCGGTGATATTGAACCTTAAGCCAAACATGAAACTCAGACATTGCCATAAAAGTAACACCAATTGATTGCAGTTTTAATTATATTTAGTATATTCCAAATTAAATTGATATTAGAGTATATATGATATAACTCAGTAATAATACATATTTTCAAATCAATTGGAAACAAATTATAAATTGAAAAAAAATTAATCTTTTATTTTGTTATCATAAGAATCAAATTAAGTAGTTGTGAAAGTTGTCATTGGTACAAATCTATCTAAGCACTTATGAATCGGTTTGCTATTAATCATTGGTGCAAATCTATCTAAGTGCTTGTGAAATCGACCTACTATTTGTCATTGGTACAAGTCTGTATTTGTTAAGTAACTTGTGAAACTAGTCTATTATTGATCATTTGGTACAAGTCTATTTAAGTACTGGTGAAATTGGTTCACTATTGGTCATTTGTACAGGTCTATTTAAGTACTTGTGAACTCGGTATATAAGCGGTCATTGATAAAGGTCTATTTAAGTACTTGTGGAATTTCTCCTGGCATGCTTCCAGAAAGCATATTTTATAGGGGTTTAGGCATTGCAAACTATAGAATTCATAATTCCTGGAGTATAAATGGAAAAATATAAGTATTTCGTCATTCTTTAAATTTCTCCAGAAGAAATGGAGAAATAATAGAAGTATTTCATAATTCTTTGTGTAATGATGTATTTCAATAATGAGGAGCACTTTGAAATGTTATAATTTAAATTGTATGTAACCGTAATGATGGCTTAATTGTGGGCGAATGCAAAAGTCTTTTCCGATGTCCTGACAAACTTCTAGGGAATATATTACTAGAGCTGTTCAATAATTGTAAACTATAGGATTCTTAATCAGAATCTTTAGAAGAAATGGGTAAAATGAGACGCTATAATATAAATATAATCTGACTTTTCGATTTATTTTTCATGTTATTCTCATGCTAATATACTAACAGTGAGGTATTCCTGCGGAGATCCTAAACAGAGCGCTTTAATACCTGGAATCCTTGAAATGCTCTTGAAGCTAAAATCAGATCATGGCAGAGATTTAAAGTTTTGCAAATGATTCAGATTGTATCAAATCCTTCTTTCCGGAGAAGTAAATTCGGAGAGGCGAATTCCGCTACAATGGTGATACAAGCATGAATCGTCTAAATGATCACTTTTGGAACGATGAAAATTATTTTTATAACTTTATTAATATTATATAAATAATATATTTATTTCATGTATCAGTATCTGGATGGATTTAAGTTATAGGAGCATCAATCACATTATCGAAAAAAAAATAGTTTAAAATTTTAATCAATACACGATTTAGTTGAAGTCTGTTTAAGGTAGGTGAGTACAATAAACAGTGGTTTTTTGCTAAACTAATAATTTTTCTTACATAATATCTTTACTGTTCGGACAATTTTCTTTATAAAAGCGTTTGAATCTTGTTTTAATATCCATTTTTTTGGAGAGTAATTCTGATTTATTATATTTACTTATACATTCATTTTAATGGTATTTTATATCTTTAAAAGCTATTTTCTCAAACTCTAACGTTTGGCCCTTTTTTCTTACGAAAAACGTCAGAAATTGAAATCTAATGAATATTTTTTATTCAAATTTGGTATAATGTTTAGAGAATAAATAATCTATTCATTTAGAAATATTTTATGATTGTTTTAGAACTGCAAAATCTTAAAAATATGAAAATTTCATGTTATTTATAAAATGAAATAAAATATAAAAAGAACCAATATAGATTTTTTGTACAGGAATAGTAATTTAATTTTTTTAGTTTAGGAACTAGATAATATATTTCTTAAGATATCTGCAAAATGTTAAGCATATCATTTGACAAACCTCTAAACTAGAAGAGTTTTGCTTTGTAACTCTTTTTAAACAAAAATCATCTTTTTTCAATTAAAAAAAAATATTTTGCCACATGTTAGATATATTTTGCTTACATAGACTTTTTTTCAATATCTTTTATGCAAATATTCACAAATATAACAATTTTCGAACCTTTTTTTTTTCAAAAAATCCATCCCAAACGTACTCACATGACTTAACCCCTGTGTTAAATGTAAATACAAAATATTCTTAAATGATAATTGTACAGTACTTTTATTACACAGTACTACAGTATTTTATTGAATTATTGAGTACCTTTTGACATTGTTATTCAAAATTAAGTATAACTGTACCACTGTAGCGTTAAGTCTTTCATATATGTGAATTTCAAACAACTTTCGACAAAAATAAATTCATTGGTATTCGGAAGCAATCCAAATAGTTCCAAATATATCTCGCGCCATAACAAGCAACTAAAACTATTTAGATACTCAACATCAAATTTATATTTATTGTTGTTAAGAAATTCGAATTTCGCTCAGATTCTCTATGAAAGTCGATTCTCTGATGTCAAGTCACCTGACTTTCAAGTATCAAATTATCACATTCAATTATAACAATCACCTGTCTGTAGGTATACTGTCAAATTATTTTGCAAATCCTTCTCCTGATGAAAGATCAGACTTTATAGAGCTAAAATCACAATTAAAACTGAATTGTTCCATTCCACAGAGGGATTAATTAAAACTGATCTTTCCTGCCTTTTCGGAAGTCAGAAATTTAGACAGATAGCTTTAAATCTGAGCAACTCCACAGCCAGAAATTAATTACGTCTTTCTATCTCCGCCATCTAATTCCTTATAGTGTATTAGATTTAAAGCGGCATCATTAAATTGCAGACAAGCATATTGCTCTACGCTTGGTCTACGATATTTGATCAAGCATTATTCAAATAATTTATCAATCACATTTCAATAGTAGTTTGAAATGTCCATTGCGAAAAATATTTTAAAGTATTCATCTGATCAAGTAAAGGAGTATGAAGAGGGAAAGGGTAAGGAAAATTTGTGTTACCGATTGATCATCAATTATCATTTGAAAAATTTCCGACTATCAAAAACTGAGAGCAGGTTTTATGTTACTGTTGTGGAAGTTAAAAAAATCTAATAACCGTACTTTGTACTGTTGATAACTGTACTAACATAAATGTACTTTTTTCTTTTATTTTTTTTCTAGCCACAGGATATCTCTAACATATTCGTGTTACAATTTTGTTCAAAAAAACATCAGAAAAATGTGTTGAAAATTAAAGAATATATGAAAAAATTTACAAACAATTCAAAATTCATAGAATTACAGTGATGGCAATTTGTAATACATTGCGAATTATCAATGTATATGCTTCCCCCTAAATCCATTCTACTTTAAATTAACTTTAGAACGGCGACTACCATTGCCAGAAACATGGTGTCTTCATATAGTAAATTAACCATGCATTTATGGTGAGATCGGTTATCGTGCTACCTGGCGGCAATCGATGGATTTAGCGCTGCTATCTCAAAAATATTACAATATAAAGAGGAAAAACAGTCAGAAAATTGTAAAATCTATTCGATTCAGTGCTAAAAGACAACTTCTGTTCCGTAATGCTAACAAAAATATTTGCAAAACGCATATTTATTTAATAATGATTTTCCAGATTTACAATGTAATATCTCGAATCAATAAAGAAAAAAAAAAAGAAAAAAAGAAAAGAAAAAAAAAACGATCACTTAAAAAATGAAATCAACTCTTTGAAAATAGAAAAGAAAAGTCTCTGCTGGTAATTAATTGTTCTGTTCCATTTCTATTACGTTTTTGGCATAAAATGTCAGAGACTGAATGCCAAATAAACGCGTGTTTCATATTTTTTTTCTAATTATTGTAGAACTCGAGATTTTTCCACATTCAACCACCACATTCTATTCTCCTCTCCGAAAAACATGTTTTTGTTGTTATTGGGAATCTATGCAGAGAATCTATTTTACATGCAAAATTGTTCATTCGAAAAGTTTATCTGTTTGAGAAATGATACCTCTCTTATATAAAATATAATACCGTCATTCACTGAATTTTCTTATAAAATTTAATATTTATATTCTATTTTTCGTTATATTATACTTTTCTCAAAAATGTAAAAGATTTTTAAAGAAGTGTACCAAATCCATATGACTTTTTTTCTGGGTCGATAAAAAAAAACATACCTAAAACTTAAAAGCAGAATTTTCACTCTAACATGACGATTTTATATATATTTTATGCGAATAAATACTGAACTGTAAGCTAAGTATAAACTGAAATATTTTAAGGAAAAATATCTTTACACTACCATAAATTTTATTAATCCTCTCCTTCTGAAGATCATTCGAAATTAGCAATAAAAATGTGTGTTATTAAAACGTAAATATACAAAAGAGGATCCCATTTAATTGATGACTATTAAATAAATATATGTTCGGACATCATGTGGAATTTCTCAGAAAACCTTTCTGACATCTCCCCCCCCCCAAATCCGTCTGAGCAAGGCTCTCCACCGAACAAAGGAAGCACAACAGAACATCCTAGTCATCACATGAAAATGAATGAAACGGAAGTAAATTCAACAGTGATATTCAAGCGTCTCGGGCGCTCGCCGTTGTTTGGTTAAATTCTGTTTGCGTCATTTTAATGTTGATAAACTTAAGTGGCTTAGTTTACCAATATATGTAGAATTTTTGTTAAATTATTTTTTATTTGGTGTATTACTGTTTAACATCTATATCGAAATTAAATTATTAACCTTTTTTTCTGCTTTATTTCGATTAAAATTAAATTTTAAGCAAAATTCTATTTTACTTCACCCGATGAACAGACTGAAGTACAAATTTTATAAATCTAAAGTCACAATCAAAGAGTTAAAAATCCCTTAAGCTTTCCGTAATTAAAATTAAGCCATGACGTGATAAAGGTTAAACGCAATGTAATTTTTGGATAATAAATTTTGTCAAAACTATCATAGGGATCAATCAACTTATTAGCGAATAAATGATCTTCTTATTAGATAAAAAAATTAACAATTCTTTGTTATAAAAATATTGCTAATGAAAAATTGCCACACATTTTGCCAGAAAATTGCCAAAAAAAGCAAATGTAAATATGGATAGTGTAATGGTGTAATGTTGGTGCAATGCTTTACTAAAAGATGAGTAGGTTTTGAAGTGTACTCGTCAGACAAACCTTAATGTCGACAATAGTTAAAAAGTTTTATAAAAAATGAAACTTATCACAAAATTATCACACCGTTTCCATAAACCTGAAATTAGTAAGGACTTTCACAGTTCTTGGTACTTGTTTATCATGCTGCAATCGTTATTGGGAAATAGCAGTTATACAAGTAAAGTACGTTGAAAAAACCCGATGAATCAAGGAAATTAATCAATTTATTCTGTAAAAAGCAATATATTGTATATTGTATATTGAGAATAACTTCTGTAGAAATGAATTCAACACAATAGTTTTTTCAACTTTATTTAAGTTTACTAGCATGACAAAGAAAATGTAATACTAAATGATATTTGTGTTACATTATACTGAAATTTTGAGATTTTATATCTAATGAAATTTTTTTGTTTTCCACTCGTTAATCGATTTCGATTGATGTGCATACAGGTCGAAAGCAGCTATTTTTTAATAAAAATCGTTCTATTAAATATGGGTACTTATTTGCTCTGACTTATCACGTTGAAGATATAACTTATATCTTAAGCCATTAAATCGACGCAAATACACAATAAAAAATTTAAGATGGTTGACTACTTTTACACTGTTTCTATAAGCAGCATATTCGGCTTAATACAACACCATCAAAAAATGCAGGGAACCACACTTCTGTATGTTTCGTATACGATATTTAATCATATATTTGTCATAGCGCAATCATATATTTGTCTTCTAATGATTTTTCGGTAACGCTTCAGTAACTATTCAAAATGTAAAAGGAGTAAATGATATATGGAAGAATCCTATCGGGATGGTAAAGGGAGGGGGGGGGGGGTAGAGACTGAGGGAGATTTGTGGCATACAAGGAATGAATCAATGCGCCTGGTGGATACGGTAGCAACTGTTAAAGGCACTCCCGTGGTATCTTGCGATGAAATCTGCTGGATTTTGCCTGGAGGAACTGTATTTGGATAAACCGCTTTAGCCGTTTTCGTCTGAGTAACATATAAGCGGATTTTCGAGAGTGTTTTTGTGCGAGAGAGAAATTCTTGCGTGAAATATCTTATTGGCTTTAGGTACAAAAAAAAAAAATAACGTTGCTTACTGACGAAATACTCTAGAGGATTTATTATTTCTGAGGTGATTAAATAGAAGATAAATTTTGATTAATGCAAAAACGATGGAGAATTTCTCAGTTTTATTGGATAATTTTAGAGCAAATGTAGGTATAATTTTATATACTCATTGGTATTAGTATTATTTGTATTAAATCTTCATTAAAATAATATTCGAATTATTCATTAAATTCATTAGAGAAGCAATATTACATGGACGCATCTGAATATATGTTGTTAATAAATCTGATACTCCATTTTAAAACGGCTCTGAAATTTACAGATAAAAGGAATGAACTTCTTATAGGTGAGAGTTAAATTACATACGAATTTTTTGAAATAAATTTAACTTTCAATATGGTAAAACATGTGTATTTTTTAATAATATTTTTTTAGGTTTTTGGAAAATAAATGATATTTCAGCTGGTTCGAGGGTTTTTAATGTGTATAAAATTATATGAAAAATAATTCAGACCAGTAATGGCGTGGAACTTTCGTCAGTAGGAAGATTGGCAAACGTATATCTTGGAGAAAATTAAAACCATCTTTGGTATAATATATTGCAGAAATAAATTGAAGATCATAGCCTTTCGTATTATAAAAATAATTTCTCTTACTTTATTTGCCGTTTCAAAAATAAGAAAGCTGGTATATCAACGTTCTTCGTCAAGGAAAAATTTTCAATTACCATTTAGTTTATCAAAAATCACAAACTGTCTACTCCGACCCTCCGATAGGCACACGGAAATACTTGAATGAAAACACAGAATGCACGGTAACACGGAAACCGGACCGCAGACAGCAACACTAGCGGGAGCTGTGGTTGTGTTCTAAGGGCCATCGCCGATCATGGTGAAACCCTTCCCTAAGGAAGTAGGTTCCGCCATCGATGGGAGAAGCCAGACCTCCCATCTTTACATGTAACCACAAGGGTGGCGAGAATCAACCACCATGCTGGAAGCTTCTCATTCTCAATTACGAGGTGACCCAATCCCGTGGGACCACTATATAGCTCATAGTGAATTTAACACCTTAATAAACAAATAAATATTTTAATTAAAGTTTTTTCCCGGCGAACTTGAATCAACTTTCATAACGAAATTGAAAATAAATTGAAAAAGAAATTTTCGATCTTAGAAATATAGAATAAACAACCAATTAATATATTTCTATGCATTAATCTAAACGAAAGAGATGAAAATTAATGTTAAGTTGGACAACAGAAAGAACTGAAAACCAAAATGATAAATTTAATTGAAGAATCATTGCGCCTGGAGCGCACAAATTGCTGCTATTTCCAAAAATATTAATATATATATAGGATAAAACAAATTTTCAATTAAAAATTTACAAATACTTTTAATTACTCAGTTTTTAATTTTTTTCATCCAAAATAAATATTTATTATTGAAATACATTATAATAAAATTGAAATTAAAAAAATTATAAATACAGATGCATTTTTTGAAATAAAATAAAGTTATTTAAATTTAATTAACTATTTACAGATAGTTTTAATTAACATGCTATTTTTTATGCAAGGATAAATATTTATTCTTTTAATACTTAAATTATAATTTAATGTTTAAAGGGAAAATGATTAAAAACGTAACATTAATGGCTATAGATAATTTAACTTGCTTGCATCATTTTTAAACAATTAATTTTCAAATTATTGTATTTTAATAATAATAAATTATCAATTCTAACTGAACGAAGCTGTATTTATATCAAAAATTGAAGGGAGCAGCTGATATTTGTTAAATGTGTAGGCAAACATCCCCAACGGCAGTAATCTAAAGAAATAGTAGAGAGCAGATGTTAATTTATTGATTGCTTAGGCAGATGGTTCAAAGCGTATTAAGCGTATGCAAAATTCTTATTTAATTGTGCATGATCTAGAAAAAAATTCTTGCGAAGATAGTGTAAAAATTCAATCAATTGTACACCATCAATTGTCATCGCCAATTTTTAATAAGATGATAAGGTATGCATGGTACACTGCCCAACTTTCTGATAAAAGAGAGATATTTTTAAATGCAAATGAAGTTTGTTTTACCCTAGATCTCTTAAAGAAACCTTGCTCTTGTGGACAATCATATTTTTCAGTTGTGCAAGATGTCGAAATATATTTTTTCGATAATTTTACTATAGTTACCATTCTGGTTCTTGTATATAATCGAAAGTAAATGTATACAGGGTGATATTTTAGAAATATTGGATATTTTTTTACATGAATATTTATAATTAATAATTATCACCATTTATGTTATATTTATTACTATTTTTAAATATTAAATTACAATTTAAGTATTAAAATAATAAACATTTATCCTTGCATAAAAAGAAGTAGCATATTAATTAAAACTATCTGTAAATAGTTAATTAAATTTAAATATTTTTTTGTTTAAAAAATGCATCTGTATTTATATTTTTAAAAATTTTAATTAAATTATTATGTATTTTCATAATAAATATTTATTTTGGATGAATAAAATTAAAAACATATTTAGTAAGAGTATTTGTAAATTTTTAATTGAATAAAAGTTATTAAAAAAGAAAAAAATATATCTTAGCCAGGTTCGAAATCTTACTTTCCGCAAACGAGATGGTTACATAGACAACCATGCCATCGGGATCATCGGGACGGGAGTCAAGATATCAGTATATAAGCTTTACCGAAAGTTTTTAGGACCATTTTCCTGAAACTGACTGGCCGTTGCGTTTTAATAATTGCATGAATAAACATTCTTAATGTGAATAGTATAGATATCATTATACTATATCTCATCCCGATCTCAATTTCAACCCCGTGCCCTTCAATTGTCAGACTTTAGAAGATGAAATCAAAGAGAACATTTTAGAGAAATGAAGGTAACCTTTTGATAATTATTTTATTTAATAAATGAGTATAATACTTGAAAGATTAGAATTTAAAATATAAACGAATTTCGAAAGATTAAAAAAATACTGAATTATTAAAATGTTTAAATAAAGATCACCATTGCCTTCAGTACGTGATTCACCAACGTAATTATCGTCTGAATAATTTTATTATTTAAAAGAAAATAATAATATTATATTTACAATTAATCGTTTGAAAAAAAAATAGAATAAAATATTTTGTCTCTCTATTTATTTATATATATCCCTGAACTGCGCGGTTAAAAACGAATTTAAGTTTCAGAATAAAGCATCTGCTTTTTTGAATTCTTTTTAAATAATCGCAGAAAAAGCGCTAAAAATATACAAAAATTGACGACCAGTTTACCACAAGCGACAACTTTAGTTAAGTAATTTGGGTATAACTTCTTTTAAAGTATTCCACCATAACGGCAGGTATTAAATCCGTGCTATATTACTGCTTTACATATGTTTTGTCTATTGTGTGCATAATACAGTCTAATGCGGAATAGTTGCATCACATCGTACCGCTATTAAAAATATAAATGTTTGGTTCATATTCGGTCTTTTAGAAATCAATAATGTAACTTTATTTTTAAAAAAATGTAAATTGCACAGATTTTAAACATAATTAATTCTTCGTCTTTAAATTTCCACAATGGAAGAAGTCATGCTTTTAAATAATTTATGGAGCAAAGAAAAGTTTATAATTTCAGGGCATTGATTCAATTCGATTGTTGCAGATTAGGCAAAAAAGAAAAATTAATAATAATAATAAAATATCCAAAAATCTGGAAAATGTTTCACAACTATAAATTGGAAAAATTGAAATGATTTTTTTTTTTAAATTTTAAGATGGTGTAAAATTTATTTTTGTACAATAATTTTTAAGAAGTTATGGCCCAGGAGAAATGCTAGAATTCGATTTAACATTTAATTAATTAAAAATCTAATTAAAATTTCGAAGAAATCATCCCGAAGTGCGCATAGTTATAGGGTAATTTGATAGTTATAGGGTAAACGGTCTCTCTTGCAGAGCGCCAAAACACGCACACGTATTTTAATTCTTAGTAGATATAAACCACATGTATTGTTAAAGGAGACCACACATTTCACTCCCTGTAAACAGGTTCCTAAGTTGGCACCACTTGGCATTCTCAACCGAGTCTCTTCCAATAATCTATCATATAAGCGTTTGCTTTATTTTCTCCCGAATTTAACGGGTGACTTTCTACTTTCTCTAGTAATTGCTAAAGTGTTTTCTTATGTCACTCTATTCCCTGCCACTTTCTTTGAGGCTTTCCAGCTCTCATTAAAAGAGACACGATACTCTTTATAAAAGTAATGAAAAACACCCCGGAAGCAAACATAGCAACTTACCTTCCATTTACTTATTGTATTTTTTTCTTCTTTTTGTAGTTTTTTTGTTCCATCGAAAGTATGTCATTAATGGGCGAAATAAGATACAAAGACAAATAATAAAAAATTTTTTTGGATAAAAGATGTTTATTAAAGCTTAATGATATTAAAGCCCTCGGTGTTACTGATTAGGTTGTTTGGTTTTTGAAATTGTAAAAAATATAATAAAGTTTTGCTTCATTTATAAATGCTTTATTCGTAAAGTATTGAAAAAGGATGGTGTATGTTAATATAAAAACCATTTGTTGGAAATAAGATTTTTTGTTTTTAATACGTTTTTGTTCGTTTAAGTTAATATATTGGTTTTATTATGGAATTGTGTAGTTACAAATTTTTGAATGCAGTTTCATAATTTTTACTCAACCTGAGTGCATTTAGATTTTTAACATTATTTAAAGAGGGTTCATTTTTTCAGGTTCATTTTTGTCGAAACTACATTTTCACATTTGCTTTATTCATTTTTTGAAAAGTTACATTACATTTTTATTTTCGAAACTTACGTTTCAATGCTATTTTACATCTTTAATTAATAATTCCTCAAAAACTGAATAATAAATTCTGTATAAATCTTATATATTATATTCTTTTCACAACCAATCTTGTATATTAAATTTTAATTTACATTTTTTTTGTTCAAATGTATTTCAAAGCAAAACGTTTCTACAAAAATTATCAAATTTAAGTATTTTAATACTATTTTCTCTCTCACACATCTAACGTAGTCATAGACCTTATTTAATTCCTACGCATTTGTGCAGAAGTTTTTAATTATAAATGATAAATAATCAATTTTTGCGAAATTCTGTAGAATAACATCATTTTTAACAATGTTCAGAAATTGTTATATTTCATTACGTTTATTCTATAGTTGATTTCTTATTGTATAAACTACATCCAATTTACACGCTTCTTGGTGAATTCATTATTAGAATTTTTCTTAGAAACATTTACAAGCAATGATTAAAATTTATAATACCCTAAAATGGAAGAAAAATATAAAAATTGCTTTAATACTTACTCCTTGGAAATTAATGGAGAAAGAAATAAACACATCATTGTCAATTAATTGTAATGTATTCAACTAGATGGAAAACATGAATTTCGATGAAATTTGCCTTTATCATTATTATTATTTTTAACAGTTTCAAAAAATAGGTACTTTCAGTTTCCAGTGAAGTCTTTATTTTTTCCAATCATGTATTTATTTTTTCCAGTGATCTATTTATTTTTTCAAGTTAAAGTACACTATTGAAATGTAAGTGATGCTTATTTATAAGCATTTAAAAACTTTAAGTACATTTTCCTGAAGAACGATGTCTTCCATCATTCTATTTATTGCAGGAACACCATCATATCTCAAAAAATAATCAAGATATAGTAATGAAATTTATAATTAGAGCTCGAATTATATTATACGGAATGTAATGAACTTTGGATTTGACGTTGAAAGCTCTGCAAGTGCATTTATGATCGTTTAAGGCAAACATTGTTGACAAATTCATTCCAAAATTTCATATATTAAATACAAAAAATCCACTTTTGAATATAAATCTTAGATAATAGTTAAATCTTAGATAACCCTAAGATATGTTTCACATGTATTGTTACAAAGAAAAATGAAAAAAAAAAAAATGTCAATGCTTCTTTCTCTGGAACAGTGATTCTCAACCACTGTGTCGCCAAATTTTAGAAATGTATATAATAAAAATTATAATGCTTTTTTCTATTGCGTGTAAAGTTTGCTTAAATTAAAAAAAGTACACTATAAAAGAAAACTGTTGTTTTTAGAATAGTTAAAATCTGTTTTCTATATTAGATTGTTATTGACAACATGAGAGGAGTGAATTATTCATTATTTCCTGAATTTAGATATAAAAAAATGTGATTGGGTTTTTAACCCATTTGTGATGACGAATACTTCTGTATTCGAATTAACTTTGAATGAAGAGGAAGAACTAATTTCGCTTTCTAATAATCGACATTTAATTTTAAAATATTCGGAAGAATCAATTACTTCATTTTGGATTAACATTAGATGCAATCATCCAATGATAGCCAAAAGAGCTTTAAAAATATTATTACAATTTTCTACAAATTATTTGTGTGAATTCAGAATTTTAGTATTAACCAAAAGAAAAAAAAGTCCGATATTGTTGAATGTAGAAAACGATATGAGAGTAGCATTGCCATTTTTAGGATAAAATACAAATGAAATTATGAAAAAACATGAAGCTCAAATTTCCCATTAGAGGTATTCTTATTATTGCCTTATAATTAATACCTTAATAAATGTACTATTGTTTTTGTAGTACATATTATATTATTTTATTTTAATTTCAAAATTATTATCATAAACTATTTTGCACAGTGTATTATAAGTGAGTAAACAACTTTTAAACTTTTCTTTTTCTTTATGTGCCGTCAAATTTTGAAATCATTAAAAGTGTGCCGCGACACACACACACACAAAAAAAAACAATCCTAGTTTTCTTTTTTAAATGCTCACATTATTTACATCAAAATATGCTTTTCCGTCAAAGTGTACATATATATTTAAATAATTTCACTTTTATGTATAATTTTATCCTTACATTAATTAAAAAAACATTATATAAAAGTTAAAATAATTTCTTTTTTTAAAAAATTGATTTCCAAACCTAATCGGATACCTCAAAGAGGAACATCAGACACGACCATGCGATTTGATGGATATCTCACATCTAAACGTTGATTGACTCTGTAAATGCAATACAAAAAATTCTCTGCAAATACAGTAAAATACAAAATATGATATAAAGTTTGATATCAGTACTCATTGTCCGCTATTTCAGCAATAGTTGGATTGAAAATTTCTTTCAAGTTCCCGTCAGTTTAAAGCAAAAGAGAAAATAGCGCTTAGGAAATGCCAACCCCTAAACTTTTGAAAATAATATTCAACAACGTTTTTTCTCAATTTTATTTTTAATGGTTTAAAGATATGGAATTAAAGAAACCAGTAAGAGTATTTCCATTCTACTATTTCATGCATTTACTACGATTTCATACATGGGTTTTTGTGTTAAGTAATACAGAATGAAAAAAAAAAAAAAAACAAGTGTATATTTTTAGTGATTTTTCTTTGGATCAATTCGATCCAAATTTTGATACTGATTTACATTTTAGGTGACAAAAATGTATAAAAGATAATAATAAATATGAACACAACATAATCTACCTCGATATTGTTTCCTCAAGGCTTTAAATCAATACCTTGAACAAGTCATACCACTTGACCTCTAAAGAAGAATTTATATATTTCTGAATAATAATGACGTGTTAGGATTCTGAAATATTAAAGAAGAATATTTCAGAATCGTATGACGTGTTTAGTACGATAACCGCAGCTGGTATTAGATCTATTGAACCTTAGCAGAGTACATATTGATTGTATTTACTATGTGCCTTTATTCTGTGTATGACGCTGTGTCTGTGGATGTAGCTATTACTGTTGCTATAGTAGGACGAATATTCGCTCCGTAAGGCTGGAATGTCGTCATTCTAAATATACAGTGAAACCTCTTTTAACGAGTATAATTCGTTCTTGAATCTTACTCGTAATGCAAAACACTCGTTAGAGAAGCAAAGTTTTCCATAGAAATCCACGGAAAAGAGAAAACTGTATCCAATTCCGAAAAAAAAATCAAATAAATTTATGACATAAATTATTATTTATAATGTATGCCCGTTTTTACAAGAGAATTATCTAAGGACATCAGTTTTTGGTTACGCTTCAAAATTCGGTGAAAATGAGATGAAGCATTATTGTTCAATGAATTTGTAATGCGCATAGGTACTGCCTTATTAGGGTGATACGTCACAAAGTAAGATGCAATAATCAAAAGTAAGTAAAAGTTATCTCAAAGTAAGATGCAATCCCCCTCTTCTGATCAAATCTCCTCCGAAGCTTTTTGCTGTGACAGAGAATACAGATCCATAAATTATTTGGAAATTTTCGCTCTCTTCCAGTTGATCACCGTGCGATTAAACTTTAGCGACATAATCTTGGCCACAGTCAAAATCTCGTCGATTAAGGCTCCTCAGACAACTGCTCAAACTCTTCGAATTCGTGTCCGACAACGCTATCCGGTTATTAATTCTTCCATATAAATATAAGGATTTTTTTTTTCAAATAAGAGATATAGTCCAATCCAACGTGTGATATTACGATATCTCTTCGCCCCAGTTCTGGAAAACAACGCTCGCAAAGTGAGTCCGTTTTTTATTTTTAGTTGCTATGCGATGTGCTCATTAAATGTACTTTTACTGTATTCTGAAAGTATGTTTATACAATTAAATATTTTTCACATGTATTTATTCCTCCTTTTGTTATTGGATTGTTCCATTAGTCATTAAAACCCTATGCAAAGGTAAAGAAGTCTCAGCCAATCAACCAGCAAACAATTCTTTCATAACCAGAATAATAAATTATGTTGCCGGTCTCTCATATAATTATCAAGGTACTTTCTGATCCAAATAAAATAAATTAGCTTATACTCAGTATATTTGTACTGTACTTTTTTAAAGCCAAGAATAACATCTCCCAAATAATTCCATTGGCTGTCCCTTTTGCACAGTGTTGAAAAAGGCTTTATAAAAGGCTCCATCATAAACACAAAGTAAATTAAAAGAGCTCTAGGATGACTGAAATCAATACCATAAATGATAATTTTGTGTCTTTATATAAGCATAACCAGTTAAATTAATTCCTATTGTTGTGTACAAAAAATATTGAATATTTAATTTCCTTTAAATTTCTGTTATCAATTTTTCTAGTAAACTGTGCAAAATTTATTGGTTATTTTGCAAAAAAATGCTTGTTAGAATTCTAAATTGACATTAACTTTGCAAAAAAAAAAAAAAAAAAGGATCTGTAAAAACGCGTCGAGAATTAATATAGATTAGAAATCTTTATATTAAACATGTTTAATAATAAATTCAAAGCTAATTTTATATTCTTCACAGACATTTTTATTCAGTGATTTTTATGAACTCCAGAAAATGTCAGATTTATTTTAAGAACATAAAATATTTGAATTTATCAATAAAATAAAAGGCCAATTGTTTTATATATTATATCCTACAATGTTATTGATGAGTTTTCTGATATTATTCTGCAGAAATGAAATTTTCTTTACTATTTTGTAAGAAAAGGTCTGTACGAGGTCTTCATTAAATGTAGTTTCACTGTAATCTGAAAATATGTTCGTACAAACAAATATTTTTTAAAATGTATTTATTCCTCCTGTTGTTGTTGGATTGTTCCATTAGTCATTAAAATTCTACGCAAAGGTAAAGAAGGCTTAGCCAATCATTTAGCAAACAATTCTTTCATAACCAGAATAATAAATTATGTTGCCTATCTCTCATAAAATCATCATGGTATTTTCTGATCCAAATAAAATAAATTAGCTTACAATCAGTGTATTTGCACTGTACTTTTTTAAAGCCAGGGATAACATCTCCCAAATAATTCCATTGACTGTCCCTGTTCCACAGCGTTGAAAAACGCTTTAGGAAGGATTGTGTCATCAACAAAAAGTAAATAAGAGCTCTATAACGATTGAAATCAGTACTACAGATATCTAATAGATAACACTGTATCTCTATATAAGCATAGCTCGTTAAAGTAATTCCTATTGTTGTGTAAAAAAATAATGGACACAATTTTCTTTAAATTTTTTTTAATCAATTTTACTACTAAGCTGTAAACAATTTAATGGTTATTTTGTAAAATATATTTGTTAGAATTCTAAATTGATATGGAGCTTTGGAAAAAAATAGACTTAGTAAAAGCGCGTCGAAAATCAATATAGATTAGAAATCTTTATATTAAACATGTCTAATAACAAATCAAAGCTAATTTTATATTCTTCAAAGAAATGTTTATTCAATGACTATATGAACCTCCAAAAAATGTCAGATTTATTTTAGAAACATAAACTATTTGAATTCATCAATAAAATAAAAGGTCAATTCTTTTATATATTTTATCCAACAATATTATTGATGAGTTTTCTGAAATTATTCTGCAGAAATGAAATTTTCTTTACTGTTTTCTAAGAAAAGGCGTGAAAAAAGCTATTAAATGCTTAGAAATACAATTTCCAGTAAATCAAAAAGGAATGATTAAAAGTCCATTAAATAAAACTCTTTTCTCACTTAATGCTCAATATTTTTAAATCAGCACTTTCGAATATTACGATAGCCTCATTTGTTTTCTGTGCAATTTGTTTTATCTCTACAGAAACGAAGGCGAGAATGCGAAGTATTTTATTTGCATTTTACTCTTTTCATTGATTTTAAGTATTTACTATCGTTTGCTAATAGATTTATTTGAAAAAATAAAAAATGACATCCATTAGTGTGTAGAGAAAAAGCAAGTTCTAAATAATTAAAATGTATTTAATACTTTTAAACATTTCAAATGGCAACATCGGAGTGAAAATAAATTTCTCCAGATATTTGTTTTCATTTGAAAGTCGTTTGGAAGATTAATGAAAAGGCTGTGATTTGAAATATGTTCTGATGCAAATAAACTAAAATTTAAATCGAAAAATATATTTTTTTAATTTTCAAGGTTTAGAAAAGCCAATATTCACTTTACATCTATTTGAAAGACATTAAAATGTAATAATTTAAACGTAATTGCAACTAAATAATTTATTGAGAATAAATTGTGTAATATCTGAAACTTAAGAATTATCTACAAATTCTGATAAGTGTTTATATCATTTTCATTTTTCGCCAGTACATTTGGTTATCCAAGAACATATTTATTTGACCTCCTTTTATTTTATAAACTAATAAATTTATAAAATAAAAGGAGGAAGCTGATTATAGTCTTAAGTTTGAAGTAAGTTAATTTGATTATATTCTTAAAAAATAATAAAACTAGACCACAATTGTCAGTTAACTAAAATTCTATACATTATATTTTTAAATTCTATGCATAAATATATTTAAAGAATGCTTGAAATATCATTGATGAAAAAAATAAACAGCTGAAAATGTTCTTCTTTATTTGAAAATCGTTTGGAAAAATAATAAAAACATTTTGTTTGATTTGGAATAGTTTCCGTCCGCATTTTGTACAAATAGATGTTATATGTAAAAGCAAAGAAGTTCCAATTTGCGTTTTACGATTTGGAACATTTTCTATTTTTAACATTTTATTGTTATCTTCCATAGTTCACCAACCAATATTATTATTGAGAAGAGACAGCTGGAAGGTGTCCACAGAACTTTCTTGCTCACTGTCTAATAAATGTGTTTTTCCCTTCCTCAGATCGACATCACATTGTGGATCTTGAACAAGCCCATGAATGCTATGAATACTCCAATTTTTTTTTTCAGATTCCCTTACGTGAGAGTTGTGAGTGAGTGCTTTGAAAATCAGTAGTTATTAATCATAAAATTGAAAAATTTATATATGTATATTATTTTTATTTGGTAATACACAGTATCTCCTGACTGATACACATTAAAAATGTTTTATTATGTATCCATCAGGAGTACAGTTAATATATATATATGTCAGTTTTAGTATGTATTTATCGAAAAAAGTATAAGAAATCTCGCAGTTTTTTTTATTTAATTTAAATGTAGATTAACTTTAGAATAATTTTATTTAAAAGCAGTTTTAGAAAAAAACTTTTATTAATTTACTAAGTAGGATATTTTTTATTATTTTAATAATACTTTATATTTTATCTATTAGATTTTTTTCAAACCGAAATAATGAAGCTTTACTTTTATAGAAAGAAAAAATCAATTAATAAATAATTGATTAATCAAGAGCATAAAATTATAAAAAAAAAAATCTCTGAATAATCAAAAATGCCCATTTTTTTAAAATGTAAAAGTGTAGCATATTTTGAAGAGAAGAAAAGCTCGAATGGAGATCGAAAAAACAAAGTCAAGAAACAATTCATGAATTAAATAAAAGTTTAACAAAATCGAAGACGACATTATTGTTAACATCACGACCGAACACTTAAAATTTCAAAAAGAACAACGAGAATTATTTATATTGGATTTTCTCATATGCTTCCATTATATGGTTACATTTTTATAAATAGATTGGTTCCGATATGAGTAGAAATTCAAGAAATTGGATGTCAAACCAAATACTAAATTTTATATCTCTTTCTCATATTGTTTTTAAATATTAATGTTTACCTATACAGAAATAGATACATCAATAAGAAGTTAAAAAAAATCTGAGTTAATTTTAAAATTTATATGGATATGCTAATGAAATAGTGAAAACATATTCCAATAAATTTTGAGTTTTTAAATTATCATATCCATGTGTAAACGTTGAAAAAACAGACTTTCCGCTGTAGTGTTTCGTTTGAAATTTGATAGAAAACAATTTTAGAAGTAAAAAAAAAAAATCGATTTGTCTTGCTAATTTCATATTTTGCTTTAAGCATTCAGAAACTGACAGAGAATTCATCAAAATTCCAGGGTTACATTTTTTTTTTGACGATTAGAGCATTTTTTGATCCTATCATTTGAATACGAAAAAGAAAAACTTCATTCGTTATTTTAAAGACCAACAATAATTTTCCCAAAATGTATCACACAGTTTTCATTCACGATTGCAACAATAAAAGCATAATTTAGATAAGTGATATTCTTTTATGCGAATTAACACAAAACACCATAAATGAACATTCATTATATAATAACTTAATTAATGCAGTTCCGGGGTCGTTTTCAGAAAACTCTTTTGTTTCCGCATAATTAATTGGACAAAATTTACTTATCGAAGCCTGAAACTCTGTTTCCCATCTTTTACTACTGCAGGCGCAAAACAGTCTGCTTTGACAAAACCCAGAGCCACACGGTTGCAGTTACTATACAGAATTGGATGTTAAACCGGTTTCTTCATTATTCTGACATCTGTTTCAGCGGGATCATTAATTCTGGTTAGTGCAAATTACGGCCGTGCGAAAGTAATGCAGAATTAAGCGTCCCAGCTTATTTAAACGATGATATTTTATTCGAAATGTGTGACTGGAGTCATTTTATCAAATTACCCTCTGACAGCCATGGAAAGATTACCCTCTCCTGTGTGTTGGCTGCCGAATAAAAGCGCATAAACATTGCGTTTTCTTCAGGAATTCATGAAGCTGAAGTTGATCAGAAAGCCCAAAAGAGATCGTGAAATATATTTTATTGCTTTATTTCGTCTTGGGAAATTAGATCAGATATAGAGAGGGAAACTTTTTTATTTTTAGTTCTTAGCTACTAGATAAAGTGTATGTAATGGGTTCTTTCGAATTTTGTATAAATTATTTTAGGTGTTCCCTTTTTATTACCTGCTTATATACAAAGTATATAAAGATAAAGAATTGTTGTCAAAGTAATTCATTTTCAAACGTCTCTGAATCAATTTTTTACTATATTGACATCCAATGTCTGTTTTTTCATACTAAGCCTATTTTGTAACATATGATTTTATTTTGAAGAGAGATCAAATGGAGAGGACAACGTCCAAGATGCTACCATAAATACATGCTTTCCTACCACAACAGTGGGTAGACATTGAGCCTTAATGTATTTAGCAGTTATCAAACCTGTTTATTCGGAAAATTTTCTGTGAAATCAGGTTCCGAACATGGAACCCATTACTCAAGAAACCGCCTTACCAGAATACCACTGGCATCCTGAATTTAAGAAATATACTTTTTGGTAACATATGGCTAAGAGTGGGTCTCTCAAAAACGGATACAACTAGATAGATAAAATTTAATCGTAATCTTTAATGAAAAATTTGTAAATTTTTGAAAAAGTTTGAGTGATGCATGCACTATTAATCCTTTAACAGCCTAAAAAGTGAATAATTTGGGCGAACTAACTGAGTTCGCGGAAGACGGCTAACGTATAGAAAGAAAGGAGAGGTCTTTTGATTTCATAGAAGTCAGTTTGTTATGATGTGTTTACGTAATTTTGCATCAATATTCATGTCACTATTCAGATAAATTTTTATTATTTGGTGTGCTGGCGGTTTTTATATTTACTGTCAATGGAAACCTGCTTCTGGCACTCATCATTAAAACTTTATGACTTCTTGTTTTTTCTATTTGGTTTGTTGGAATAAACGAGGTGAGGAATTTTGGACTAGAAGTGATACTTTGATGGGCGAATATAAAAGGTCAAGTAAGTAGGCGATAGGACTACTTTCTTCTGCTTGTTTTTTGGTTGGTTGGAATTAACGAGGAGAGGAATTTTGGGCTAGAAGTGATACTTTGAGCGAGGAATATAGAAGGTCAAGTAAGTAGGCGATATAACTACTGCTTGTTTCTTGGTTAGTTAGAATTAACGAGGAGAGGAATTTTGGGCTAGAAGTGATACTTTGAGCGAGAAATATAGAAGGTCAAGTAAGTAGGCGATAGGACTACTGCTTGTTTTTTGGTTAGTTAGAATTAACGAGGAGAGGAATTTTGGGTTAGAAGTGATACTTTGAGCGAGGAATATAGAAGGTCAAGTAAGTAGGCGATATAACTACTCCTTGTTTCTTGGTTAGTTAGAATTAACGAGGAGAGGAATTTTGGGCTAGAAGTGATACTTTGAGCGAGGAATATAGAAGATCAAGTAAGTAGGCGATATAACTACTGCTTGTTTTTTGGTTAGTTAGAATTAACGAGGAGAGGAATTTTGGGCTAGAAGTGATACTTTGAGCGAGGAATATAGAAGGTCAAGTAAGTAGGCGATATAACTACTGCTTGTTTCTTTGTTAGTTAGAATTAACGAGGAGAGGAATTTTGGGCTAGAAGTGATACTTTGAGCGAGGAATATAGAAGGTCAAGTAAGTAGGCGATATAACTACTGCTTGTTTCTTGGTTAGTTAGAATTAACGAGGAGAGGAATTTTGGGCTAGAAGTGATACTTTGAGCGAGGAATATAGAAGGTCAAGTAAGTAGGCGATAGGACTACTGCTTGTTTTTTGGTTAGTTAGAATTAACGAGGAGATGAATTTTGAACTAGGAGTAATACTTTGGTGGAGGAATATAGAAGGTGAAGTAAGTAGGCGATAGGACTACTTTCTTCTGCTTGTTTTTTGGTTGGTTGAAATTAACGAGGTGATGAGTTTTGGATAAGAAGTGACACTTTGGTGGAGAAATATAGAAGGTCAAGTAAGTAGGCTATAGGACTACTGCTTGTTTTCTGGTTTGTTGGAATTAAGGAGGAGAGGAATTTTGGACTAGATATGATACTTTGGTGGAGGAATATAGAAGGTCAAGTAAGTAGGCGATAGGACTGATTTCTTCTGCTTGTTTTTTGGTTGGTTGAAATTAATGAGGAGATGAGTTTTGGATAAGAAGTGACACTTTGGTGGAGGAATATAGGGGACCAAGTAATCTAGATATTCTGGTAGGATTTTAATCTGGATATTCATGACCTAATTATAGTGAAAGCAAGAAATTTTTTAAAAGACTGACGCCACTTTATTTTCTTATATCGATTTTCTCAATTTATTACCTAATAACTACATTTATAGATCTGCATGTGATTTATTGTTGTTTCACAAGAATTCCCAAAACTATTGTTTTCTTATGAAATGGACTTTACAGAAATTGTTTTCATGACATTACCGAGAACAGAGCAATGCCTTGACAAATGCTAGCCAAAATTCTTAAGGTATAAGTGAACAACTTTGCACCTGAAAAACTTCGAGAACAATCTAGTGATCGTAAGAAACGCATTTTAATATATGGTTTCTTTTCCGCGTAGTACTTCTTATACAACACAGAAATCTGCCCCAAAACCAAAGATATCTCCCAAAACTTTCTTGCATATTATCAATAAAGATGTAATCTCGGAGAATGGCTTGCCTGGCATTTATGTATTACAATAATTGCAAAATATTAATATTTGGCATAAATGGCATGGTGATTAATCCTTTGCATGCGGTTAATAGCATCCGAAAATCAAATTTGTGTTTTTGACGCCTTTTCACAAACCTGTTAAAACAAAAATTTGGCATAAAAGTGCGATTGTAATCACAAAATCACGCCAAATTTGATATATTTAAGTCACAGCTTTTTCGAATTATCGCGTTTATATGTTTCTAAAAGTACAGACCGGCAAACAATCAAGCACTTGTATTTGGCCCAAAATCTGTTGTATATACTGTGGACGTTAAGAAAGAAATGATGAATTTTATGTATCCAGGTCTCTTGTATTTGTAATTATAGAGTCATTTTATATTCGAACAGCTAGACAAGAAGAAGGTATAAACGGGTACTATGAACTAATTTTGCTCAAAATTCTATAGAAATCTGCAAACTTGGTTTAAAGACTTTACATCATATTTCATCCATCTAAATTCAAGCATTTTTGAGTTATTTTGTCACAGACAGAAAAGAAGGTAAACAGAAAAATTTTTTTCCAAAAAATGTGTTTTTCGCACTCAAGGAGATATGAAATAAGAAGATTCGTCAAAGTCCCAAATTTGAGTTTTTTAGTGACTACAAATTCATGTTTAAATTGGGAAATGTCATAGAAAATAGGTAATGAAGCCTAAAGTTAAGTAACAATAAAATTTTCAGATGGGTCTGAGAAACAAAAGAACTTTTTCAAATCCCTCTTCCCTCTGGAGGCACCACTCCCCAAATTAGGGGGAGTGGTGCCTCCAGAAAACTTCTTTCATACTCTCTGATAAAGGAGTTATTCATTTCTTCTTGAATGAATTTGAGGTACTTGTATAACATCTAAGAGGCTGTAGCGGATTGAGATGTGCGTGGATAGAACCTGGGACCTTGTGATTCGCAGCCGAGTAACATGACCACAATACAAAAGCAATTTCTCGCATAGCGTAGCTGTTAACTGGCTTATACGCTTTCACCACAGACTCTCCCTCCAGTGAGTCGGAGATGAGACGAACGATATGGCTGTTGAGTGGTGATGTATTTAGCTGTTGATTCTAATGTGACTGTACCCATTTGAGGGCCAATTGATAAGCGCCAATCGTTATGGCGAGCGTTTTTGTAGGTGAGTGTTTGCTGTTGTTGCGTCAAGTGAGTCTGCCGGCTTTGTGTTGCTGCGTAAAGTAAGTCTGACGACTTCGGTTTGCTGTGGGTTGAACAGCTGTATGTAGGTTGAAGGTTCAGAGTCTGAGGTCCCCAATGTGGCGGATTGCGATGTGCGGGGATAGAGCCTGGGACCTTGTGGTTCGCAGCCGAGTACATGACCACGATACAAAAGCAATTGTTCGTGTAAGGTAGCTGTTAACAGGCTTATAAGCTTTCATCACAACGCCATAATTCTCAGCTTTTTATATTCAGACTCTAGCTGGAGGATGGGAATGTATATATAAGAGCTGAAATCTTGTAAACTTTCCCATCGTCCAATATATACATGTGGCACATTTTGTAGATGCATGTCAAATGATCTGGCTTGTAAAGCATCAACTCTAGCAACACACACACACATACAAGCGCACGCTCAGCTTTATTATTAGTAGAGATAGAGATACAGATTAATGAAGTTTTAAGATTTATGAATGTTGCTCAAATCTTATATGTAATAAAATGTGTATGTTTTTTCAAGCATCTAAAATAGAAGTAAGAGTAATTAGATAGATTAACATTCTTTATAAAGTTAATTTCGGTATACTTATTAATTTGGCGCTTCACTTAAATCAAAATTTAACCGCCTCATTTAAATCAAAAGGAAATTTTTTTTACCAAGATTTGCATTACGTCATTGTAGTATGAATAAATTATTGCTACAATATTAGAAAATTTCCTAATAGATGGTGCATCTTTGTTATGAAAATAACATTTAAAAGTAATTAAACTCTAACTAAAAGGCTTAATTTTGAATAAAATTGTAAAAGTGAAATCACACTTTTTCCTAAACTGAAAAGAAAACACTTCAATTATTGATCTATCCAAGGCCCTAAAACTGCTTAATATTTACAAACGCAGCATCCCCATACTAATTGCTCATAATAATGTCTGGAAACCTTAAGGCAACTAAGGCTATCTCAGCTCTCCCCTGGGCTACTCCCATGTACAATATGGATGCGTATTCAGAAGAAAAAGAGAAAATGTCTGTGATTTCAGAGCAACAAGGTTGTAATGAGGTGTTTAAGCATTTTCATATCCCTGCCACGACACTATTAGGATTAGTTTCCACCCTGAGGAAAGGATCATTTTTTTATCAGGAACAAGAATCCAATGACGGCCTTTTATCAGTAAAGCGTTATGACATGACCCATTCTTCATTTCAGTTTCTGTGTTTTCACGTAGACATGAATTTGACATTAACCCGTTAATTGCCATTTTTTTTAGTTTATTTATTTTGAAATTTTTGGTTTCAACATTTATATATATACTCACAAAGTGGTACAGCATTATTTTTATATTCAGATTATATTTTGAAAATATTTGATAGTTTTGAAAAAGGGTATCGTTATAACATGATGAATAAGATTATTTCAAAACAAAAATTTAAATAACGAGTAATTAATCATTGCTATAACTTCTAAATTACATATTTATATACGGTCTTTCATTATAATACGAAAATGAAAACCAAAAATATAATGCTTCAGATATCATAATTCAAGTTCTGTTCTAATTCTGTTCTGTTCTATTTTTAGTTCCGAGTAATGTGCGTAAAATTTCAAAATCGCCAGATGGTGACCGTGGCAGCTAATGGGTTAATAAATAGTACATCTGATAAAGGAATGATGAAAATTTAATAAGAAGAAAGTAGAATTAATGGTAGGTTGTTGAGAAGGATTTTCATGATAAAGACAGACAATGAATGGAATGAATACACTTTTTTCTTGTACTTCTAATCCTTAAAATGAAAGCTTTTGCCTTTTGAAAAGCTGAGAATATTCTTTCTCTTACCTTAAAGAAAAGTTTCAATGATTGATTGAAATCGGCAAAATTCTATTTGTTTGGTGTTATTTATGAGAAAATAGGAAATATACCTATACAAGGGGTGTTCAAATAAAAAGGTACGAAACGACATGGTGGGTATAAATGAATATTTTATTCAAAGTATACACCATAGGCCTGAGCACAACTTATTATTATTAACACATTGATTAACAAGCCGAAGAGTTCTTTGTTACCAGAATTCCTGCGGCAATGACGAGACCCAGTCCTTCACAGCGTCCTGACGTTCCCCATTCCTTCCTTTTCAAATGTTTTTTTAGTTGAATAAACACATGAAAATCGCAGGGCGACATCTCCGGGCTGTAGGACGGATGGTCGAGGTGCTCCCAATAGAACTTGGCCTGTTCCGCGTCACTGACCCTGGAGACGTATGGACGCGCGTTATCACGGAGCAGAATCACACTCTCCTTGAGTAACCCCAGTCTTTTGTTCTTGATGGACCTGTGCAGTCTTCGGTGTGTCTTACAACATACATCAGAGTTAAGGATTCTTCTGTGCTCGAGGAATTCAACAAGTACATCAATTGGACGGAACTCTTTATAAGAGCCTCTGCCCTCTCTTACGCATTTGAGCGTCCGCGCATGCTTCGATCTACACCGGAGACTCGAATCGCATCCCTAGATTTCTCGCTGCGTTCTCCCATAGCGACATAGGCAAATATGTTAACGGTTATAATGTTACGAAGTTTCGTACCTTTTCATTTGAACACCCTTTGTATATATATATGTAATATTATTTGTTGTGGAGCATGATGCAGTTTGAAGACAATGAAGATACTTTTAATTTCGTGACGTCGTTTTATTTCATTTTGAAGAAGCAAGCATATGTACAAGCGACGAGAACACAGAACGACACAGAAACGGAATGAGGGAAAAGCTCTTGGATATTTTATCCCTGGTCTTATATAACCTATGATTTTGATAGGGAAAATATTTCTTTACAGTGCTAATGTATTATGAGATTTCGATAGGGATTTTCATTACACGGGTGGACAAGGTAGGGGAAACACAGGGAGATTTAAAAAAAGAATTTGCATGATCAGCGGTATTTTATCTCTTCACGCGTAGTGTGGGAAAGTTAGATTTTAGCTGATTCAACAATTTAACAAAGTTTCTCTTGAATTAATTAAGTAGAGACAGTGAAATTGGATCACGAAATAAGAGAATATTTTAGAATGAAGTTACTATGGGCTAAATTAAGATGAAGTTATTATGAAAATTTATTAAATTGAAATTAGAGTTAAAATATCATTACATATATATATATATATATATATATATATATATATATATATATATATATATATATATATATATATATATATATATATATATATATATATATATATATATATATATATATATATATATATATATATATATATATATATATATATATATATATTCGTAACCACAATGTATTATTTTTATGAAGATGAAAGCTTTAGGTATGTCCTCAATACTGAACCATTCTCCATTTTAGTGATATATCGCGAAATAAATAAGAAATCCAATAAGAGCTAGCATCTGTAATCAGAACTTAGAAATAATGTAGCTAATCATGGACTTTTAAAAGTTGAGGGATGTAGTGTCAAGATTGCATTTCTCGGATTTAGAAAGTGTTCATCAGTATAATAAACATCTATAGTATAATCTTGGCTTTTGAAACAAATGAATGTCTACAAAATTTTATTCCATCGAGAATTCACTTCATTATACAACCTAAAAAACATACTTTCAATCGTTTATAGCAATAAACGTAAGGCAGGGTTTCTCAATTGCTAGTTTCGGTCCACAAGTAAACACGTAATGATGGACATTTAGAATCGTGTAATTTAAATCTACATCAAATGGGATAAAAATGTGTTATATTATTCGACGAGCAATGTAATCTATAATTTGAATGATATAAACATCCTAAAAATTCAATATTATCGAAAACCCACCATATTATTGAACCTGTACCTGTATACTAAGAGTAAGTCTCTTTCCTGCATATTTATATGGTATAATTATAAGGGAGGTAATGCTAGAAATCAAGCCTTTTCTTAACTAAACTTCACTTTAAATTAACTAAGTCTATCCATAAAATGCTTTGTATAGTTCAGAAGGGAGTTATTTATCTGGTCAGCACTTCAAATTCTTTCCATTGTTTCATAGGGAGCACATCTCAATGCTTTTTTTATTATCTCTCAGAATTAATAAAAAATAAATATTTGTAAGTATGTGCAGCTCATCAATATATTATTTAATACATTGTTTATGCATCAGAATCATTTTTCATTGTCATTCAGTTAAATGTTCAACTTGCTGAAATTAATTACATATTGTCCCACATGCTAATTGTTAAGAAATGATGAAACCTAAATGAATGAACTGTTTTCAAAATATTTATTTAGGTAAGAGTGATTCATATCAAAACGATTCACAAGGCAGATGTTTTCGGAGCAATTTAAAAACCTCAATACTGGAAAGCAGATGATAAATCTCAATTTTCACCATCACTTTCAGGATGTCTCGATAATTTTTTTTCCCGCACAAACAAATGGATTCTTGTTATGTTTTTCTTTCTTCGTTTTAGCGGCCACTGTGTGAGTAGATGCATTGGAGAAGATGTATTTTTTACTCTTTTATTCCATTTTCACTCAGGAATGGAAAGATACATTACGCCACTGCTATTGTGACGGCCATCTGTTCGATTTTTATTTTTTCCCCTTTTTCTCCTTATATAAGCATTTGGGGTGTTATGGGATAGGTACCCAGCATCTTTTCAATGTAGTGTATATAAAAGATTCCATGCGAATAAAAAAAAAAAAGGATTTAGGCTGCTTCTTTCTGAATAGAAATGAATCTGAATATTTTTGTTTTGTACCCTCTCTCATTTTTCTATAGAATGCCTTTTATGTTATTTTCCATTATTTCATTAATTTATTATAATAAGCCTAACATACATGATTTACACAGTTATGACGAAAGAGAACGTTACATATGATGTAGATATTCTAAGAATTCGGAAAAATTCGAATATCCATCGTCTCGAAAATATGGAGTGAAGTTTATGACTCAAACCATCACTGTGACCATCACTGGCCGCAGTAAAACTTCCCTCATAAGAGTTATGTCTCACCATAGAAAACTTCTCAGGTATAATGCACGTTTTCAGGAAGCATAAATGAATATCCATTTTGAAAAGTTTCATTTTCAAGACTGTAATTCCTCCCAAAGAGTTCTTTTAACCACTCAAAAACAAAATAAAATAATGCATCTGAAAGTTTTGAAAAATTTGTTCAATATATCCCTTTTGCTACAAAGCATAGAATAATGCACAGCATACTAATCGCACATATAGGTAATATAATATTGGGCATAATGATTGGAATATTGTATAATATTGTAGTACAATATTAAAGTGTAATATGTATATACAATATTGCATAATATCGTTGTAGAATATTATACAATAATGAATATATGTATTGTATGATGCAATATAACATATATTGTGCAATATTGTATAAATATTATATCACAATATTGTGTTATGGGCTGTGCTCATTGGAATACAAGGCACTCAAAGTAGGGCATGGATTCTTGATTTATAATCACAGCATAATCCCTAATCGCACATATAGGTAATATAATACTGTGCATAATGATTGGAATATTGTATAATATTGTAGTACACTATTATACTGTAATATGTATATACAATATTGCATAATATCACTGTAGAATATTATACAATAATGAATATATGTATTGTATAATGCAATATAATATATATTGTGCAATATTGTATAAATATTATATCACAATATTGTGCTATTGGCTGTGCTCATTGGAATACAAGGCACTCAAAGTAGGCCCTGGATTCATGATTTATAATCACAGCATAATCCCTAATCGCACATATAGGTAATATAATATTGTGCATAATGATTGGAATATTGTATAATATTGTAGTACACTTTTATACTGTAATATGTATATACAATATTGCATAATATCATTGTAGAATATTATACAATAATGAATATATGTATTGTATAATACAATATAATATAAATTGTGCAATATTGTATAAATATTATATCACAATATTTTGTTATGGGCTGTGCTCATTGGAATACAAGGCACTCAAAGTAGGGCATGGATTCATGATTTACAATCACTGTATCAGTCTGTCATTCCCTAACTCTCATACAAATTAGAAGCTCCAAGGATGATTTTTATCTGTCCTAAATGGAAATGATTTGAATGCTCTAGATTATCCAAATTATCTATTGACTTAAAAAAGCATACGATATTTACAAGATTTTGATTTCAGTGATATGACAAAGATTTCAGTGATTGACATATGATAAAGAATTCAATTTAATAATTACTAAAATAACAGAGACAAAAGATGGTCTTCAATCCTAATGCCAATTCAGTATTTATTTACTTTATTCTTCAAAGTCTACTTTTCATAGAGATTAGTAGTAATTCATATCTCTTTCTGTTTTCTTCTTATTTTTTTTTCCTTTTTAATCTTTGGAATTGCTTGTTTATTTGCTTGCCTTCACAATGGCCTTATACTTTTAGCCTAAGAATGCATACAAAAAGTGTAAGTGTTTTAATCAATTTCTGTAGAATTTTAATCAAATTCTTCCTTTTTATGTTAATTATAATTGATTGAATACCAATGATGTTTGTTTTGCTAGTTAGAGACTCTCATTCAGATTAGTTTGAGGGTTAAGCAGGTTTTCTGAGAACACTCTCTTTCTTTTTTTTCCCTCAAGCTTTTTTTCCCATTAACTAGTCAAAAATTTTAATAGTGTTTCTGTATTCCGTTTTGGTCGTTTATTGTGTTAAATGTAATGTTTTTCCGAAAAAAACACCCTCTGGTGGGCATTTTGGAACTAATTTTTTTTTCAAAATTCCGTTAGTGCATCTCATGAATAGTCTACATACCAAATTTCGCTGCAATCCGTTCATCCGTTTGCATTGTAGAATGCTGTTTGTAGGGGAAGTTTAATTATAACCACCCTGCATTTCTTCAAAATCTATCAGCAGATCTTTTCTAAATATTAACCTCTTAAGAGCCTCTTATTATAATTGTTGTTTTTAAGTGATGTGAAACATTTTATCTTATGTTTGAAAGAGAAAGTTAGATGTTCTGGTATTCTGAGATGTTCTGATCTTTGGCATGAGAGGATTAAGAATGGAACACTCTCTTTGATTGGTTTATTTTTCCTTTCAAGATTGAAATCTTTTATAAAATATTTTAAAGATGAAAAAAAATTTCAAATGAATATTTTTTTTTAAAAAAAATAGTGTTGAATAATTATTGAGCTATTTAATAATTTTGATTAAAGAATATAAAGAAGTATTTTAATATAATATTTATTAAAAATGTATTTTGCAATAAGTCAATGTTGTATAATCTTATGTAACATTAATTCATGATACATGAGAATATATCATACATTCTAATTGCTCGTTGCAAACAATAAATTAAAAATCTGTCTTTTACTTAAAAGTTAAAAAAAAATGAAATAAATAATACATTATTTATGCATTTTTGAATAGATATAGCAAACTGGATTAAATTTGAAAATGCAGTATTAGGAAAATGTAATAATTTCATGTCTTTTGAAGTTAAGTATTTTCTACTTGATTTAAAATGACAATTTGATGCTTGTTTATCAAGTGATCGAGTTCCAGTAAATCATTTTACATATGAACAATATTAAAATTGATTAATAATACTATCTACTTGGATGTCAAGTAACTAAATAATTTTAGTTGCAAATTATTTCGATAGATATAATTGTGACTTTTTGGATTTCTTCCGAATTCCAGTGAATTTATTTTTGCGGATTTTTGTTTTATTAATTTCCAAATACTTAATTTTGTAGTTCCAGTGCTGTCAGTTATATTTAATTTCTCAGAAATAAACAAATCTCAAATGAGACTATATAACTAACAAAACACTAACAAAAATATGTTGATATCATTTTAGAGATCTTTTATGTTTAAATATATAAAATTCTTTAAATATTAATTAGATTTTATTAAATAAAAGTACTGATTAATAATTAAACTAATTTTTTTTCATAAAGTGTTTGACAATATTGTATCGCTAATCTTTCTGTATATATTAATATGTACTATAATGCAGATGATATCTTTAAACTTATGAGAAAGAATATTTCCATTTTATTGGTTTTTTTTTTTTTTGAAAAATTCTAATTATGAATGTTCCTTAAATAGGAAGAATTGTATAGTTGTATAAATCAGTTCCATGATTTCTTCGTTCCACAAAAAGTAATTAACCGAAAATATGACCAAGAAATTTATAGTAAAATTTATATCTTACAGGGTTTGTAGCGGTACTACAAAGTGAAACTAAAACTGACATTTGCCACGAGGTTCAAATTGACAACGCTGTAGCGGTACAACAAAGTGAAAATAAAACTGACATTTGCCACGAGGTTCAAATTGACAATGCTGTAGCGGTACAACAAAGTGAAACTAAAACTGACATTTGCCACGAGGTTCAAATTGACAATGCTGTAGCGGTACTACAAAGTGAAACTAAAACTGACATTTGCCACGAGGTACAAATTGACAATGCTGTAGCGGTACAACAAAGTGTAACTAAAACTGACATTTGCCACGAGGTTCAAATTGACAATGTTGTAGCGGTACTACAAAGTGTAACTAAAACTGACATTTGCCACGAGGTTCAAATTGACAATGCTGTAGCGGTACTACAAAGTGAAACTAAAACTGACATTTGCCACGAGGTTCAAATGGACGATGCTGTAGCGGTACTACAAAGTGAAACTAAAACTGACATTTGCCACGAGGTACAAATGGACGATGCTGTAGCGGTACTACAAAGTGAAACTAAAACTGACATTTGCCACGAGGTTCAAATGGACAATGCTGTAGCGGTACTACAAAGTGAAACTAAAACTGACATTTGCCACGAGGTTCAAATGGACAATGCTGTAGCGGTACTACAAAGTGAAACTAAAACTGACATTTGCCACGAGGTTCAAATTGACAATGCTGTAGCGGTACTACAAAGTGAAAATAAAACTGAGATTTGCCGCGAATTTCAAATAGACAATGCTGTAGCGGTACTACAAAGTGCAACTAAAAACTGACATTTGCCACGAGGTTCAAATCAAATTGACAGTGCCGCTTTGTGGTTATTTTTGATCTCGGCAAGTATGCAAATCGACTCCTTCAGTCTATTTTTAAACCAGCTAAGCAAGAATAAAAAAAAAACACTGCCGCGAGCGGAACGATTCTGACTTAATCTTTAAGCGTGTTTCACTAATCTTGCAATTGTACAAAGTCTTGTAAATATGTTGTAATTAAATTTTCTTTAACTTAAACCTTGTTTTCTTAGCTCTAGCATATTTTAAATTAGGCAGGCAAATTTGTAGGTTAGGTAATTGAAACCAGCACCAACCCACATATATTTTATATAATATTCTCCATTTAAAACTTTCTTACTATATTTTTGGTCCTATGTGGTTTGCGCGCTAAAGACATTCAAACTACTTAAAAAATATATTCATTAAATTTTGCTGGTAAATTCTAAGAAGTATATGGAAGACTTGGATGAAGGCTAAGTGAAACTTCATGACTTTTTAATAAAAAAGGTTTTTAACATTTTCATATCAACAATTAGAAATATCAGCTAATTAATAATAACTTTTAGAGTTGCAATGCATTGTTTATTTAATTGTATATTTGGTTTCAATGCGGTGGTATTTAATTCAATCTATCAAAATTTCATTTTCTAATTCTCTCCTGATAATTATGTGCGATCATTGGATAAAAAAAATAATGTGATTTGGTAAAATGCACATAACATATTACATTATATGTATGTCGAATTTCAAATATCCCAAATATGCACCAGAAAAGATATAAAATATTCAGACAAAAATCTTATATCTGATGGGAAGTAACGACTGATTTAGAATACCGCTTTAAAGTGTGGAATAGACGTCCTTCTTCCATTGATATCTTTATTCAAATGATTGGAGAAGAAAAGTGCAGAAAATAAATAACGTGGAAATAAAATTTCGCTTACTGTAAGTTTGAACTAATAAATAGGGTTGTAAATCATAGCTTTGAAATCGAGCGTCGTTTTGGTTTCAGCAGGAAAAAAAAGTCCACATTCTGATATTTGGCGCTTCGACTCTAGTCATTTGCATAAAATCGAGAGAGCCTAATAATCAGATCGGGATACCATTTTTCTTATTAAGTTTATGCGATTACATTTGGGAAGAATTTTTTAAAAATGTTATGAAACTTATTGTACTTTATATATATATATATATAATTTTTACAGAAAAGGAATTCAAAAAATATCTCTGAAATAAAAATAAAAACCTATAAAGCAAAAATAAAAAGTCAGAAATATTTTGAAAATTTGAAAAAATATTCCTTTCGGGTCTAAAAAGAGGTATAAAGTAATCAATTCCTAGGTTGAAAGTTTATCAAATGATTTGTTTAGAGATCAGTGATATATTACCGAGAAATAAACATTATTTCTTCTTAATTTTAAATACTGGGATGAGACTTGTGAATAACGATAAACTTCCTATATTTGTCCCATTAGGAAGCATTAAAACAATTATAAAATCTTTTAGAATGAACAAATTATTATTATGCTGTTTAAGAACTTCAGAACATACTGAAAAATTATTAAATAAAAAAAAAATATGCATTAGATTTTAATTTATGAGGTTTTCCTTAAGAAGATTTTGCATAAGAAAAATAACATTATAAAGTGTATTATAAAAAATGAGAGCGGCATTTCTAAAAAATTTCAACGTTTTTAACCTTTAATTGTTCAACAAAGTCGTATCAAATCTTTCTGCAATCCATCTGAATTAACAACCAAACATCATTGCAGTACTGTTACAAATTCTACGATATCATCAGTGAGAACTGTCGGCGCTGCCGAGGTTTTTTAATTTTTATTTCTCATCAGAAAAATTAAGAAGGCAAAGACTGCCCGTTTTGTAAGTAAATGTAAACGAAAACCATATGACACCATATTTATGGTATGGTATGGTATGACACCATATTTAAATTTTTTTGACACGAAACATAGCATACAAGGACACTATAACAAAATTTAGCACGAGAACATCATAGATCTCCCACATCCATCTTTTCTTTTCTCTCCGCCCCGTCTCTCCCGTGGTTCTCCTCCTCCACACTCTTCCCTTCAGTTCATTTTCTGATTCTAATCATCAGCAGCGACCTCACACGCCGCCCCTAAGAGAAAAACTGGTCTTCAAACGGCAAAAGTTTTTCTCTGATTCCTTTGGACAAAGTTCTGAACATATAAGGAAAAATAACTAAACGAAATAAGAACATCTCATCCACATATTGAAATAACAATGAAAGCTCCGAATATATATATATATATATATATATATATATATATATAATAATTAAACGAAATATGAACATAGCATACATATATTAAATAAAAATGAATAAATATATTGAAAATAATTATACACAATAAGAATATAGCGTACATACGTTGAAATAAAAACTGAACAAAACATACATTAACACAATGGATATTGATAACTAATTTTAAAAAGAAAAAGAACTAATGTTTAGTTTGTAGACGAGATAAAGCATCAGCGTCTTTGTTTCAGATTCCAGGACGATGAGTAATTTTTAACTCCATCGTTGCAAAGCCAATGCCCATCTAGTTAATTTAGGGCTTTTTGGAGTTTTTTTCAATGAAGTATTTTAATGGATTATGATCAGTTACGATTTCTACCGCAGTTCCATGCAACCATTTATCAAATTTTTTAAATCCAAACAAAATGGCATAAGCTTCCTTTTCAATGGTTGACCAATTTTTTTTGAGTTTTGTTAAATTTTTGGCTTACAAATGCGATGGGTTTATAATTTCCCTTTTCATCTTTTTGGGTTAGACAACAACCAACTGCATAGTCAGAAGCGTCTGAGTTAATTTCGAAAGGTTTACCAAAATCAGGGGCATTTAACGCTGTCGCCTCACATAAAGCTTTCTTCAATCTAAAAAACGATTCTTCTTCGCGTTTTCCCCAATTTACAACTCCTTATTTTTTCCCTTTGGTTATTTCAGTTAGAGGGGTTGCGATTTCCGCATAATTAGGAATATATGATCGATAAAATCCCATTAGCCCTAACACAGATCTTACTTCCTTTTTCGTCTTTCTAGTCGTTTTATTGCCGCAATTTTTTCCTCGTCTGGTGCATGCTTACCTCCTCCTATCTTATGGCCTAAAAATTGTAGTTCTTGGGCCGCGAAAGTGCATTTTTTAAATCTTACAGAAAACCCTGTCTTTTCTAATTCCTGCAATGCCTTTCCCAGATGAATTAAATGTTCGCTCCATGTTTTGGAGTATACTATTATATCGTCAATGTAAGCTTGAGCATAACTAGAATGGTTTTGAAGAACACTATTCATTATTTTTTGGAATGTACCCGATGCTCCCGATAGACCAAAAGGCATAATCTTCCACTGATATACTCCGTTATGAGTAGAAAAAGCTGATAAAATTTGGTTCTCATCATTCATTTTAATTTGGTAATATCCCTTTAGCAAATCTAGACAAGATAACCATTGAGCCATCCCCGCAGTAAAAACGAATTCTTGTGTATCTTTCATGGGGTAATTAGGAACTTTTGTTACAGCATTAAGGGCTCGATAGTCAATACACATTCGAATGGATGCGTCCTTCTTTGCCACACATACTATAGGATATGTAATGTCTGCATTCGAAGGTTCAATCAAGTGTAAGTCCAACAGTTCTTTCACTTGTCTGTCCACCTCTGCTCTATAAGACATTGGAACACTGTAGGAATGCGGTTTCCGTCTAGTAATATTGGGCAAAAGTTCAATCACGTGCTCCCCGATTGCAACTGGTTGCACTGGTCTTTTGAATAAGGGTTCAAATTCTTTTAATAATGTCTCCAATTCTGCTTGCTTACAGTTTTAAAAGGACGATGGACACTGTTATGTATTTTTGAGTATTATTAATTTAGCGTAATGAACGTTTTTAGGAACATGTATTAAAATATAAACATGTCAAATATCTTTAAATACTATTTAAAGCAAAATATATTAAGAAATTAGAAAATATATAATGTTCAAAAATTTTAAAATATTCCAGGCAACTTGATTTTTAATCATCCTTTATATATTTATTTGAATCAAAACTTGGTATGTTTTTGTAATTCAAATTCAAATTAAATTTTTTGCGCAAATGCTGACAAATCATAATAAGACCATCATAAGAATGTCCTGTTTCGTTGAACTAAAATTGTCGTAACTTTCGAAAATATTTCTAAATATAAAAAGCATACACCGTTCTCTTTTAAAGTTTAAAAGATACCTCCAGTATCCATTTTATGTAATATTTTCAAAAATTTAGTCACCTGGAACATTTGAAATGTATTTAAATCTGATTAAAACATCCATTTGAGAAAAAAGCAATTAAAAATATATTTATTCCTCAAAGCCCTTCAAACAATCCTTTTACTGAACAATTACTTTTGCAGTTAATCATATAATGCTGTTTTGTCGAATATAAACGTTATTTTGGTAACAAAATAATAAAAGAAATATTTCATATTCTTGTTATATTTTACTTATTTCAAAATCATATGTCTCCTTAATACCACCATCAAGGGTAGAATTTAATTTCTGTGAATTATCGAATTAGCCTCTGAACGGAACGCAAGCATACAAATCTGTCGATTTTTTAATAGATTTAACCGAAAATTAGATAAAGATGCCACGTCGCCTATAAAAGGATGGAATAAGCAATTTAGGCGTAAGAGGCGAATGACAGATTTCATTGATCTAGATTGCTTCTCTTTTAATTTTAGAACTCACAGAACGGCAAACAGACTGAATACCAAAAAGTATTTCTTTTGTGTCTAAATGGTGTAAAAGATGCTCAAATATTTGGACAATTGCAACAACTTTTTTTTGTTTATTGTTTGTGTAACGAAATATGAAAACTTATAAAAAATAAAACGCAATTATAATAATTATAAAAGTTTCATTTCTGCATTATCAACTTATTATATAGATTAAAGCATGGAACATAAAGTTACATTTCTTTAATTGATAAGAAATTGCACCCACAGAGCCCGGTGAAACCCTCAAAATGATAGATGTGTAATATTCTGCTCACCGTGAAATGATCTTCAATAACTTTGAATGTTATTGAGAATGATGCTTAGCAATTATAATTTATATCTTTGTACTAAAAACCAAATCAGTAAAAGTGCCAAGTCCATACAAGCAGAAAGAATAAAAATATTCTTTGTACTAAAAACGGTATTTAACAATTTCTGTTAAACATCTCCGGAATTTTTGTGCCGTCTGAATCTTTCAAATAGTTGAATAGAAACCAAGAAAGAAAAGTCCCCTACGTTCATGACTTTCGCATGTGCTGTCGAATAATTAAGAATTTGCCAAGTAAGAAAACTTTAAACTTCTGTCACAAATTTAAAGAAATTTAGCAATTTAACAGAAATGTGCCGAGTAACAAAAAGTGCTCAGCAGTTTGTATTTTAAAATAATTTAGTTTTTATAAAAAATATATATATATATAGATTATTCCTCGTTATCACAAGTGAAAGACGAGAGCGAAATGTTCAATATTTCAGGGTCACCGAAGGAAAACTCGTGACGTCGTGGATGACGAAGATTGTTTAAGTGTGACCATAGGACGACAGCTTGCAGGTAATTTTTGGAGCCATTTGGCGATTAATTAATCCGCCAGATTTGTGATGAACCGAATTTCAGTGAAACATTGCAATGCATCTTTTTAAGTATTTCAGAGTCAAGAATGCTTGGAAATTAGATGTATATATAAAAGGTAGCTCGTTTTATTTCTTTTACCTAGTTATAATTTTTTTTATCGTATGAGTCGAAGTCAATCATAAACTACTGATTCCGTTCTTTGTTTAAAATGTTTAGTGATACCATGAAGGTAAATGCCAAATATTTGAATATTTATTTACGGCTAATTTGAATCTATAACTCCAACCTGACTCATTTTCGAAAATTCTATTTAAAAACACATATTAATTATAATATAACTCAACTCATATATTATTTTGTTGATAACTTGATTGTAAAACCTTCTAATAGGGTTGTCTTTGAAAATGATGGGAATCACGCTTTTTGTAGCCAAATGTGCTTGCTGTCAATGAATCTTCAGAATTATTCAACTACAACGGAGCATTTATAATAAGTTGAAACATTGCCTCTTTCCTTATTCGCTGCACTTTTGAAGCAACAAGTGACATCGTTGCTTCCCACACGCTATCTTAAATTTCTGCAATGGATACCAACAGAAGCGATATTATGTTTGAGCAAAGCAAGCATCCGATTTCTGAACCGCATCAAAATGGCTTTGAACGTAATCAAAAACTAAATAATGGTACCGATTTTTCGACTTCCTTAAAAAGACAACAATTCATAAATGGGAACTTTGTCAACGGACTGGAATCTGACGTCACCAATGGAGATTTCTCAAGTAACCATTTCGGGAAAGATGAACCACTGTTAAAAAAAGATCAAAGGCAACTTTCTTACGATCCGAAATTGGTAATCGAAACAACCGAGCTAACTGCCGATGTACTCAGAGATCTTTTCGAAGACAAGATTTGCGTCTTATGTATCAGAAATTACGTTCCTAAAGTTGTGTGCGAGAAACTGGATGCTTTTTTACAAGAAACGGGATCGGAACCTTACACTCACGAAATAAGAAAAGATGGCAAAGTGGACTTGCAGTATTTTGGGGTGAACAGATATGGCTTTCCTCTAAACAGCATCTACACAGATGACACTGGGAAAAATCTTGAAAAGTATCTGTCACTGGCTCTACCTACCATACGTTCCATTCGAAAGGCTGCAGCACCTTACCTTACCCCCATCGACAAATTCCGAGTGGAATTAGATGACGCATGGCCGAAAAAAACCAATGTAGCGATACTGGACGGCCAGAAAACATTTTGTGGAATTGGCCGCATAATGCCCACCAGCTTGTCAGAATTGTCCGAGGTCCATCCCCATTTTGATGCTGTGCCCACGTCCTGCTTTCCAAATATTTACAAGCAGTTCTCGGCTAATTTTTACCTAAACGTTCCGGATCAAGGAGGTGAACTGGAAATATGGAATGTCCCACCACTCGATATTAGTGAAATCGAATCTTTCAAGATACCGGAAAACTGGCGATCTACTTTGCCAGCATCGATGAAGGTGAAACCGGAGCAAGGAGATCTTGTGCTTTTCAACACTCGACGCCCGCATGCAATTACGAAATTCCATGGACAAAACCCTCGAGTTAGTATCCAGACTTTCATTGGATTTACAAAGGAAGAAGAAATATTCTTATGGGTTTGAATCAACTTCTTCATATTTTGTTTTTTAAATTGTTGGGAGAAGGACCTTTTCTTGGTGATAGAAATTCAGCTTGCCAAATAGATGCACAAAGCTTGGTGCTTTTCGAGGCTGGAGTGCACTCAATGACAAAACAAACTGTTTGCCTGAATTAATTTGCATTTTCTTTTAATTATAACCATCTATTGAAATGAGTGACCATCTTTAAAAATTTTACTTTATTAAATTTGTTTGCAAATAAGTTTCTGAAATGCTATGGATATCTTATTTTGGATGATAGAATTGCTCTTAAAAGCTAAGGTTATCAACTTTGTCATACTACAAATCAAATTTTCAGGAGCTATTGCATATTCCAACGATTTTTCTCTAATTTTATCTCCTTTTCCGGTAAATTCTGGAAGTAAAAAATCTTAAAATTCCTTTTGTGTTATTTATGTAAACAGTTATTTGAGACTGTGATGGGTTTATTTTGTTGGTGTTAACTTGATATAGTTTTCCTTATTCTGTTTTAAAATGTCAATATTTTCGTATTTTGTGTGCAGCCCCACTTCTTGCTATTTCGCATCCCCCACTTCACAGAGAAACTTCTTGCAGTTTGAAAATTAGCGCTTTTAATTTCTGAATAGATATTTTTCAATGAAATACGTAACTATAGCTTTAATTTAACAAAAAATCCTCTTGGCATCTTTTAATGTGCAAAAAGCAAGTTACTTGATATTTAGAAATCTTTTATTTCTTACGACCTATAATACTTACGATACAATACTTTGTGCATTTTCTTCGTATACAGAAAACTTGGTTAATTTGAAAGATTTTAATTCGAGTTCATAAGTTATTTAATTGTTTTCATCTTCAAATTCTATAATCAACATAAGATTAAAACATAGTTTATAATTTGAATTTACTTTGGTAATTTCAAGGATAGAGTGGAAATCTTTTTTCAAAGTAAATATGTTAAGTAAATAATCTTAAGTTACTAATCCATTCAATGATTTCACTAAAGCACATCGCGTTGAAGCAAAATGCCATGCAAATTTTTCACCTTTTAAAGAATTTTGAATTTTTTTTAGAGTGTGAAATGTGCTGCTCTTTCTTAAGGATTTTACCATTATACTTGTACTTGTACCATTACAGTGTTAATTTCAATGTAATTTAGTTTCAATACTGTAACAAATTTTATTATTATTCCTTATTTATTATAGTTATTTTAATAACTGTTAGCTTATTAAAATAAATTTTATTTACTATTACTGTTACTATTTACTGTTATACTGTTATTCCTAGGTTACTTTATACTTTAAAGTAACCTAGGTTTTATTAATTGTTCATTTCTTTAAATAATTGTTAAAAATAAAAGTTTATTCCATTTTCAGCTTAAAAATTGTAGTCTCCTTTTATTCGTTATACGGCATTTCATCTATTTTTCCTTACTTTTATATTTTTTGACGAAACGAAATTTTTATTGAAAAATCTATTAATTTAGATAAATTTACTATTCTTAATATAACTTTAACAGTTTCAGTAATCTTAGTACTAAAAATGTTAACTTTATTATTGAAGTTTTTCAAACTGCTTGCTATTGAAATCATATTATATCAATTTAAATACTATATTTTTGAATCTATAAAGTGTTATTAAATATAAATTAAAAATGCTTGCTTAGTTACTAATTGAAAGTGCATATTTTCTTTTTATTTATTTATTTAATTGAGAAGTAAAATAATGAATTGATTTCATCATTTAACAAAAGAAATTTTTTAAAAGATGTAAAATTTTGTAACTGAGATTTTTTTTAAAAAACAAGTAGTAAGAAAATAAATCGCAAGATGTAAAAAAAATTATTAAAAAAGTAATTGAAAATCTTCTTTCCTTCTGTTATTGAATTTTTACAAAGCTTGTTTAGTATTTTTATATGTCCATTTAAAATTCATCATGTAAAAATTACGAATATTAGCTTATTATGTTTCTTATATAGATGGCAGAGAAAATTCTTTTAACAGTTCTTTTTCTTTTTTTTAATATTTCACGAATTTTAAAAGCCAAAATAGAGATTAAAATTAAGAAAATATTTTATTTGGTAAAATGTGAAAATATTACAAATTAGGTTACTTATACTTTTATGTATTGATGCATATATCTATCCAATAAAATAATTTACTTCAAAATTATCTTCTTTCCTCATTTTAATTTAAAACTGCTTTTTATTTTCTTCATTTTAATTGCTGTATTTTTTTAAACACTTTTACTTTAAATGCTTGTCCTTGCTATTTTCAATTTTTCGTTTTTTTTAAACTTTAAATTTACTTTTTTCTTGTCATTTCCATTTTATTTTACTTAATGTATCACTTTCTTACTTTATTATAAAAAAATTGTCACTTACTATCAGTTATATTTGCAGTCTTAAAAATATACAATTGATATAATAATTCTGTAGATTCTGTAACTTTTCCGTTGTGTTTTACCAGACATCTGCAATGATAAAAAAATTTTCAGTGGCCTTGATAGGAAAACAGCTCGAGGACCATCAATGCAAATAAAACTGATTACTTCCTACTCTTATCGTCATATTTTCTAAAATGATTGTATCGCTAAATGTCAGGAGGCTATCAGATTTGAAAGCGAAGAATTTATTTTGCATTGTATCAAAGATCGAACTGAAAGCTAGGGTTATTTACAGAAAGATAATCTATTTTTAAACGAATGAATCTGTTTTTGATTTTTTAAATTTAGCTACATCCTTTCAAAAGTATGTATAGATTTTTTTTTTTAATTTTTGCACATGAAATAGTGATATTATCAATTACAGCTGACGTTATACATAATATAATTTAAAATATAAAGTAATTCCATTTGAAAGATTATCCGGATTTATGTAAGCTTTTTGAGAATGTATTCATTTACTGATAGCCAACTTTTAAGAGAATCGACATCGACGATGTCTTATTGATATGAAGAACATTATAAGAAATCAAATGATTGTTTCGATTTGTCATTTTTTTAATTTATAATACACATTTTTTTTCATCAAAATTAACAACTTTGTCAAGTTTTATAACACTTGCAAAGAAAAAAAAATCTTTCATTCAAATTATTGAGTCTGATCCATATATTTATTTAATAAAATATTATTTAATGGTTGCTGCCAAACACAAACGAATTTATATACTTTTTATATATGTAGCGGTACTACAAAGTGAAACTAAAACTGACATTTGCCACGAGGTTCAAATGGACAATGCTGTAGCGGTACTACAAAGTGCAACTACAAACTGACATTTGCCACGAGGTTCAAATTGACAATGCTGCAGCGGTACTACAAAGTGCAACTACAAACTGACATTTGCCACGAGGTTCAAATGGACAATGCTGTAGCGGTACTACAAAGTGCAACTACAAACTGACATTTGCCACGAGGTTCAAATGGACAATGCTGTAGCGGTACTACAAAGTGCAACTACAAACTGACATTTGCCACGAGGTTCAAATTGACAATGCCGTAGCGGTACTACAAAGTGCAACTACAAACTGAGATTTGCCACGAGGTTCAAATTGACAATGCTGTAGCGGTACTACAACGTGCAACTACAAACTGACATTTGCCACGAGGTTCAAATCAAATTGACAGTGCCGCTTGGTGGTTATTTTTGATCTCCGCAAGTATGCAAATGAACGACTCCTTCAGTCTATTTTTAAACCAGCGAAGCAAGAATAAAAAAAACACTGCCGCGACCGGAACGATTCTGACTTAACTTTAAGCGTGTTTCACCAATCTTGCAATTGTACAAAGTCTTGTAAATATGTTGTAATTAAATTTCCTCTAACTTAAACTTTGTTTTCTTAGCTCTAGCATATTTTAAATTAGGCAGGCAAATTTGTAGGTTAGGTAATTGAAACCAGCACTAACCCACAGGTTCAATAACCAACTGTAACAAATGTGATATATTTCCATAAAGGAAGGTAATGATTCACACTGGGAAGTATTGAATTTTATTTATTTCCCAATCAATATTTCAGTGATATGCAAAATTTTGAAAACGAAAGCATTTTAAAAGATCTAAGAATTGTTTCTTAATCAATAGAAAAATAGTTCTGCTCTGAATTCTGGATGATATAATTTCAAAAATATAACAGGTGTTTATTTATTTAAATAATTGCCACTAGATAGATATTTTCGATTGCAATGCCTTATTAGATAAGGTAGGCAATTGTAAAAACACTCTTGTTTCTTTGGAGAGTGATAATAAAATGTTACAAAATTAAAATTGCCTTTGTCACCCCAGAGTAAAAATGTGACCCTCAGTAAAATGTTTTTCTCTTTCATTCTTCCATAGGAATACAATTTTCTGCGAATCTGAGAAATATCGTGAGACATGAAGAGAGAAATTTATTTTCCTAGACCACTTTTTATATCACAGACTAAAAATGTTATTGCATATTTCAAAGGGAATATATATATATTACTAAAGGTTATTAAAAGGACGAAATTAAAAAAAAATGAAAATCTAATGATTAACTCACAGTATAGTTTGAAAGATATTGATATAATTCATTAAATGAAATGCTTACGAAATATGTTTACAATAAACATCTTCGACATATAAAAATGGTCCATTTTTTTATACTTCAGTAATTCCGATCCTGTTCTTCACTTGTAAAATTAAGGCAAGGAACAGATGCGCCTATTGGAGGTTTGTTATATATATATATATATATATATATATATATATATATATATATATATATATATATATATAACATTAAATAAGAAGTAAAATTCTAGAGGCGCAAAGTCCGTTGATATAAGAAGAAGTTCAGCAGAATTGAATCATCGTTTCATAGATGGCGTATGAGAATGATCCTCATCTCATTATAACTACAAGTTTGAAGGTGCTTCCAAAAATCATTTATCGTTTAGTTGAAACTCCTTGCCAGATAAAAATAACTGAATATATTGGTTACCATTCTGTACTGTCGCTCAAAATGGGACCGACCTACGAGGATCTGAAAATACCATATCACGTATTTATGGAAAATTGCCACAGTTGATGAAAAATGGAGTTTCATCTATTCCAGGGTGATAATTTTAATAATTCATGCTTCCATCTCCATTGCAGCGTCATTCGTCTGCTAGTATCTTATTTCTTCGGAAAAAAGAATCTGACACTGTCTGAAATAGATCTCATTTGCAAAATTCTAAACGTTTGTCTAGATCTCATTGTAATTGACCATGAATTCTAATAAATACTGTGTCTATCTCCAGGTATTATTTGAAGCCCTCTCAGAAGAGTCATGTTTGAAATATTGAGCTCAGAAACTGATTGTTTGTTTTCTAGCATCTGAATAACTTGAAAAATAAATTGAAATATCAGTTTCTATATTATATTACATTGAATCATTTTCCCCCGTTGTTTACGGTCTTCTTTTACAACGACGGCAACATTGTGGTGAAATACAACACATAACATGGTATTTCAAAACATTCCTCATAATTGAAATCTATCATTACTCAAAGAACGATGAAATACTTCTATTTATCAGTCATTAGGAAAGATTGATAGCACGTACATAGTTGAAAGAAAATAATTATTGCAATTTCTTCTTCAATATGCATTATTTCCTTATGTTTGAAAATCAACTTAAATTTTTCTTTACTTTTTTTTTAAAGTAGAACTCATATTCCTTTGTCAATCAAAGTGCAGGATTAGATGAAATTTATTTCAAGTCATGAGAATCGAATGATGCATTATTGGGCAAACATTTGTATGAGACAAATTTTCTATATTAAATAAATTTGCATTTCAAATATAAATGCCTCAGTTTAAATATTTTATAAGTCTCTTTAAATTTATTAATACATTTTATAGACAGAAATTCCGTACAGTCTGTACGTTGAAAGTCTTTTGCGAAGTGAAAGCAATATCTCTAGCTATCTGGGGTGGACTTATTTTAGGGTTTTTCTTAACCTTGTTAAAAATGGCATGCTTTTCTCTTGTAGAAAATATTCGAGGTCGTCCACTTCTAGTCTTATTTTCCGTTGATCCTGTTTCCTTGAACCTTTGAACTTAACTGTGTCAAGATGAATATAAAAAAATATTTTACTCATTGACACTTTTTTGCTATGAAAACAATATAAATTTATTATTATTGTTATTACCTCTATATAATCCCAGAACCCATGCAATTGCTCACTTTATATGAATAAACAAATAGAACTGAAGTATGTCTAATTGCAATATTTAAATAAACGTTTCTTCCACATATATAGAATTCCTTATATAAATTAGCAAAATATTTCGTGATATCTGAGAATGAAATAGTATTTCCTATACTAAATGTGAATGACCAAAAACTTTAAACCTTCATTTCCTCTCTTTATCCAAATGAAATGAGGCATCATCGGACACTTTTTAAGCATAGAAATAGCATCAAATCCATTAAGGAATCCATATTGTTTCAGGATGTATCATATATGTAATTTATTGCCATTAGAGAGAAGATAAATCAAATTTATTCATTCTAGACATACTAAACAACGTTATTTCAAATGAAGAATTTCTTCTTTTAGAAGGCTTCAATTAGAAAAGATCACGGGGAATAATTAGATTGGAAAAGCATCCAAAAGGATATATACAGTGGGTAAAAAAAGTATTGACAATTGCCTTAATTTGGTCATATTGACAAATAAATAAAATGTTATGCAATTTTAACTGTCGTAATTGAATACAAGACATCTTAGATATATAAAAATATTAAAACTTTTATTTTAATTTGCATTTTCTACGATTTTTTCTTTCAAACTCGAAAATTTGCACGTCAAAAAATATTGGCAAAGTTTTAATTGCTATGCAAATTTTGTTACATTGAAGTCACGTGTTTCAACTGATAAAAAACTCTATCTGTAAAACTACTCCAAAAGTGTCTATGCATTATTTTGCGATTACTGCAGTAAAATGACTTCGAAATCGAAGGAGTTGGACGTTAGTGTTAAAAACATGATTATTAGGCTCAGAAATGAAGGTTTAACTTATCGTGCTATAGGAGTGCAGTTGAATATATGTTTATTTACTGTCAGAAGTGTTGTAAAAAAGTTCAAGGAAACAGGATCAACGGAAAATAAGACTAGAAGTGGACGACCTCGAATATTTTCTACAAGAGAAAAACATGCCATTTTTAACAAGGTTAAGAAAAACCCTAAAATAAGTCCACCCCAGATAGCTAGAGATATTGCTTTCACTTCGCAAAAGACTTTCAGCGTACAGACTGTACGGAACGTTTTACACGAGGGACGTTATTATTGAAGGGCAGCTAGAAAGAAACCATTCAACTTGCAAATAAATAGGAGAAAGAGGTTAGATTTCGCAAAATCCCACGTTGATTTATCCGAAGAGTTTTGGAACACAGTTATTTTTTCTGACAAATCAAAGTTTAACATTTTCGGCAGTGATGGACGATGATATGTGTGGAGGAGGCCAAATACTGAATTGGAAGAGCAACATTTAACTGCTACTGTAAAACATGGTGGAGACAGTGTCTTAGTTTGGGGCTGTATGGCAGCTAATGGAGTTGGCAACCTGTATTTTATTGATAGTATTATGACAGCACGTACATACATTGACATTTTGCGCCATAACTTAAAAATCAGTGCCCAAAATCTTGGCTTGGGAACATCATTCGTTTTTCAACAAGACAATGACCCCAAGCATACAGCGAATCTCACCCGTGAATGGCTACTCTACAATGCTCCTCGCCAGTTAAAAACCCCACCTCAATCGCCTGACATCAATCCAATTACAAATTTATGGCACCTGCTGGATCTAGAAATCAGGAAACATAAAATTTCAAGTAAAAACGACCAACGACCTCAAACGTTTACTCTTGCAAGAGTGGCACAAAATTCTCAACAGTACAACAAAGACCTTAGTTTCCTCTATGAGAAATAGATTACAAGCTGTTATAGATGCAGAAGGTATGCATACAAAGTACTAAACATATACTGATTTTGTTTTCGCTCATAATTTTGTCAATTTCATAATTTTGCCAATACTTTTTTTATCATGTAAATTTTGGATTTTCTCTTAGATTTTGACTAAAAAAATATTTAAATGGAAATTTCGTTATATTTGTTTGTCTTTTCTCCTTCTGTAATCGCTATGTTAAAATAAAATTTGTAAACATACTTTGTTAGCAAATATGATCATTTATAGGCAATTGCCAATACTTTTTTTATCCAGTGTATATATACTTAAGAATATATATACTTTCTTTCCAAAATATTCTATCCTCCAGAGATATTAAAACCATATTTATCAGTTTAATGCCTATATATAAGGTAATGATGAAATTTCCATGTAATTTTATAAATATGTTTCCAAATTCGTAGTTTTATTTGATGGACGTTATTGTATTTCCTTAGTAATCTTGCCATATCACAGAATTTCAAATCTGTTGGATTATTTTATCATATAATGCAAATCCTTTTCTGATCAGCTACTTTAATGAACAAGGAATCTGCCCCAAAATGCTTATATTGTTGCATTAGAACTGTACATTTTAGAAGAGATAATATCTGATGTAAATTGAAGAAATCTTTTATCTAGAAAAATGTGTTTTGAATCATTTACGCAAATATATAAGTTGGGTCTCATCCCCATATTATAAAATTAAAATATTTGAGAGTTTTGTCCAACTGTAATAAATTAAGAAATCCCTTTGATTTTTTATGAAGACACATTATTATTTTTCTACTTAATTTGAAAAGATTAATCTCTTGCATATTTGCACCAGTAGCAAACAATTGAATATAATTAGTTTTCATTCAAATGACCTACTATGATGGCATGACAAGTTTTGGGATACTGGTTCAAAGTTTAATTTTCCAAATGTTTGCTGTTTGTGTGTTAGGAAACTTTAAGTCAAATATATATAACTTTAACTTAATGAAACTTTAACTTATATATATATATATATAATATAACATTATTTGCTGTGAAGCATGATGCAGTTTGAAAACAGTGAAGATACTTTTAATTTTTGTAACGTCGTTTTATTTCATTTTGAAGAAGCAAGCATATGTACAAGCGATGCGCACACAGAGCGACACAGAAAAGGAATGAGGAAAAAGATCTTGGACATTTTATCCCTGGTCTTATATAACCAGAGAAATTGATAGGAAAAATATTTCTTCATAGTTCTACTATATTACGTGATTTCGATAGGGATTTTCGTTACACGAGTGGACAAGGTAGGGGAAACATAGGGAGATTTTAAAAAAGAATTTGCCTGATCAGCGGTATTTTATCTCTTCACGCGTAGCTTGGGAAAGTTAGTTTTAGCTGATTCAGCAGTTTAACAAAGCTTCTCTAGAATTAATTAAGTAGAGGCAGTGGAATTGGATCACGAAATAAGAGAATATTTTAGAATGAAGTTACTATGGGCTAAATTAAGATAAAATCTTGAAAATTAATTAAATTGAAAGTAGAGTTAAAATATCTTTACATATATATATATATATATATATATATATATATATATATATATATATATATATATATAGTTATGCACCTTAAATTCAAAACAATCTCTTGTACAGCTAGAAAAGTAATGTGCACCTGTAAGAAAATGATTATGCCTCATTGATTGAGACAGACTACTACACCCTTAATTGCAGAATAAAGATAAATCTCATAAAATAAAGAATGTCTCTCAAAATGTCCAATTAGGTAAAGGAAAGATATACCATATTAAAAACACAAGAAAAAATTCTCTGGAATTAACTGTGAAACTAGTATGAGTTATCCTTTATTATTCCTTGTGAGAAACATTCAGTTGCATATTACAATTACTGAATTAAATCACGCTGGTAACAATAATGAAACATAAGTAACCTAATCTTTCAGTTTTCTGGAAATACATTCTGATATGCATTCAAACTTGAAGGGGTTTATTTAGATAGTTCACAAAGAATTTAAGGGGGGAAAAAAGTAAATCCATTAAGATAGTTTGAATTTCATTGTTGGAATGAGCAGTGAAAACAACAAGGTATGAAAGTGTTTTAAAAAAATTACTAAAATTAGGAAATAATTGACATTTAAATGCTTTTTAATTTTTTGGTTTATAAATTATTGTGTTGTAAGACATATAAATCGCCATGCAATTAGAGGTCAGAGTATATGGATAGTTAATTTACTCCCTTCGTGATATACAGGCAGACAATGAACAAACCAAGGGTAAAGCACCAATTAAAGCTGATATTTAAAATTAAGATATGTATTTAGAGAATGAATATCAAATTGTGCGTAAGAAATCCTTTCAAAACTCGACAATGTCTGTTTCTTTGTGAATAAATTGGTTTGAAGTACAGAAGATTTTCCAATTTTCAAATTCAACAATGCAAATGAAATACAAACGAACACGAATTAGATTCATGGCTCAATTTAACTTTTGTTCGGTCTCATTATCGTTACCCCTTTCCTTGACTTTTAATTAATATATCGCATCTTCATCTGCTGTGGCACAATAATTGCTTTTCCCAATCCTCCGGAAAGAGAGATACCCGGAATTCTCATCAGGCCTTTCCAGTCAAGTAACTCCGAGTGATCTTTCCTAATTGAGGTCCATCGTCTTCAAAGCAGCCCGCCGCTCATTAGAAAGAATGCGTTTTGGTCTTTCTTCTCATTAACGGCACTGAGAGAGGTGTCACAGGTGTGTAGCCTTCTGTTCTTTCCATCCGCGAGAATTATTCCTTTATACCTTATTAAGCAAGGAATAAATAATATACCATATTGGATGGGAATTATTATTAAAAATCAAACAAGAGGGTGTGGTCTTTTCAGAGCTTTCTCGCATAATCTGTAATAAATTTGTCATGCCAGAGACCGTCTTACAGTATTTACGAAATTTCAATTTCTAGTTTGAATTTCACATTTTTACAGAATCTGTCTGGCCATCTTTAGCGAGTTATTTGGCGATTAATCCATGGTATGCTCCAACGGTATCCTAAAATCGAATGTGAGTTTTAGATTCGTTTTTCTCAACCGATTGAACCTCAAATTTGAAACAAAATTACAGTCACAAAATATCATAATAAATTCGATACATTTCAGTCGCAGCATTTTTGAGCTATCGCACTCATATATTTTTCTGAAAGTACAGACCGGTAGAGAGTAAACACTTTGTCGGATTTGATTCAAAATTTAACTGGTGTCTACAATACAGATGCTAAATCTGCATACTGAATTTTATCTGTCTAACTATTTTCGTTTTGTAATTATAGTGTTAAATTATATTTGAGCAGACAAACAGACGGACTTTTTCTGACTATATATTACTCAAAATTTTATAGAAATCTACAAATTTGGAGTAAAAATCATGTACCAAATTTCAACTGTCAAGCTGAAAGCCTTTTTTAAGTTATCTTTGTTACAGACAGACAGATGGGCATTTTGGCATCATTTTGAAAATTAACAGATTGTTTGATTTCAATTGAATCTTCGACTATGGAGTTTTTCGTCGATCTAAAGCTAGTGATCCAATGATTTGGTCATAATTATTTATTAGTTGTTTGATATCTGCAAGAAATTACCGAATTATATAGGAAGTGTTATTAGAAAACCTAATAACATCCATTTAAAATTGAAAACGTTGTTTTTTAATTATTGAGTCTTCGAGTGGGAAACACGTTGCTTAAGTGTAAAGTCAGTGATGCAATGATTTGGTGATTTCTTTTTGTTACTTGATAGCTGTAAGAATATATTGAGCGTTATTGTGCTGCTGATAGTTAATAAAGATATGCTGTTTAGATCTGTGATTTTAATTTTTGCAAATGTTATCCTTGTATCCATTTCAGAATAAAGTGTCGTTTCCGTTATCGAAATTTTTAACTTTTTTTCATTTAACTCCAAATGTACAAGAACAGAAACAATCCTTTACCTGTTGCCATATTCATATTAAAAACCTAAAAATGGATTTTATGATTCTAAAGCAATGATATAAATTTTTTCAAATAAAATGATAAATCATATTTTGTGATTTTTAAAGAACCTTTCCTGTATAGTGCTTTGAACAATTTTAAGCAGATGCATTTTGTCAAAAAACTACATTTCTAGAGTTTAAAAGTTATGACTAAATTAACATATTTAGATACGCTGTAAATGTTCAAAATTTTAGTGGAAGTATCAGGGTTCTATTCAAATTTTATTTCATGCTAAAGTTTTAAATCAGATAAACCTTTCAAAATGTTATTTGCTTAAATAAAGAGAAATATAATTATTAAGTAGTATAAAATGTGTTCTTATATTTTATTTATAATTTTCCACTGAAGTGTATATTTCTCTTTTTGTCAAGAAGTTTTTTAAAAGCTGACAGAAATTTTAAACAATGTTTTATTTAAAAATATTTTTTAAATATAACTTCATCATTTTTTATCAATGTTGAAGTAAGCAATAGCCTATTTTTTGTCTTGTATTGTATATTAGTTCAGAATTTTGATTATACAGAAAATTATTTGAACTTTTTATTAACGAATAATGTGACATATCTGGCAACTTACGAGATGAAAATATTTTTGAATCTTTCCATAATAAAATAATTACTTTCATTTGAATTTCATGAATATTCCATTAAAACATACTTTCAGTTTCAATAGTTGTTAACTAAATTTAATAAACTTAAACATAACAATTATTTAATACTAGCTGCCTTTGGCAACCAGCTGGTTCGCCAATCTTAATGTTCGTTTAAATTTTAATAATTAAATATGTTGAACCAGAGTTTAACGCCCTTCTTCTCCAAGTTGCGATAACGCGACAAAGCTGGCAATCTTTATTATGCACTGTAATTGAACATCTGCTCCTTTGCTTTTGAACATTTCGCAAGGCCGTTGTTGGCAATTTTTAAAAATTGAGCCAAGCAGGGGGTTAAACTCCGGTCGTACCATTAAATATTTTACGCAATTCCAACTTTAATAGATTCTTCAGCAAAATATTTTAAAACTTCAAATTTTGATAGTCATATAATTCACTCATAATATTATAAAGGCCTTCAGCCATAACGTGATATGTATCTCTTTAATTTTCTGTTACCCCTCGTAGAATTTATGCTTTAAATTAAAGTGTAAATGATTAATCTGCAATTAATATAATAATATTTTTTACTGACACAAAGCATTCTTTTTAATAATATGATTACTGATTAAAGGTAGCAATTATAACAAACAGATTATTCTAAATACCATACGCGATTTGGCATAATTTATTTAACGATAATAATGGATAAAAATCAAAGAGCAGACAACATCCATATTGTTTAAAAGCATATATTTGCATACATATATATTTAACAATATTTTGACACTTACACCAAATATTATTAACCTAATATTTCTTATGAAGATATACTTTTGCATGAAATAATTTTTCTTTTATGATTACGATAAATATAAAATGAATCATTCAATAAGTAAGCTAAATTATACTAGATTGTTTATCGTCTGCAAATGTATTTCTTAAAATAAAAAATAAATAAAAATAAAAATATGATGATGATCATCATCATCGAATGTTCTTAGATCTTTTTTTACTTATCAAACAAATCACAGAAAGAAGGAGCAAACGATTTTTAAAAATAGATGGTAGATTATTTTCTAAAGTTATTAAAATTTTTGAAAGAATGATTCAGCATTTAATTAAACGTTGGAAGTGACAACACAGTGAAAAATAAATAAAATCAAATATAATATTCCCATACAATAAGAATCTCATGATTTAAAATATAATAATAATTTCTTTAAATGAAAAGAGCTTTTACAATATTAAATACTACAATGTTTAATTTATTGCTCAAAAACCTTTACTGAAACTTTCTTGAGTTATACTATTTGTGAGAAGAATGTGAAAAAAAAACTTATCTGGCAGTTTGAATTAGAAGTTACAAATTATTTATGAGTTAAGCTTTAATTTATATAGATTATTTTTGTAATTTATTAATTTATTTTCTTCATATCTTAATATAAAATATGTATCATAAAATATCGAATGAGTTTCATAAGTTTATTTTATATTTTGAAATCGATTCAAATGGCAAAAATACCATATATAAAAACAAAAACTAGAAAATATATAGATAAAGAATTTGTAGAAAATGTTCTTTAAGAAATAAAACAAGTAAATGCAGAGATTTCTAAGAATTTTCAAACTAAAGAAATAGAAGAGTATTTAATGCTTATCAGCATTTCAAATAAAGTGGAGATCTCTCTTTATCAATAAAATAACAAACGTTTTTTCTGCCTAAATTATTTTTTTTAATATCTTATTGCCTGAAAGACTAACAAAATTTGTTAATTTTATATGAAAATCTTATCGACAACTTCCAAAAAAACATGAATAACTAATTTGAAAGAAGAACGCTAATATGATATTTTTAAAAATAGAAATTAGCTCTATCTTTTAGTGACATAAACTAAGTTCTCTTACCATCGTTCTGTCTATAATTTATCACTTAGATTTTCGCCCCACTTTTCCACAAATTTCGTGCGTGATTTTCTCCTTTCTGCGTTAATTCCTTAAGTGCTTTCTTGTGTTGCTTGAGGTTCCTGATACTTTCTTTGAGGCTTCCCAGCTTTCATTAAAGGAGACACGAACTCGGTTCATAAAAGTGATGAAAAACACGCCGAAAGCAAACACGGCAACTTAATGCCTTTTTTTTATTTATTATTTTTTGTTTGTGTAAATTGCATTTTTTTTGTTCCCATCAAAATTATGGCATTAATGGCAAAATGCGATCCAGTGGTGAAAAAAGCTGATTAAAGATAATTGATGCATAATAAAGTTTAATGCTATTAAAATACGCTGATTAGGTTGTTTGGGGTTCTTTGATGGGAATTTGGGAGAGTAAAAAAGTTTTGTGATATGATGAATATTTTACATTCAGTTAAAGGCATGTGATAATCTTCAGGAAAATTATCGTCTCAAAATCAGAAGACATCTTATGAATTATTTTTAAAATATATATGAACACATTGCACAATGAGTCAGAAATTTTGGCAGTAAGTTGTTAAAAATAATCATAATTCCAGACTGTTTGATATAAATGTCTTTTATATAGTATAATAATTTGATATAAATGCCTTTTTATCTAACATAAATTCTAAACCAAACGATATTACAACTTTAACACAATATACATGATTATATCTGACATTTACTTCAAATATTAAGAAAGAAATCGTTCCAAATTGCTAAATATTTTTAAAACGCTATCATATGTATTGATAAGAATATTATGATTTAATTATTCGATTTGTATCAGAAATATATAATGTATTCATACTCTGAGAAAAAGTCGGATCCAGAGTTTCTTATTTAAGCATAATTTGCCTCTTTATTATCAAGATACATAACACATTTCTCTCCTACTAAAAGAACAAACTTCATAGATCATATTTCACAATAAATCGAGATCATTCAATTGAATATTGATTCTAATTTCCAGTGACTTATTCCCCACTTCTAATGCATCCTTTCGTCAAGCATAAGAGATTACAAATCATATCTGTGTCTATTAAACCGGATGTAACTTTACAGCTTGAAATTTATTACGCCATTTTACCTCTAGTCCTCTTCAGAACATATTGAGCCTTGTCTGGTCTTTAATACACACCATCAGCTCGCACGCATGCACAGTTCCAAATGCTTAATCAAACGTATTAGGTATGTCTTCTAATGATTTCAAAATGGCATTCCGGAGAGCGTTCGACGTGTACGCATTGCAATGATACATGGGAGTATCAAATCGTAAAGGTAAGCAGGCAGAGAGAGGATGCCAGGAAGCTGGCAAAGGTAGCGTTGATGAATCATGTATCAAAGCTCGGGATAGCAATCGGTAGCAAATATTAATGAATTGTCTGGATAGCTTGTAATAAATCTGTTAGACTATGCTGTAGAGAGAAAGGTATTTTAGTAAGCAGGATTGCCTGTTCTTTCTTCCTATTGTGGTTGTAATCACACGTTTCTGAGTATTGAATCTTGCTAACCATATCTTTCATATAACAGAAAAACAAAAATGTAAAGTCCCCAAATATAATCGTTGAAATGGAATAAAACATTAAAAAAATGGTATTTTTTATTGTGAAAGCAGTTAGGATTTTATTCATGTATGTCTCATTAGCTTTATAAAGGTAATTACGAAATTTATTGTTCATAATTTTGTAATATTAATATACTTAATATAATACACAAGGTATGTTATCCTATTTTTGTCAGACCATTCCCAAAGCTAAAAACAGCAAATACTTTTATAGATGTAGTATATTGTGACAACCAATATCAACAAATATTTCGTTTTAATAAAATTACTACGCTTTTATGTACAGATACGGATTTTTTTGAAATTTTTTTAGCATACCATTTTATAGGAGTTTTTTAACAGGAACTTTTTATTTATATTTTTTTGTACAATTTAAATTTTATTTCAAATGTTTAATAATTAAATAAGTTTTGTTCTATTGGGGAAGCGTTCATATTACAACCTTAATCTGGCTCTTCCGTTGCTATTCCCAACCCTATGAATAAAATGCTTGCTTGCTTGCTTTCTCGGACAAATATGATCTAAGTGCAAAAAAAAAAAAAAAAAAAAAAAAAAATCATTTGAAGATCACGTAATGCCATTAAAACACAATATTTTTTTTTTTTTTTGCAGACGATTTGATAATGTAAACTAAATAAACCGTCATAACTATTCAATAATTTTCTTAGCTAAAAATTCATCTTTATTTAAGCTACGTCACTAAATTTCTAAATCGTATGCTCTAAAAAAATATTATGTGAATAAAATGATTTTTTTTTCATTTAATCATAGTTTTTTTTATTGCCTTACAAAAATGCTTCGTTATATATATTTTCTTATCATTAAAGTTTTTCCAACGACTGCTGTGACAACATTTATATATATAAATATAAGCAGAGAGACAGGACAAAAAAAAATAAAAAATAAAAATGAGAAAAAAAAGCATTTTTTTAATAAAAAATTGTTTTGGATACAAATGCATTTTTATACAAAAATTATACAATACGTAAAAGAACATTACTTTTAAAATTTACTGTTATCATTTCCATTTAAAGCACCTTCAACAAACAGAAAATGTATTTCTTAAATAATAAATACTGTATTTCATAAGGATATTTTTTTCTTAATCATATTAGTCATTTATCTCCGTGCTTGAGAATATTCACAAAAACGTCGTCAAGTCTCAAATCTGATAAATTTATCTTTACTGATTTAATCCGCGAAACACAAATCCTTGAACTTTTAATCCTATGATATCGCTTGCTTTAAGGATAACTTATAACACACCTCCTTCTTCGAAATATGCAAGCCTGGTCATAATAATGAATTGCCAGCCAATATATGTGATGTTTATGACGTGGGAGCTATTTTTATTGTAGTAGGGCTTGTCTTTTACGTCGTTGTAGGCATACTAAATATGCGATGCTATTACAGACTTATGGACTAGATATTATGATCTTTCATGTCAGTACGGAATGTTATGGTTCATAAAGTTTTGTGTTTTCCATTATTTACTGGAATATGTGAGAAAGCTGTTCGGATGAAAGCGGTTGGATTTAGGATGTTTCATGGATGGAGTTCTGGATATTACCCAAAACAATTGTATTTTAATTAATAGCAGCAGTCGATTCTCGAATTCAGTGCAAATAAAGTTCATTGTATACAATTGTAATATCGTCGTATATGTATATAATCGTCATATACCGTCGTATGTGTATATAATCGTCATATATCGTCGTATGTGTATATAATCGTCATATATCGTCGTATGTGTATATAATCGTCATATATCGTCGTATATGTATATAATCGTCATATACCGTCGTATATGTATATAATCGTCATATACCGTCGTATATGTATATAATCGTCATATATTGTCGTATATGTATATAATCGTCATATATCGTCGTATATGTATATAATCGTCATATACCGTCGTATATGTATATAATCGTCATATATCGTCGTATATGTATATAATCGTCATATATCGTCGTATATGTATATAATCGTCATATACCGTCGTATATGTATATAATCGTCATATACCGTCGTATATGTATATAATCGTCATATATCGTCGTATATGTATATAATCGTCATATATCGTCGTATATGTATATAATCGTCATATATCGTCGTATATGTATATAATCGTCATATATCGTCGTATATGTATATAATCTTCATATATCGTCGTATATGTATATAATCGTCATATAGGTATATAATCGTCATATATCGTCGTATATGTATATAATCGTCATATATCGTCGTATATGTATATAATCGTCATATATCGCCGTATATGTATATAATCGTCATATATCGTCGTATATGTATATAATCGTCATATATCGTCGTATATGTATATAATCGTCATATATCGTCGTATATGTATATAATCGTCATATATCGTCGTAATGTGTATATAATTGATAAGTAAGTATTTTTTTCTTATTTTAGCTATTTTATCAAATGAGATTATTAAGAAAATATGATTTTATTTTGTATTTAAACATACACAGAGTTTTGGAACTCGATATTGTGTATAATAAAGGATTTAATTAATTATATATTTGTTGATCAATAATGAAGGCTAGATTTTCTTTTGAAAATGAAATATAAAAATAAACTACAAGAGCAAGTTCATGCAGAATTATTTATTATTTATTCATACGAGGATAGGAGGTTTATTTATTAACTAGTTGTTAGACATTTAAAGAAAAACCATGCGAAAGTTATTTTCGGATCTAAATTTTACGATCCTTATGTTGTTTTTCCAATCCCGTTCCATGATCTCAATGAAAATAAACAAACCGATGATTCGAACCCGACCTTTTTGCGAGTTTTGTGGTTGGCAACAATCTCAATGCAAATCGAGCGAGTATTTTAATTTCGGCTCGAGTCGTAGTTTTTAAGGAGAAAGGTGTTTTAGCTCTAAGATAGAGAGAGAGTCGATTTTTTGGCTATGCAACTGTATGTTACTTCAACGTTTTAACTACGCCGATTAGTTATTTCAGACGGTTCGAATCTGAGGTCTGGTAATGTTGATTTAAGTTTTTATTATTCAACTTATTATTTTGATTGCTCCAGTTACGAGCACATTGACTTCATTCTTGATTTTTAATAAAAGTCATTTTTTTAAGAAACTGCTTTTATCTTTATGCCTTCTTGACACAAAAATTTCACTGCTTGCTTTACTAAAGTTTGGGTTAGTTTATCCTAAAGTATAACAGAGTTGATTATGAGCCTAGAAGTTTTAACACTAGTATATAATCAGTATGCAATTGCTGTGTTATCGTAAGTAACAGGAAAATAATTAAATTTAAATTATGATGATATTTTATTTACATCTTTCTTCAGTGGTATCACTTTAACCTCTTCTTTGGTACAATAGATTGAACTCCAATAAATCATTCAACTAGCAAACCAATTAGCCTCAAAGCTCAGAAGGTAAAATATAAAAATACGATGTCGTATTTTGTACTTATATATTTGAAACCATAGAATTTTTAGATTGTTTAGAATAAAAAAATAGTTTGAGTTAAAATGTCATCTGAAACAATCAGATTTATATGAATCAGTGTAATTAGTATAAGTTTTTTTTGCGGGAATTAATATTAGAGGCGATAATGGGGTTGTACTGCCCTGCTGAGAGCATCGTCCACAGCTATTTTCGTTAAAAAAATTGCAGGAAGTGAATTATAATCACTTCCCTATATCGTAAAAAGGCATGTATGAGGTTATACTCCACCCCACCCATTTTCTCTCAATTGTTTCTCATAATTTTCGAAAATCTTGGCCATTGAAAAGAATCGAAATTTCTTTAAAATACCATAATCTGAGTTTTAAGCTTCTAAATATGGTAGAATCGTTTGTATATCTAGAAACGTATTTTAACATTCGATTTGATTGTAAATACTTCCAAACATTTCTGATATCGATTCAAAGCAATGTCAAAAATAAAATATTGTATGTTGGGAGTAACATCAAGACTAATTCATACACATTTCCGATCTTCACCGTATAAAGCATTAAATAAATCTAACCACGCTTTGCAAAGCAATATTAAAGTGGCAACACACCGAACATATACGCGGACAAGCACAATATAAATATATGGCGCATTAACATTAATTCAAAAACTAATTATCATTACTTCTTTCCTTGACTTTTAATTATTCAATCGCAATTTCATTACCTGTGGCACAATAATTGCTTTCCCAGTCTTTCGGAAAGAAAGCCATTCCAGATCCTCATTCGGTTTCTCCAGTCCAATGAATCCAAATGGCCATTTCTAATTGAAGCCCTCATCACCAAAACATCCAGGTATTCGTTAGAAATAATGAGTTTTGATTCTACTAGAATGAATGCATTTGTTGTTTATTTCGCTAATGGCAAAATGAGAAGTCTCATAAGTATCTGGTTTTCAAGATTGTTGTAAATTTCAAATGAATCTAATAATGCGTCCACGCCTTATAATCGCTTGATGTTTTGCCGGTTTTTGGAAGAGTATGCCATGTTACTGTTGATGATATAGGGTTTTAGATAATGCACATTTTTGTAGATCAAGATACCTGGCTTCTGTTGAATTCTTACAATTATAAAGGTTATCCTATTTATAACTAAAATGAGAGTAAGAATTGAAACTGTTTGTGGTTTTAAAGGGATTTCATTTATTATATTTATAATAAGATTTATAATACATTAAGAATCCACAAGTTGGAAGATCTAAAAATAAAAACTGAAGCATATAATTTGTGTAAATTAAATACGTATATTAATTATTTATATTTAAAGCGTTACCCATTACCCATTACCAAAACATCCAGGTATTCGTAAGAAACAAAGAGTTTTGATTCTACTAGAATGAATGCACTTGTTGTTTATATCGCTAATCGTAAAATGAGAAGTCTTATAAGTATCTGGTTTTCGAGAATGTGGCACGTTTCGAATGATCCTAATTCTGTGTCTATGCCTTATGATTGCTTGATGTTTTGTGGGGTTTGTAAGAATACCCCATGGTACTGGTGAAGATATAAGCTTTCAGATAATGCACGTTTTGTGCAGATCAAGAGGTTTTGATTTTATTGAATCCCTGAGATTATAAGAATGATTATATTTTTTAATGATTATTGAATTATTAAATTATTGATTATAATTATATTCTCTAATATTATAAAATGAATATATTTTTAATGATTATATAATTATTAAATTATTAATGAATATAATTATATTCACTAATATTATAAAAATGATTTTATTTATTAATGATTATAGTATTATTAAATAATTAGAATTATATTTGCTAAGATTATAAAATAAATATTTTTATAAGAATGATTCTATTTATAAAAACCATTTTACTTATTAATGATTATTGTATTATTTAATTATAATATTTTAATGATTACAATTATATTCGCTAAGATTATAAAAATGATATTATTTAAAACCACTGTGCGAGTTGATGTAGGAAATAGCTGTTTGGTATTTTAAAAATATTTCATTTTCTAGATTTATAATAAAATGTATAATAAATTATAGAATCTACAAGTTGGAAGTGAAGAAATTTATAATTAGAGTTAGAAAATCCGTGTGCAAGTTAAATACACATATTAAATATTTATATTCAAAGCGAATCTTTTTAATACTTTAGTTTCTATAAAAGCTGCATGAGAACAAAATAAGAAAACAAATATTACGTTATTTCTCTTAAAGTTGAAGTAAAACCAATAAAACTATTTTTCATTATTTCATATTTATATGTTATTTTATGGCAACTCCGATTTCGAATGAATAACTTTTTATCAGTCAAATTTTAGATGATACTATTATATTATTTTCTATATAATTTCTTTTTGTAAATAGAAGCAATGAGGGAACGAAAATAGCGTTCATATACTTTTGTATTGTAACATTTTTATTTCATAGATAAAGCATTTGATGCGGCATTACTTAAAAAATTATTAAAGGAAAAACGCTGCAGGTATTTTTGTCAACAAAACTTTAAAAATCATTTTCTCTGAAAAAATTTGATTTTAATGTATAATCAAAATACATTTTCTTGTTTAATGATAAATTTTCTTTCATTTTCGTTTCTATTATCGTTTAGCGATATAGACAGCTGAGGTTAAATTTTCGCTCAGTAGAAAAACATTAAAAAATAAAAATAAAAAAAGAAGGAACCAAATTTTAATTTCCTTAAAAAGGCGTTGCTTTACATTCACTAACGCTATCTCATTTTTTAAACATCCCGTGTATTTAGAAAATATTTTTAACTTTCAAACTTAAGTTGGTATACAATTTAATTTTATGGGATCGAAATAACCATTTCATTTCTGATATATTTATATTTCATGAGTTTTTTTAAAAATATTTATTTTTCTTTCTGCAAAGATTATTCAATGAAGATGTTTTTTGTTGCATATTTAAATGTAAATAGATAAAAATAATAGTAGAAAAATTTCATACCCGAAGATGTCAGTAAGAACAGTTTAAGAATGCAAGTTTGAATAAAAAAGAATAATACAATCAAATTGGATTTTCTTCAATTTTCAGCTTCAATTTTCGTCAATTTTCAACTTCAATTTTCGTCAAATTGAAGCAGAAGCATATGAATTTTATTTAGTAAAATTTACATTTGCAATTTTCTAGCAAAAAAAATTCAAAAGCAGTAAGGGATATTAAACACTTAATACCTGGCACTTTTATTCAAACAAAATATTTCGAAAGCAGCAAAGAATATTAACAAAATTTGCATTTGGTACTTTTAATTAAACAAAATAATATATATACAGTTTTATTCAAAACGCAATATGGAAGATTAAATAAAATGAAATGAAAACACCGACTTTCTTAATATATATATATATATGTATATATATATGTATATATATATATATATATATATATATATGTATATATATATATATATATATATATATATATATATATATATATATATATATATATATATATATATATATATATAATTCTGCTCTCAGTTACTTCCTGCCTCGTCAGAAAATCAAATTGCTTAACACTCTGAAATAGAGCAATCTATTCCAATTGAATGTTTGATTGAGAAAAAGCACTATGAGAAGTTTTCGTCATGGAAAAAAAAAAAAAAAAGTCGAACAATAAAAAGTTAATCAGATGGCATAGAGCATTTCGAGAACCGAAAATAAAAGCCTTTGCTTATAAATAACTAGCCGAATTTGGCGACCAGCCGGTTCGCCAATCTTAATGTTCGTTAAAATTTTAATAATTAAATATTTTATGCAATTCTTACTTTATTAGCTTCTTCATCAAAATATTTTAAAACTTCAAATTTTGATTGTCATATAATTCATTCATAATATTATAAAGGCCTTCAGTTATAACGTAATATGTATCTCTCTAATTTTCTGTTAGCACCCGTAGAATTTATGCTTTAAATTAAAGTGGAAAGAAGTGGAATTAATATAATAATTTTTTTTTACTGAAACAAAGCATTTTTTTTTATAATCTGATTACTGAAAATAGAGTCACTCAGCGTTTAAACTTTATGGGCACTTAAGAATATCTTTTTAAATTTATATAATATCTCAAAAATTTGTCAACACCATTTTCTTAGATTCATCATGAACAGATCGATTCATTAACAATGTTTAATTTTAAATGCATCAAACACTAAGAAAATAAAACGAATCGTTTAAAATAAACGGTTAAAAAAGGTTTAAAAAAAACTACTTAAAAAACGATGTACTTAAAACTATAAGCATATACAAAAATATATAACTAACATAAATACATTTTAATTACAAAAGCATACAACGAACCTAAAAATAATTTAAATCCATTCCGCATCTGTTGATAATAATTGTCAATACAATGCGGTATTCAGAACACAATGCGCATGCGTGAATTTTCAACGCCAGTTACGTAACGCAAATACGTGATTTTTTCTACGCCAGTTGGGGTAACGCTATGCGGATTAGAAATTTTTAATTTCTTTTATTCTGTTTTATTTTAATTCAAAAGTACTTCAGAATGAATCTGAAAGATCGATTCATTAACAATGTTTAATTTTAAATGCATCAAACATTAAGAAAATAAACAGAATCGTTTGAAATAATCCGCCGAAAAATATTAACCCTAGCCTCATTACTGTTGGGAGAAAAAAAAACTGAAGCCTTACTCATTTGGCGGTGGGGAAAATGGAAGATTTTTTTGGCGAAAAAGTTGGCGGTGGGGAAAATGGAAGATTTTTTTGTTGGGGAAGTTAGTTTTTAACTAATAATTAAAATTCTAATTAAAAATTCGAAAACAGTAACCCCAGGTGCACATTCCCAACCTCCAAGGTATACATGTACCAAATTTGGTACCTGTAGGTCAAACGGTGTGGCCTGTAGAGCGACAACACACACACACACATTAAGCTTTATTATAAGTATAGATTACTCCGTTTTATTTCAACTGCTTTTTTTTTTGTCATCAGATTGTTGAGAATTGCAACGAGAAAAAAAAAATGGCGGGTTCGGTACGTTTCATTCTTTGCATTATTGCGCACAAATTGTTTCGAAGACACACTACAGTTTTGTAACAAACTTTTTCCCTCTATCTTGTACCGTTTCTGTGATAGAAATGCCCTCTATTGTTTGCCGCTAGGTGGCGCCGTATCAAATTTACCCAGAAGTGTATGATTATTTTACTATTCTTCATACAATAGTTTACGCTCTCTTGTGTGGGATAAAATGACTCTATTGGACACACTGTATACAGACAAATTGATCTGTACAATGTCAAATTCAATATACCCAACATCATTTATTTTGATAAATTAATATATCGAATCTTATTCCTATACAGTTTTACGTTTATGAGTTATTTCGTTCATTTGCATAGGGACAGACATGTTTCTTAATTACAGATTTCGTCACAAATTTGATAATTATCTACAAATCTAGAAGTAGAACTAAAAGCATTTTAAGTTTCATTGCTCTAGTTCAATTCCTTTTTTATTTATCATGTAAATATACAAATAGAAACAGGGAGACATGTGAACAACCAGCAGGAGTGGTCTGTCCAAAATTGTCTCATGTACTCTTTAAAAGAGATCTTATCTCGGAGAATACCTTGCACGTCATTGGCGTACCATATTTACAAAATATTAACTTATGTCGTGAATTTGGCATCTTGACTGGATCTATGGCGTCATCAATGACGAGTTTTTTGAAGATTAAATCTTGCCCTGCCGTTAACAGTATCCAAAAATCGAATTTATATTTTAGATGCCTTTTTCTCAATTTAACAAAACTTTGATAGAAAACCGCACTTGTAGTCACAAAATGTTGTACCAAATTCGATCTATTTAAGTCATTCCGTTTTTGAGTAATCACATTTACATGCTTCTAAAGGTACATATCTACAGAAGGTCAACCCTTCATTCTATTTGACTCAAAATTCGGTAATTGCTTACACTATAGATATTAAATCTGAGTACTAAATTTTATCTATCTAGCTCTCTTCGTTTTGCTGTTATCGTGTTAACTTATATTCGCACAGCCGGACAGAGGGACTTCCTTTAAACCAATTTTGTACAGAATTTCATAGAAATTTACATATTTAGTGGAAAGACCTCATACAAAATTTCATACATCTAGGTCAAAGTGTTTTTGAGTTATCTTTGTCAATGATTGACAGATAGACATTTTCCAAAAATGCGTTTTTCGAACTCGGAGAGGTTTAAAACGGGGATATTGTTAAAATCTCGAATTCCAATTTTTTGACGATTACAATACTTTAAAGTACGTACACGAGGAGTAAAAGTGTGGGTAATCATCAATATATCTAAATAGAATTTTTAGATACTTAAAATAATTTTGCTTTTTACTTTTTATCTGCCGCGAAAATTACATCCTTACATTCAATTTCCAACATTTTCATTTGAATTTGTCGCTCTTATCAAAAAGTGAGGAAAATCTAAAGAGTTCTTTATCAAAAAGTGGAACAAAATAAATTTATTTCGAATCTAAATATGGTTAAAACTAACCAGTTCTTAATAAAAGAGAAAAAGTTTTTTTAAAAAAATCAATTTTTGGGCTTTTAACAAAGAGTTTCCAAAATGAAATAATTCGTTCGGAATGCTTTAATTCACTTTCTAAGTAAAACCTGAAAGAATAAAGATATTTCTACACGTGATAAGCCGCACCTTTTACATATTTATGATCTTCGCAGTTCTAGGCGAGCAAAACTCAATTATATTTTTCCTTTCTTTATTGCTGGAAAAAAAGGAGATAAAGAAAGGGAAAAAGCCAACATATTCCGGAAACTGAATTCTTACTTGGAACTGGATAAATTTTTCGTAGAATGATATTTCAAAATTAAATGAAAAAATTTTATTTGTTTTAAAAAAATGTATTTGATTTTTTATTTGAATATGCGAACGTCTTTATTATCATTTTAATATCCTAAATAATTGGTTTAATTAATTTAATATTGAAAAAAAAAGAATTATTATTAAATTAGAATGTTTATTTCATGCATATACTCTTTTTTCGAGAAAATATGTTTTAGTCATATATAACGGGTATATATAGATTAGCTATTTCATGATTTTAAAATCAACCAGAATTTTATATTTCTGATTATATTCTACTGATCAATTTTTTCAAAATGAACTTCGCTTGTAAAAGATAGTTTTTTGTTGAGACATATGCAATAATTATTGCAAAACGTTTAATTTTATAATTTTATAGTCATTCTGCCCTTCAGAATTTTATCATATTAATTAAACAAATTTATTTATCGAGTCATTTAAATATGTATTAATATCTGCTTATTAAAAAAAGGAAATTTGAATCTCTGATTCAATACATTGGATCATGATTGCGTTTAAAAATATTATTTATATTATCGTCTGCGTTTAAACAAAACAAATGCCCAATATGAGATAATTAATTAATGTTACAAATTTATATAAAAGTCAAAGTAGTTAAAAATGTGGAATACATCCTCCATTAAGTTTGAAACAAAAGTATGCAAACGAGGCTAGAAAATAACAAATTTTTTGAAATATAAATTTATGAATTAAAAGTTAATCTGTGAAAGCTGATTCATAAATTATTAAACCCTTGTGGGTTTGAATAACTAAAAAGGAATTAAAATATATCAAACTTTACAAAGCAAGCATTGAAAATTTACTGAATAAACTGTGTGGGAAAACATTGTCATCATTGAAAAGCAACATTTTTTTTTAAAGTTCAAAGTGATGTAAAAATGTTTTTTCTGCAGCTATATGATATTATTCAGAGAAAACGCTAAGCTTTCTATTAATTAACCCGCGAGCACTCGCACCGGGTATGACATGCCCGATCCATTTTCATTCAGCGTTTTTGTTACTTCCTGTTTTTCGGATTAGGCCAGAACCTCATGTAGCTGTATCCAAGGCCACATTCTTTCAGTAGGAGAAAAACCAGTTCTGTTCTAAAAATAGATTTTGAGAAAGAGGGGTTGGGGGCATGTCATACCCGTGCGAGTCCTCGTGTTCGTCAAACGTTTCCATTTCAGTCTCTTAGTTTAGTGCAGTATGACGCGCTATATGAATTACGAGGAAGAAAGTGAATATTTACTACACCTTATAGAAACTGTTTCTAGTGACGATGAACCTTTATCTGACGATAGTGTTGCGTCTGAGGATGAAGAATACTGCAGCGATCACGATTCTTCTACTGAAATTGAGACAGAAATAGAAGATGAATGCAAGAGTATGAAATCGCCGGCCAATGGTTATTCTGTTTTCAATTTTGAATGTGGCCAGTATTAATTCTAGGATTTTGTTGATGTCCACGAAAAATCCTCCCATACAGTTTAGAAACGGGCGTTTCTTTTTGAAAACACTGGGACTCGCTCTTTCAGAACAACACAGAAACCGTAAGCCTCAAGGAATAATAACAAATCCAAGCACTTCTAAGGAATTGGGATTTACTAATAGTGAACCGCCTGCAAAAAAGCTCAAAGGAAACTATAAACGATGTGCATTTTGTCCATGTAATAAAGATAGAAAATCAAGGTTTATGTGATAAAAATGTGAAAGGAGTCTCTGTGTAGATTATCAGTATGTAATTTGTAAAAATTGTCTCTAAACATGTAAGTAATTATTATTAAATTCAGTTAAATTCTTAAATGCATTGTTTTGTAATATTTAATTACCTAAGGTTTGCTTATAAACAGTATTAATTAATATTTAAATAGCAGAAATGAATTAGGGTATGAGATACCCGGCGCGAGTTCTCGTGTTCGAAAATGGGTGCGAGTGCTCGCGGGTTAATTAAAATACCTGTTAAAATATTGAAAAAACTTTCGTGGTCAATATCTACCGCCGAAGAAATAAATGTTTGCAGATTTGAAAACGAAGCACCGAACAAAGCTTAAATTAAGGCTGTCAATATTAGTGTGAAAAACCAATGGAGTCAATTGGTTCGTAAATGGCTCAATTCACAAACATTAAATCATTTTAATTTCGGTATTTATAGTATAGAATTCAAAAATAGATCATCTTAAAATAAATGATTTAGTTAAATCAATTATGTAACACAGTTATTTTACATTAACTCATTTCACAAAAAAATAAATTTCAATAATTATTACCATCTCCTTGCCTGAAGCCCCTACAATTATCTGGTCCTATTTTAGAAAATTTGAATGATTGTTTCTTTATATCTCTCTGTTGTTGTTGTTGTTTTTATAATATTCCTTTTTTGCTTAATGAATATTTTTTTTATTTAAATACAATTCTAAAATAAGTACCATTTCGACACTACATTGCGTAATCTGAAGTTGCATTTTTGAGTTTCTAATGAAAAGTTACAGTTTAGCAATTTTTTTCCACAGCAAATAAAAAAATGAGGGATCTAGTTAATAAGGAACCATTACGTCGGAAAATTTAATTCTGAAGATAAGAAACTCACCGAATGATTTTTTTTTAAATCAGAAAATAGCATACAAAAAATTTGATTAACCTATTAAAATAAAAAAAGAACCACTTCTAAATGTTTCATTTTTATTGTATAAAATTTTAGAAAATAAATCGTTTTTGAACTGACAAAAAATATCCAGCAGACGATATTGAATACAAACGTGATTGGATGACGGGAAATAACTTTTTTTTTCATTCATTTAGGAAGGAAAGTAAAACAAAAATTCCAAATGAGAAAAATGAAACATAAAACAATTTTTGACATATTAATATTTTATCAGCAAGTTTGGAAATGGCAAGAATAAATCTGAACAAACAAATCACTTTTATGCCATACAATGAACGAATAATTACATCTATGATATACTTTAACTTTGTATTAGCATTATTTCTTAAAAGTTTTTTAAGCTTCTTTAATTTATATTGAAATAAATTAAAGAAGCGTTAAATAATAAAGGATAATAAATTAAAAAACAATCTATAGTGTTTTGTATTTACATTGTTCTTATAAAAATTTATGAAAAATAAGTTTTTACTTAATTCTTCCCTAACTATTGAATAACAATTATGAAGTATCCTTCAGAATAAATGTTTAAAAAATATAGAAACTAGTATTTAACTAAATATAAAAATAATTACCTCCTTTATATTGTTTTGAAGTCGATTATTGCATTTTTCGAGCACATTGCATGTTGTTTTTAGAGCATTTAAAGTGCTCTTGATTTTTCTATTCCAATAAAGATATCGCCATCGTTGACTTCATTTTTTTAAAAGCATTACGATTTAAATATTCTCTTTAGTTTTGTATCGTCTTAGATGTTTTTTTTAATATTTTATATTGAAATACAAAATGAAAGTTTGATCCTCAAACATAAGCACTGGAATTGAATATTGAAGTCTTTTAAAATAGAGCTTTAGAAAAATGCTTTTCAAACTTTGTTTCATTTTTCAATAAAAACTCAAGAGACTTTCAAGGATTGGATACTTTGTAATTCTATACAATATTTATTTTTTTTAATTCCGAAATTAATTTAAGTAGACTAAGTAACGTGCCCTATTTTCCTAAATAATTTTTTATGTTTCGTTCATTTTGTATTGTTGAATGAAGTGTAAAAAAATTAAGAAATGAGTTTAGAATCATTTACTAGCAATCAAACGAATATACGTTTTTTCAAATCTTTCATTTTTCACAAGAATATTTCGGTTGCCGGAAGTTATTTATAATTTGTATTTTTTAATGTTTTCATAAATAGGCTTATATTGAATAGGCTTATATTGACCCAATTTATTAAGGATTTTTCTAGCCGTATAATAATTTATTAATAACATTGAATTTATTACATTCAGAATATTTACAGTGGCTCAAAAAATTGAGACTACACCTTACTTTTACTTGATTAATCCAACTTTTAATATTAATAACACCGGGAAGTGCAAACATGTTTTTATTTTTGCACATAACAAATGGTTTAATTTAGAGTAAAAATAAAGAAAAATCAACGAAAAACCTCTAAACTGAAAAGTTTCAGAAGCATTTTAAATAAACATACGCAGAATTTTGCCTCAGAAATTCGAGAATACACCAATGAAATTTTTACAATATCACGCATAGAAACCAAATGTCACTATTAATTTGCATGTCTTTTGGCTCTTATAATGGCATCTAAACGTCATGGTACCAATTCGAGAATTTTTGGTGGTATCAGAAGATATTTTACCCCATTCTTCTTGCAACACTTGTTTTAAATGGATTTTATTTCTAATTTTGCGTTTTCGAACCGCTTTTTCGAGTATGTATCACGAATATTTAATGGCATTGATGTCGGGGTACTGTGGTGGTGTGTGTAACTGCTGTTTACAATGAAAAATACACCATATTTTGATGTTACGTGCATTTTGTTTGGGGTCGTTGTCCTTCTGAAAAGTGAAATTTCCATCTAAATCCAAATTTTTAGCACTTTTCTTTAGACTGCTGCGAAGTATATCCAAGTAAACCAAATCATTTATGATTCCATCTTTAAAAATTAAATTTTCTACCCCAGATGAAGCCATGAAACCTCAAATCATAACGGAGTCATCATCATGATTAACCGCAGGAAGTAAATGTTTTGGATCCAGAGCAGTATTAGGCTTTCTTCATACAGTACGATGGCTGTCACTGCCAAAAATGTTGAGTTTTCTTTCATTACTAAATATAGTTTTTTTTCAAAGATTATTGGCCTTCAATTGATGAGTTTTTGCAAACTTCAAATGCATTTTCTGAGTTTGCAAGCTGATGAACGGTTTAACTCTAACAATACTAGTTTTATATCCAGATTGTCTAATTATATTTCACACAGTTTCAGCACTTACACTTCTGTCTATGATTTCAGAAATTTCTCTAACAAGTTGGATGAACCATATGGTCGCAACAATCTAAAGAAAAGTGCTAAAAATGTGAGTTTAGATAGGAATTCCACTTTCCAGCAGGGCAACGACCCCAAACAGAATGCACGTAACGTCTAAATATGGTGTCTTTTTCATTATAAACAGCAGTTACACACAGCACCACAGTACCCCGACATCAATGCCATTGAATATTCGTGGGCCATACCCGAAAAAGGGGTTCAAAAACACAAAATTAGAAACAAAACCCATTTAAAACAAGTGGTGCAAGAAGAATGGGATAAAATATCTTCAAATACCAGCATAAATTGGTCAAATCGGTACCATGACGTTTAGAGACCTTTCTAAGAGCCAAAAGACATGCAATTTAATAGTGACATTTTATTTCTATGCGTGATATTGCAAAAATGTCATTGGTGTATTCTCAATTTTTGAGGCAAAATTCTGCGTATGTTTATTTAAAATGCTTTTGAAAATTTTCAATTTAGAAATGTTTTATTGATTTTTCTTTATTTTTACTCTAAATTAAACCATTTGTTATGTGTAAAAATAAAATCATGTTTGCACTTCCCGTTAATGTGTTATTTATATTGAAAGTCGGATTTATGAAGTAAAAGTAAGGTGTACTCTCAATTTTTTGAGCCACTGTATATAATTCTTCAGATACTGATGTGTGCTGTTCTTTCAGTGACTGCAACATGAAATTTATTGTTGCATTAGCTGTTAATAAATTAAAATCTCTCCGACATAAGGCCTCAATAGTCAATTTTATTGGAAGTAGAGCCGATATAGTTCTGGATATTAAGTCGAATTCACTATCTGAAAAATTAATTTACAGGTTTAAGTCGATTATTGCTTTTTGGATTGGATTTCTCAGTTTCAAAAATCGTTCCATCATTAAGAGTAAACTGTTACAACGTGTTTTAGAATCTAATATTAACATATATTCTGTTTTATTTTCAGTTAGTATATATTTTAGTAACATGTTCCTTTTATGGGGGAACGTTTAAATATTTTAATAATTTTTCGAACTTTTTAAATTATAGGAAACAATTCTTGATAGGTTAATATTTCACATTTATTAGCAATATCTTCTTCAACAATTACATTGTCATTATCTTCATTGTCAATATCACTCTTACTCTTACTCATTTCAAAGTTGGAATCCGAAGTTTCTATATCCACAATATTTGGATTCTTCTGTTCTTTATATTTTTGGTATAATATATCTATTACTCCTAATTGAATTCCATGTGCATAGCACAATTGCTGATTTGCACCAATCAACTTTCCAACTTTTTTCATAATTGTTGATCCATCATTCGTTATGGATACAATATTTTCTTTCAGGGATAATCCATGTTTCGCTAATTTAGATTTGAGCAATTAATTAAGCCATTAATTAGCTAATTAATTTCGCCCGTTAGGGAGATATAAAAACAAAAACGTATACTATATTGCTATGTTCGCGATACCTGAACTTATAATGGAGACATTTTTAAAAATTTTTAGTAAATACCGAAAAACCGGTATTTAAACTTGATAACAGCGGTATTACAAAATTGTACAAATGGCTCAAAATACCGGTATTCGGTATCCCGGTATACCGGTATTGCAATCCCTAAATGGATCCTGATTGCTTTTAAAAATATTATTTATATTATCGTCTGGGTTTAAACAAAACAAATGCACAATATGAGATTATTAATTAATGTTACAAATTTATATAAAAGTCAAAGTAGTTAAAAATGTGGAATACATCCTCCATTAAGTTTGAAACAAAAGTATGCAAACAAGGCTAGAAAATAACAAATTTTTTGAAATATAAATTTATGAATTAAAAGTTAATCTGTGAAAGCTGATTCATAAATTATTAAACCCTTGTGGGTTTGAATAACTAAAAAGGAATTAAAACATATGAAACTTTATAAAGCAAGCATTGAAAATTTACTGAATAAACTGTGTGGGAAAACATTGTCATCATTGAAAAACAACATTTTTTTTAAAAGTTCAAAATGATGTAAAAATGTTTTTTCTGCAGCTATATGATATTATTCAGAGAAAACGCTAAGCGTTCTATTAATTAATTAAAATTCCTGTTAAAATGTTGAAAAAAAAACTTTCGTGGTGAATATCTACCGCCGAAGAAATAAATGTTTGCTGATTTGAAAACGAAGCACCGAACAAAGCTTAAATTAAAGCTGGCAATATTAGTGTGAAAAACCAATGGAGTCAGTTGGTTCGTAAATGGTTCAATTCACAAACATTAAATCATTTTAATTTCGGTATTTATAGTATAGAATTCAAAAATAGATAATCTTAAAATAAATTATTTAGTTAAATCAATTATGTAACACATTTATTTTACATTAACTCATTTCACAAAAAAATAAATTTCAATAATTATTACTATCTCCTTGCCTGAAGCCCGTACAATTATCTGGTCCTATTTTAGAAAATTTGAATGATTGTTTCTTTATATCTCTCTGTTGTTGTTGTTGTTTTTATAATATTCCTTTTTTGCTTAATGAATATTTTTTTTATTTAAATACAATTCTAAAATAAGTACCATTTCGACACTACATTGCGTAATCTGAAGTTGCATTTTTGAGTTTCTAATGAAAAGTTACAGTTTAGCAATTTTTTTCCACAGCAAATAAAAAAATAAGGGATCTAGTTAATAAGGAACCATTACGTCGGAAAATTTAATTCTGAAGATAAGAAACTCACCGAATGATTTTTTTTAAATCAGAAAATAGCATACAAAAAATTGATTAACCTATTAAAATAAAAAAGAACCACTTCTAAATGTTTCATTTTTATTGTATAAAATTTTAGAAAATAAATCGTTTTTGAACTGACAAAAAATATCCAGCAGACGATATTGAATACAAATGTGATTGGATGACGGGAAATAACTTTTTTTTATTTATTTAGGAAGGAAAGTAAAACAAAAATTCCAAATGAGAAAAATGAAACATAAAACAATTTTTGACATATTAGTATTTTATCAGCAGGACAGATACCCCAAACAGAATGCACGTAACGTCTAAATATGGTGTCTTTTTCATTATAAACAGCAGTTACACATAGCACCACAGTTCCCCGACAGCAGTTTGGCGCAGCATAGCCAACATCATGGCTCTTGTGCCAATAAAATCCACAAAATCCACAAATCCCCGACAGCAATGCCATTGAATATTCGGGGGACATACTCGAAAAAGTAGTTCAAAACGTAAAATTAGAAATAAAACCCATTTAAAACAAGTTTTGTAAGAAGAATGGTAAAATATCTTCATATACCCACAAAAAGTGGTCGAATCGGTACCATGAGGTTTAGAGGCCATTCTAAGAGCCAAAAGACATGCAAATTAATAATGATACTTTCTTTCTATGCGTGATATTGTAAAAATTTCTTTGGTGTATTCTCAATTTTTTGAGACAAAATTCTGCGCATATTTATTTAAAAAACTTCTGAAACTTTTCAATTTAGTAGTTTTTTGTTGATTTTTCTTTATTTTTACTCTAAATTAAACTCTTTGTTATGTGTAAAAATACAACACATGTTTGCATTTCCCGGCAATGCGTTATTTACATTGAAAGTCGTATTTTTGAAGTAAAAGTAAGGTGTACTCTCAATTTTTTGAGCCACTGTATGTGTAATAATGGTCGGCGTTTAGGAGCGGCTATATTGTTTACTATGTCAGTTTCTTCAAATCTGTTTCAAAGTTTGAATATTCTTATTTTTTAAGTTAAAAATTAATAAGCATTTTCACTTACTTTTAACTTAATTTATGCGTGTGGATATGGTATTTTGTAATAAATTTTTGATATGCTGGAATTTTAAAAATATGTAGACGTATGCATTTTATCTTAATTTTTCAATGTTTTAATTTTAACATTTTGTACATGTAATTATCACATAATAATTAAATTTTGATTTCAGATGTTGATGCCAATTGAATTTCTGCCATATTTTAATTATTTGTATGTTTAAAATAATTAAAATAAAACTATAAAGCGAATAGTTAAATCTTATAAAGGAAAAATTTAAGCATTTTTTTTTTCTGAGAAAAATCCATAATAACATTTTACGTCCTCGGCACTGTAAAGAATCTAGGAAATCCTAAATATGTATAAGGAATGAGGCATTAATGCTACGGATTCTTTTATATCCTAGGATATAACCTTTATTTCCAATAATCTTAAATTTCTTTCTAGAAATTCTTCTCAATTGGGATAATTTTTTTTAAAAAAAAATACATTTAAATATCATTATTGATTAAATGGTGTAATCAATTTCTGTAAATATTTTATCCTGTGCCGGAGGGTAAATCAACTTTTTAAATAAATCTATTTTATTAACTGATAACACAATAAAAATGTTCATTCCTTTCAATATAATTATCTATTCTTTTACATTTTGATTGAGTGAGAATTTTACAAATAACTTAATATACCTGCAAATGTCCCTACTCTTTAAAAAAATATTTGCTTGAAAGGTACTAAATGCACTGATTATTGAAATGCGTTCACGATTTTGTGTTGTTTAACACATGTTTTTGTCATCTTTGTACACGTCATTAGCTTTATAGAAGAAATAGCATCATTATTAAATTGTTATTGAAAAACATTTCTCGAAATTTTTTCAACAATTTAGATATTTTGAGTCACAAGTAACATCTGCGTAATAACTATCAATATTTCCTTGCTACAATGAATTGTATCAATATTTTTATTATTATCTCTATCAACATCATATGCGTAGTAGAAATACAAACAATGCTCTCCGAAACTCCTTTATTCAGCACAAATGATTATTTTTTCTTCTTTTCTGAAAAAAATAAATAAATAAAACATCTGTTTTTCTTTCCGAAAGAATTCCCAATCGGAATCCAAAACCACGATCGGCTTCCTTTGTCCACGGTCACAGTGTGCAAAATGACAAAAATATTTCTTTTTAAAAGCTTATAATCTGTTTTCTTTTTTCCACCAATGGGTTCTCGATAACATCTTTTTGGCGTGCACTCGTTTTTCTTTCCAAATAAAAAAAAAGACACACGAAAAAGAGTAACAAATAAAGAGCATCATAATGGAAGCAAACACAACAATAAAACACTTTTAGGAGAGAAATATAAAAAGAAAAGCTGGAGACATTGAAAGAGAAAAAAGAATGTCGTCGATATTTCTACTTCACTCTCTTTGCAGATGCATTATCTACCGAACAATTCTAGTCTCTTTAAGGAAAATGGTATCCGTGAGCAAATACCGTTTTTCAAAAATATTCCATTTAACAATTATTTGATGAATATTATAGTTTCAAATCAAGTAAATTATTAATTTAATGTAGCACTAGTCGATTTTAGGGAACAGCTGTTTCGTAGGGAATATTGCCTTATTCAATTTTAATAAAAAAACATTTAGATATGACTTCACATCCATGGTTCTTTAAAATTGTGACAAATTAAAATTATATTATTTCAGTTTTCCGATATATGCTCTGTTTAATGGATGCATGGACCCTTCTAATGGAAATCACTCCCATTATGCCATAGACTAATTAAAAAGGTAAATGTCCAGTTCATTTATCTTTTTATTTTCGCAAGAATTGTGGTTTCATGTTTGTATTCGTCTTTTCGTATACGAATATTAAATAGAATTAAACTTTTTAGCTTTCAGCAATTGGAGAAAACAAGAAATCAGATATCTGATTAAATAATGCAGATGGTTTGAATTTCAGGGCAAAAATATAATATATCTTTCTAAACAAATGTTAAAGAATAACAATGAAAATATTATTATTATTATTTTAATTTAAGATACTGATTCTGTTCGGAGACATTTTTTTTTATTTTGAAAAATAACTTATATATTTTTAATGTTATTTTTTTACAGCACATGTTTCGAAATCAATAAAATATTATAAAATCAATCTTTCTAAATATTATTTTAAAAAATTGAGAAATTTGCAGAAAAATAAACAAAAAATACTTGTGCCAACAGCCATTAAGAAAATTAAATGTTCTAAACACACAATTCTTGATTCAGCACAATGTTATGACCGTTATTCGAGTTACATTCTTAAGTGTTTCTTCTATTTCAAAACAATTTTAGATATAAACTGGTAATTTATTTTGGTTATTTTTTTTTAAAGTTTATGAGTAAAGTAGATTGAGTTAGAGTTGTGAGAAACAATAGAAATATATTACTTCTGGTTTCAAAATGAAGCCATTTGATTCCGGTTTAAAGGTTTGAGGTTTTTTGCTTGTGATTCTGTAATAGAACAGCTACAACTCCATTTGCCATTCACATAGAATAAAAAATAAGACAGTATTAGAAAGCTAATAAATTAGGCTACAAACTTAAATAAAAAAATGATAATTTCATAGGAATGATGATTTAAAAATATTTTGATACTCTAAAATGATGAAAAAGAAATAATTTTTCAAGAATTATTTTCAGTAGTTACATAAAAAAAACGATAGAATTCGATTTTTTTTAAATAATTGGAATTTTAATTATATTTTCAGATCGTTCCTTCAAAATATAATGCTAAATTATGTAGTTGTAACTTAAATGGTCTGGTTTGTAGAACACCAACCCACATACCACGCACATCTTTTTTATTATTAGGGATTATTTGTCGTTATTAATTTAGTAAAAAGAATTTACAAATTCAAATTTTTGTTTTTTTCAATTAAATTGAAATTTAACCACCAAGAAAAAAATAACTGTTAAACAACATCAATATAATAAAATCAGCTGAAAATAACAACCTTAGTCTTATTTACAGTGCAAAATTATAAATGAAATCAATATTGTCATAGATATTTTCGAAATATTTTAGAAATAAATTAGTGCCATTATAGTTTTTTTATTCCAAAAATTCGATATCGTAAAATTAGACAATACATATATGAACCACGACCATTTTTTTTAATTGCAGACATTCATTATTCTAAAGGATAAGATTTATTTTATAAAGCAGAAACTTCCTGAATAATTATAACAAATAATATTCAAATAAAAAAGATCGTTTGGTAACAATTGTAAAAAATTGGAGAAAGAAACAGTTTTAAAAACGTAGAAGAATTACAACATCATTATTAATCACTGGAAAGGTCTTTCTTTTCTCGAATATCAAACATTATTTTTATATCCTTCTCTCATTTTTCAATTTAAATTTCTAATTTTAAAGAACGTAAACTTTAGCAATTGCAAAACATAACTTATTTTTAGCTATCTTTGAACATATATGCTACTTAGTAAGATTAAAGTTGCAAATTTTAATTTATGTAATCTTTGAAATTATGCCAAAAAATGTTGATGTTGGGAAACATGAGATGCTTATTTTTCTCCAAATGACACATTCCATATTTTTTTTTCACTAATTTATTTATTGCGTCAAAGACATCAATTTACAAGCGAATCCATTTCTGAATTTTTTTTTTTTCCTAAAATGAAAGTTATTAGTTTCCCTTTACTGTTATTAATTATGAATTTATTCAATGGAAGCTCTTGTTTTGAAGTTTGCACTATTCAATAAAAAATTTGCATCTGCTCTTAATTCAGTGAATTAAAATTGTCTTTTAGAAATGCAAGATCTAAAGTAAATCGGTTGTTGATGATTCCATTTCTTTGTAGTCATCATTAAAAATTGGGAAAAGAAACATGATAATTTATATCAGTTGGATTATTTCTGTAAATTACATGATGCACTCAATTTAAGTAAATTAAAAAATCATTCAAAATAATTTGCATAAGACACTGTTTAAAATATAATTACCATATTTGGCAATTAGTCATTTCTTGGGAAATAGGTATTTGATCACTGAGAAAGGTTTTTCAAAATTTTAATTTGAATTTTTAGTGATTCTATCTACTTGTAGTCAGTTTAAAAAAAGGGGTATTAGAAACATGTTTTTAACATGACAATTAATATTAGATGGATTATTTCTGTAATAATAAATTCGGTTTAATTAGTTTTAAAAATTGTTCAAAATGATTTACAGAAGAGATCGTTGAAAGTATAATTACAACATTTGGTGATTAGTTATTTCTTGGGTAATAGGTATTTGATCACTGAGAAGAGGTTTTCGAAAGTTTAATTTGATTTTTAAATTTAGAATAAATATTTTAAATAATAACCTACCTTGTAAAAATTAACCTTCTAAAATCTAACTCAAGATCATATTATTGCACAGAAACTATTTCTTCATCCTTTAATATTTAAGCAATTAGATTTTGAGTGGCACCAGAGTTATTAATTTTTCTTCATTCCTTTATTTTAGTTTATTCTTTATTCTTTTTTAATCATTTTCTTTATTCTTTCTTAGTTAGTCTGCAGCATAGTTTTGTAAGGATATTTTTAACGTATGTGATCGCATCCAGCAAAATACCAAGATTATGATATATCGGTATACATATTTTAAAAGCTCTCGTGTGTTTAAGAAAAAGTAAAGAAAGAAATGTTTCTAACTTCCTCGAATGCAAAGTATGCAAATAGAAAATATTGTCATCGTCAAAAAAATTGATATAGAGATTTAGAGAAATATCTGTGTTTCATATCTCTCTGAGATCAGAAAATCAGTTTCGAACACACGCACACACACACACACACATATATATATACAAAAGTATTAAAATCAAGATAATAGGAAAATAAAACAACCCCCCCCCCCAAAAAAAATATAAAAATAAAAAAAAGAATCCGGTCTGAAGACTTTCTTAGCTTAAAATTTCCTTGACTGCTGATGGTATGTTCTGGCCTTTTCGTATTTTCCTTTAGTGCTATTTTTTGTTTTTATTGTTATTTTTGTTATTGTATTTTTACTTTGTGTGGTTATGCTCTTCTAATTTGTTGTCTTGTATTTTCCTTTCTGTTAAAATGGTATATCTCTTAGTCCTAATTTCAGGGGATTTTCGGGTCACAAGGAATCATTATTAGACTAATGACTGCCTTCCTTCACAGAAAAAATCCCTTTCTTTGAATCCCTGCCTGAGGGTGACCCTTGCAAAAGTCTTCAGGCCGGATTCTTTTTTATATTTCTATATTTCTTTGGTTTAATTTTTCTTTTTTTTTCTTTTCTTTTTTTTTTTTTTTTTTGATTTTCCTATTAACTTGATTTTAAGACTTTTGTATCAATTAATCTGGGTTTTAGAAGTAGCTGCAGTTGCGCTCTCTAAATACTATGAAGTTCTCCTTTTTTTTTTTTTTTAGTTTGAATAGGTAATAATTTTTAGTTTCGATTTCGAATCTGTTTTGTTTCGTTTTCATTTTAGTTTCGTTTTCAAACTATTTCTTACTATAGATTGGTTATATATAAATATATATATATATATATATACAAGGGGTGTTCAAATGAAAAGGTATGAAACAGTGTGGGTATAAATGAAGACTTTATTCAATATGTACACCATAGTCATGAGCACAACGATCCCATTTATTAACGAGCCGAATGATTCCTTGTTGCCAGAATTCCTGAGGCCGTGAAGAGACCCAGTCCTTCATAGCTTCCTTGAGTTCGCCATCTGAGTTGAAGCGCTTCCCTTTAAATGTTTTTTCAGGGGACTAAACACATGAAAATTGCAGGGCTACATGTTCGGTTTGTAGGGCGGATGAACGAATTGCTCCTCATAGAACTTGACCGATTCCGCGTATGTGACCCTGGAAACGTGTGGATGCGCGTTATAATGCGCAATCAGAACAGCCTTCGTGAGTAGCCCCTATCTTTTGTTCTTGATGGACCTGCGTAGTCTTCGGAGTGTCTCACAGTACACATCGGAGTTGATGGTTCTTCTGTGCTCGAGGAATTCAACAAGTAGCGGATCTTGAAAGGCGCTCTTTATAAGAGCCTCTGCTCTCTCCTGCGCATGCTCCGATCTACACCGGAGACTCCAATCGCATCCCTAAATGTCTCTCTACGTACTCCCATAACGGCATAGGCAAATATGTTAATATTGCCTATATATATAACGAAATTCATTCAGAGACAATATGTTCTTATGTAAACTCTTGCATGCAATTTATTCATATGATACGTTTAGATAGGAGACAAAATAATATGAACATTCATGAAAAAGGTATGTCCCATTTCAAAGGAGTAAATCGCGCGTGTCAGTTTGCCACGAAAGTGGTGATGAAAGGTAAGGTATCAATCGCTCAACGTCAGTCGTATGTATTGTATGTTGTCTTCCGTACTCTCTTAAAAGCTCAATAATGACTGACCTGCTGAATTCGAAAGAGGCATTATTTTTGAAATGCGGTGCGTTGCTTGTGGAAACAGCCAACAGTAACGGAAACAGTCAATTATTTGTGGATTGCAAATATGGCTATGTAAGCCAATACAACAGCGTACATGGAATGGCGTAATGAGGCTTCTTCGACGCACAACAATGGTCGGAAAAGAAAGTTCACTGAGAGGTATAAAACAGTATTTACTCACATAATGACCAGAAGGTGTAGGCTATCTTTATCCCAAATAAAGTTTGAGATAAACAGCCATCTCTGGAACTCCATTTGAGCAAAAAATCAATAAAGGGAACCCAATACTTCGAACATTTATGAAGGAGTTGCATTTCGTAAACCATTGACAACATCGTCGTGTTTTTCAACGAGCCATTGGTGTAGAACACACAGAAATTGGACTCCACAACAGAATTGGTCATATTCTGAGAGGCATTCATCGTATTTCCGACAAATGGACGCGTTTATGTGTAGAGAACGCTCACAGAAGCATTTTCTCATGACTAACCCTTGCTGACTGAGGAGACACGGAGTTGATTCGTTTTTTGTATGAAGTGCAAATCCTTCATGTGGTCTTTGACCGTTTGTTACTCTGAATGGGAAAGTTACGATTGCTCACTAATTCGATATTTTGGGGGTCAGGTGCTTCTTTTTCTCCATTCTTTAATTCGCAGAGGATATCCACTTTATCAAAAATACTATGCTGCTATCCACCCTGCTAAAATTTTTCAAAATGGCTTGAAGAGCAAGAGGTGTAAGTAGGGCATCTTGCTTACTCCCTACAATCTCCCCAATGGTACATTTTACGACATTTGTGGGATATTTAGAGTCAAAACTAAGTGCTCAGTTTCCTCCGCCATCTACGCTTTCGGAATTAGAAATTTCTCTCTAGGAAGAATGGCTTTATATTCCATTAGATATTGTTCATGATCACCATGGATGCATCCTAAGTCATATACAATCAGTAATTAAATCAAAGAATGGTCTAGCACCCCATTAATAAATGTTTTTCTAATTTCATGGGTGTTCTTGTTAACTTTATTTAATTTCAGTAGAATGCTAGTTTCACGTAATTCAAGTAAAATGCATCATGTCCTTTTAATGTTAAAATGAACTCTACATTTTGTATTAGAAAATAAAGTTGTAGCTAGCAATTAACAGCTGAAGCTGTAATATTTGCAATAAAATTTGCCGTTAGACGAATTTTATTTATTTATCTTGTGTACATTTACCAAAGCATGCGCAATCCTGCTAAAACAGCAAACTTAAATGTGTATCGAAATTTAATGTTTAAAAATATTTTGTTTAAGTGATATGATGATCAAGTAAGGTATAAAAGATTCAGCTGAAAAAATAAATGTAGTAAAACATTCAAGAAGATTCAATTGACAATCAGGAAACGACTAATAATTATTTAATCAATTCTTATTAATATCAAATATACTGTTTATTAACCTTATAGCACTCACAAACGTTCCGTCATGAAAATATAAAATTTGCTATTTTGCCTTCTTTTAAAAGAGATATATAATTACACACACAATAAAGCACAATTAATGACATATTTAAATCTATTCACAGCTAATGCCTATTTAACCGGTACATCCACCTCTTTTTCCTGATCGCATCTTTAACAACCTCTAAATCCCACCATCCTCTTACTAAGCCTTCTTTGTACCGCCACCAAAGTGCCACTTGTTAAAGCCATACTCATTTTCATCTGGTGTCCCATAAAATCGGATGGCAAAAGAAACAGCCATAAAACTTTAACGACACGAAGCCGTCTCCAGATTTTCATTGAAGATAATAACAACAACTACCTACACCGAAAAGATGAAAATTAATCCGAATAGGGGCAGGGTTGGAGATATGAAAATGCGTAATCACCTCATTACGTCCTTGCTATTCTGAGGGCAAACGATATTCTCTCCTATTTCTCTTTTTAATACGGATCTATTTAGTGGTAGGGGTTGGCCAGGGGATAGTGTCATGATGGCCTTGAGAAGGTTGGGTTACCTGGTACTTTTAGGAGCAATTAGTAGGGTGATGTGGAGCTTGTAAACACCTCCCGGAATGGATGGTGAGGTCGGATCAATTACTGGGGGTTCTTCTTTTTGGGATAATGGTAGGCGGTGAATTTCCTCTTTCCCTTTTAAGGTGAGATTATGGATTTAATTAGAAGTTTGATTAATTTTATGGTGGTTTTATAAAATCCGGAAATTTATTAATTGCTGGTTCCAATAAAATCATGCATCTGGGTTATTTTGTAATTAACCTAATAATAAAATAAGAATTTTGCAGGAATTAAAAAAAATGTTAATAAAAATGCCATTAATTGTATCTTTATTACAGAATTGTATGCGATGATCACAGATCTTTACACCAAAATATTTATTTTGATATTGTAAGAGTAACTTTAAAAAATTCTTAAAAACGATTTTGCTAATAATTATTCCGCTGTATCTAAGTGAATCTTTTGAATATTAGTTAAATTGCAACTGCTATTTTTTTACCCACCCACCTTTTCCGAAATCCTCCCCAATACGAATAATAAGATGAACAACATGCAGTGATGGCGAATTTATGCAAAAAAGTATTGTTGTTTATAATGGCACTTGCCATGGACAAGCTCGCTGACGAAGTCAGTGATTTTAAGCCAAGGGAGCGTCTCTTGTTTCAGTAGCGCCAACTAGGGCTAAGAGTACATCTTAGCTACTCACACATCACATTCGCTTGCACAACCCCTTTTTACAGCGGGGCATATTCACACATCTCACAGATAGAATAGGAAGAACAACCATGCCCGAACCGGGACTCGAACCCAGGACGCCGAGGTCACGGGGAAGACGCGCTACCCCTATGCCAGGACGCCGGTTCAAAACATTAAAAATGATTAAATGAAGTTCCAGAGTCAACGTGAAGATCCAGTGAGTTCGAAAATATATATTTACTCTCACCTCCCCCCCCCCCTAAAATTCCTTTCTGGTTTTCAAGTTTTTACTTTTTAGTATACAAAGTGTGCAAAGCATTGTATTCCTCAAAAAAAAAAAATCTAAATACGAGATTTTGTTGAATCTGTATATTTCAGATCTTACCGAGTTCGAAAAATGCATATACTTTCAATATAAATACTTTCTAAACATCACTTTTAAATTTCAAATGACTTCAAATGCGGCAACATGGAAACAGTGCACAAAACAAATTAAAATAAAAAGTAAAATAATTCATTTCGTTTTCTATAAAATCCATTGTAATTTCGTCTCTTCCCATGCTTACACGAAATAGAATTTTAAGGATATCTACAAACAAAAAAGAAAATTCAGGCTTGAAATAATACTATTATCTAGGACAATCATTGTATGTTATATTATTTATTTTCTTCTGGTAATTGTTGATACAGCTGACGATTTAAAGAAGTTCTATTATGAAAAATAAATTTGATTTAAAAAGAATAGTTTTTTTTATTTATAAGAAAACAGGCAAATCAGATTTGCTTAAATGATTCATATATATATTAATTTATTATTAACCGCTTAACTGTTTTCCCGAGTGCCATACGTGCATTGTCGAATTTTGGCATTTGTAAGCAAAAAATAAACCATTCATAACGATTATAATTCAATATTAAAATTACTTCGAATACACAGATAAGTCAAGTATTAAATAGATTTCCATTTGAATCAAGATAATAAAATTTTTCCCAAAATAGAAGGTGTCATCCTGTTAGATAGTAAAGAAAATAAAGCAGTTAAGTGGTTAATAAATGGATTGTACTGTATAAATTATTTATCATTAGAAATTTGTATTCAAAATTTGTAGCACTAAACTTCTGCTTAATGAATTATCATCATTGATGTAATAAATCTTATTCTATTAAGTTCTAAAAATTTCCGCTCTTTTTAAGAGTACAGAGAACTTTCAAACCAAAATTTCTCATTTTCTGAGATATTGCTTGAAATGCTCATAGCAATTTTATTATATCAATTTAATTCTGTAAAAAATTTATCAACATTCATTGTTAACATTTTTTTTTTTTTTTTTTTTGTAAAAATGAGAAAAAATTCTTTTAAAACATAATAACTTTACATTTTCCATCTGTATTACAATAGAGCAATAATTTATTTTTTCGGATTTTTTAGATAGATATGTTACACAGCATTTGTAACACTTAACCTTATTGAAAAATAATTTGTTACTTCTGAACTTGAAATATTTAATATTTTTTAGAAAATGTTTTTAAAAATCACTGATGTAATATTTATGGAGATATACAATAAAAATATTCTAATATTCATAAATAAGCTATTCATGCAAAGTTATATCATTATATGTTTATACAGCAGAAGAGAAAAGTTTCATTTTGTAGCTAAAAATTTGATGCCCCTGAAGTATTTTAAAACTCGAGGACTTGAAGAAAATCAAAACTGTGTTGTACTGCAGCTGTCTAAATGTAAACAAGTTGCAGTGCCATCCTAAAAAAATATCTCTAATATTGAGCAAACGAATTATGATCTCAAAATAATTCTTTTTTTCAAACGATTACTCGCAATCTAGATATTCATAAAACATAAAAAATACCGCAGACCATTTATCAGGTTTTTATCGTCTGTTGTATCTTTAATATGACATAATTTTAGGATAAATAAAATGTGAATAAGACAAAATTGGCCAAACCTTGAATAAGTTTTATATATATATATATATATATATATATATATATATATATATATATATATATATATATATATATATATATATATATATATATATATATATAAAAGAATTTCCTGTTTCTTTTTAGAATTTTTTGTTTTAAAATGATGCCAGAGAAATTTGTCAAGCTTTTACTTCTTTAAATGTTCAAAATGCTGTATTTCACATTTATTCGTTTTATAATGTTCTACAAATTCAAGGAATTTTTTTTTTAATTTCAGTTTTTATATTAATTAAATAATATTTATTCATTTTAAAAAATAAATTTTTAGCCCAAAAAGCTACTAAATTAAAACAAGTGGACACCTTAGATGCACATAGAGAGTACTGAACATGCATTCATTGCATTGGAAGTAAACATTATCGTATAGTTAAGGGCTATAGCATGTCTGATTTTAATCTTCATTAACATATGTTGTCTTTTGTAATGAAAAACAGCCGTTTTAATGCATTGAAGTTTAAGATATTAGATGAAGTATAAGAAATTCTTTTCTTCAAATTGTGAAAAATACTATAAATTTATATTCTTAAACCAATCAACTTTTAATTAGTAAATACTTGTCATAAAAATATCAAATATTTATCAGCTTTATATCCGATATGTAATCTCTAAATTATGTTAAAATTATTTGACATCTTTTATAAAAGCGAATAAAAATGAGCTAATTTTATGGAAAGTTTCAAGAAGTAATTTTTTTTACTCTCTATTTTCTTCCACTTTACAATATTCAAGCCACATAATATAATGAAATATCCCTTTATCTAAACTGATGAAGAGTTATAAAATCAGTTTTAAGATAATTACTGTTTTTTATCTTTTGTTTAAATATGATTTAGTTTAGAAAAATCATTGAAAGTGCTTTCACATATAATTAAGGGAATTCTTTTGCAATTAAATATTATCACACTGATTTCTTTACACCTGCGAATAAATAGTGTAAAATTAAAATGAGAAATAACAATTTATCTGATATTTTAATTTCATTTGAATGAAAATGTATAACAAGTAAATGAACGGCCGAATAAAGGAAAAAAGCTAATAAGAGCAAAATTCAATACAGATTGTCTTGAATTTTTCTAAATTTTATACTGCTTTGCAATTTTTTTTGTAAAGATAGCATAATTAATCCTTTTTATTCTAAACTTTTTTTAAAATTTTTATGTTTATTAAAATAATGACTGACTGAAAAATCCAATTTTATCATTACCTTTTTACCGATTAGATTATTTAATATATGTTATTTTCAAATAAGACAAACAAAAAGCAATTAGTAAAAATATAATTATATTTTTACTAATTGTCATAGAACTTCATAAGCTTGATAATGTTTTCAATCTGATAAAACTATATAGGCAAATATTATAATAATGTTTAGGACAATAGAGAAAAATAATATAAACTAATGGGTGTAAAATTTATGTTACTATTTTATGAAAGGTGAAATAAACTATTCACATAAGAGTATTCAAATATAACTACATAATTGCAAGTTTTAAAGATTTTTTTTTTGAAATTTACAATAAATATATTCTGCTAATCTATTTTTTAGCTTTATGTCGAAATAAAAATAATAACACAAATGTTATTGCAAAACCAAAACATAAGAACGTAATTTAATATTTTTTTTAACTTTTTTCATTAGAAATTGTTGTTAACAAAAGGAAAGGCATTGTAAATGAAATGGAAAAATATCTGCAATAATTTAAGAACAGACACACACACACACAAAAAAAAGATAGGAAATAAAATCACTTGAAAAGAATACAAACAAGAAAAGAAATGATAATCGTAGCTTACGCCTAACGCTAATAATATCACGTGCAACTCCATGTTAAGCAACGAGTTCGAACGGCTTCAACAAAAATAATCTTTTTTATTCACTATTTAGAATAAATAATATATTATTTACAAATATATAATAATAAAAACTTTACACTTACCAAGTTTCTTGAAATGACAGTATGCGTTGCTGGTTGAATTTCAAAATCCAATACACGCCAGGTGATTCATGGGAAATTTCTAAAATATGTTCGCATAGCGCCACCTAGGAAAAGCAACTTTCCCGACATCGAGGCGATTATGGGCCGATTGCTTTGAGCCGGTCTTTTTCACTGAGTCGCCGTAGGAGTTCGCCCCGATGAAAAAGCGATCTTCAGAGGCGACAGAAAAAAATATGGTCAAAATCCGATGTCGCGCCAATGCAAAGGTGACATTGGCAAAATACGGGCGGCGTATATCAGATGGCTGCGATGCTTGGCCAATCGTTTAGCGACTTCTCTTGCTGCTTGGGAAGCTAATTAATTTCATGAAATATATTACATACGAATAATATTGCTTTCTAATCTCTCTCAAAAAATTAAAGATATGCTTCAGAAATAATTTATTTTTTCACATTAAATTTTGCTGTTTAATTCACAGTTAAAAAGAGAAAAAGAAGAATCTATTAATTTTTAAAACGAATATTTCCCCAATATAGGTTCAATTTGGCAATTCTAAATTGAATTATCAGTCTTTTAGAGATCCAAAACATACGCACATTTGCACCCGCTTAGTACACTTATTAGAGATTAAATCTAAACTTTTCTTTATCGCACATATCATTGACTAATTATATCAAATCATAATCAACAAAATGCAAATATATTTTACCCATGGACGTTTTAAGAAAAAAATATTAAATTAGTTAGATACCAGAACTACAATCTAGAAACAGGACATTTAATCACGTTTTATCCGGCTTGTCTTTGAGCCAATTATTCTTTACAAGTTGACTGCCCAACAGAAGTTTTCTCACTTCTTTGTCTTTTGCCTGCAAATGTTTCACAGAAAATCGTCACAGTGTTTGAACTGATTACTAGGAAATTATAACTCATCAGATAATAATTATTTCAAAGCGTAAAAGTAAATAGAATTTAAATTTAAACAAATAAAACCCACACCTAAAAAAAATCACGTGATTTGCTTTTAATCTTTTGTGAAGATTCGAATTTGAAAAATTCAGAAACTAGAATGCGTTCAGGAAGAATTTGGGGATGAAGTTTTTCTTTTCCTTTTGAATATTTTCGTAATTATATAATTTGAATCCATTACAATCTGGAATTGAAATTTTTGAAATATCACTCCAGTTTAAAAAAGAAGCAAATCTGCTTTTTAATATAAAAAAACTAATTCTAGCATTTTTTTTTTAAATTGTTAATTTATCTGATTTTTTGTTTCATTACTAGTTGACAAATATATAAAACAATATATTTTATGACAATTGCGGAATGGTCTATATTTTTGGCACTATATATGTTTGTGAACAGGAAATGCTGCGAGCTAAGCGGCCGAAATTTGGTATAGTGACTTAACACACTATTTATAAATGTCTATTTAATTTTCCACTAATTATATTTAGAGAAAACGTGTCTGTCCGGCTATAAGAATGGAAGTGAATATGATAACCTCAAAACTCTAGATGGAACTAGACAGATATAATCTAATACACAGACTTAGCATCTTGTATTTAAAACAGTATCAATTTTAGAAACTTGTCATTAAAGAGCATGCGAGAAAATGGTGGAGAGATATTCCCACAGTTTCCTTCTAAAATAAAGATTTCAAAGTTGTAAAATAAATCCTCATATTTTATTAGATATATCCTAAGTAAATTAATAATTTTAATTATAATATATTTTAGCTTTTAAAGAGTGTCCAAAATTCCTTTTTCATGTTTACATATCTTAATCAGTTTTTAAAATGTGGTTAAATCTCCAAAAATCCAAAAATATAAATTTATTACACAGACTTAGCATCTTGTATTTAAAACAGTATCTATTTTAGAACCTTGTTATTGAAGAGCATGCGAGAAAATGGTGGAGAGATATTCCCACAGTTTCCTTCTAAAATAAAGATTTCAAAGTTATAAAATAAATCCTCATATTTTATTAGATATATCCTAAGTAAATTAATAATTTTAATTATAATATATTTTAGCTTTTAAAGAGTGTCCAAAATTCCTTTTTCATGTTTACATATCTTAATCAGTTTTTAAAATGTGGTTAAATCTCCAAAAATCCAAAAATATAAATTTATTGCACAAACTTAGCATCTTGTATTTAAAACAGTATCAATTTTAGAACCTTGTTATTAAAGAACATGCGAGAAAATGGTGGAGAGATATTCCCACAGTTTCCTTCTAAAATAAAGATTTCAAAGTTATAAAATAAATCATCATATTTTATTAGATATATCCTAAGTAAATTAATAATTTTAATTATAATATATTTTAGCTTTTAAAGAGTGTCCAAAATTACTATTCATGTTTACATATCTTAATCAGTTTTTAAAATGTGGTTAAATCTCCAAAAATCCAAAAATATAAATTTATTACACAGACTTAGCATCTTGTATTTAAAACAGTATCAATTTTAGAACCTTGTTATTAAAGAACATGCGAGAAAATGGTGGAGAGATATTCCCACAGTTTCCTTCTAAAATAAAGATTTCAAAATTGTAAAATAAATCCTCATATTTTATTAGATATATCCTAAGTAAATTAATAATTTTAATTATAATATATTTTAGCTTTTAAAGAGTGTCCAAAATTCCTTTTTCATGTTTACATTTCTTAATCAGTTTTTAAAATGTGGTTAAATCTCCAAAAATCCAAAAATATAAATTTATTACACAAACTTAGCATCTTGTATTTAAAACAATATCAATTTTAGAACCTTGTTATTAAAGAGCATGCGAGAAAATGGTGGAGAGATATTCCCACAGTTTCCTTCTAAAATAAAGATTTCAAAGTTGTAAAATAAATCCTCATATTTTATTAGATATATCCTAAGTAAATTAATAATTTTAATTATAATATATTTTAGCTTTTAAAGAGTGTCCAAAATTCCTTTTTCATGTTTACATATCTTAATCAGTTTTTAAAATGTGGTTAAATCTCCAAAAATCCAAAAATACAAATTTATTACACAAACTTAGCATCTTGTATTTAAAACAGTATCAATTTTAGAACCTTGTTATTAAAGAGCATGCGAGAAAATGGTGGAGAGATATTCCCACAGTTTCCTTCTAAAATAAAGATTTCAAAGTTGTAAAATAAATCCTCATATTTTATTAGATATATCCTAAGTAAATTAATAATTTTAATTATAATATATTTTAGCTTTTAAAGAGTGTCCAAAATTCCTTTTTCATGTTTACATATCTTAATCAGTTTTTAAAATGTGGTTAAATCTCCAAAAATATAAATTTATTATACAGACTTAGCATCTTGTATTTAAAACAGTATCAATTTTAAAACCTTGTTATTAAATAGCATGCGAGAAAATGGTGGAGAGATATTCCCACAGTTTCCTTCTAAAATAAAGATTTCAAAGTTGTAAAATAAATCCTCATATTTTATTAGATATATCCTAAGTAAATTCATAATTTTAATTATATATTTTAGCTTTTAAAGACTGTCCAAAATTCTTTTTTCATGTTTACATATCTTAATCAGTTTTTAAAATGTGGTTAAATCTCCAAAAATATAAATTTATTACACAGACTTAGCATCTTGTATTTAAAACAGTATCAATTTTAGAACCTTGTTATTAAAGAGCATGCGAGAAAAAAGTGGAGAGATTATTCCCACAGTTTAATTCAAAGTAAAGATTACATAGCTGTAAAATAAATCCTGATATTTTATTAGATATATCCTAAGTAATTTGGAATTTTAATTAAATTTATAAATAATTTTAGCTTTTAAAGAGTGCCCAAAATTCCTTTTTCATGTTTACATATCTTAATCAGTTTTTAAAATGAGGTTAAATCTCCAAAAATCCTTTTGTATCATAATTTTTATTTCACTCATAAAAGCATGTTTATTTTTTTTTTAATTTAAATTTTTTTCTATTTTATAATGGTTACTTAATTTCATAATACCTGATTATAAATATTTTCGAATATTATAATTAACATTTTTTAAATTAATTTCTAAATGACGACTTTGAAATCATTTTTAAATTAATATCAATTTTTTACAATAATGTTAAACCTTTAAGAATCTTTTTACATCATATTTTTTACTTCACAAAAAAAAGCGTGTTTATAAATCTTTTAATTATTATTTTTTTCTATTTTATAATTGGAAATTAATTCCATAGTTCATAATTATTAATATTTTCGAATACTGTATCTAATATTTTTCAAATTGATTTCTAAATCACACCACTACTCTGAAATCATTTTTGACAAATGCTGTTCATAATATATTAATTGATGCTATAAAATTATAACTAAGGTATTGATTTATTTTTAAGGGCTATAAAATTATGAAATTATTCATTTGCCATCAAAATCTAAAATTTCTAAAAAAATTCAGGATTCTGAAACATGAGAAAATAGGCTGTAAATCTTTTGAAAATTCCATTCTTGTAACCTTAATTCTTGTAAGTGAAATAAATGAACAATTAACTATGTAAAATAAACTACAGATAATTATAAATTAAATATTCCGTGTAAAAAAAGCAAAAACTATTATATTGATTGTTTCCAATTTTATTTACAGTAGAATATTTTAAATCTTATGTTTATCCACCTGGAAACTTATATATCCGTGCAGTATATATATGCAAGTCCATTCTCTTTATACAATACAAATTTAGTAGGATAAAAATAAGCCTGGACAGATGTTTGTAGTAAATGCTGTGGGTGTTGTATATCTCCATTCCTAAGACAAAGAGAAACAAACAAACAATCAAACAACAACAACAACAACAACAAAAAAGACTGCATCTACAATACAACCATACGAACGAAAAGACATACAAAAGAAATGAAAAAGCAGATGAAGCGAGGATTATCATTTGATCAGCGGAGTAAAATATCCTCCATTGAAATATCTTGACATAGCGATTAAATACAGAAATGTATCGTCTGCAACCATCACTCGAATTTATAAATATCAACACTGAACGATGTGAGTCATCGATGTTTTCCTAACAGTCTTGTGTTTATCTACACCGTAGTTGGGCTTTCGATTGAATTATAAGAAGAAAAATATTTAGCCGAATGACGTTCCACCGTTTCAACAGATAGGAATAAAACATCTCTTTTTTTGAGAATTTAACAGTAATATTTATCAGTTATATTCATTATTAGATAAACAAAACTGATAAATATTACTTGATTGGATTATTTAGATTTTAGGTGATTATATTTTTAAAAAATATCATCGGTTACCATTATCGCTATTTGCAATCATTGTTTCTTTTTTGCTTTTTATTATAACTTTTGCACATGTTTAATTACGAAAATATGTTAATCATTTAGGGGGGGGAAGAGCTGCGGAATAGTAATTATGAATTCTAACACAGCAAATTGATCTGAAACAGATCTGGACCGCATGAATTGACTTTTGAGGAACAAAAATTAGATTTTAAGATAATTAATAAGGGAAGTAAAAGATGGGAAAAATATTTAGAAAAAAAAATCATTGACTCCGTTGTGCCAATGAATGAATTGTTTTTTATTTGCGTCACTTCTTTTAGTCAGACTTAGTTGATGTGACATTCTAAAAATAGTTTAGATCAAAATAATGTTGTAAATCTGCTTTCATCTGCTTTACAGAACTTTTTCTCTGTAAATACCTAAGCAAGTTATCTGATTTTTTCAAATTTTAAGTTTTACTTTAGATAAATAAAGCGATAATATCTTTACTTTTTAAATAGCACTTAAATCATAAGAAATTCACCTAATATGTAAATTTAATTGAAATTTCGGATTAATCATTCATTTCTGTGATTGTTTCTATCTTTATGCAGGATGTTTGGAAAAAAAATTGGCGACTTACAGCAGCAAGGGGAACACAATAGTGAGGGAAGGCAAATGCAATTTGAGTAAAAGAAATTTCAAAGAATGGCTCCGTGGCTTAGATGAACAAAGACAGAGCTTAGGCTTTTAAGTTTGCAAAGAAAAAAAAAACTAATATTTTGAGTGACAATCCTACATCACCTAACAACACCTAATGTGGAGTATTGAAATGGTCTGAAACGTGACTCTCTCATTGAATACACCCGAGCGAAAGCTATACATTAAAAATTTGGAAAAAATGCACTTAAAAACGTTTTATTAAGTATCGCCATTCTAAACAGCGAATGATATAACTTGATACGTTCTATAGGTGGAATGTGAAAATTTAATAACCAGTGCATTATTATGTAATCATCTTAATCATATTGTTATCGTCAAAATCGTAATCGTTATCGTAATTGTCTTAATAATTAATAATTAAGACAACGCTATTAAAAAAGCTTTATAATATTGGATTTTTTAAAGTTATTCATACATTTTACTACGAAAAGTGTGTATCTCTGGTATTTAAAGCACTAATCAAATATTTGATATCGTGGATTAAAATCACGTGTTAGAGAAAATCCGTTTTATGAGTGTACGGTAAATATTCCAACAGGCTCAATAATGGATAAAAACGCTTCACTTTACATGAAATTTTTTAAAGAAACACACCAGATGAGTACACGAAAGCACACTTGCAGAAATCAAAAATGTGCAAGCAGCCAATAGCTATTTAAGAGCCACAATAACAAAAGGTGTTCAGAAAGAACTCTCTAAAGATCAACATTCTAAAATAAGAATCCAATCGACTTCTACTTTAAATTCAGTCTTTCGAATTTTTATGGTCTTCATGACAAGACAAACATGCTTGTAGAAGGATATCGTATCTTCGGCCCTAATCGAGATTTCGCCACACTTCGAGTACTTTAGAGAAATCTCAATTTTTTACGCCTAGTCGCCAAAGGGGGACCAAGTTTTTTCCCAAGGCTGATAATCATTGATCAGAAATGGCCACTAAAGTTTTCTGTAAAACTCTTTTCCTTACTGTAAAATTAACTGCACAGGAAAGCTACATTAGCGAATGGTAATGCCAGCACAGGTATTTAAACTTGGCGAGACTTTACATTTTGCAGAATTTCCTTTACGGCCAATCTTTACTTGTCATTTTCTATGTATATGGAAAATAAGAACAAAATATTCGCAACAGATATTTGTGAAGAAAGAAACTAAAGCATTCCTAAAGAAAATGTTTTGTTTATAAAATGTAAATTAAACTTTCTAGATTAATCTTAAAAGATAGTACTCCAAGCAAACAAGTTATTTAAATGCAGAAACAAAAAGCTGAAACAATAATCCATACCGCAGATTTAGAAAAATTGCGCAGTCAAGAAGTAAACAATTCGCATATTTCGAAAATCAAAACATTTCGAATTTGAAAATCATTTTCATTTTTTTTGACTTGATTACTGTTTTTTTAAATTTCTAATATTAAAGGAATGAACTATCCTAATTATAATTCATAATGTGTTTCCATTGATCTTTCGCCATCAAAGTTGTTTAATAACATTAAAGATGCAAATTTTAATTCATACGAGCTTCAATGATTTTACTACAACGATGATGTTGCAAAACATTAATGCCTATTTTTTCGTCTTGGCATATTCTTCGGTAATCTTTTCTGTATTTATTTATTTCTTCAAAGACATCAATTAACGAGACATTAAATTCTTGATTTTGATAAAAGCGAAAGTTATTAGGCTTGTAATTAAGATTACAAAGGGTTTCGCTGTGCCAGAGATTGATTTTGAAGATTGCGGTTTTAAGCAAATATTTGTATTTATTCTAATGCAATTTATTTATGTTTCTTTTCTTCTTAAGAGTGGCCTAGATTCAAAAGTTATTCTGTGCTGCTAAGTATTTTATTCAGCTTATAAATTTATCAAAGACAATCTCTTTTTTTTTTTTTTTTTTGCTGATTGCTTTAATAGGTAAAAGAGATGAAAATTTAGAAGATTTTTGGTCATTCATGAGATATGTTGTTAGAGAAAGAAAGATTTAGAAATGTTGAAAACCATTTTGATTAATAATTATTCTTGGAGCCGTTTGAAAATGAGAAGCATAATGATATGCATAGTGTATATAGTATCCATATCCCTAGTACCACACATATATTATAGAATATTACTTAACATTGAATAATATTCGCAAAATTGTATAATAATGTTGAATATTGAATTGTGTGATATCGTACAATATTGCATTATGTTGTGTAGCAAGCTGGGCTACTTAGATTATTATTTAATTGATTATTAATTGATCATTATTATAAACTGTACACAGGGTCGCGGTGGCCTGTTGGTAAGGTCTCGGCTTCGGAACCGGAGGGTTTCAGGTTCGAGACCCGAATCCACCGAAGAACCGTCGTGTAAGGGGGTCAGTTGCCCGTTAAATCCGCCTTGACCAAACGTCCTCCCGCTGGTGTGGTGTGGAGAGGGGAGTGCCAGCTCAGGTGTCGTCCTCGTCATGTGACCGCGGTTCAAAATTTCGTGGTCCGTCCCAAAATAGCCCAAGTGTTGCTTCAAACGGGACGTTAATATAACTAAACTAAACTATAAACTGTACACAATTATATGTAATTAATCGTCCAAATTGAATATAACGTAAATTTGGATTAGATTGTTTACATAAGGAAACCATAACGAAATTACATTACCTGAGAAGATGTGTACAATTTAAAATGAGCAAGACAGATGCTTAAATTAATAATAGCAAAATGACGTCATAGAATTAAAATCCATCAAATAAGTTCATTTATACAATAGATAGAACAAGTGCGAATATATTAAAATAACCTGATTTTAATGCTTATCCCAATTTGATATGAATCCTTTATAGTTCGACGGTATATATGCTTACCACCTACAAAATATTTTTTATGAGGGTTCAAAAAAGTATTTTCAAATAATAAATAGAATCATTGGATGCTTAAAATTCCATTGAGCCCCCTTAATATCTCAGAAATATATAAAGTCTTTAGTTAAATTCAAAAGAGATAAGTATGCTTATCAATTCCCGTTCACGGCGCGAAAGTTTTAGTAATGACAATAAGTTGCAGCTTTTAAAACTTGCTAAGCTAAAGTTGCAGCTTTTAAAACTTGCTAAGCTAAAGTTGCAGCATTCAATTTTAACTCTGTAAAATAATTTTAGAAATGGAACCCCACTGCGTTATGTCATTTATGTCAAAGATATACTCATATTTAATTATCAGTATTTTTTATTGAATTTTTTAAATTTCAATTCAACATCCTCAATGAACCAAAACTGTGGACTCTGGAAGTCCATTAGAGTTTTCGGTTGGAGTTTTTTAAAATTCAGAATATTCCTGTTAATTTTTTTATGCATATTTTGACTTAGTTTTTAATGCATTGATTATTTGAATACTGCAGTATATGGTATCTTAATTAATTTCTTAATGCAAAAGGTTATTAAAGTGGTACTAATAAAATCAGATTACAGCAGTTTTATTTTTATGCAATATACCGATCCGCCTAGCCGTCCTATAAAATGCAAAATAAAACTTCAACTTTTATTGTAAGACGTTACTGAAATTGTATTCGGAACAATTATTTGATTTTTAATTTAAAAAAAAAAATCGAATAAGGCTATTTTAAATAACCTAAAATTTTGTGGTAAGTATATTTACTACCAAACATTCAATGATATATTTACCCTTAACAGTTAGTAGTAACGATGCTTACCACATTCAGTTACCCCTAAATGATCTTAAAGTAGCTGAAATTAATTATATTTGCCACCCTTATTTCATAAATGAAATGGCAATTGAACAAATGTTAGTATTTTTAATCTTATAACTTTAAAAGTGCAATTCTTATATATATATATATATATATATATATATATATATATATATATATATAAGTAACCAATCTAAAGTAAGAAATAGTTTGAAAACGAAACTAAAATGAAAACGAAACAAAACAATTTCGAAATCGCAACTAAAATTTATTATCTATTCAAACTAAAACCAAAAAAGAACTTCATAGTATTTAGAGAGCGCAATTGCAGCTACTTCTAAAACACAGATGAATTGATACAAAAGTATTAGAATCAAGTTAATAGGAAAATCAAAAAAATCAAATAAAAATTAAACCAAAAAAATTATAAAAAATATAAAAAAGAATCCGGCCTGAAGACTTTTTCAAGGGTCACCCTCAGGCAGGGATTCAAAGAAAGGGATTTTTTCTGTGAGGAAATGCAGACATTTGTCTAATAATGATTCCTCGTGACCCGAAAATCCCCTGATATTATGCCCAAGAGATACACCATTTTAACAGAAAGGAAAATACAAAACAACAAATTAGAAGAAAATAACCACTACAAAGTAAAAATACAATAACAAAAATAACAATAAAAACAAAAGATAGCACTAAAGCAAAAAACGAAAAGGCCAGAACATCCCATCAACAGTCAAGGAAATTTTAAGCTATCGATTGTGTTTCTCGCATTTTAAAAAACTAACGGTAAATTATGTATACAAATGTAGGCTCCCAGCGCCATCTATTGAGTGATCTAATATGCAAGGAAAGTTCTATTTTTATTTAAGCCAAAGGATTAATCCCAAAACATACCTTGTTTAATTAAAAAATTGACTTTACAGTAATTTCTAGGAAATTCATTTTTAGTTAAATTTTTAAGGAGGTTGTTTGATGCTTCAATATAAGAATTTTTATTATTGCAAACCCTTTTGATCCTGTTAACTTGTGAGAAAATTACATTTTTAAAAATTTTAGAGTTTAGATTGGAATGATAGTTACATAGTTTTGTTATTTTAAAGTTGAAATCATCCCTTTTATCGTATATACCAACTAATGTTTTATCATTAGCAATTTCGATTTTTAAATCCAGAAAGGTAGCCTCAAGTTGATTTTTATTTGTATCTGTTAGAATTAAATCTTTTGGATAGCAATTAGTAATAATATTAGTATTGTCGAAGTTAATCAAAAGTAGGTCATCAATATATCTCCACCCGTTTATTAAATTATATTTAATTATTTTTTTCTCATAGTAATGTAGGAAAATATTAGCTAAAGCACTTGAGAAAGCTGTTCCCATTGGAATGCCTTTGAATTGTTTATAAAAATTAATACCATTAAAAACGTAATTTTCAGTAATATTAAAATTACATAACTCAAGCCAGTTATTTTTAGGAATGATATTTTCATTTAAATATTCGTCATATAGAAAAGTGCAACTTGGAGCGATTTTTCGAATTTTTTAATTAGAATTTTAATTAATTAAAAATTAATTAATTAATTAAAATCTTGGGGGGTTTCCGCTATAACCTGCAATATTATTACAGCACAAAACTCATATTTACTTCGTATTGAAGATCAAAAAATAATCGTTTCAATAGTACTAATGTTTTAACATATATATTAAATTTCTATTTTTAATGAATTTTTCAAAAATAATTTAATTATATTTTTCAACCATTTATTTCGCACAAAATAAAAATAAAATTTTAGGTGCACGAGCACGTTGCACGTCAATGGGGAAAAATCTTTGATCAACGCGTTGCCATCAGTTTGATAAAAGCTCAAATTAAGAAAATAAATTAACTATCATTGCAAATTAAACATATAAAAATCTGAATTTCGACACGTGTCTCTAAAATGAAAGGAATATGAAACGTAATATTTTTTGAAAAGTAAATGGAAGGGAACTTGTTCTATGATCTTTTACACTATCTATGTTACTAATTCAATGAAGCAGTTTTATTTAAGACAAATATTGTTTAATATGTACAATACATCTACTATAAGCGAAGTCCAACTGCTAGTTTCTAAACCTTTAGTAATAGACGTATATCTGCCAACAAATGGTCTAAATGAATGAATTATATTTTATGTAAATTCAATCAATTAATACTGATGAATTCCAAATTTTAAATTTTTACATAGATGCTCTGCCCTGCGAATTATATTTAAAAAAATATTCTTGAAACGCTAATACCTTAAATAAAAAGATTTGCACTCCAATAAACCAGCAAAGCGGAATTTATGAAAATTTCGATATCTCTGTTCTATAAAAACCGTCGATTTTCGATCACTTTTTTGACATGTCAAAAAAGCCAATAATTTCCCAGGGTTTCTCGAGAATGATTGACCTAGATTTTGTAATGTTGATTGTTCTAATATTGCTATATTCTAAACCTGATAAATGGGTAAGATTTGATAGCAGAAAATAGAAATGTTTATTAAATTATTTAATAATTGGCGTGTCAAGAATATTTTGCAGAATATGCTACCTTATGACCAATGGACGGTTTAAAATTTAAACTTCATAATTTTTTAAGTACATTTATAAGGCGATTAAAATAAAATATTATTATTGACTGCATTTATGCCCTTTTAAAAATAAAATTAAAAATATAATTGTATGATGAATCTGTGAATTTTTTGTTGAATAATTCTTTCAGAAATTATAAATTATGAAAATTATTCTATAATGAACATAAGACTTCAATGCCGAACGACTGTGCATTCAGTTGTCATATTTTTTTCACCAAAAGGATATGTGTGGATTCACTAAAAACGTTTTGATATTAATTGCAGTTTCATTATTTCCACTTAAATTTAAAATTGACTGTTAGGGGTGCTAACAGAAAATTAAAGAGAGATGCATTGTTCAGTGAACAGAACGGCTTATGGCCTACATAAAAAATATATAACTATCAAAATTTGAAGCTGAAAAATATTTTGCTGAGAAATTCATTACCAGACCAAGTTACATAAAATATTCATTGAACATCATGCATCATTATACATCATCAAGTTACATCATTACCAGACCAAGTTACATAAAATATTCATTGAACATCATGCATCATTATACATCATCAAGTTACATCATTACAAGACCAAGTTACATAAAATATTCATTGAACATCATGCATCATTATACATCATCAAGTTACATCATTACAAGACCAAGTTACATAAAATATTCATTAAACATCATGCATCATTATACATCATCTAGTTACATCATTACATGACCAAGTTACATAAAATATTCATTGAACATCATGCATCATTATACATCATCAAGTTACATCATTACCAGACCAAGTTACATAAAATATTCATTGAACATCATGCATCATTATACATCATCAAGTTACATCATTACCAGACCAAGTTACATAAAATATTCATTGAACATCATGCATCATTATACATCATCAAGTTACATCATTACAAGACCAAGTTACATAAAATATTCATTGAACATCATGCATCATTATACATCAAGTTACATCATTACAAGACCAAGTTATATAAAATATTCATCGAGCATTAATATATTAATAGGTTGGTCACCAAAGGCGGCTAGTATTTAATAGTTTTGATTTTAAAGCTTATCTATATAGATATCTTTACTGAAAAAATGTTATCTTTACTGAAATTTTACGCGCATACATACAAACATTTTCTTTATAACTATTAGATCCTTTTTCTATCTGCTCTCATGCTGACAATGCCATTTAGCGCCGTCTCGTAAATTTTTGTGGTACTTGCATTGTTGTCATAGGATGATAACCTACTGGTATCTCAAAATTATGTGACATGGCGCTGATGGATGTAACATGAGTTAAGATTGAAAAATATTCATATGTAATTAATCAGTGCTTGGTTTCATATCTAAATACTTTCTCAAAAGAAATGCCGTGTGAAGTTCACTTTTGCAGATATTTATCAATTTATCATGATATAAACCTAAAACGTTTTATTTGCCGATGCGTGAATTTGTGTCTTATAAAAGGTTAAAAATATACTATATTCAAGGAATCTAAAAAATCAAATTTTGCATAAAAGATATAATTGAAATTATACATAAACCAGTGCTACGAGTGACCTGCAAATTGAACTGACTATGAGATTACACAAAGTCTACAGTAAATGTTGATTTGTATCTCTCTGCTAATTCCGTGCCTAAGCATTGGTCTTAAAATGCATTTGGGAGTAATCTTCCTTGGACATATAAATCCAGGATTGGCATTAAGTAATTGATAAAGTTCTTTAAATGCGCTTAACAATGTTTTAAGGATAGTTATCGAAGATATCTTAAGAATCGTTCAAGAGCTTTTCCTCTGAGTATAAACATTTTCATTTCACTTGAAATCCTGAATCCGAAAATTTCAAGATCAGAAGATATCAAACGATGCTCAAAACAAAGTTGGTATTTACTCGAAAATTTTGACTCTGACTTCGAGTCGATAGATTTGTGAGATATTTTTGAATTATTTCGATTACAATATAATTTTGTAAATAAATAATTAAATTTAAAAATATTTTCCTCTTAAACACATGCAAAAAAATACTTAAATTTTTATACGTTTTCCTAAACTACACAGATATAAACACAAATCCTTTTTCTTTAGTCTTTAAGATTGGATGAAAATCGTGCGATCGATCTGAGAGCTGACAAAACAATGAAAATGGTTTAAATTTATTTGTTATTTATTGTTGAAAACCAAGCAAAAATTATTCTTTTAATAATTAAAAAAATATACATGATTATTAAATTGCTACCATTATAAAGATAATTTTTCTTTTTTCAAAAAAATTGTGGCATAAAAATGTAAAAATCATTCTTTGGGCATATTATTCACAGAAGATATCGCAGAAAAACTTTAAATTTCACCTTAATTTTTATTTAAATAAAATTTCAAAAATGGTCTACATATATATATAAATTTCAAAAATAGATGAAATGTATATTTCCACTCGCCAAGATATGTAAATGCCAAATTTGGAAACTGTAGGTCAAAGGTCAGGTTTGTAGAAAGCCACAAAAATTCATTAATACATTTATAAACACACATATTCATCTTTATTATTAGTAGAGATACAGCAACTGCAAAGACAACACTGACAAAGACTAGTAGAAAGAAATTTACTAAAATTCTAATAATTTTATTTTTTAAAGGAGTTCTGGAGAAAAAATACAAAATGTTGCCAATTACAAAAAAAAAAAAAAAAAAAAAAAAAAAAAAAAATTACGAAATTATGCAAAAAAAAAAAAAAATACAAACGTAATAAAATTTATTAAAAATTTGAATAATTTGTGTAAAAATAAAATTAACAGCTAATGGAGTTGAATCCATTTTATTGGATTTAAAAACAGAAACATATATCGTCTTCACAAATCGACGGTCGCCTTGGTGGCAAAACTTTTGATGTATTTCCACGTTCACACTTACGTTAGAAAAATTATTTTTGAAAGTATTAATTATCGTTTTCAGAAAACAGATAAGAAAAGCAAATTTTAAATGATAACCAAATACAATTTGAAATTAAAAATAATCGCGCTTTACTTATTTTTCAAACGAAATGCTCTTTCACCTGTTTATATAAATAAATTTTCTAATCTTTCGCGATGTTAAATACAAATAAAACATTCAAATACTACTTTACATTGTCCACTATCTGAAATTTTAAATACCGACCTTCTACCGATTGAGGTTAATAGAGACATCCAAGTTCTCGCAAGAACTTTTAAATCAGTTTAAATTCCGAACAGCAGGCAGGAGATTTGCAATTGAGTTACGTTCGATCCGTCTCAGAGTCAATTACTCTTTACTATTCGACTGCTGTTCTCCAGGAAAAGTTTTCTAATTTCTCAAACCTTTACGTCTCTGTCCTTTCTTTTAACTGCAAATATTGTCACAGAAATCGATTAAAACATTCGAAATGTTTGAATGGACTCTTAGAAATAAGATGTTATTCCACAGTGAAAGATTATTCCATGGCAGTGAAATAAATGGAAAATTCCGAACATCAAACCAAAGAAGAAGAAAAAGAAAAGAAAAAAAAAGATATGGCAAAAGAATTCGACGTGATTTTCTATTAATCTTTGAAAGGATTTGAATTTAAATAACAGAATGAAATGGAATTTGGAATCTAAATTATTTGGAGTGAGATTGGGAATGGATCTACTATTCTATGCCTTTTCATTTTTTTTTGTAATTATAAAATTGAACTCTTTGAAATTTTACGAACTAAAGTATTTGCAGAAGGAATTCAAGGTGTTTTTGAAATAGTCTGCATGTCACTCCAATTTTGGTAAATAAAAAAAGAAAAATGAATTCTTTTTTTTGTACTAAAATATAATCATTTAACTGTTTCTATCTCTGATTTGTGTATTCTTTGTAATACTACTATTTTATTTTTTTCCTTTTACGTTAAGCATTGATAGATATGTTTTATTTTGTGATTAATGAGGATAATAGAATTTTTTCATGGGAAAATAAATAATGTGCCATTTTCTAAAAGAATTTACCAGAAAATAAATCAGCGAACTTCTCAAAATAAACATGAAATATTTCAGAAAAAAATGAATACAAAAAAAAATTATTAGAATTACTGTTCATATACCATTTCTTGAAATTAATAGATATTTATGTAATCATAATTTGTATGTAACTCCATTTTTTATTTGTTTTTAAACTACACAAATATTAAACAAAATCATTTATTATTAGCTTATTTGGAAAAAAAAAATAAACAATTTAATCTTTTATGAGACATTGGAAACGGCTTAAATTTCAGATCAACAATGTAATCTGCTGTTGGAAATTAGGCAATGAAATATTTTTTTTAAAAAAAATGCAAAAATCAGAAAAATTACGCATTATTATAAAATTTGTATCAGTGAAAAAGACAAGTATTTAAATATTGAAATTCTGTGAATTCACTTTTTTCTTAGTAACATTTTCGGAAATTATAGCGGAAAAACGTTAAAAAATGCTTGATTTTTAATTAATCAAAATTCTAATTTAAATTTCAAAAGCTTCGCTCTTTGGTATGCATTCTCTCATTAAATTCATGCCAAATTATATATTTGTAAAACATTCTGGCTTGTAAAACTCCAATACACATACACATACATTCATCTTTATTATTAATAGAATTTAAAAATCTGTTATTTGGCAAGCAATAGGGCAAGTCTATTAGCAAAAACAAATTCGATTTTTGGCTTGTTTTAGCGATTAAAGCTGAAATGCGGATAATGCAAAAGTACCAAAAACTCGTATATTTATTTTGTGCTCTTTCTTCTATGTCGATTGAAATAAAAACAAAAATCAAATAAAAATTAAACCAAAAAAATTTTTAAAAAAATATTAAAAAAAGAATCCGGCCTGAAGACTTTTTCAAGGGTCACCCTCAGGCAGGGATTCAAATAAAGGGATTTTTTCTGTGAGGACATACAGCCATTGTCTAATAATGATTCCTCGTGACCCGAAAATCCCCTGAAATTATGCTCAAGAGATATACCATTTTAACAGAAAGGAAATACAAAAAAACAAATTAGAAAAAAATAACCACAACAAAGTAAAAATACAATAACAAAAAAACAATAAAAACAAAAACAGCATTAAAATTAAAATTAAAATTAAAAACGAAAAGGCCAGAACCTACCATCCAACAGTCAAGGAAACTTTAAACAATCGATTGTGATTTCCTGTTTTTAAAAAAGTTAACGGTAAATTATGTAAACAGAGGTAGGCACCCAGCGCCATCTATTGAGTGATCCAATATGCAAGTAAATTTCTATTTTTATTTAAGCCAAAGGATTAATCCCAAACCATACCTTGTTTAATTAAAAAATTGACATTACAGTAATTTCTAGGAAAATCATTTTTAATTAAATTTTTAAGGAGGTTGTTTGATGCTTCAATATAAGAATTTTTATTATTGCAAACCCTTTTGATCCTGTTAACTTGTGAGAAAATTAGATTTTTGAAAATTTTAGAGTTTAGATTGGAATGGTAGTTACATAGTTTTGTTATTTTAAAGTTGAAATCATCCCTTTTATCGTAAATACCAACTATTGTTTTATCATTAGCAATTTCGATTTTTAAATCCAGAAAGGTAGCCTCCAGTTGATTTTTATTTGTATCTTTTAGAATTAAATCTTTTGGATAGCAATTAGTAATAATATTATTATTGTCGAAGTTAATCAAAAGTAGGTCATCGATATATCTCCACCCGTTTATTAAATTATATTTAATTATTTTTTTCTCATAGTAATGCAGGAAAATATTAGCTAAAGCACTTGAGAAAGCTGTCCCCATTGGAATGCCCTTGACTTGTTTATAAAAATTAATACCATTAAACACGTAATTTTCAGTAATATTAAAATTACATAACTCAAGCCAGTTATTTTTAGGAATGATATTTTCATTTAAATATTCTTCATATATAAAAGTGCAGACCTTTATTAATTTTTCATGAGGTAGATTAGTGTATAAATTTTCGAAATCAAAAGTATTAAGTTTATTAATGTTGTTATCTTTAAGAAAATCCAATACTTCTTTGTAACTAGAAATAATAATAGATTTCAACTTTAAAATAACAAAACTTTGTAACTAACATTCCAATCTAAACTCTAAAATTTTCAAAAATCTAATTTTCTCACAAGTTAACAGGATCAAAAGGGTTTGCAATAATAAAAATTCTTATATTGAAGCATCAAACAACCTCCTTAAAAATTTAATTAAAAATGATTTTCCTAGAAATTACTGTAATGTCAATTTTTTAATTAAACAAGGTATGGTTTGGGATTAATCCTTTGGCTTAAATAAAAATAGAAATTTACTTGCATATTGGATCACTCAATAGATGGCGCTGGGTGCCTACCTCTGTTTACATAATTTACCGTTAACTTTTTTAAAAACAGGAAATCACAATCGATTGTTTAAAGTTTCCTTGACTGTTGGATGGTAGGTTCTGGCCTTTTCGTTTTTAATTTTAATTTTAATTTTAATGCTGTTTTTGTTTTTATTGTTTTTTTATTATTGTATTTTTACTTTGTTGTGGTTATTTTTTTCTAATTTGTTTTTTTGTATTTCCTTTCTGTTAAAATGGTATATCTCTTGAGCATAATTTCAGGGGATTTTCGGGTCACGAGGAATCATTATTAGACAATGTCTGTATGTCCTTACAGAAAAAATCCCTTTATTTGAATCCCTACCTGAGGGTGACCCTTGAAAAAGTCTTCAGGCCGGATTCTTTTTTTAATATTTTTTTAAAACTTTTTTTGGTTTAATTTTTATTTGATTTTTGTTTTTCCTATTAACTTGATTCTAATACTTTTGTATCAATTCATCTGTGTTTTAGAAGTAGCTGCAATTGCGCTCCCTAAATATTATGAAGTTCCTTTTTGGTTTTAGTTTAAATAGGTAATAAATTTCAGTTGCGATTTCGAAACTGTTTTGTTTCGTTTTCATCTTAGTTTCGTTTTCAAACTTTTTCTTACTTTAGATTGGTTACTTATATATATATAAATATATATAAGTAACCAATTTTTGATTTATAAATTTCTCATGTATATGAAAATATATACCAATAGGCAACAAACCATTGGAGAGTTAATAAAATTTAGAAGAATCAGTGGTTTAAATTTAAAGTAAGTTTCATTTACCTAATTTGTTGCATTTACATGGATATAAAAGTACAAATCGACAGCCGGCTAACCGTTCGATTTAATTTCGCTTGCCAACCACTTGTATTAAATTTGATACATAATTTTTTCCATGCTAAATCTGTGGACCAAATTTTATTAATCTCGTTCTTTTCCTTTTGGGGTTATTGGGTTAACCCATTTTTAAGCAGCTAGACAGAAAGACTTCCTCTGAATAGATTTTGTTAAAACAAGAATCTAGAAAAGTTTTTTAAATACTGTATAACAAATTTTATATGCATAGTTCAAAGCATTTTTGAGCCATAGTATTCATATACAGAAAAATAAAGGGCCGGGATAGCCTGGTTGGTAGGGCGTTGGGTTTGCATCCCTTGGATTGCGAGTACAAACCTCGCCGATCGAAGACTCTCCGTGTGTGTGGTGACTTGCGCACATATAAATCTTTCGTGGTGACAAAGTCCTCTATGTCGAGAGCATTACCGCTGGGGGTACTGATTAAGAGGTGATCGTTCTCTGAATCAGGTGTAAATTACGATCTGTGGATGGATGAATGAATGAAAGGCATGTATGAAGTCCGCTCCGTAAAACGGTTGCGACGTTCGAATGGCACTACTGAAAAAAAAAAAAAAAAAAAAAAAAAACAAGATACGCTCATTCGGCTTAAATCGCTGACAGATAATTGTAAGTGGGCTTGTAAAGAGCCCTAAGTCGCAACACGCAGATAAATAAAGCCACAAATAGAGATGCATGGTTAAAAAAAAAATGTTTTTCCGAATTAAGGAATTCCGAAAGGCATTGAATTCGATTTTTTTTTAATTACTTTATCTTTCATTATTTCGTATGCAAGAAAGTTTACAAGTATTATTAAATACAATCGAACAAATTTATCGCTTTAATGTTAAATAAAATTCGTAATTCAAAGATCAGTAAACTGTTTCTGCAAATCAGAAGCAATATATAAGAAGACAGGAAAGAGCATTGACGTCTTGTCTCACATAATAGAATTTGACTTTGTTTGTAGAGTGTAAGGTGCTATTCAGAAATCTTAACCATACAAAATCTCAATATTTTATCACATATTTCCTTCTGAAGTCGATCCTCAATTTTAAAAGCAAAGATGAAAGATTTCGATTGCAACATTTTATTGGTTTCCCTTAACAAAAGATCAGTCGTCGAATGCCAGCAATCACTTGAAGTTATTTCAATTCTTTATAAATCAAGAAAATCGGCTGTTTGGGATGAACATTTTTCGAAGCGTTTCAGTGGTTCTATTTATTCGATCCGTTCATTAAGTTAATGAAAGTATTTTACTATCGAATTCCTCATTTAATCTCTACAGAAAGTCGAGGAAACTTCGTCTCAGTTGCTTAGTGGCAACATTTTGGGATGAGATATATAGGTTCCAGGTTCGAACACCGATGTTGCCAAAGAACCACCATGTAAATGGGCCTAGCGCGAGTCAAACCCCCCAATGTTAAATGCACCTCTGTTGGTATACAGCGAAAACAAGGAACGAGGAGTCCCAAATTAGATACCGCTTCCGTTATCTGACCACTGCTCAAAATAACGATTTCCGCCCCTACATTATTTTAGTTTTTCTTTAATAATCAGTGCAATAATGAAACTAAAAGTAAACTAAACTTTACTACTAATAAAGAAGAATCTGTGGGTATATTGGGACTCTGCAGACACGAAATTCCGCAAAATGAATTTAATGAAAATGCATACCTTTGAAATGATTTTGTAATAAAGAATTAACCTGTTAACTGGTCATGACGAAATATTTTAATGTAAAACGGTCAGGATATAGGTTAATTACTCGGTTAACAGGTTAAACGAAATATTCACACTTTTTTTTTTTTTGAATTATCACTTTCGAAAGTGCTGCAGAAACTCAAAATGTAAGTATATTTTTGAAGTTCAAAAATTATCTTTTTAATATTATCAGTTATTACGAATTATTTTCGGGATTTTTCCAACTTTCTTTTTTAAAAAAATGTATAATTATTAGAAATTCACTCCATTGTTTTATTGAAATTGTTTCATGAGATATATAATTGCATATTCTTTTCATTGTTAAAAGCTGAAGAAGCTGCTAGCTACTCACTCCTACTAAATGGGGCATCCCAATAGATGGGGGGAGGGGGACAAGTTTCTGGATGATGTTTTTTCCCTGAATAATGTTGTGGGTTATATTACCAGATGGTAAATGAGGCACTCTTCCTAAGACAAAGAATTGGCTGTAACCATTAATCCCCCCCCCGAAAAAAAGTTTGAAATTACATGAGAACGTCGTCTCTCCGATGATGGGTATTCAGTTTATTATGGATGCTATAGCAGGGTAGAGCTGACACTGGTCATCTGTTGAGTTTGCTTACGAAATTAACCAGAGATTCCTCGAGTCTAAGGTTTTTAATTTGAATGTAACAGCTAGTTAAACTTAATTAGTAAATGAAAAAAATAAAAAAAAATAAAAAAATTCTGGAATATGATGCATGGGTATGCTACGTCATTTGAATACTTACAAGACAAAATTTTAAGACAGGGCGATGTAATCAAACTTTGAATTTTTTTTTTCATATATGATTATTTTAAAATGCTGTTTAATTGTATTTTCCTGATCCATAAAATTTCATGTACGCGTTTGAATTTTTAGGTACACGCCCACATTAAAAATACCGTGTTTTTGACAACATTGTCGAAAAAAATGTGTGTCTATTTCTTCGTATATAAAGCAATGCGAAAGTATTGTAAATTCTAACTCGAGAACTTGAGCAATTTCTGTGCTTCAGCCATCACAGAGATCTAAAGATACATTTTTGACATTATTCCGTCTTAGCGTTATGCCAATCTAACTGTCCGTCTGTCTATGATTGCATCTCTTCCATCCAAAGAGGCTTTCTGCTAGCAATTACGGGAGCATACAAGACCACGCCTACCGCAGCACTTCAGGTTATCCTTGGCTTGCCACCACTTCATCTGCCGCTTCATATGATGGCAAGAATGACTGAACTGTATAGACTTCGTGGAATCGTGCATGGTATGCCACACATCAGCCTATACGAGTATGAACACAGAGCTACGGGATGGACGTCACATCCTGCCAAACATTTCCAAGCACATCAAATTTCGTTGGAGAACGGTGGATCTCAGAATTTAGTACTCGGGATCTATACCGATGGATCAAAGACCTCAGCAGGAGTTGGGGCTGCATTTTGTGTTGTGCAGGATGCAGTGACTATACACCAGTGGTCAACCAGCCTATTGAAAGAAAACAAGGTCTTCCAAGCTGAATTACTAGCACTCAATAGAGCAGTCAAATACGCAACCTCTCTTCCTACATCAGATCCCATCACAATTTACGTCGACAATAAAGCAAGTATACAAGCCTCAAGTTCACCAAAATCCAATAGCCAATTAGCAAGAGATACATTCACCCTTCTTCTTGCAAATCCTCACATTAAAATTTCATGGATCAAGGCACATGTAGGCTATGAAGGGAATGGACCGGAGGACAAACTAGCCAAAACAGCGGCTAAAGATAATCAAGATCGGAATGTAATGAAGCTTCCAAGATGTCATCTGAAGAACATCCTCCAAACCGATATGATGACAAGATGGCAAAAGGAATGGGAAGAAGGCGAAACAGGCCGCTCCACATTCAACATAATATCGAAAGTTTCTCTCTACGCGACCAACTGGAACAGAGCGGATGTCCTTTTCTTCACTGGACACGGCCCATTCCCGACATGCCTACACAAACTGGCCAACTCTTCTTATTGTAGCTGTGGGGAGATAGGATCCCCAATTCACTATGCCACCGAATGCCTACTGACTCTCTCATGGCACATGAGGAAGCCAGAAACAAGTCTCGAGGAAGAATGGTACAGGAGAGTTGCATCGAATACCCTTTCACGCAGGCTAGATCCACTCCATAGTAAACCATATTCATAAATACCAAGACCTCTTCAAGACTACACAATAGCTGAGACCAAAATACCACTTATCAAAATCAGCCGAAATTATAACTTCAAAAGTCCTTCAAAAGTGCAGGAAGGAAATCAAAACCACAGGACTCAGAAGGACGTTATAGATTTCTGACTTTTCAGTGATTATTTATATGTTTATACATATCATACAGATGTTCTCAATGTAATTTATCAATTTTTTTCAGTTAGTAATCTCGTTTCCCTGTAAGTTGAACCTATAGTGACCATTTGTTTAAGTATCCTTGTCCCCTCTATTCGGTTATTACGTCACCAAAAAATTAAATACAGTCGTGTAGGATTTGACACCGTTGGGATTCTCTCTGGAGAACCCTGGATGGTCTGTCATCTCTTTCTTTCTACCAACAATTTCTTTCTTTCTTTTTTTTCCTTTTCCCCCCTTCCATCTTGTGCTCATCCAACTGGTTAGATAACTTAGTGTTATAGGCACCGGGGGCACAGGATGGCGTTATGTTATGTCTATGATCGCAGACAGTTCATCCTTATTTTTGATTATTAATATTTCTTCCTGCAACAAAATTGTAGTGAATTTTCAAATCACTCCTTACGAGCTTAAAGCTAGAGGAATTAGTGTCTGTTTTTCACATGTCCGAGGTTTTCTGGCATTTTAAGGAATGAAAGAGCCGATTGTCTTGCATAGCAAGCTACAAAACTAAACATCATTGATGCTGTGAGCATCCTCAAATATCACTTTTGCAATAAGAATCACAAAAAGATAATTCTTTTATGGAATGAGCTGTACCTGAATTCGTCAACTGCCTTTTTAACTAAATTATTTTTCCCCACAATTTCTCAAAGGTTAAATAACAAGTATTTCTTCAGTGATTTTCACTTAAAAATTTTTTTCACTGGCCACGGTAATTTAAATTACTATCTCAAGAAGTTTGGATTATCGGTCTCTGATCTGTGCTTTTACAGCGTGGGTGGAGTTCAAAATGTCGAACACTTGCTTTTCGACTGTTCCAAACATAATGAAGGGAGAAGTAATTTTATTGTGTATCTGAACGCCTGTAATATTAAGTTTCCACTTCCGCTTCATGTTTTGCTCGAACAAAAACTGAAAGAAAAAAGTATTGAACTGCACTTTGGTGCAGGGTGTTAATTATTTCGGTAAAATGTCATAAAACTTTACCCCAAATTTACCTGTATTTCAAGATGAATATTGCAGGTATTTACCTGTATTCAAGATGAATATTTATATTAATAATATAAATTTTGTTTGCTTTTTATGTTTTTATAATTGGCAATTTATCTAAAAACAATGTAAAAAAATATCCGAATTTTGTTCTGCACTTAAATAGACTTGGAAGTAACTATTTTATTTAATTGGCTACTACATGGGAAAAATAACTAAATGTCTACAAATATTGAAAATTCTGCATATATATGCAATTTATAAAGAAATAGATCACAAGAACTTATAAAAGAAATACTGAAATATTCAGAAAAATATTGCTTCCGAAATGGATGAATTCCCTTTAATGTCTGCAGCGAGAGATTCTTCGGCTACAAATAAGTTGCAACAAAGAAAATATTTCATCATTGTGTTTTCAAAAATTACTTTTATTTGCTTATACCAGTTTGCTTAGAAAATAACAGTAGTTTTGTAAATAAATAAGACTGAATTTGAAATGTAGATATATAATTTATTTTACTTTCATTGTCTTTTTTTCGTATTTTCTTCTGAAATAGCCTTTATTGTTTTGCCGTGTTATTTTTTTTTCTTCAGCATATGTTTTTATTCCTAGAGAAAACAAAAACACGACAAAAAAAATTCTATCGAGAACCTATTTGCGAAAAAAAAAACAGATTATGAGCTTTAAAAAATAGTTTTATCGTTTCGCAACCATGGACAAAGGGATATGATCGCGGTTTTAGATTTCGATTGGAAATTCTTTTGGAAGGAAAAACAGATGTTTCCTCAGAAAAGAAAACATTTGCCCTGTGTGGAGGAGTTTTTATGAACATTGTTGCTTTTATTTTTTTTAACTGCGCTTGTAATGTAAACAATGATGATAATAACGACTTCGATGCAATGCAGTTGAACAAGAAGTACTAAAACAAACATGTGTGCTTCATGTTAAATAGTATTTCGTTGAAAATTTGTTGTTGTTTAAGTAATTCTCCACTGCTCTTTCCGGGGAATTTTTAACATTCCTTATGCGGTACTCAAGACATTACCTATGACATCTACAAAAATGATGAATAAAGTTGCATGAATCAATAAAGGTTCGACATTACGTCACTTTGAAATTAATGTTGCCAGGGTGTCCTCATAATTTATGGTTTTAGATATCCCTGCAAAACTTTAATTGAATTAGACATTGATTGAACTGAAATTACTTAGCGATAGTTTAGAAAAGCTCCAAAATTAAAAAAAGTGACGTATATTTGAAAATGTCCCTAATTATTAATGTAATTCTTCTAATTTTTCTTCGGTACTCTAAGAAAGTTGCACAGTTGTCCTATGTCCAGACACGTTGGATAAATGTTTTCAGCAGGTCAAGAATTCTTAACAAGGCAGATCAAAAGGAATAAAAAACAGTCTTTCATTTTTTTTGTATAAGAAGCATAGAAAGTGTGCAACAATCATTAAAAAATTCGACCTCGAGACTTTGATTGATCGTCACATTTTAGACCTCCCATAGTTCGAAACAGAGTGGAAAATGTTCTTCGGTTTGGGACAAAAGTAACTCTTTGCCTAGACGATTAAAATTTGGAATGCATCTTTACACCAAATTATCAGATTTCTATCAAATTTTTAATAAAATCTATTTAGAAAAAAAGTATGTCTGTCCGACTGTCCGAATAAATATTAACACGATAATTACAAAAGGAAGAAAACTAGATAAATAAATCTCCAGTTATCACAAATTTTCTCCTTATAACTTTAATTTCTGACACCAGTGTAGTTCTAGAGCCAAAACGATTTTCTTCATCAGAGAAAGTTTAAGAAGAAATATTTGGAATGAAAGATATAATTCACTTAGTAAATATATATTGAAAAGACTTACTGATTCGTTTAGAAACCTTGAAAATTGTTTTACAAGATAATTGTTCTATTGTTATTACAAGACGCCGTTTTATTTTCCATGAAGTTTTACAAATCCTGTGTTTCATTTGTTACTCAATTATTTCAATGTTTACAAAAAAAAATTGCTCTTTTGATAGCTATAACTCTTTTTCAAGGGTTTTATAGAAAACGGAAACAAAACTAAATCATTCTTTTATTAAAAAAATTTTCTTTTTCAAAACAGCATTTATTAATGAAGAGTCATAATTTTAATTTATTAAACACAAGCTTTCATATTTAAAAGAAAAAAAAATCGTTTGGCATTTGAATACGAAATACTTTAAGCCAAGAAGAAGTAAAATCAAAGGAAATAATTAAATCGTCTGTAATTTACAAAACAACAACAACAAAAAAAATCTTAATTAAGCATAAAATCCTAAAACATCATAATTATCTTAAATCTATAGATAAAACATAAAAAATATAATTATCTGTTCTTTCTCTGTAACATCAAAAGATTACAATTGCACTTCTTTTAAACATTGGTTTAATTATCAGTTTCTTAAGTTATTTGCATTTGTTTTGTAACACCGACTTTTAACGATAATTCATCTTTTATTACTCGAACTCTGGAAAAAAAACTAAAGTTATTTACTATTTAGGCTTTTGTAAAATACGAATTGAATTAGAGAAAAAAAAACGTGCTTACAATGTAGATTAAAAATGTTTTTAATATCATAAAAAGACAACACAATCAGAGTTAAATTATAAAAAGGTTCGCCATTTTTATGAAGATATAATTTTTTTTTTGTTTTCCTTTTATTATTAATGAATATGTTGATAAATTCGCAATTCTGACAATATTTTTTTAACTATATTTGGATTTTTATTTCATTTTTTTATCAGTAATGTAAAGTTATTTTTCGTTTGCGAATTAATTTTGCTTTTATTATCGTTTACTGATGCTTGACATTTTATGTCATGTCATAAACAACTGGTTACTTCAACTTTTAGCTCGGTCAAGCAGAAGAATGAAAAGGTATTTAATTTTTGGAAAAAGATTGATTAAAATTTCTGAATGACAAAGTCGAACTTTTTACTTTCGTTTATTTTTGCAATTAGCCTCCAAACTAAAATTTTCCAAGCTAGTGGTAGTGATTTTCCAAGCATTTTTTTTTTAAATGATTATCCATCATTTTCCATTTTATGTTTCAGAAACTTCGTACTGAGTAATAGTTTGCAAGTATAGATTTTAAAATTTCAATTTTTAAAACGATATAGTTATTTTAATAAATTATTTAAAAATTATAAATAAAGAAAAAAAAATAACAAATCTATTTTTGGAAGCAGTTTTTCAGTAATCATAACTTGTATTACTTTTATAATGAAATAATAGAAAACATACTTTACTAAATGTTTTAAAAAATAAATAAAACATATATTAGAATTAAATTAATTTTAAATGGAGCTAAATGATATTAAGAATTAAATTTTTAAAAGCAATAATGAAGAATAGAAAGTGCATTGCAATGATCATCGTTTCTTTCGTACCAATTTAATTCAATTCACATGACGTCACAATTACACGGCAAAACTAATCGCAAGTCTTTTTATATCTGGCATGATTACTTGATATTATTCTGTGGCATCATACACTGCTTAACTGAACAAGATAAAGGCAATGGATTCCAGAATTGAAAGAATAGATATTCTTGGCGTACATGACTTAAACGCAATGAATTACACTTATTAATTTATCACATTATGTATCAGGTATGTTACAGTCGCATATATATATGAATTTTTTTTCCAAATATGAAATGATGAATATGAAATACGCGAATTTTCCAAAATATGAAAAAAAAGAAAGATTTTGAGGAAATTCAAGTTATGCACCACATTTTTTAACAATCTTTTCCCTTGACTTTATAATCACGCGCTTGTTGTCCAGAAATTATATCCATAAAAGTGATAACAATTCTGCATGGTTTCCTATCAGTATTAGATATTGTATGTATTCCCAGGCTGTTATTAATTTTTCTGAATACCATACACTATTGTGAAATAATCGTAGGAATATTTGAGTGCATTTTGTTCTAATAGTGTCAGAAAATTAGTGCAAAATTTTATCTTTTTATTATGTACACATTTTAAAGTTAGAATACAATATAATTTATCAATTGACGATTTCTTTGATAATTATATAACCAATAATTTGGAAAAAGGAAGATATGTATTCATAATCAAGTTCTTTGTCCTACATCTTGCTTAATTTAATTTTCGCTTATGAAAATTTGATTGAATTTTAAGATCTTTAATTATATAATAAAATAAGTAATGGCCAATGTAAACTATCACTATTGATGTTGCTACAAAAAAAAAAAACCCTTGAGACTAAGTTTATGAGGCTTAACTATAATTTTCAAATTTTTATTAAATACGATTATATTTTTATTTTATTGCAATGATTATTTTGTAATTCATTTTTTTTCTTATTTATTTATATGCTAGGATTATATGATTTCTTGTACAATTGTATATACTCGATGGCAATATACGCTTTTAACTTTTCAGAATTTTTTTATCAGTTAATTTGAGAAAAGAAAAATATGTATAGACATAATAACGACCTTTAATGTTCGTCTTAATAAATTTTATTTTCGCTACTTAATATGTATGAAATTTTAATAATTTGAAGATTCAGAAATGGATATGAACTAAACAATAAATATTGACCAATGCAATCTATGACTACTTTTGGTGCAAAAAAAAATATCTTGAGATTATACGTATGCGACTTAACTATAATTAAGAAATTTTTATTGAAAATGACTTGTTTCATGTTTATAAAGATGATATTTTGTAATTAAATTTCTAATTTTTCTAATTTACATTCTAGGGTTATGAAATTTCGTGTATACTCCGTTGGATATACTCGATGGCAGTATATATTTTTAACATTTTCAGAACAGTTTTCATGAGTTAATTTATTTTATATAAATTGTGATGCTGTAATATTAGCAAAAGGTAATCTAAGTTGCTTAGGGAATTAATTTACGAATTCGAAATGTTTATAATAATGAATTATTAAGAGAGAATTAAAAAGTAGAAATTGATTTTTTTTATTTTTCTGATAAAACGTGTTTTAAAATATATTATATCAAGTTACTTTATGCACATTATTTTATTTAATCTTAACAATTGATCATTTATCTTTGTTTTTAGAGCTCACGTGTCTCTTATCTAATTCAGTACAGATGTAGGTGGACTTTAATAAAGAAAGAAAAACTAAACCAAAGAATATAAATATAAAAAGAGATAAAAAAGAAATTTGATCAATGTCTTGGATACAGGAACATTGAATGAATAAACATGTTCATGTGTACGTCACAAAAGGAAAGAAGAAAAAAATATTACATTGACATTAATGATAAAAAGGAAATTTTGACAATGTCTTGAGTACAAGATTACTGAATGAATGAATATGGTAATGCACATAGTAGAAAAGAAAGGAAAAAATAAAGGAAATTGCGAAAGCATAGCTAGAACAAGAACACTAAATGAATCGACATGATGATGTATGCATGTTTAGAAAAGAAAAAAACGAAAGTATTACATGGATAAAAATAATAAATCGGTGAGTTTAATCCCTAAAATTTTCTCGCGTGCTCTCTCATAAACTTGTCATGTCAGAGAACGCCTTATATGACACTGACGTACAATTGTTAAGGATCATTAGCATTTGGCGTTAATTTAGTACTTTTACTGAATCTGTCCTCTCATTCTTGACGCCTTACTTGGCGATTAATCCATGATAAGTGATTAACATTATACCAAAATTGAATTTTGTTTTAGATATGTTTATCGCAGTTGATTGAAAGAACAATTTGACAAGAAACTGCACCTGGACTCAGAAAATTCCATACCAAATTTGATATATTTAAGTCATTGCTTTTTTGAATGTCGAGTTTGCATGTTTTTGAAAGTACGACAGACAGGCATTAATTCTTTCTTAAATTTCGTTCAAAATTTGATAACTGTCTATAAAATAGATGTTAAATCGGTGTACCAAATTTTAGCTATTTAGCTCTCTTCCGTTTCTAGTTTCCATGTTAACTTGTATTCGAACATCCAGACAGAAGAATTTCCTTTAAACAGATTTAAATCAAAAATTGACAGAAAACAGCAAATTTGGTTTAAAGACTGTATACAAAATTTCAGTATTCTAGATCAAAGCTTTTCTAAGTTATCTTTGTTACAAACAGACAGACAGATATTTTCTAAAAATGTGTTTTTCGCACTCAAGAAGATCTAAATTGTCGGATTTGTTAAAATTTCGAGTTCGAATTTTTTGAAGATCACTGTTCTTTCTCTACACTACTTATATAAGAAAGTAAACAAGGCAAAATTTAATTGATGACGAGCTTCCAGAATTATTAAGACTCTGGAGGTCATATGTATCTACATAAGGCTAAAAATTCACACCTTCTTATTCTCTTACTATCTCCTACATAAAAAGTATAATTCCTTCATAAAAATATATTAGTACGTAAGAAAGTACAATTCCTACATAAAAAAGTATAGTTACTTCATAAAAATATTCCTACATAAGAAATATAATTCCTTCATAATAAAGTACAATTCCTTCATAAAAATTATTCCTACATAAGAAAGTATAATTCCTTCAAGAAAAATATTTTTACATAAGAAAGTACAATTCCTACATAAAAAAAGTATAATTCCTTCATAAAAATATATTAGTACGTAAGGAAATAGAATTCCTACATAAAAAAGGACAATTCCTTCATAAAAAATATTTCTGCATAAGAAAATACAATAACTACATAAAAAATATTTCTGCATAAGAAAATACAATAACTACATAAAAAATATTTCTGCATAAGAAAATACAATAACTACATAAAAATGTATAATTCCTTCATAAAAAATATTCCTACATAAGGAAATATAATTCCTACTTAAAAAAGTATAATTCATTCATAAAAATATATTAGTACGTAAGAAAGTACAATTCCTACATAAAAAAGTATAGTTACTTCATAAAAATATTCCTACATAAGAAATATAATTCCTTCATAATAAAGTACAATTCCTTCATAAAAAATATTCCTACATAAGAAAGTATAATTCCTTCAAGAAAAATATTTTTACATAAGAAAGTACAATTCCTACATAAAAAAAGTATAATTCCTTCATAAAAATATATTAGTACGTAAGGAAATAGAATTCCTACATAAAAAAGGACAATTCCTTCATAAAAAATATTTCTGCATAAGAAAATACAATAACTACATAAAAAATATTTCTGCATAAGAAAATACAATAACTACATAAAAAATATTTCTGCATAAGAAAATACAATAACTACATAAAAATGTATAATTCCTTCATAAAAAATATTCCTACATAAGGAAATATAATTCCTACTTAAAAAAGTATAATTCATTCATAAAAATATATTAGTACGTAAGAAAGTACAATTCCTACATAAAAAAGTATAGTTACTTCATAAAAATATTCCTACATAAGAAATATAATTCCTTCATAATAAAGTACAATTCCTTCATAAAAATTATTCCTACATAAGAAAGTATAATTCCTTCAAGAAAAATATTTTTACATAAGAAAGTACAATTCCTACATAAAAAAAGTATAATTCCTTCATAAAAATATATTAGTACGTAAGGAAATAGAATTCCTACATAAAAAAGGACAATTCCTTCATAAAAAATATTTCTGCATAAGAAAATACAATAACTACATAAAAAATATTTCTGCATAAGAAAATACAATAACTACATAAAAAATATTTCTGCATAAGAAAATACAATAACTACATAAAAATGTATAATTCCTTCATAAAAAATATTCCTACATAAGGAAATATAATTCCTACTTAAAAAAGTATAATTCATTCATAAAAATATATTAGTACGTAAGAAAGTACAATTCCTACATAAAAAAGTATAGTTACTTCATAAAAATATTCCTACATAAGAAATATAATTCCTTCATAATAAAGTACAATTCCTTCATAAAAAATATTCCTACATAAGAAAGTATAATTCCTTCAAGAAAAATATTTCTACATAAGAAAGTACAATTCCTACATAAAAAAAGTATAATTCCTTCATAAAAATATATTAGTACGTAAGGAAATAGAATTCCTACATAAAAAAGGACAATTCCTTCATAAAAAATATTTCTGCATAAGAAAATACAATAACTACATAAAAAATATTTCTGCATAAGAAAATACAATAACTACATAAAAAATATTTCTGCATAAGAAAATACAATAACTACATAAAAATGTATAATTCCTTCATAAAAAATATTCCTACATAAGGAAATATAATTCCTACTTAAAAAAGTATAGTTCATTCATAAAAAAATGTTCCTACAAAAGCAAGTATAATACCTATATAAAAAAGTATCCCTACATAAAAAAGTATACGTCCTACATTAAAGTATATTCTTTTACTATGTCTTACGTAAAAAAGTATAATATAATTTTATCTTATAAAACCTTTAGAAAAATTGAACCATCAGGTATTTTCTTCAAAAATGGTGCATTATAAATTTTCGAATGAAGCATTTCATCCTGGAAATACTTTGTTTCATGATATTTATCTTTTTTTCTTTTTTTCAATCAATTGAGAACTTTATTGAAATTACGTTTCTTTTCAAAATGAGACTGTACAAAATGAAATAAATATACTTTATTTTGTATTTACATGCAGCACCGGCTTTCTCTTCAAAAGACCCATGGTGCAAGAAGAGTCATTTGGGGCACTAATTTTTTGTAAAGCAACAAAAAAAACATATATTATTAATGCATATTTATTTAATGCGTGATTTTTTTTTAGCTAATACATCCATTACTTTAGAAAAGTTACATTTTTTTGCAATTTTATTTTTGATGCTTAATACAGCAAGTGCATTTAAGCATTTTGAACACATGCTTGACGGAAGATAATTCTTTATTAATTTTAATTTGCTGAAAGAGCGCTCAGCTCTTGCTGTAGTAAAGGGCAATGTAGACAAAAGTTTTCACACAGTGAATACATTTAGTAATAACTCATTCTAATTATTATTTAGTATGCATTGCAATATGTCTTGTACATTATTTACATCTCTTTCATTCAAAATTAGGGATTGCAATACCGGACCAAAATTTCAATACCGGTATTCGGTATTTTTTAAATCTTAATACCGGGATACCGGCTTTAATACCGGTATTAGAAATTTTAGGAAAAGAAAGAAAACACAGGTGTTTCTTTGTTTTATTTGCCAGTTTTGTTACAGAGTGTAAATATCACAAAAAAGAATTTATAATTTATAAATTATAACAGTATATAATCACAAAAAAGTAAAGAAACTTCTTATTTATTTAAATCACAAAAAAAAAAAAGATTTTCACTATTCAGTCTGTGGTACTATTACAAATTTTTGAAATGTGATCTTAAACATAATGCATCAATTGTACTGTCATTAAGCCTGAAAAGTAATTTTATGTAAAAATTACCAGCTGCCGAAAACGCTCTTTCGGCATCTACGCTAGTTGGTGGTACTGTTAGCAATGCGCGATAGACTTTTTCCAAGTATTTGCCTCTAAATCCATCATCTTCAAATAAATAGATTTCTCGTCGGATGGTTTTGGATAGAGCTAATTTCTGTATTGTATTTTGGTTCGTTGAAATTTTTTTATTTATCGCTAATTCTAATTTTTGTTCAAGAGATTTTTTACTATCGACAGTAGTGACATTATAATCTTCGATAATTGAACCGAATTCTTCTCAATGTGGATAGGTTTGTGGGTAAAAAATTTTAAGAAAGTTTACTCTAAACTTAATCAGATTTGAATTGGTTATTTTCTTTTCTTCTTTTTCATTTGCATTTTTAAAATCATTATAATTATGTAAATACCGTAAGACATTTTCTATTTCGGTATGCCTTTCTTCTGTGCGATTTTTCAATGCAATATATAATTCTTCAGATAGTGATGTGTGCTGTTCTTTCAGTGACTGCAACATGAAATTTATTGTTGCATTAGCTGTTAATAAATTAGAATCTCTCCAACAGAATGCCTCAATAGTCAGTTTTATTGGAAGTACAGCTGATATAGGTCTGGATATTAAGTCGAATTCACTATCTGAAAAATTAATTTACAGGTTTAAGTCGATTATTGCTTTTTGGATTGGACTTCTCAGTTTCAAAAATCATTCCATCATTAGGAGTAAACTATTCCAACATGTTTTAGAATCTAATATTAACATATATTCTGTTTTATTTTTAGTTAGTATATATCTTAGCAAAATATCCTTTTTATAGGGGAACGTTTAAATATCTTAACAATTTTTCGAACTTTATAAATTATAGGAAGCAATTCTTGATAGGTTAATATTTCATCCTCATTAGCAACATCTTCTTCAACAATTACATTGTCATTGTCTTTATTGTCAATATCACTCTCACTCTTACTCTTTTCAAAGTTGGAATCCGAAATTTCTATATCCACAGTATTTGTTCTTTATTTTTTTTTTTTTTGTATAATAAATACATCTATTACTCCTAATTGAATTCCATGTGCATAGCACAACTGCTGATTTGCACCAATCAACTTTCCAACTTTTTCATAATTGTTGCTCCATCAGGTGTTATGGATACAATATTTTCTTTCAGGGATAATCCATGTTTCGCTAATTTAGATTTAAGCAATTAATTAAGCCATTAATTAGCTAATTAATTTCGCCCATTAGGGAGACATAAAAACAAAAACGTATACTATTTTGCTATGTTCGCAATACCTGAACATATAGTGGAGACAATTTTAAAAATTTCTAGTAAATACCGAAAAAACGGTATTTAAACTTGTGAATACCGGTATTACAAAATTGTACAATTGGCTCAAAATACTGGTATTCGGTATCCCGGAATACCGGTATTGCAATCCCTATTCAAAATCAAATCCCGTAAGAAACAAATTTCTTGGATTAGGTTTTCATCTACATTTGTGTTATAAAACTTTACAAAGTTTTTGGAACATTTCTCTAATTTATATTTTGTGTCTTGTGACAAAGCCTGACGACAACTACGCAAACACCTTCAATAGCTCTTAATCTCTCCCTTAGAATAAAATTCAATTTTTCTGGCATCTTTGTGGTTCCTAAGGGTGTAAGACTGAAATCATGTATAAAGCTTAAAGGATAAATGTAGGAAGAAGGTATATAAATTCTTTATATCATCATTTTCAAAATATTAAGTTTTTTCATGTATAAAACAGATTCCTAATTAAAAATAAGTTTAACAGAAAATGAAAAAAGCTATAAAATACTAATTATATTTAATATATTCCATATTATTAAATTTTAACAAAATGAATGATTGCATTTCACTTTCCAGGTTTTGAGCATTATTTGTGTCACTTGAATCTTCAATTTAGTTTCTAGAAACTTTTTATAGTAAGATACAGTAATTAAAGGTTCGGTAAGACTTAAGATGAATGTCCAGTTACTTGCAAAACATGACAAAATCGTGCCAACTTTCTGACAACTCGTCAACAGTCAATAAAATAAGAATGGGTTGATAGTCTGCCTAGCCAGAACATATAATACTTAAAAAAATATAGTTTATAGTTTATGCATAATAGTTTAAATATAGTTTTATAGATTGCACTTATAATAGTTTTAAAAAAAATCGAACTTCATATTTTAACGAATCTGCGCGTTTTAGATCTCCCAGAATCTTGCTATTTTTAAAATAAAATCCCACCCATGAGTGAACACAATTATTCAAAAGCGTTTTCAGCTTGATGGATGAAATTTTGTATATGATCTCTACTTCATATTTTTAAATTTCTATCAAATTTTGAATGAAATGCATTTAGAGGAAATTTGTCAATTCGGTGGTCTGAAAGTAATTTAACACGATAGCAACAAAACGAAGAACGCTTAATGAGTAATATTTGGTGTACAGATTTAACATATGAAAATCTCGTGTTCGTGTTACAACGGAAAGAGGGATCCAGTAGCTTCTGAGGGTAAAGACCCCTGAGCACCCGAGGGCAGAAGTCGGACTCCCAGCTCATATGAAGATGGCACTCACCAAACACGTTCACAACACCTTTTTACAGGGGGCATTTTCATACAGCTCACAGTTGGAACACAAGGTGAAAAATAACCACACACGAAACATGACTCGAACCCGGGAACTGAGACCACGGGGAAGACACGTTACCCCTATGCCAGGAGCTGGCGTTTTGACATCTAAAGTATTTCAAATTTGGATTGACCGTCTGTCGATCTGCTCGTTCACAGGCATGTAAATATAGTAACAGCGACTAAATCTGATAATTGATCTTATCATTAAAATAGTTTGGTACGGAATTTTGAGTTTCATTTGCTTGACAAATGAGCGTCCAAAATGCATATTCGGTTTTCTTCATTATTCTACGAAGCATTAAATGCTCATGTAAGGAATTTTGAAAATGGGTGCTTCTTGAATTGATGGGTTTTTTTTTTAATTAGTTTCGCTTGAATTTTATCTTTCAGCATATTTTTGCACGTTTCTTCTCTTTTTCTTTCACTTTTCTTTTACCTTCAATTTTCTTTGTTTAATTAATTACTACACTAATATGAAATGGTATTTTATCTCAAATACAGTACAGGGTAGAAACTTATTTCTTAACATATTAAGTAAAAAGGAAACTTGTTCTCAAATTTTACTCAACACATTTTTTACAAATTTTAATCAATTTCAATCTCCATCGATTGTATTCGTTTTAAATCCCTCATGAAAAATCTAGTTAATATTCGGAAAATATATAAATTAAAACCCACATAATTTTATTAAATATTATTAACTCCCCTATTTGCCCCTTTTTACTATTCTATGCTTGATTATTAGATTTATTTCATTGTTAATTTAGTAATAATCATTGGTTATATTTCAGTTGTTATTGGATGAAGAAGGTTTCAACAATAATTCTTTTTATTGTTGTTAGCAGAAATATTACTGTTTAATGCTAAACAAACGCACAAAAGGCAAACAATATAATAGATGAAACAATGAATCCACCTTCTGCTGCTTTGTTAAGAATCATTTCTCTTTTTGCAACTGACCGTTGTGTGACTTTTTTTTGCTGAGCTATGCTTGGTGCGTTTTGTGAACATTTCAATGAGGCTACGGCCATCGTTGGATGGATCGTTCTATGGACGATCATGGAACTGTTGAAATATTACATGTTCCCTCACTTACCCTCAATCGGAGATCTGTTTTTCGATCCCGATTTGGATCAAGATGTTGTTACACCATCTGATCCACCTGCGACTAGAGTAGAATCCGTCCCAGTGGTTCGCTCCTACACGGTATTTAGGATTTGCCAGGCTTTAGAACTTCCAGCGAAACTGGCTCCATCTGCAACCCAGAAGTCAGATATCCCTGTTGTAGAATCCTATACGGTCTACAAGCTGTGTTCTGCTCTGGGTTTGCCTGCACGGATGGCTCCTGTCGGAGTGCCAGTTGTAGAATCCTTTGCGATCTACCAGTTCTGCTTAGCCTTGGATATTCCAGTGAGGTACCGGTCGCAGAAGGACGCAGTTTAACATCAAAACTGTCGTCGGCTGCCCGATGCAGTTTTCAGATCAGAACTGTCTTCGGATGCAGCGATGGAGGGTGGGTGGGCGGGGAACGAAAGTAGCCCACCTCCACGTGGTGTTCCCTGGGCAACGGTGCAGTTCTTTGAAACTGCATCGGCTAAGAGGCTACTCAAATATGAAACAAATAATAGACTTTTTATTTAGTTTGACAAAACTACACACCTAATTTTTGATTTTGCGTTTTAATGCCACATAATTTCATTACAAGTATCAAATTCAGAACACGCAGAACGTGTATTTACGGTGGCAACAACTGCAATGCTTTTATGTAAGCATTATATATTTTTTATCCTAAAAAAATAATAAAAGAATTTAAAATATGTTTTTGACAAAGAATTGTTGTAAAGCACACACATACAGAAAATCAGTAGTGTTGACAATTATAAATCTGATAAGGAATCTTATAATGACTTAAATTTGAAAAGTTATAGTGACAAAAATTTACAAATTCATAACATAATTAGTCGCCATATATTTATAGTCGGTTATGACAAAGTAGATAAAAGACTTTATGGTCAGAGCCGACCTTCTCTTCAAAGGGGCTTAGGTGCAAGAAGTCATTTGGGGCTCTAATTTTTTTGTAGAGCAAGAAAAAAATCCGAACATATATTATTAATGTATATATATATAATGTATATTTATTTAATGTGTATTATATGTAATACATATTTATTTAATGTATACTTTTTTTTTGCTAATACATCAATTATTTTAGAAAAATTACAATTTTTGCAATTTCTATTTCGATGCTTATTACAGCAAGTGCATTTAAGCATTCTGAACACATGCTTGACCGAAAATAATTCTTTATTATTAATTTTAATTTGTTGAAAGAGCGCACAGCACTTCCTATAATAACTGGCAGCGTAAAGAAAAGTTTTTATATAGTTGATACATTTAGAAACAATTCATTATAATTATTATTTAGTATGCACAATTCTACATTTCGAATTCATTATTTTGTTTATATCATCCGTTAGCACATGGTCGTATTTACTTAAGAATTAGATCAAACAAAAAATTTCCACTACTAGGTTATCCTTTTATTTTGCGGTTTCTTTGAAGTGGAAAATTAGAAAAATAGAATCATTTAACTTGATTAGTTTTACCAATAGTTTAACGTAAATTTAGTCGTTTTAGTAATTCTTCCTAAACAATAAACGAATTAAAATGACAACTTGAACGTTCATGATCTTGGATTACAGTTGACAGCTTTCTCCAGTTATTATAGCCACCTATAAATCGTGTAGATTTGGTCATTCTTCCTTCTTTTAGAAAACAGTAAACGACAAAAACAAAACACGGAGTCTCGCGTTTTTGAATAAATTAACCATCTGCGAAGTTGGGTTTCAGCACTTGGCATTTTTTTAAAGTAGTACGTAGTGGAAAAGGATTTACCTTAACATTTTTAACAAAATGTCCCTTGTATTATACAGGTTGACCCTCGAGGGGGCACCTCGAATGAGGATGAGATGCTTCCGGCATGGTGGTTGGATCTCGCTACCCTGGAGGGTACAATAATAGGTGGGGGATCTGACTCCCCACACCGATGACGGGACGTACTTCCTTCGGGGAGGGTTGTACCGTGGCCGGTGACGGCCCTTAGGACTCAACCACAGTTCCCGCCAATTGCTGTTGCGGCGGTCCGGTCATTCAGTTCTATGGTTTAAATCCGTGTGCCTTAGGGCGGGTCGGAGAGTTAGAAGGTTGACTTGTATTATACAGGTCTGCTTTAACACAAAACATTCTAAATTTATCAGTTATAATACTAGCCATAAACCAGGATCATTTATACTCTCTTGATCGTATTTCTTATTGTCATTTCCGTCATTATTTTCTGATTCTGTCATATTTGTATAAACACACGGTTCTTCAACACATTTCACTGTTTCAGCATTTTTATTGCAAGACTGTGTAGTTGGAGTAGAAATTTCTTCCCCAGTTGAAGTTTAAATTGTATTTTCTGAAGTTGAACCAATTTCTTTTCCAGAATTACTTCGAAGCCAAGTAAACTGATCAACTTGGGACTTTTTGTGAAGTTTAGCTTTTCTTCTTTTCTCTTTTCTGATAATTTTATTTTTTGACACCCAGAGCGATATTTCACTGGCATGGATATGGTTATATCTAACAGTATTTATAAAATGAATTATCAAATAAATATATGCTATAATATACGCAATTACCTAGTAAATGAGACAAGTGACTGTAAATCTACTTACCTTATATTGATAATATTTGAACACTTCCACTAGACTACGATATACACTGTAAACTTCGTATATTTCCTTCTTATATTTAATTCTTTTTATTCCGGTTGTAGCCGGTGAAGAAGTAATGCAGTATGCATTGATAGGAGATGATCGTTCAATTTATCTTCGTTTTACTTTCTGTTTCAACAATTAAATATAAACAAATATACACAGATTCACACATAAAATACATTACATAAGACATATAAAAAGAGGAGATAGTTGATGATTTACAAGTCCATTTGAACCCAACCTCATCCTCGACTTCTGAGAGCCGCTTGCGAACAGAAGTCGTGCCTCTCTGTCAACATGTCTGAATGGTATCTCCTTATTACTAAATGAACCCCTTCCCCCTTTTATAGGTATCATTGCGATCGCAGCCCAATAACAGCGTAAGTAGGAAGGTCAGCCAGCAACGTGGAAATAAATGTATACTTTCAGTATGTGTAAACGCTATTATTGTTCAGAACATTGCTTTAATTCTTGATCACAGCGGGGCCCCAGGACATAGCATCCACCGCACCCTCCAGATGACCGGCCCTGTTTACATGGATTAAGTCTTAGTTTTCTAGAAAAAAAAAATGTTTAGTAAACAATAAACTGAAATAATTAATATTTTCTGCATGATTGCCACAATTTTATCAAATTTTAAATAGTGGTATTGTATTACAGTCCCTTACTGTAATACATCTAATGGACAGCGATTTTGAAAAAATTAAAATTGAAAATTTAAGAATGTAGTTAGTATTTTCCCATTCATTAGGTGGGCAGTTTTCGTTTCAGACAAGGCCTAGCACCAGGATCTAGTAATTGAGGTTCTGTTTTGCAGATTCCAATTCTGTTGGACCACAGTATTAGCATTTAATCTTTTTCTTTTTGTGCAAATTACTGTGATTTAAATACTCATAATTCCCTTTTCTCCATTAAGGTGCTTTATTATGCATAAAATGGTTCAGTAAAAAAATGTAGAATATTCGATTGATTAGAGCATTTAAGTATGATCTGAAACAGAAAATTAACTTAATTCATATATATCCAAATATACTATCTTCCCAAAGAGCGTTCAGAAGGAAAGAGTCTCCATTTGCATTTCATTTATGTAAAAATCAAAATTAACTCTAGAGCCTAAGCATTTGTAACACCTATTTTGTAACATTTTAAAACTGCATTTAAATAAAATTATTAAAACTACAGCATACGTAGAGAACCTATAATTTTCCTTATCTAATTCTTCCTTACTAGCCTAGTAAAATCATAACTCTCACTGTCTGGAACCTCAAGTAGAAATTTCAGAAAATAAGATATAAGTAAGCAAACTCTCTCTTTACTGGTGGGTAAAATAAAGTTGACAGGTCGAGTTACCCCCATTCCAAAATCAAGAATGACCTTCGCTATATAAAGGATTATAAACAGATGGTCTTTAGTATTCTAGATGTCATTCAATAATGCAGATTAGCTTTGACAGGGCTGGGCTAATACTGACGTAGACATCATATCTTAAGAGTCATTGTTGGGCAAAACATCAGTTCTATATGAAAGGAAGACATCTACAAGGAGCGTACACATATATAATTAGCTCGAAGGATGAATAGTAAGAATAATAAACAGTTAGCACTCTTTAATAAAAATTGATAGTACCTCAGTACAATAAAAAGGAAACTGATTTCGCTGTAGGATTAATTAAATATAAAATATTGATTACTTTTCATAGAAGTATTTAATTGCACTGAATTTTCAATTTAACTTATGTAATTTAAAATGTTAGTTGAAAAAAATTATAATTATTTTATTTTGTTATAATGTTGTTTTGTTTAATTTAATTCATCAGTTAAACGTTCTCACATAAGTGATTCAAAACTTGTACCTCATAACTTACCAAATGAAATATTTCCTGATTTCTTTTGATTCATTCATGCCATAACATATACTTTCATCAGATACATTGAAAACAACCTATGTATACTATCAAATTTGAAGTTTTTAAAAAGCTTAATGTAAACTAGACAGTTTGGATTCAATGTAGTTAAAAATAGTGCAGACAAAAACTTTGAATTTGAAAAATAATTATCAGTAGCACCAACTATATATATATAAAAAATATTGAACTTATTCAGAAATTATCATTGAAGTTGTTTGAAATAATAATAATAAAACATTTGTTCCTAGTAAAACGAAATGATATTAAAATATTTTCAATTTCATCTGCAACAAGCTAAAATTGTCGCTTTCTATTGTTTGTAATTCGATTGAAAATGGAGGGACAAAAAAAAAAAACATAAACAACGAACCACAAGATAAAGGTGTAATTTTGATTGTTCAAAAAGTGAACATTTAAAAAAAAAAAAAAGAATATAAATTCTGAAATTTTGTTGACTAGTGTTTTTTCGCCTTTTAATAATAGTTAAAGAATTGCCGATGCGAATATTATTTTGAAAATGAAATATTTTTAAACAGAGAAAATAAATAATATTTTGTAGCTCAGGTTGTTCATTTAACCGTTTTAAAAATTGTTTTATAAACATTTTTATTTTAGCTTCTAATACTTAAATGATTAAAATTCGCCCCTCTTTAATAGCTATCGTTATGTAAATATAAATAACATATGAAAAGTTTAAATATCTTAATATAATAGAAATGGTAATTTTAGTTTCTTTATATTTGCGCAGGAATAATTAACTGTTTCTTTCTTCTTGTACAACTATTATAGAAACTATGGAGTTCTTTTATTTCATTAAAAAATAGTTAAATCCTTTTTTTTTCTATTTCATATGATTTATTTATCTTTTTTCGCCTTCAATTGTTTTCGTGTTCATTTGTTTTCAAGCAATTTATATTCCCTTAGAAAATGAGATTTTATCTTTAGGATAAAAAAAAAATGAGGAAGATAAAATTCTTATAAATTGTGAGTTATTTATCTTCTAAAAAGCTTAATAAAATGCTTTGCAAGGAATAAGACTTTTAATGCTATAATTCGTTTTATAAAACTTTTTATAACTCTTATATTCTTTTTATATAACTCTTAGGGAAATATTAAATAATGAACAGTTTAATTTTATTGTGGTTATATACTAAATAACAAGAATAAAAATAAATAAAATACGCTGACTTAAGCAGCAGACAAAAAAACTTTTAAAAAAATTCTACAGATTTGTTTAGAAATAAAAAAATATAATTTTACACATTCTTTAAATGAAAATGCTTGAATTTAGTATATCTAAAATATTTCACCTGTCATTCTGTATTTAAAATTGACTATAATTAGTATTTATTCTTTTCATATTAATTAAAAGAAATTTCCTTTGCTGCAGATTATATATATGTTTAAGATATGTAAAATAACCAAATTACTTTATTTATATAATTTAGACAATGCTAATATTAAATGACGGGCAATTCATTTTTATTATGAGCTAAAGCTAGTGAATAAAAAGAATTTAAATAAGTAAAATATGATGACTTATGGTGTTGACAAGTAAAACATTCTTTTAAAAAAATTATACAGTTTTTGTTAGAAATAGAAAATACACTTTTTTTCTTTTCTGAAATAAATAACTGAATTTAGTGTATCTAAAATGTTTCATATATCTTCCTGTTTTAGAAATCGAACATGGATGTTATTTATTTTTTTAATTAATTTAAAATTCTTCTTTCGTTATAGACTGGATTGGCAAAATGCGAATTAAGATTTAATGTTCATTTGTAGGTCATCTTTTATCTGGAATCGCCACCTAGAAAGTTCTGCAGTTCAGGAAAAAGAATGCGACATTTTAATTGTTATTTTTCGTCACAATTATCGTGACGATTCTGACATCTGTTATATTGGTATTTAATAATTTTTATTCCTTCTTCGAAATATGTTCTGTCAGCAATATGGATTCTCCTATAAAGTTCTATAAGTTAGGAAAGAAATTGTATATTTTTATGGTTATTTTAAATTTAATTGTATTGACGATTCAGACATCTGTCATATCGGTGGGCCAGGTTTTCTATCCCTTCTTCGAAGAATGTCTACGGACAAAATGAATTGTGGGAATGAATGAATGAATTTAATGTTCCTGTGTAGATCCTCATTATTTTGGACACTTTGAGCTCCAAGCCAGTTCTTTAATTAAGGGAAGAGAACTAGAAATTTGTTATGGTTATTTTTTGAATTAATTGCCTTGTCGATTCAAACATGTGTCATATCGGTGGTCCAGGTTTTCTATCCCTTCTTCGAAGAATGTCTACGGACAAAATGAATTGTGGGAATGAATGAATGAATTTAATGTTCCTGTGTAGATCCTCATTATTTTGGACACTTTGAGCTCCAAGCCAGTTCTTTAATTAAGGGAAGAGAACTAGAAATTTGTTATGGTTATTTTTTGAATTAATTGCCTTGTCGATTCGAAACATGTGTCATATCGGTGGTCCAGGTTTTCTATCCCTTCTTCGCAGAATGTCTACGGACAAAATGAATTGTGGGAATGAATGAATGAATTTAATGTTCCTGTGTAGATCCTCATTATTTTGCACACTTTGAGCTCCAAGCCAGTTCTTTAATTAAGGGAAGAGAACTAGAAATTTGTTATGGTTATTTTTTGAATTAATTGCCTTGTCGATTCAAACATGTGTCATATCGGTGGTCCAGGTTTTCTAGCCGTTCTTCGAAGAATGTCTACGGACAAAATGAATTGTGGGAATGAATGAATGAATTTAATGTTCCTTTGTAGATCCTCATTATTTTGGACACTTTGAGCTCCAAGCAAGTTCTTTAATTAAGGGAAGAGAACTAGAAATTTGTTATGGTTATTTTTTGAATTAATTGCCTTGTCGATTCAAACATGTGTCATATCGGTGGTCCAGGTTTTCTATCCCTTCTTCGCAGAATGTCTACGGACAAAATGAATTGTGGGAATGAATGAATGAATTTAATGTTCCTGTGTAGATCCTCATTATTTTGGACACTTTGAGCTCCAAGCAAGTTCTTTAATTAAGGGAAGAGAACTAGAAATTTGTTATGGTTATTTTTTGAATTAATTGCCTTGTCGATTCAAACATGTGTCATATCGGTGGTCCAGGTTTTCTATCCCTTCTTCGCAGAATGTCTACGGACAAAATGAATTGTGGGAATGAATGAAGGAATTTAATGTTCCTGTGTAGATCCTCATTATTTTGCACACTTTGAGCTCCAAGCCAGTTCTTTAATTAAGGGAAGAGAACTAGAAATTTGTTATGGTTATTTTTTGAATTAATTGCCTTGTCGATTCAAACATGTGTCATATCGGTGGTCCAGGTTTTCTATCCCTTCTTCGCAGAATGTCTACGGACAAAATGAATTGTGGGAATGAATGAATGAATTTAATGTTCCTTTGTAGATCCTCATTATTTTGGACACTTTGAGCTCCAAGCAAGTTCTTTAATTAAGGGAAGAGAACTAGAAATTTGTTATGGTTATTTTTTGAATTAATTGCCTTGTCGATTCAAACATGTGTCATATCGGTGGTCCAGGTTTTCTATCCCTTCTTCGCAGAATGTCTACGGACAAAATGAATTGTGGGAATGAATGAATGAATTTAATGTTCCTGTGTAGATCCTCATTATTTTGGACACTTTGAGCTCCAAGCAAGTTCTTTAATTAAGGGAAGAGAACTAGAAATTTGTTATGGTTATTTTTTGAATTAATTGCCTTGTCGATTCAAACATGTGTCATATCGGTGGTCCAGGTTTTCTATCCCTTCTTCGCAGAATGTCTACGGACAAAATGAATTGTGGGAATGAATGAATGAATTTAATGTTCCTTTGTAGATCCTCATTATTTTGGACACTTTGAGCTCCAAGCAAGTTCTTTAATTAAGGGAAGAGAACTAGAAATTTGTTATGGTTATTTTTTGAATTAATTGCCTTGTCGATTCAAACATGTGTCATATCGGTGGTCCAGGTTTTCTAGCCGTTCTTCGAAGAATGTCTACGGACAAAATGAATTGTGGGAATGAATGAATGAATTTAATGTTCCTTTGTAGATCCTCATTATTTTGGACACTTTGAGCTCCAAGCAAGTTCTTTAATTAAGGGAAGAGAACTAGAAATTTGTTATGGTTATTTTTTGAATTAATTGCCTTGTCGATTCAAACATGTGTCATATCGGTGGTCCAGGTTTTTTATCCCTTCTTCGAAGAATGTCTACGGACAAAATGAATTGTGGGAATGAATGAATGAATTTAATGTTCCTATGTAGATCCTCATTATTTTGGACACTTTGAGCTCCAAGCAAGTTCTTTAATTAAGGGAAGAGAACTAGAAATTTGTTATGGCTATTTTTTGAATTAATTGCCTTGTCGATTCAAACATGTGTCATATCGGTGGTCCAGGTTTTCTATCCCTTCTTCGCAGAATGTCTACGGACAAAATGAATTGTGGGAATGAATGAATGAATTTAATGTTCCTATGTAGATCCTCATTATTTTGGACACTTTGAGCTCCAAGCAAGTTCTTTAATTAAGGGAAGAGAACTAGAAATTTGTTATGGTTATTTTTTGAATTAATTGCCTTGTCGATTCAAACATGTGTCATATCGGTGGGCTAGGTTTTCTATCCTCTTTTCAAAGAATGTTCTACCAGCAAAATGAATTGAGCTTGAATGTTCCTATGTAGGTTATCATACTCTGGATGCTTTGGTCTCCTAATAAAGTCTTTAATTCAAAGAAGAGATGAAATTCACTCCTTTCTAAACCACTTTGAAAGGAGATAAAGAAGCAAGTCAGAAGATGTTCAAAGAATAGATCTTATTTGAAAGAAATGAAGGATGTTGAAAATCCTGGGAACTAACTGGCGGATCAGCATTCCAGAATTGTGACTATGGAAGGTTAAGATATTGCCTTTACATATTATTTCCTTAAAAGAAAACTCGAATAATTCCCAAATTCTGAACATATTCAAAAAAGCGTTTTTGCCACCACTCATTATCTTGCAGGCGGTAATGTTCTTAGAAGATGAAATAGAAAACCAGGTTCACCGATATGACAAAAGCCTGAATTTTCACAGTGATTATCTCGAAAAGTGTCCTTGTTTATATATCATTTTCTTTAGATCTCTACGTATTCTACCTTTGTTAGTTCTTAGTTTTTTTATGGTCCATCGGAGATTGAAAAATAATGGCCTGTCGTATTTTGGACTTGAACCAAGAAAATCGTTTTTCCCTACAATTATATTGCTTGCTCGTTTGACAATTTTTTTTAAAAACAATCTCTATTTTATAATGCCCGTCAGTACAAAATGCTGCATGAGTTAAAGACTTTTTGCGTATAGAGATTGAATTTTTGTTTCGAGATATTAAAGTTTATAAAAGATTAATACTCTAAGTATTTAGAGAAATATGTGCAAGTTTATTAAATTAGACTTTAAATCCTCTAATAATGGTACCCAAAGTACGTGTCCTGTTTACCCCACTCTAATAACGCTACTGAACCAAGAGTAAAATCCATCCTGGTAAAGGGTTTACAAAAGCGGGAGACAAGTAATCCAATTGTCCGATAAGGACTGTACCAAACGATTTCAAATATTTTTATTTAGATTTTTTTTTTAGATAATTGAAATAAATAGCCTCAGCAAATATATTTGGAGCCAACAATTCAAGGGAAAGAAACCAAACTATTTAAACCAGAAATTAAATTCCTGTTCTTTTTATTAAAAAAAAAGAAAAAAAGATTCCCCATTTTTCATTTGAACCTTTCTTAACTTCCTTGAATAAGTCCTCCGGTGAAAAGTATGAATACAGTTACGGAATAAGTTGGATTTTTCCTAACTTTATTCAGAAAGGAGGAAAAAAAAAAAAGGAAAATATAATTGAGTTTCACGCACTCAGAACTGAGAAGAACTCTGAAGGTCATAAATATGTATAAGAAAAGGCGAATCACTACTCCAGATCCTCTTACACTGCAGGAAGGAGTATTTCTTTCTCTCTTCTTTTTATTATTATTTTTCTTCTTGAAATTTCTTTCTAGTCAAGAATTTTCTCTTGCATCTTGAATGAGTTATTTCATTCTGGATATGCTTTGTTCCGTGCCAGACAGGAATTGATCTTTTTAGTGTTTTTGTCCTTTTTTTTTTTTACTATGAATTGATAACCCAATTTAAAATGTGTTTCACTTCGAAACAAATATTCTCCGTTCGAAATTTTTATGAAATCATTTTTGTTTTCTTTTAAATTAAGATAAAAGTAAAAATAATATAAAATTGTAGAAATTAAATGCCTCGTCAAGATTTCTGTAAGTTGGGAGTTATGCCACCTTGCATTCTTTAGGTTCATTGTCTTGGCAAAAGTATAAACTTCGGTTTAACGTTATAATAGTATTGTTTGGAAGGCTGTAAGTAAATTTAGTTATTTATTTAACATGTATGATAAAAAAATATTCAAAACGCTCTAAAAACCACTGTCATATCTTGAGAAAATCCATATTGCATATTGTTATTTTCTCGTATTCGCTGCATAGAGAAGGTATTATAATTTTCAAAAAATTCGAACATGACATTTTGACGAATCTCCGTTTTCAGATCTTCCCGACTCTGAAAACACACTTTTAGATAATGCCTGTCTGTCTGTCTCTCCGTCTATGACAAATATCATTTAAAAACATTTTGAGATACGACTTTTACATAAAATTTGGAGATTTCATTCGAATTTACAACAAATTCCTTTCAAAGGAAATCTGTCTATCTCGCTGTTATAATGTAAGTTAATACTATAACTGCACAAAACGAAGAGAGCTATAAAGATAAGATTTGGTACACGTATTTAACATTTATAGCGCATACCTTTCATTTTGAGCCAAATCCAACTCTGTATTTTCAGAAACATATTGTTGTTGTTGTTTCTTATGGCACTTGCCATATGTTGCCATTAGGTTCGAACACAGACGATTTAAGATTGGGAGGGGGCGCCTCTTGTATCTATAGTAGCGCCGTCTAGGACCAGGAGAACGACTTAGCTACACACACGCCACAACCCTTTTTACAAGGCGGACTTCATTCACGCATTTCATTCACCCAACCACAGATCGCAATTTAGACCTGAATCAGAGAACGATCACCCCTGATCCAGTACCCCCAGTGGTATTACTCTCGACATGGAGGACTTTGTGACCACGACAGATTTAACGCGCGTTAGCCACCAATCACCCCCAGTACCCCCAGTGGTATTACTCTCGACATGGAGCACGTTGTGACAACGACAGATTTAATGCGCGCCAGCCACCAAGCACGCGGGGAAGCTTCGGCCGGCGTGGTTCGAACTCGCAACCTAAGGGACGCGAATCCGACGCTCTACCAACCTGGCTATCCCGGCCTTCAGAAACATGTAAAAGCGATAATTTAAAAACGCAATGACATAAATGATCAAATTTGGTGACTGCATGTGCATTTTATGTTTGTGCTACAAGTGCATTTTTTGCAAGATCTTTAAGTAGTCAGAGTCAGGTTTACAAATTTCACTTCTATATTATACACGGCAGTTAAATTTTGAGTCAAATCCAATTATAGGTTGAGTGTGTCTCTTCACGTGCTTTCAAAAGTAACGGATTAAATAAATAAAATTCGGTATATGATTTTGTCTACTCATGCTAAAAATTTTGATGTCAATTGGTCGGGAAAAACACATCTAAAGCATTGAAGTCTTTGGAGATGTTAATATTCTCTTTTTTATATACTTTATATACAGAAATTAATTTTAAAAAGGCATCTCTATTCGCTACATAGAACTAATTCGAGTGAAGTTCTTTTTTTTTATTTCATTCTATCTGTCCAATACATAGACACATTAAAATTGAAAAAAAAAAATGAACTCACGACTCAACCAATGCAAATTCTTATGATTCACTTCACTTTATTTCGGAAGGCGCCCGTTTAGTGGCGCTATTTAGAAACCGAACGATTTCAGTGAATGATAAATCTCTGCTTTCACCCGCTTCTTCAAGACGTCTCGCTGCTGCATTTTTTACTACACAGCGAATGGATAATCCTTGCCATTCTTCCTTTATTTCGCTTCTTTGCATCCTTTGTGCTGCGCAGCTGCATTTGTAGACGATGACTTCCCGTATTTATTCCAGCTGTTTGCATGGAGCGTGGAGATATATCAAGCACTGTTATTATTACGGTCATCTGTTTCACGTTTGTCTTGGTTGTATCGTCTATATATGTACAGCTGGAATGGAAACGGATGTACATCCAGTTTACTGCCACAATGGGAAATATTTCGAAATTCAATTCAAATAAAAATAATGCTTACAGTTCTTTGTTGGAATTAAGAGTTGACTGCTGCGTTTCGCTCTTTTACATGAATAAGTGCCACCTTCTCTTATGAGTTTTATTCGGTTTATTTAACTTATCTTACGTGGCTAAACGTGCTGGATTACTAAAATTTAGGATTTCTTATTCTAGATTTATCATCATTTTTTCAAAAGGATTTATGCATATTATTTTATTTATTAAATTCTTTCCAATCTTCGTAATATTAGGATCTTTTTTTATAATATGGCGTTTACAGAAAAGTGAATGGAAAACACTAAAGGGAAAGAAAAAAAAATGAAACCTCCTGCCGCGAATTTCAAGTTATCATGTGGAAATATTATTTTTTTTAAAGTCACGTGGTAACAATCTGACAGAGTGAAAGGCGCTAAGGTTGGAGCGATAGCTCATTTTATGACCGACACTCGTCTAGCAAACATCTTTATTTTACATTTTTAAAGAGGATATCATTTAATATTCTTTTTCTCTGGACCATTTTTTTTTTTGTGAATAACCAGTTTAAACCGGTTTGAAACAATCACGTGATTATTAGGTCACGCATGCCTCAATATTTAGAAAAACGATTTTTTTTCCCATCTCTAAATCGTTGAGCTCCATAACTTTATTTCAAGGCAAGGATTTTTTTCCATTTAAAATCCGGCTTAAACCGGTTTTTTTATGATCACGTGACTATATTATTGTTCAATCATCAACTTTTAGAAAAGCAATGTTTTTCATCTCAAAATCGTTCGAGTTTCAAAACCTTTTTGAAAGCTAGAAAAATTAAAAATATAAATTTCAAAAAATTATATATATATTTTTTCCATATTTTTTTTTCTCTTTTTTATCTACAAAACTGGCGTTTTCATTATTAAGCTGACAAGTGGTCTTATACTTACATAATACCAAAATTCTGCTCATTTTTTTTTTATAGAATGAGTTTATTTTTAAAAATAAGTTATTAAATATCTTTTTCTCTATTTTTTATCTCCTGAAGACTATTTCTCTTCATTTTCAGTGAATCATTCCAGTTTAATATAATCATTCAGGTCAATAGTAAAATGACGACGTGTTCTGAATTAAATAAGTTTTTAGTACATCGATATTTCAGTTATTATTTTAGTTTTGCATTTTCCTTAATATAACTAAATTCTTTTGCGTTGAAGCTCGTAAAATATTGTTAATATTTTATAACCGAAACGCTGCAGTCTCAGAATTATATCCTAAATGCGCAGAATATGCAGAAAAAGGATTAATCATCTATTACATCTTCCAAAACATAGGCAAGAGAGAAATTCTTTCAATATGATGTTAAAAAAAATTATTGTCATTATTTTTGGAGTAAACGAAGTGATTAAATCGTATAGTAAAACTAATTAAAAAATGATATATTGGCTATGTACCTATTCCAAGTACCAATTACTGAACAGATAAATTAATTTGGTTCTATTTACATTTGGTTTGAATACACTATGAGAACAATTTTAGAGGAATAAAGATTACTACATCTGTTCCACAACCACTTCTTCAAACTTCCGCACCACACTAGCGAGAGGATATTCGATACGCAACATCATATTCCAAGTACATCTGCATCTTATAAACGTCAATTCTTCGATGGGACAATCTTACCATTTCGAATCTGTAATTCGAAACACAAAGCCCGGGAGAGCAAACAACAAAATAGGGAAGCGGTAAAATTCCATCTCCAAGCTCAAACAAGTATCTCTAGAACAAACGTGTGAATTGGATTTTATTATAGTAGTTAAAGATATTTAATGCTTTAAATAACATTCAAAATTTTAGTAGAAGAATTTTCTTGCATAAATGAAAAAATGCGTTTTTAATAATAGGGAAACTTATTAAAATTTCGTAATTAATCAGTTTAAATTCTCTGTTTACTAGCAAATGATCCTTCGTTTGTAACTTGCAATTTCTTGGCTTCCATTTCGTAATCGATGAAAATTTCTCTATTGTCTAATTTTTTTTTATTTGCAACATGTTCAAATTGACACAGTTTGGAGTTATTAATAGAAAAATATTTTCGTTTCATGCACAGAATTATTTCCTTTTTGGTTGAAAAATGTCGAAGAAATTTCATAATCCTTTGCTTTCTTCTTATATTTAATTATCATTTAATATTTACAAATAATTTTTTTGATTGATTTTGAAATTAGACTCATTAAAATTACAAATTTTTCAAACACAAAGATGAACACAAAAATACAACTGAAGCTTTTGATTTTCCAATATTTTATTCGAAAAATATTAGCAGAAATACCCAAATCGGCTTAGAATAAAATTTCCATGTTTTTTTAACTATAAAAAACTTACGGCTTTAAATTTGTTTAAAACGCTTTATTAATATCTTACTTATACTTTAATTTAGAAGAGCAACATTTTAACTATATAGCACATGCTAAAATAACAATATATTTTATACTGGCCTTCAGTTGAATTCAAACAAGTCCATAAAAGATCTTTTTATTTAACATATTTTAATCCAAAAAAATTATTTTATGTAAAGTACTATAGCAAACCAATCCTTCCCCTTTTTTCATTTTTTTTTCATGAATAAATTTGAATATTTTTAAACTAATAAAAATATTGACGAAAAATATTCAAAAGATAAAAGAGAAAGTTATATTCTATATTTTTTTTTCTATAAAATGAATTTTTTTTTATAATTCTAATGCTAAAGTGAGATTCAAAATAATTTAAAAACAGATCAAAGTTTTCTCGAAAATATCTTTTTTTGAACATTTCAAGGATGCATTTATAATTTAGATTCAAAAATAAAATGAAACTTCTGCAGAAAAGAGGTTCCTCAGCTTTATCGACTGAGTTCATTTTTAAACTTCAGTTTCAATTCAATATTTAAAGCTTGAATTTTAACAAAGATAAATAGGAAATGATATCCTGCCCTACATTTCTATTCTTTCGCATCGTAATTTTGTTAAATTTCCATTTACAGTCGATGTCGGAAAAATGATTCCCTGCCGAGGCATATCTTTTTTCGATGAGTCTATTGAACTATTCAAACTGTTTTAATCGATCTTTACAATAATGTTTTGAATAAAAAGAAAGAACAATAAATTAGAAAACCTCCTCAAGACCGTCACGTTGCAACGAGTAATTGCTTTAACGACGAATAGAATTAAATTCTATTTCAAAGGAACCACTACAGATTCAAAACTATAAAGCCTTAACTGATTTAACATTTTCGTTCAAACCTTGTATTGATTCTTTAGCCTCAAGCGCTCTTAAAGTTAGAATTCTGAATATCTTAAAGAATAGAAGTAAATCAAATGTTGCTAGAAAACTATTTCCTTTTAGCATTTGTAGCCGGAATATTGATTTTGAATTATAATTTAACCTTTTCTATCATTTATTTCAATAAATTGCAATTATCCTTTTATAATAATTTTATTATCATGCGATTTTTTTTTGTTACGAATATTTCATTGCTCACAAAATTCGAAGCAAAGACATTAAACCTTTTTAAATCAATATTCCTAGCAGGAAAATTTCGCTTTGCCCAATTTAAGTATATTTTTTAAAAACCAGATGTCGCTGGATGCAAGAAAGTTGATTTGAAACTCACTTGTATGAACCTGATGAGGACGCGACTCATATTTTCTTATCTAGTACAAATCAGTGTATGAATATTACAAGAAAACTTAGTTAATTATTACATTGTGTTGAATACTTTCATAGTTATGAAAAACTTGTATAAATATAGAAATTTGTTATTTATATCAATAATTTTAATTCATAAAATTTGTTTTCAAAATTATCATTATATTATTAAAGTCATTATACCTAACATTGAATTTTTGAGTTCTTAGAAATATGGATTCCACTTTCTGCGGAATGTTGTCAAAACACCTGCTTATTTATAATTTTTTTTTTATGATTTTGAGTTATAAAAGATTAATAAAAACGCTATTCATTAATGTAAACTAAAAGATAATATGGACACTAAAATCATATATAGCTGTATTTTTTAAATCAATATTTTTATTAATGTAACCTTCATATTTGAAAGCATTTGAAGTGAAATTAAATATCCAAAAAATATCGAGATAAAATTCTTTTTGACAATGAAAAGAGCAAGTACAATGAAAAAAAAATTATGTTTCAAATTGAAATTTTGGATTTTTTCTTTATTGTATACGTACTATAGAGAAAATATAATTCGAATTCGAGATTTTGGCGAATCACCACATTTTAGAACTGTCTGTTAGAAAATGTCTGTCCATCTGTCTCTGACAAAGATAACTCAAGAACGTTTTGAGCAAGACGGCTGAAATTTAGAATAAGGTCTTTACGTCAAATTTGCAGATTTCTATCAAAGTTTGAGTAATATCTATTCTAAAGAAGCCCGGCTGTCCGGATAAAAGTTAAAACGATAAAAAAACGAAGAAAGCTAGATAAATAAAATTCGGTACACATATTTATGTGTCTACACACCTATCAATTTTAAGCTAAATCCAGTGGGAAATTGACTGTCTGTCTGTCTGTACTCACAAAAACATATAAACGCTAAAATTTAAAAAAAAAAACATTTAAATATATCAAGTTTGGTATGGGATTACGTCACTACAAATGAAATTTTTCTAAAAGATTTGGTTTTCAATCACTCGAACGTGCTAAAATAAAAATTAAATTTTCGGATACCATTAAGGCATTAAAATTCTCCAAGAATGGCACGATAGATTTCTTAAAAATTTTTAATTCACGTTAAAAGTTATTATTTCATAACTATTATACGCAAGTATCATGTAAGCCATTCACTGTTAGGAAACATTTATTAGAGAGTAGGCGAGAAAGTTTTAGGAAGACCACTTCGCTGGTTATTTAAAAGAGTCATAAATATTGAATTGTGCACACGAATTTCAATTGAAATTAAATATATATATTATATTCCATATGATCAGATATGTGTGGAAGATATTGGTAGTCAAGTGCGGTTAGTGTTTATATTTTATATGAAAAACTAATTCAATAAATTGTATTTCTCAATTTAGATAATTTTGTTTAAAGTGTATCATTTCATTGATAATAAAGTAAAGGCGCTCCTTTTCTTATTCTTTTTTTTTTCAACTTTTCAGCAAATTCAAATATTTGGTGAATGTGTGCCAACATCTATGGTGGTACCGAGATAGAATTGAAAAATTCTCTGTTATTGACATCTTTCAAATGTTTGAAATTGTAATGAGAGTCATTGAAAACAAAAAAAGCCATTTTTAAAATGGAAAATTCGAAATTTTCTTTCTTCTTTATTCTATTTTGTCCAAACACCTTCTCTAATTATATGCCTAAACAAAACTCTTATTCTACAAAGAAAAATTTTATGTTATTGATGGAAACATTACACACTTTTCCTATGAATGGTCTTTATTTAGCTGGAGTGTGCAATTGTCATAAACCTTTTCAATTAGGCATAAATACCTAATTTTCGGTTCGGAATTTAATATACTATTTAATGAAACTACTAGAGAGAGGTAAATAAATAATGCAGTAATTGCATTTCAAAAGTTTATAAAATTTATCTTTTTAAAGAGAGATTTATTGTTATTGCATAGAATTCCTGTTTGATGCGCAATTTCATTGCCAGTATTGTTCAAAAGAGTAATTCATTAAGAGTAATTCATTCATTAAAGTATTCAAAAGTGTAATTGATTTAAATCATCTTACGTTTAAGAAATATTGACTTTACTTGTATGCAATAGCATGTATCGTCAAATGGTCAATCATTGAACAAATTTGGTTCCATCTTCAGATGATTTATATTTTAGAGGCTAAACATGCCATCTGCTTTCATTGGCGATTGATGACGGTAATGAATTTCTGGTATTCGTGCATTAAACATAAGCCAGTAATTAATAGAGAAAATAAAAAAAAAATATGTTGTCAAACATCACATACTAGAATCAGAAAACTTCGGCTTTCACGCGAAATCTCCTTCTTTCGTAACTAATGTTGTCCATTGACTTGCAATTCTAGATTCACTCCAAATCTCTATCTTTCCTAACTATTGTTGACAATGACATGCAAGCAATACACAAATTATATGTCTCTTTATTATACTACGATACACGCAACTCTCATTATTAGAAAATAAAAATCTGAGCAATCGAAGCATTCATAGTCTTGTATGTGGTCCATAATTTTAAATAGGGTGATAGCGTCTTTATTAAAGAGCTTATGAGAAAGTTAAGGAAAGAGTAGTCACACCAGCTATTTTACTCTCTCTGTGCACCAAAAAAAATCTTACTTTGAATCCAGTTTAAATATTTATGACACACTTCACTGTAATATGAAAGGAGCGTGTTTAGTGGCGCTATTTAGAAACCCGAATGTTGGAGGCAGATGATAAATGTCTGTTTTCAGCCGTTTCTTCAAGACGTCTCAATGGCGGATTTTTTACCACGCAGCGAATGGATAATCCGTGTCATTCTATCGTTTTTTTGCTGCTGTTTATACTTTTTTCACAATGCAGTTGCATTGCAGATGATATTTTCCCTCTTTTTACCATCTGTTTGCAGAGAGGGAAAAGATAACTTTCACGCTGTTATTGTTACAACCATCTGTTCCGCGTTTGTTTTCCTGTCTTCTCTGTATGTATGCCGCTGGAATAAAATGGGATAGGCATTCAGTGTTTTTTATCATTGAGATACATTCAGTTCTTTTTATGTTGGAAGATATATTCTTTTGTATAAAAATGTATGGCATGGAGAAGGTGATATTGTAAGAAAAAAGCATTCCAAATCGATTTTTTTTTAAAAATAAGTAATTTGTGTTATTGCCATTAATACAAATGCAATTTTAGAAACACTTGTAGCAGTTAAATATTTTTTTTATTGTACAATTACTTTCTAGTATATAAAATATACAAAGAAAAAAATATTGTAATCAGAAAAAGTTCGATTTTGACAAATTCCCACTTTTTATACATAGAGGGGTCTGAAAAACAACATTTTTGTAATTATGATTGTAACGTCTGTAACTCTGCTCCTTTATTGTGAACGCAATAAATGAATAACGCCTTGAGCTTGACAAATGAATTTTTGTATTAAAGTGTTTCTTTCTCATCAAGCTATGAATGGCTTTATCTGGCTGCGCTTGTGCAAACATGCAGGCTTATCTATTAGCCATCTATGTCATCGGTTTCACTTGGTGTAAGGACAATAGGCCAACTAAGCCGGCACTACAACCCAAAAAAGTTCTTTTGTCCACTTCGTGGGATTGGAAAGGCGTAATTTTCTATGAGATCGCAAAGTGAAACAGTAAATTCTACGAAGCACTGTCATGAACTGGATCAACTGAAAGAATTAATAAACCAAGGAGGTGTTGTTTATAATCATGACAACGTGCGACCTTGTATTACATTAGTCGTAAGAGAGAAGCTCTTAATGTTTGATTGGGTTATTTTACCCCATCCTGAATGCTATCCAGATCTCGCTCCATCTGATTATTACTCCTATCTGTCTTTAAAAAAATTCTCTTCGCGATGAGCACATTAATTCCATCAGCAAAATAAAAGTGCAACTCGAGGAATATTTCTTTTCCAAAACACAATAATTTTGGGAAGCAGACATAATGAGACTTCTTGAGAGATGGAAGAAGGTGATAGAGCAACTGTTTTCTTATATAACAAAATAAATATTATTTTAAACAGTAAATATCATGTATTCATTTCATATTAGAAATAAAAAAGAAAAAATTTTGAGACACCTTAATATATCATGCTTCCATTCAGTTTCATAGATTTCCATCACATTTTAAACAAAATCGTTTTAGAGAAAAATCTGTCTGTCCGACTGTTCAACTAGAAGTTAAAAAGAAAACTACAAAACGTAAATATCTGGAAAGATAAAATTTAGTGCACAGATCACGCATTTATATGATAGGTTCCTGTTAACTTAGAATAAAATATGGCAGAGGATTAATCATCCTTAGGCCTATAGTTTCTCATGAATATAAACGCATCAAATCAAAAGGCAATGCATTAAAAAACGTGATTTAGTATGTAATTTGTAACTAAAATTGTAATTATATGTCAAATTTTGGTTTCAGTCGTCTGGAAAAATGGCGAACAAGAATACATATTCGATTTTCTGGTACTTGTGTGCCAGCTGCTAGCCAGCGATTAATCGCCATCGATCGCACAATTGTTTCAGTAAAAGCGTGATGTCAGAGATATATCTGTGGTAACTGGTGATCACAAGTGACATGTAATTAATTCCCAAATATCAGTTTATCAGACTATTAGGTACATAGCTCTCATATAAGGAAAAAAAACCCTACTAAACACCTGTGGCGTCCAGACCTTGCCTAAGCCCCACAATTTAATGCCAGGGATGTAGGGTAACACTTTTATTAGAAGGCATGTCAGAAAGCAAATCAATATGCGTTATTTCGGACAGACACTCCCTCTAGTTTGTTTTCTACTCATTATACTGTTACGAACCTGTGACGCGGCTTCCCAGCATAGTGGGTTCCATAGGAGGTCCCAGAGTTTGTCGCCAAAATAGATTACACCCGAAACATCGAGAATTTTCCCGATCCGTCCAGTAGGAACGGAGATACGCCTCGAACGTTCCTGATTGGTTGAGAGGCGTCTAGCCCTGCCTCCTCAGACTTATAAAAGAAAGCAGCCGCAGCTGCCGGGCAGTCGTGAACCGGGACGGTGAATTGAGAAGAAGTCGGAAGCAGCAGAGCAGAGCAGAGTAGTGTGAACCAGTGGTGAGTCGAGTGGTGAACCAGTGGTGAATTGAGTGGTGGACCAGTGGAGTCGAAGAGTAGTTGGAATCGACAGTAAAAAAACTGGCCTTCCAGAGATAAGCTGAGCAGCGACGGAGTCAAGTGAGTGCTGAATTAAGTTGTGCGCTACGGTCTGCATTAGAGTCTGTTGTGTGCTGTTGTCTGCACGTTTCGGCTGAAGATAATTGTAAGCTGTATATAGTTGTCGTCTTTGTGCTGTCCTGTGTGTCTTCGTGTAAATAAACGTCGTTGTCTCATTTTCTACTGCCGCCTGCTGATTGAGTGTTCTCCACACCATATAACTCCGAGTATCCAAACGAACCCCAGAAATTTCGTAACAATACGTTGCCTTGAGAACAGAAGTCTCCACGACTTTTAGAAAACAGTGAGTTAGTTGTTGAAATATTTTTCAAAATTGAAATTGTGAATTGGCATATTAATAATCTAAATTATTAGTGACTAACTTGTCCTTTGGAATTGAAAGATCTTCTTCTCAAGACGGATTCCTACCAGTTAATGGATCCGAAAGTTAATTGCGCCTGGTGTTTAAATTCTGGTCTTCAGAATCATATCCAACCTTCTCACAATTTCTAGAGGTTTCTTCGGTTTGAAACCAGTTATATCTGAAGCGGGATATCAAAGTATTAGCTTTGGTACGATGTTGCTCGAAGGGAAGGAGTGAGACGTCAGTTAAAAGTTGTCTTCGTCATTTCAATATGATTTGAAATTTGATTAATTAGAGTCACTTAAATTCTATAGGAGACATTGGTTCATAATGATTAAAATTTTAATTCGATTTTCCAATCAAATATCGCATCGAGGTGCACATTCTAACCTTCTGAAGAATATTTGTTCTGAATCTTGTTTTTCTAGTTTTTCAGATTATCTTCAAATGACAGCAGATACATAACATACACGGAAGCATTTCTTTTACGAATAAAGATATAGATGTCCAATATTTATAAAAATTTCGTTTTACCGTTGATACATTACATATTATTAGTTTAATCTAATCACTTTTCATTTTAATCCTCTATGAATCTAGATTTATCCGTTTGCAATGTTAAGTTTAAAAGTTCATAGTTCTCTCATTTATGCATATTTTGTAATATTAATATAAAAGAGTGGCATTTATTTAACAGAATATACAGAGAATACCCTCGTATACTCGGTATTAAATGTAGTTTCGCATTATTAACTGCGTGAAATTGGCGAACGATTGTTATGAAAGAACCAAATGGCTTGCGACTTTTGGCGATTTCTTTTCGCGATGAATTCCTTTTATGTAGATAACAAACATGTATTCAAAAATATATTTATTTTGGCTACCTTTTATCCGATGTATTAGAACCAAATCATGGTAAAGCACTATAATTAAAGTCACAAGATGACATATCGAATTTCATATATTTAAGTTATTGAGTTTTCATGCTTGTGAAAAGACAGACCAACAGAAGGTCAATTCTCTGACAGATGTGGTTTAAAATAAAATAAATTTATATTTTTTAAATTTAAAAACTGTGAAAAAAAGATTCATTAAGACAAGTTTTTTTTTTTTTTTTTTTTTTTAAATTTAATCTTTAATTATGGAGTTTACATGTATGCCATACCGACAAATGGTCAACCCATTGGCAGATTTGACTCCAAACTGAATATGCATGTACAGGTTAGATGTTAAACATGTGTAAAAAATGTCATCCTTTTAACTATGTTCATTTTGTAGCTATTGCATTAATTTCTTTCGAACAGAGAGACAGATAGATATAGATCTCAATAGATTTCATTCAAAATTGGAAAGGCAGATATAATTCCAAAAATGTATCTTTGGCCTGACAGTTTTAGACTCGTCCAAATCTCAAATTCGAAATTTTGGACGGTAACACTACTAATTTCTTTTTTTATATTTTGTATACATGACAGTGAATATATATTTCAATTTTTAAAGATATAATTAAATACAAAAAAAATTCAGTTCATTTACTTTAAAATCAAATTCTTCTAACCTTAAATCTATAAGATAATAATAATTGAGCATTTGGAATGTTCAGTATCTTTTAAAATGTTAATAATTGAGCATTTGGAATGCTCAGTATCTTTTAAAATGTTAATAATTGAGCATTTGGAATGCTCAGTATCTTTCATTGTGTTAGTAATTGAGCATTTGGAATGTTCAGTAGCTTTCAAAGTGTTAATAATTGAGCATTTGGAATGTTCAGTATCTTTCAAAGTGTTAATAATTGAGCATTCGGAATGTTCAGTAGCTTTCAAAGTGTTAATAATAGAGTATTTGGAATGTTCAGTAGCTTTCAAAGTGTTAATAATAGAGCATTTGGAATGTTCAATATCTTTCAAAGTGTTAATAATAGAGTATTTGGAATGTTCAGTAGCTTTCAAAGTGTTAATAATTGAGCATTTGGAATGTTCCGTAGCTTTCAAAGTGTTAATAATAGAGCATTTGGAATGTTCAGTAGCTTTCAAAGTGTTAATAATTGAGCATTTGGAATGTTCAGTATCTTTCAAAGTGTTAATAATTGAGCATTTGGAATGTTTAGTATCTTTCAAAGTGTTTTAACCTCTCTCAAATAAAATTCATTTAAAAAGATATAAAAAAATATCTGCTTCATTCTTAGCCTAAATAATACCTCAGCTTTCTTATCAACTAAACACAAACATATCAATTGTTTGACGCTGGTGCAAATTTTTTTAACTAGCACTATTGGAACGAAACAATTTTCTCAAAGAAGATTCCAAATATTATTTTAGAATGCTTTTCGACTTTATTTTCTTTTCATAACTGAATCTTAAAATGTCTGAAAAATCAATCATATTCTTACAAAGACATCATTTTTATAAAAAGACATCCTTTTGTGAAAACTTGAATGACAGCTCAATTCTTTAATTCTCAAAAACGTAAAACAGTCTCAGATAAAAGTATACCTGAACGAATTTCAATTCGAAATTCCATTTCGCACCATTCTTTAAATTCTGAATTTTAACAAAGATAAATAGCATCTTATCTTACATTCCTGTCATTTTTTATTCCATTTGATTTTTGGAATTTTCCATTTATTTTCCGAGTCTAGGAAAAATCACTCATTGCTGAGTTCCAGAATCCATTCAACAACTGTGACTGTTTTAATCGATTTCGGAGACAGTGTTTGAAATAAAAAGATAGAATTAACTTAAGAAATTAGAAAACTTCTCCAAGACAGCAGCAATCAAACTGTGTGAAGTAATTTGCTCAATGATGGATTGAGAAAAATTCAATTTCAAAGATTCGTTTTTCAAAATTTTTTAATTCTGATTTAACCTTTTCTTTTAATAAGTTGGGTTTCCTTGATATGACGAATCGTCTGAAACATGAGAATTACAAATGGCAGTCGGAAGAATGAAATTGAAAGAGGTTTAAAGCTTATATTATACTTCCATCATTTTACAATTATATAGATGAATATAATGTTTAACAAAATATACAATAATTGCCAAAGATGATTCATAAAATTCCATGACGTCGAAGGATTCCTAAAGTATACATTACATTTTTTCAGGAAAGTCACATATATAGATAAACTTAAAAAGCAAAACATTATCTAAATATAAAACTTGATCCAAATCGTTCGAGCCGTTTCCGAGATACACCAAATATATATATATATATATATATATATATATATATATATATATTGTTACGAACCTACAATATTGCTACCCGGCACGAATAGAGTCATCGTAAGAAAGACCGTTGTACGATCGGTCCTGTACGTGCTGAGATCAATGAACTTAGAGCTTGGCGACAGACTTGGCGAGAATTTGGCGGCTTGGCGATAAATTTGGCGAGTTTGGTGACTAAATGGATAGTACCGGAAAGTTCGAGAACTTTCAAGATCCATCCACTAACAACCGAGATGCAGCCAGGTACGCCCTGATTGGTCAGAAGATTCTAGCCCCGCCTCCCGGAACTATAAAAGACGGGCACTCAGAAGCTACGAAGTTGTTGTTGTTGTTGTGTGGATCGTCCGAGTCGTCGTGTGTATCGTCACAAGTGGTGTGAGAGGAGTCGGAGTCGCCGACACGTAGAGAAACTGGAGGATTAGACAGCAAGAAAGCTGCGGAACTATAGCAATTAAATGTGCTGCGTCATTACGATTTATTGGCAGTATTTGTAGGAGAAAAATTTTGTAACAATATATAAGAATTGTTCGTTTAAAATTTTAAGATTTAACAACCAGAAAAAATATTTTAACAAGATATTGAATAAAATATACAATACACAGTATGTAATGACTGCACATGGATTTGATAGAATAGAACAAAACAGAATAAGATAAAAATTTGAATAAAATTTCCATTAAAATAATATAATCAAAAATAATGAAAAAGCAATGAACAGCATGAACAGAATTAATTGATGAATGATACAATAGTATTAAAATTAAAACTGTTTAGCATCCTTTGAACTTAAACGATACTAATTACTCTGTTAATTTATAGCAATCACTTTCATATGATTATGAGCATGTTATTGTGATTATAATTATTTATATATTTTTAAAAATAAATCGTATTACTAATTATCAATGTGAACTATTAAAGAAACAAATATTCATCAGTTAAGTGTTACGTGCTTTTTTAAAAAGTTTATTTCTTTTAATTCTGTGAGGCTTAATCATCTTTGATTACAGAATTCTTCTGTTGGATATTAATTAACTAATAAAATAATGAAAAAAGGAAAGGAATGAAAGTTAGCCCAGAAAATAATCACGTCTTTAGAATTTATTTTCAAATTTTGTTTAAAATTCATTGTATATTAAGATTATCTTTTGTTTAAGATTATATAATGATAAAATGTATTTTATTAAAATGTCTGCAGTAATCTCATTTGTGAAACTTTAATAAAATATATTCTTCGATTCTGTAATAACCAACTGGGAAATTATTCTTAAAGCTAATGATGTGTAATATACAGTAATTATAGCAGCTGATAGTAATATAAAATGGTTTAATCAGATAATTCTTATTTATATATTTTGTAAAGAAAAACATTAATTGATTTCAACAAATTTGCTATCTCACATTTTGCCAAATTAATAGAAAGTTTAATTATCAAGTATTGCGTGTTAATTAATATAGAATGAAATTAAAAATAAAGAAATATGCTTCAAGCATTTCAAAATGGTAATTTTCTGTCATCAATTTTCATTTTCAAATTTTATTCGCCGCAGGTAATAATTAAAAATATAAATAAAAATATTCCAAAATTATTAATGATAGGATGTAATCAATTCTTGCAAACTAAATATGCTTCTTTAAAACATTAAGTTTGTATTATTATGAATATTGATAAATATTAAAATATAGTTAATATTGATAAATATTAATTATAGTTATAAATGCATATAGTTAATTATGATAAATCTTCAAAACATGCATCTTGTTTGATCCTCATACATTATTCACTAAAACGGATGATGTTTATTTCGTAAAACTGATAAAAACAATATTTTTGTTCTATTCATATGGTGTAGTTATATTTTTTCTACGAATATTTTGATGAGATTTAATATTTAAAAAAATCTGCAACGCAATTAAATTATTTATAATATGAATGACGCGATATTATTTTTCAAATAAGAGTCTTATTGTCAACTTAAGGGTATATATTTTGTTACTTTTAAGTGTTCATTTTACATTAATAATTTATTAAAATATTAACCGCCGTTGGCGACCCATTGGTTCGTAATGATTATTGATTGTGTTGAATTTCAGTTATTTTTGATAGTGGTGAATTTCCTCCCTTAGCATCAGATTGTGAAACATGTTATAGATATTGTTACAAATCCTTGATGCGGCTTCCCAGCATAGTGGGTTCCATAGGCGATCGCAGAGCTTGGCGACCATTTGGCGACTTGGCGACGAATTTGGTGACTTTGGCGCCAAAATAGATTATACCCGAAACATTGAGAATTTTCCCGATCCATCCAGTAGGAACAGAGATACGCCTCGAACGTTCCTGATTGGTTGAGAGGCTTCTAGCCCCGCCTCCTGAGACCTATAAAAGAAGCTGCAGCTGCCGGGGAAGTGGACGGTGAATTGAGTGGTCGTGGACCAGATCGGAGAGTTGTAGTCGGAAGCGACAGAGTGAAGAACTGGTCTTCACTCTGGTCAGGGAGCAGCGACGGAGTCGAGCTGCTGTTGTATGCTGCACGTCTCGGCTGAAGATAATCATCTTGTGTGCTGTATATAGTTGTCGTCTTTGTGTTGTCCTGTGTGTCTTCGTGTAAATAAATGCCGTTGTTTCATTTTCTATTGCCGCCTGCTGATTGGATAGTGGGAGTTATATAGTGTTCTCCACACCATATAACTCCCACTATTCAAACGAACCCCGGAAATTTCGTAACAATATATTGTTTTAATTACCGTACACCTGTTCTATTTATTCTAGACATGAATCGTTTTAATGTATTCAAATCCCATAGTACACAGACCGGCTAAAATCCTAATTGTCCAATTATGTTACCTAACTTTATCGTTATCTATCATGGTATCGTGTCTTCTATTTATTATTCCTCAAATAAATTTCGCAGACGATACACAAAATGTTTTTGCCTTCATTTTCACCGGAGGAAGAAAATCATGCAATTTAATATTTGATGAAACAATGGAAATTGTTTGCATTTCATTGAATCAACGGAATGAACTTGAATGTTGCGAAAGAAAATACTTTTAAAAATTGTCAAAATTCAGAAAAAAAAAGTGTTCTACAAATAGAAGGACTCATTCAAGGAAAGATTTTTTTTATAAATTTTTATTATAAAAATACATTTTATACAATTATTATTTCAGAAATTATTATGGTAAAACACCAAAATTGGTCTGGCGCAGTCATTTAATTTTTGATTAATTGAAATTCTAATAAAAATTTCAAATGAAATCGCTCAAGGTGATCTCCATTTTAATGTGTCAAATTTTGCCTCAACTGTAACTATTCGTTTTAAATAAAGCAATTGGTATTAGTAAAGATTAGTTACAGATCCAGTGTAGTAATGTAAGCAGCAGCATCCTGTATCTTGTCAACAATATTATTCTGTTTTTCAGTTTAATTTTTAATTTATTGTAAAGTGTATCCGGGGAGTTATGAACTTAAATGTATGGTGAGTTTTAAGTTTGCAAACACCCACAAATCTCTTTCACACACAAATTTATCATTTTTACATTTCTATATAGGAAGTATATAAAGAGAAAATATTGTCAAAAAATGGTAAAAAATTTTTAATTTGAGATTTTGCCGATTTTTTTTTTTTTTTATCGAAAAATGAATTTTTTGGATATTGTGTTTGCCTGCTTATCTGTCTGTCTCTCTGTCTGTGAAAACGATAATTCAGAAAAGAATGAATTAGAAGAACGACATTTGATATATGGATTTCATACCAAATTTGTAGATATCTATAAAGTTTTGAAAAACATCTATTTTGAGGAAGTCTGCCCTACGGCTGTTCAAATTCAAGTAAGTTCGAGAGTTACAAAATGCAAAGAACTAATTAGATAAAATTTGGTAAACAGGTTTAGATAAAATGCAGATTTTGTCAAATGCAACCAAATCTGCACAGATGGTTAATTATCTATGGATCTGTTCTTTCGCATGCATTTAAGCGCGATAACTGAAAAACATAAAAATATAAATGTATAATATTTGCTATGCTATACTATTTCAAATTATAGTTTTGGTTCAATAGGTACGTAAAAATATATCCAAAATACATATTCGATTTTCTGGATTATGTATATTATCCGCAACTCAATGGTTAACCGCTAAAAAATGAAATATAGCCCTATGTTACTCATTAATGTATTGTTACGAATATGTAATGCTGCTTCCCAGCATAGTTGGTTCCACCATCGGAAAGAATGTTTTACAGTCAGCGGTATTGGGCGGAGTCCGTGTGTCGCGTCGTAGGGTCCCGGAGCTTGGCGACAAACATGGCGACCATTTGGTGACTTGCGACGAATATGGCGACTTTGGCGCCAAAATAGATTAAACCCGAAACATCGAGAATTTTCCCGTTCCGTCCAGTAGGAACGGAGATACGCCTCGAACGTTCCTGATTGGTTGAGAGGCGTCTAGCCCCGCCTCCTGAGACCTATAAAAGGAAGCGGCCGCAGCTGCTAGGGCAGAGTAGCAGAGTAGTCGGAACCGAAGCTAAAGGACTGGCCTTCCAGAGCTAAGCGGAGCAGCGACGGAGTAAAGCTAGTGCTGAACTAAACTGTGCGCTATTGTCTGTCTTGTTATATGCTACTGTGTATGCTGTTGTTGGTGCACGTTTTGGCTGAAGATAATCGTCTTCTGTGCTGTATATAGTTGTCGTCTTTGTGCAGTCCTGTGTGTCTTCGTGTAAATCAACGTAGTTGATTTATTTTCTACTGCCGCCTGGTGATTGAGCGTTCTTCACACCATATAACCCCTACTATCCAAACGAACCCCGGAATATTTCGTAACAGTATTCTTGAATGACATTATTTCGCCAATGGCATGCAGATAATAATCTATAAGTACAAGTTTTCTTTATAATTCTACGAAATATCGAGCTTTCAAGTGGGGGACTGAGCGCTAGTAGAGCTCACATCTTTACACAAGATTCGCAATTTTGTATGGGGGTGAACAAGGAGATAGCACTTTTATTCTATAGCATGTGAAACGCGTCGCAGAGTCCATTCCCATTAATTATGTAAGAACATGACGGCATATATCTAGAGAACTCTAGAGAAATAGTTGTTATAGGTCAATTATAAGAAATCATACTATGGCAAATGCTTTTTGGTAAGTAAATAATATTTCCCCTCAGCATTTTTTGAACTCATCCGTGTGAAATTGTCTATATACTCGGTTTCAGATTCCTAAGATATATTTTCGTCTATTAAAGTTTTGCGTTATAAATTAATTGGCAGAAACTTGTATAGCGAAGTGCATTGCAAGTCATCACAGTGCAAGAGGTTAAGTCATATATAGTCTAATTGATAGCTATGAAATATTAAATTGAGTTCAAATTGTCCTGCCATTCATAATTTGGAAGAACAAAAGTCTGTTTCGAAGCCTGTTGTCAAAATCATTGACATTGAAACTTTTTCTTATATTATGTATGCTCATGTCCATAAATGAAGGATAATGCAAGTTCAGGAAAAGGAGTCAGAAGCAAAACAAATGTGACTTATTTGTAAATCCTATTTATTAAACAAAAGGTAAAGAGCAAAAAAGATGCTATATGTTTGATATCCTTAATAAAAATTGCGATTTTTTTGTTCCCGGGAGCAAATTACAGAAGAAAAAGAAACTATTTACAAAAACCAATATTACATGGTTGGTATGATGCGTAATACATAGATATGTCTCCCAGACGAAGCAATACAGTCCGTACAACGCCTAGGCATGCTGACTATCAAATTATTGATCTGATCTTAGGGAATATTAAACTACTCATCAAGCAATGCTCCCCGAAGTCCCAGTAGACATGTAGGACGTGATTGACGGGCTGCAAAGTGTCGGCCAAGTATATCCCAGACATTGGCTCTACTGGATTCAAGTCCGGTGAGAATGCTGGCCAGTCCATACGGGTGATATCTTCCGATCGAAGTCATTCGTTTACGATGTTTGCACGGTGCGGACGGACGTTTTCATCCATGAATTCAGCGCCCATGGCGTCGCGAAACAAACGTACATGTTGTTCCAGAATGACGTTCCGATAAATTTGGCCTGTCATGGTTCCAATTTGAACATGCAGGTCTGTTCTCGAACCCAGAATAATTCCTCCTCAAACGAGCAATCCTGCACTACCGTAACGGTGTCGTTCAATAATGTTCTCTTGGTAGTAAGGGCACCTGGAGCTTTCCATATTAATGTCCGGGGAGAATCAGACTGCAAGCTAAAGCTGAACTCGTCGGAAAACATCACACAAGCACACTGTTGCGGTGTCCACAATTCATGCTCTCTACTCCAGGCTAACCGCAGGCGACAGTGAGTTGCAGTAAGTGGAACACATCGGACAGGCCTACGAGCATATAGACCAATTTGATCTGAGCGTCTGTACACGGTCTGCCTTGAAACTGTCGTAGCAGTGGCTGAGGAGAACTGCCGAGACTGGTCTGATGCTGTGCTCCGTCTGTTTCTTTTGGCAGTAATTGCCAAATATCGGTCCTCATTCGGCGTTGTAACTCGGGAGGGGGGTGACCTGTGCTGTAACGTCTACTCACATTACCATCATCTTAGAATCGTTGTCAAAGCCTGGAGATGACACTCTGGGTGATTCGTATACTTTCAGCTGGATACGCCCACATTCCAAATGACAAAATTCTACCACGTAAAAAATCATCCAAATGCGTCCTTTGTGTCATAACTATTCAGTTATTGCACTGAAAGGCTTATAAAGCGCTTGCGAACAATTTTACTTCTTTGCCTGTATTCCTTATACATCGCTCTCTTACATTCTCGTCATTATGACGTACTATAGGTGCCATCAGGTGGCTTCCTGCAATTTGCATATGATTTTTGAAGATTTGTGTAATCATTTTATGAGTGATATATGTATTTTAGAGTTCGATTACCGCGTGACTCTGAATTATCCTTAATTTATGGACATGAGTGTATTTTTACTATCGTATGTATTTCTTATCTTATGTATTTTGTATTTTAATAAATATTCATTCAGATCAATATTCATTATTACTCAATTCAAAAAATGTTTGTTAAATATTTTAATCCTATTACGTTGTGAGGTTTAAATATTTTTTGGATAAATATGGCATCCATTGTTCTTAATTTTGCAATATTCGTTTCGCCAGAATGGAATATTTTTAATCGATTCTTTATCGATATTCGAATTTTCTAAAATATTACTTGTTTTTGTGATGTAGGTGATAATATTTAAGTGGCTTCCGAATTCAATAATCAATCATTCGATTCACTTAAAATAATTTTGATTTTATAATAGTAATACTAAAATAATTTTAATTTCATACCTTTTAGAAAAGTAAGAGAAAAAATTATTTCGAGAGTTCCTAATATTTATGAAAATTAATTAATGCTAATTACTAATATAGGTGAAATACTTATTGGTAAAAGGAATTCATGTCTTGATGCTGCTTTTCATAACTGTCGCGAACGAGAAATTGGCAAACTATATCATGTCGCCGATATTTAAAAAAATCGCCAGGTTTGGCGCGTTTGGTTCATGCTCTCAATAACCGATAAATACCTTAATAATCATATAAATATTGGTCTAAAGTATAAATAATCAATAAATAAATGCGAATTATATAATTTCAGTGGCATTTATTTCTATAAACAGTTTCTATTCAATTTATTTGTCAAATTGCGTCAATGTCAAATAATTCGAAGCAAATCAAATAAAAGCAGATTTCATCTCAAGCAAATTTCAATTTTCAAATCGGTTTATTATTAAAATGCTGTAAAGTTTATTTTTGGCAATTAATAAGGAATTGAATTAAATCTTAAAATTTTAATTTTGAATATATTTTTTCTTAAAGCCAACATGGCACGGGAGAAGATGTTTGAACCAGGTTTCCAGAAGGCTTTCAGTGAAGCTATTGAGAAGCAGAATAAAGTAAGTACAACAGATGAAAGGAGGAAGATTCCATAGATGCGTTAATCCCGTACTTGTTATAAATGATACCTACGCTTGCAGACTTAAAATGCTACTTATCGGTTTTAACGGCGACCAAACAGCGCCAAGGAAATATTTCTCCAATTTGGCGTTTTCAAACTTGAAACTATATAGCATACGATACGCATGTTCAAAATTTTCATAATAAATAATAATGCACTTGAGTATGTTTTTATAATTTGGCGAAATTTTTCTTGGCGCTTCTTGGTCGCCGTTGCAACCGAATTGTATCCTTAAAAGCTACGGAAGAGTCGCCAGATTTAGCATTAAATTGAACACGGTTGGGACCCAAGTGCTGGTGGCTATTTTAACCATTCTAATTTCTCATATTACGTTTTAAGAAATTCTAAACACATTCTTATTTTTGTTTCCGATTTAGAATCTGGTGACTCACTTCACTGAGATCTGCGGATTCAATCGATGTACATAATCGTCTATATGTACATATCGTTATCAATTAAAGATGAAGGATTGGTAATTCGTTGGCGAAAATTTAAACATCTGAATTTTTTTCATCTTTAACATCAATAATTTTGCTTCAATAGATAATATAAGTAGTTACTTTTAATATAAATAGCGTAAAGAGATCCTTGATTTCTTCTTGTAAGTTAGAAGTGCTCTCATAGATTTGCAATGCAATTTGGCTTTGATGCTACATTTGACTAGTTTTGGCTCTTTCACCGTTAATTAATAAGTACAAATTAACTACGTCGATAACTCGCCGAATGTAATAACTCACTTAATTTTTTGGAGCCCTCTAATTCCTGAATTAGATAGGAAATCTCCGTTCAAATACATCGGAAGTATCTGTTTATTTTGTCCGTCATCTTTATTGGCAACTTGGCATTGTTGGCACAGCAAGGGGCACACTAAAATTCACTTTTACCAAGAAATGCAACATTTTATCACTTTAATTGATCTAACATTCTTTAACATCGCTCTGTCATGGTATATCATTCGCCCAAGGGTAGACTTACGAATACAATATGGCAATCAAACTTGAATCTTTCAAGCTACATTACTAAATTTGGTGTGAGATTTAATGTGATTAAAACTGCAAAATAGATTACTTTGGTGCCAAGACAAGCGTTTGAGTAAACATATTTGAGTAATTTCTACTTTAATTCGCCTCTTGAATTTGCCACCAATACGTTAGTTCAAAGAAGAAAGTGAAGTTGCTCCAGCTTGTAAACTCTCGATGGCCTTTTCACTGCATTGTTTGTCTAAGCAGTCATCTTGCTTTTTGGCATTATTGGCGATATGAGGGAAACTATAAAAGTAGATTTTAACGCCATATTTTTTTTTCACCCATCCCTACGTTTTCGTTTAAATATCATTAGCGACAAATAGTATTTTTGCTTTGTCAATGCCATTGTGTTATAGCTATCATGGAAGTGAATGTCTCTTTAAAAATTTACAATTTATAATCAAATCGACAAAAACTCTAACAATAACAATTGATCAAGATAACTGTTATTCAACAGTCACTTGATTCCTATTGCTTCCGCATTTGATTTCTCCTGATCATTTTTGCTTGCAACTCAAATACCATTCTTTGCAGACTAAAACCAATATTGCACGAAAACTTTTAGATATAAACAGTTTCGGACATAACTGAAACGGATCAATCTGTTGCCTACAATCACATTAAGTTTAAAGTCTCTCACATGATTTGTGAGAAGTCACGTCAGGGTCAGAGTTTCAATTGAACAACATATTTCAGCTTTCACTGTTGCTTCTGAAAAGAAAAACTTTTTTTAATAGCGAATTGAATCAAATTTATAGTGTATAAATACAGGCAGGAAAGAAAGTTAGTCTATGATTTCAAATTGACAATAAAAAAATATTCTTTTAATGTACCACTTTACCTTTAATATGGCTAAAACTAAAATTTCAAATTGTTAAGAACTATTCCTTTATGCCATCGATTCTTAAATTATGGCACATTTTATCGCGTTCTGCGGTAATAAGCAAATACATGTTGCTTCATCTTATATCTCTATCAATACTGAAAGGCTCCAAACGCCCTTTCAGAGGACGACCTGTGGGTGCCCAAGATGTTTAAATATAACTGAGCAATTTCCTCCCCCTTATGTTAAGTGGAATTCATTGAATACCCACGAGGCTCCTTCAGATGAATTTGGGAGTTAGGAGGTTTTCTGGGAACTCTTAAAGGGTGTCCGTGCATATACTTATTTAATGGTACAATAGACGACGAAACAATGAAAAATCGTCTAAAACTGTGATTTTTTTTTTTACTTTCATTTTTCATCAATAATTAAATTGCCAGTAATCGTTTGCAAAAGAACTATTTTAATACTTTTATTCGTTTGCTCGATGTTAAGTTTTTTAATCGATATAAGGATGCTACACTTGAAGCCCTGGAGTTTTAAAATACTAAAATTTTGAATCACAATCCTGAAACTCTTCAGTTATTTTGTATAAACATATAATGATATAATTTTCCATGAACAGATCCTTTATGAATATTAGAATTATTTATCGAAGACTTCGAACAATATTATAATGATTTTTATTAAAGTTTTCTAAAAAACGTTAATTAATTCAAGTTTTGAATAAAAGTTTTATTTTTAACAATGCTAAGCAGGGAAATATTATCTAGAACTAAAAAATCAGAAAAAAAAATGCTCTTAAACTTATGCTCTTTTTCAAATGCATATGGTATAATTGTCATCAAGATTTCAAAACAATATCTCAGAAAATGAAAAATTTTGGTTTCAACATTCATTTAATAGTCATCAGCTAACGAAAGCACCTTTTATATACCAACCCATTAAGAACATGAACTGCCACTGTGACTCTGGAGGGGCATTGTCAATTTTTGAAAGATAAGTTATATCGTTTAAGTATATTGAGGTACCAGAACACGAAATAAAAGGGTCAAACTTGACAACAATTGAATAATATTTTCCTCAGGATTCTTATGCATTTTCTGCCATGTAAAACTAAACGGTAATTTGATAGATCCGTCAAAAGAAACATCTGGGAGGCATCTGTGCACCCCCGCATACTATCAAAGTGAACTGGAATGAAGACGATCTCAGTGATGAAAGTGAAGCAGAAAATTGCGATTCGTGTGGAAAACCACTTACTCCCGATGATAAGACTTCGGCGGAGGAAGATAAACAAAATGAAAAGAAGGATGCCAAATACCAAAAATATGCAAAAGGTAAAAATTACTTCGATAAACAAAGGTATGATTCAAACTAAATAACCTTTAAATAAAGTAATCGGGCATGAAAAAAAGTTTACCATATGAATTTATTATCATGTATCCTAGTTCCGATCAGTCATTGGTAATCCTTTAATCGCCCTTCTTACTTTCTAGTATACATTGTATAGAAAAGGTATAGTAATCTTCGGACTCGAAGATTAAAAATTCGAACTCGAGATTTCGGCGAATCTCCATGTTTTAGACTTGCTTAAGTTTGAAAAACACATTTTATGAAAATGTCCTTTTATCTTTGATAAAGATAAGTTAAAAGCAATTTGAGCTAGACAGCTGAAATTTGGTTGGAAAATCTGTTCGGAGGAAGTCCGTCTATCCAGCTGTTCGAATATAAGTTCACACAATAATTAGAAACGAAGAGAGCCAGGTAAATAAAATTAGAGCACTATAGAGTCTGCACTATTGCAAACTATGTAATACTAATTTATTTATTATTTAATTTTATTATATTTTCTATTTTAATTAATATTTTCTATTACCTTCATTTTTCACCAAAGTCATCAAATGCTTTATGAACTCATCATATTATTAATAAATTTATCGCCAATACAAAGCTTTTCATTGATCTCATTCAAAATATTTATAAATCTCTATTCTCTATCATGGGACTAATTGCAGAGGATAGTAATTTATTATATTCCTAATAATATATATATATTTATTTTTTTATTTATTTATTTATTTATTTATTGCTTTCAGATAATAATGACTATGGCAAAGGAGGCCACCATCCAAAAGTAGGTGCCCATTACATTTTCCCCGAGTGTAATTACTGTGATTTTGGATGGCGATATGATTCAAGAAAAAAGCTCTTCTGTCCTCATCATGGCGCTTTTCAGTGACGTTTTTCCAATTGCTGGGAGGCACTATTTCCTTCAGAAAAACAAAGAAACTGAGTAAAACTGTTACAAGGTATAACTACAGTTTCGACTCGCTACCGTTTGCTACAATTTTGTTAAATAAATTTGAACAAAATAACTTCAAACTTCAATCATCACTCCTGAATTTTCAGATCAGCCTAATATTTTGCATAATGATCGGTTTCTTTTCATCTCCCATTCATCATTAAAATAATTAAGTAAGGTTTACATTCATGCAGCTTCAACCCAACCAGTAAGAACATGCATGTGCAGAAACTGTACGATAGCACGTACTTGTTCCGTCAAGACAAGAACTTGCTATCTATCTATCAACTCATGTGCTCAATTGCTACTCTATCAATACATGTGCTTTCTATCAACTCATGTGCTCAATTGCTACTCTATCAACACATGTGCTTTCTATCAACTCATGTGCTCAATTGCTACTCTATCAACACATGTGATTTCTATCAACTCATGTGCTCAATTGCTACTCTATCAACACATGTGCTTTCTATCAACTCATGTGCTCAATTGCTACTCTATCAACACATGTGCTTTCTATCAACTCATGTGCTCAATTGCTACTCTATCAACACATGTGCTTTCTATCAACTCATGTGCTCAATTGCTACTCAATCAACACATGTGCTTTCTTCATTCTGCGCATGATTGATCTTACTAGAATCTTGTATTGGCTGGATGTGAACCTAATTTCACTCCACATTCTAAAGATATTTTGAAGCAAATAAAGCTTTACTACTATGCTGTTTTATTCTATTACTAGCCGTCTTTGACGATCAACTGGTTCTCCGAGATGGCTGGTTGCTAAAATTTCCGCTTACATTATTTATGTAGGTTGCTATTGGTGGATTCTATTAAAGGTATTTTAAAATATCGAATTTCGATAAGCACACAAAATAAATCAATTTTGAAATCTCCCGCTTTTTTGCATCTTTCGAATTCTCTATAGTTCACTTTTAACTTGAATTGAAAATGACTGAAGTTCAGCTAGTCCAATATATATATATATATATATATATATATATATATATATATATATATATATATATATATATATATATATATATATATATATATATATATATATACAATATATATATATATATATATATATATATATATATATATATATATATTTGTTGAAACTATATAAAAATAGGCATATTTAAAAAAATTTCATCATTGCTTACTTGTGAAGCTAAACCTTGTTGTGATTAATAATAATTAATATAATATTAATTGTAATTAATATAAAATCACGAAAAAAAATGTGTTAAAATCGTAATTTAAACTGATCGCCTAATCATAATGGAATATTAAATGGTATCTTCATACTTTCGACATCAACAACGAAGGAAAAGAAAGGACATTTTCTAAAAATGCATTTTTTGAACGCCGGAAGGTCTAAAACGTGGAAATTCGTTAAAATCTCCAGTACGAATTTTTTAACGATTACAATACGTTCTCTATATTACGTATACGAGGAAGTAAAAAGGAGAAAATCATTTCCGACAAGCGTTCAATATCCCTTTGATTGACCGTATAATGTAAAATTTATAGGTGCAACAAACTGTTACTTCCCTCTAATATATTCCGAAAGAAAAACCCAAATTTTTAAAATTAACTTAGGCTGCATTATAACTGTTAAATAATCTGTTTATATGTATGAGCTGAAGGTTAATTAATATTAATAATGATTATATCTAATGTAATTACTGAATTTTATCTAAATGCAGTGAAGAAATGAAGGCTTTTTCAATTTGACTTCTTCCTCACTATGGATTATTGCACAGTCACTCAAACTGGCAACAACGACCTTTCAAAAATGTATAAACATAGGTATCGTCCTTTTTACAATATTGTAAATTGTATAAAAATGCTATTGTAAATTGTGAAATTTGTAAAATTGTATCTCCCTTTGATAGAATTACAGACTTTCGACAAGGCTATGGACAGCATGAGTGCCCAGATATTAATTTTTGAACATGAGAGCTACAGTAATAAAAGAATGGATATTGATTATTAGTGAAAGGGCTTGTGGTGAATAGCATATAAGCCCTTTAACAACTACACTGTACGAGTAATAGCTTTGGTATCGTGGTCATGTTACTGGACTGCGAACCATAATGTACCAGGTTCTAATCTCGCGTGTGACAATTCGCTACATTCGTGACCTCGGGCGAGGAACTTTCAATCTTCTTAAGGCTGTTGTGGCGCCGTCTACCCGCATCCAAAGTCGTTAGACTCACTTGAAGTAGCAACCACACACACTCGCCATAACGCTTGGCGCTACTTAAATGGGTACAGGCGCATTATACTCAACAGCCAATAATTACATCACTACTCAACAGTCATGTCGTTCGATTTTATGGAGGGAGAACCTGTGGTGAATAGCATATAAGCCAGTTCGCAAGTACTCCACACGAGCAATTTCTTTTGTATCATGGTCATGTTACTGCACTGCGAACCATAAGATCCTAGGTTGTATCCTCGCCCATCTCAATTCAGTACAGGCTAATACTTGACGAATATAGCAGTGAAAGATGAAAATTTCACTGCTAAAGAAATATTAACGGTGGAACAGCCAAAATTGTAACTAATATACTTTTTATTGTTTTTTTTTCCCAACGAAATCATCGCCAATTAATTATTAATGTTTCATTGTTAATTAATAAGTTTCAAGGTATATAATACAATAATAATGTGCGCATTATCTACATGCCATCGGAGAATAAAAAATTAGTTATTAAAGATCAATCTTTAGCGATTAATCGTAGGCATTCGGCTAATATGTAAGAGAGAATGGAATACGCATTTTGGAATGTTTACTCTTAATTAATTGAAATCAAAATGTGGCACAGAGTTGTAACTGTAGAAATAAGATTCTAGTCCTTTCTGTTTTTGGTCATCTCCTTTACATGCATGCGGAAGCTGACAATATTTTGACAGATTCAGTTCAAAGTTTGATATAAGTCTATAATTTTGATTGTAAAATTTTGAATTCCAAAAAATTCGAGCCCGAGATTTTGACGAATGTCCACTTAAGGCCGGGATAGCCTGGTTGGTAGGCCGTTGGATTCGCATCCCATGGGTTGCGAGTTCAAATCCCACCGGGCGAAGACTCGCCATGTGTGAGGTGGCTGGCGCGCGTATAAATCTGTCGTGGTCACAAAGTCCTCCATGTCGAGAGTAACTGCGGGTATTTGTTCAGACGTGATCGTTTTCTGATTCCGGTCTAAATTATGATCTGTGGTTGAGAGAATGAAATGCATGAATGGAGTCCGCCCCGTAGAAATTGGTGTAACGTGTGATTAACTAAGTCGTGTTCTTGGCCCCAGTTGGCGCTAAGAAAAAACAAGAGAAACTCGCTCGGCTTAAATCGCTGACCGATAACTGTCAGCGGGTTTGTAAAGTGCCATAAGTCACAACGAATGCCCACGCCTAACCACCCTGAGTTCGATAAAATGTTCTTCCTCCAGTCTGTTTGCCAGAGACAAAGAAAACTCTAAAGCACTTTGATCCAGACGGATAAAATTTGGTACAGGGTCATCATGCAAAATTGATAGATGTCTGACAAATTTGGTACAAAATCGGATCAGAGGAACTCTGTATACCTAGCTGTTTCTTTATAATTTAAGACGATAAAATTATAATAAAACACAAAACAAAGAAAGTTAGGCATGTAAAAATCAATGCAAAAAATTAATATCTATAATCGAGACACCTATGAAGTTTTGAAAAAAATCCAATAAGGAGTTGACTGTCCATCAGTCTTCACTTTTAGAAGCACGTAAAAGGGATAACTCAAAGTCGCCAAGACTTAAATATATCAAATTTGGTACATGTTTTTATGAATATAAGAGCAGTTTTGGGTCAAATTCTGGTTTCAATCGGCTAAGAAAAACTTGTCTAAAACACAAATTCGGTGTTTCGGGTATTATTCCGTATGCCAGTGATTAATCACCAAAGCACTCGCCAAGAATGACACGAAGGATTCAGTCTAAATGTTAAATTCATGCCAAAATAAGGCGTTCTGAGGGATGATACTTTTATGAGTGAGAATGCGAGAAAGTTTTGGGAAGACCACTCCCACTGGTTGAAGATTGTTGTTTTGTTATACTTTGTACACGAGAAAGTAACGCGAGTTCGCAAATTGTACAGACTAACTCTATGGCAAAGGATACCGAAATGCTCTGATTGGTTTAAGCCTTGGCATCTTTATGGCATCTATTGGCATCTTTTTGCACTCATAGTAGTGTAGTTATCGCTTATTTGGCTCAAACCTTGCAAAACTGTGCCAAACTGTTTCCGATCTTTGTTGATATTCTTGAATCCATTCCTGAAATATGTGTTACAGGAATGCAAGAAATAAGTATTCAAAAGAAATGTATAAACTATTTTTATATTTCTAAATCTTAATATTAAGTTAATAACAAATATCAAGATTAATAATTAGATTGTTAATAACTATATAAATCTAAATATCTTAACAAATAAAGTACATTTGCAGATAGACATCTTATGGTAAATAATTTGAATACGAAATTAATAAATAAATATCTCCTTGTGCAATTTTATTTTGCATGAATATTCAATAAAAATTATAATGATTTCTATTCTATTTAATGTCATAATCTTAATATCTTAGTAAATATAGTATATTTGCATATAAATATTTTACGGTAATGATTTTAACATGAAAATTTAATAAAAAAAATTGGCCGATCTTTTCGCGAGTTCGCAAATTGTATAGACTAAGTCTATGGCAAAGGATACCGACGTGCTCTGATTCTATGAAATGTGCTATGCCATGAAAATAGACATTTCTGTCAGATACTTCTTTTCATCTTTCTGGTTTACTGCGGCAGTTTAAAAAAAAATCATTTTTGGTCAATAGGATTAATAAAATTATTTTATTTTATTAATTCGCATTGAATCAGCAGGAATTTAACAACTCCACTTAGCAGAAACAAAAATTTGTAAGAATTATTAAATACCACAAATGTTACAGCAGTTGTTTTATCGGTCCAACTTCGTATAATTTGGATTTGATTCTTGCTTTATTAGAAAGTTACTCAACTGAAATTCGTGGAATTAAATATTAGAAGTAGATATGGCAGAAGAAAGGAAAGTTTTAAAGAAACAGAAGAAGCCGCTAAAAGGAAAATCGCCAAAAACTAATGATGAAGAGGAGGTATGTAAATTTCTGAAAGATTTGTGAACACACTACTACTTAATCGTCAACGACTATGCTCCAGTATACAGTCGTCGCCAAATTTGGCGATAAATGCTAATTTCTGGCTACATGGCCATAACGCATTCTGGCAACAAATCAAAAGTTCTACCCAAAAAAGCTTTGGCAAATTCTTTCTGAAAAAAGAGGCACCAATATTCTTTATATATGAGATGTTGCACGCAACTTCTAGTAATGTGCCAATCATTGAGATGGCCGCTAGTATTTTGGTCTTAAATTGATTGAAATATGCTTTACTGTGACCCTTGAGTTTATCGCCAATATTGTAACCTAATCGCAGAAGTGGAGTAGTTTTTCTAGCAACTATATTCGCAAAGTTGTCTATTTTTTCAACCAATTTTCATTATTGACTTTGATGAGCTGAAATTGTTGACATTCTTGGCGATATGAAAGGACACATTGAAATAGAATTTCAATAGCTTTGATAGAAGTCTCTATTGGCGATCTTTTGTATTGACAACTTTTTTCATTTGGTTCATTTTATACGGAAATCGTTTCGACTATTGATACTGACGATATGATATTTGGCTAGGTGAACAACGAAAAATATAGCCAAGGGGATTTTAAAATAAAGTGTATTTTTGTCTTAATTTAGTTGAAATCGATTTCATTGTATCCTTAGAGTTTACGCCACTATTATTATCTAAACAAGCTAGAAGAGTAGTTTGGGAACAGCTTTGATATACAGTAATTTTAGCCAAAAAAATAGTTTATCGTCAAATTTTAGTGAAATGGCCGAATGTGGCATGAACGGCAGCAATAGCGTAACAGTAACAAAAACGCCGCCGAAAAATTGCCAACCTCACAAGGCCTCAAATGACTGCATATCAAAGCTTAGCCGTAGTTTTTCCAGCAACCATATTCACAAAATTATTCATTCTGTCATCCATTTTTATTATTGACATTGATGACTTCATTATTATAGTAGATATAAAGGGACACATTAAAATAGATTTGAAATTGCTTTGACAGACGCCCAATTGGAGATAGTTTGTATTTGCATTTTTTTTTTTTTTTTTGGCGAAAAAAAATTTTTTTTTTTCGAAATGAAATCCGAAATTTGTTTTGACAAGTTATACTAATGATGTGATATTCGGTGAGGCGAACAATGTAAAATATAATCGAAGGGATTCTATAACAAAGCTGTTCACTTGATTTCAGCCAATTCAAGTTCGGCAATAAAAAAAGTTAAAATTTAAATCTACGATAGCAAATTTCAATTTATTATGTGAGAACATTATTATTTTTAAGTCATTATTTGTCTTCATTAATTTAAGTAATGAACCAGTTTAAACCGGTTTGAAGCAATCACGAGACTTCTCTATCTGTCTCTATCCCTCTCTCTCTCTCTCTTTATATATATATATTCTAGATGGCGAACAATATTTTGGAGCTCGACCGATTTGGAGATGAAATAATAGCTATGACGGCATTGTCCTACGTCAGCCTTTTATAAACGCATCTGCTTTTAAAGAAACATACGTAATAATAATGGTAAAAGCAGTTTATAAAATATATACGATTAAAAGAGATTGATGTAAATTGCCATTTATGCTTTATTCATTGCCTACGCGATTTCGAGCTTCAATATTCATTGCCCACGCTATCTCGAGCTTCTAAACCCCTTTACCAAAAAAACATCATGCTGTCACATGATAAAACTATGTACTCAAGCCAAATTTAAATTTATTAATTTAATGAAATCTAATTTCGTGTGCCTCTTGAGTTTGTCGCCAACTTGATAACATAAATAAGCAAGCAGAATAGTTCTTGTGGCAATCGAAAACTGATGAGCAATGAAAATGAACATGGATTACTCACCTCGCCTGCGATCGCTCTTTTCACGCTGAAATGAAGTCACATCGAACGTGTGAATCGACATTAATGCGAGTTGCCATTAAATTAAATCAATCAGTCATCAACATTGAAGAGAGCCAATCTGAAAAATACTAAAACAATTAATTAGTTGAAACTATTTACAGAATTATATACAGGATTTTTAGTATTAACATATGCGATGGAGCTGTAATACCACACATCGCAACGTTCGCCGAAAAAAGTTCCGATTTTGGTTTCAGGAATTCCAGGAGTTGAGTTGTCTCAGAAGAAGTGGAAGTGCTTTTCATGACAGTTCTTATGGCAACCTTAGGCATTCTGTAGTATTTATGTGTTAATCGCATGTCGCTGCCAAGCGTAGTCACATTTTATTGACGAAAGAATTTAGCAGCGTGTTTCCTGGTACACATTTTAGTTTTTCTTGAATATCTTAAAACCTCCTTAATTTTCATACTACATACATATATCAAATGAAAGAGCATGAAATTTCTTACATTTTCAAGTTTTTATTTTACTTCAAGTTTTAATATTTTTGCAGATAAGGGTTATAAAATAATTTTTTGTTTTCAGTAATTTACGCCCCCATGGATCACCAAATCGACATGTTACTTACATGAAAAATAACCTTTAAGAATATGCTTTCACTTAAAAGAAAATTCACAGTTCAAACATCATTTGATATGTTTTTATTAATTTTTTACAGTTTCAAACAATTTTTGGGATCTTTATATTTTTTTTCTATTTTCACCTACAAACCGTCGTTTGGGACCCTATGTTGTATAGTGATTCTTAATCCTCTTGATAACTACTATCACCTCTCTGAATATGTCGATCGAATTTGGCAATCCCCTGTATAAGAAGATAAAAAATAATGTTCATAAAAAGTAAAGTTCCGATTCTTCCTTACACAAATGGAGTGAGGCCCACCGAAATTTATTGCAAAGAAGAAAAAAAAACCCGTTTAGTTTCGTTGCGATGTGGCCTGAAAGGTCGGATGTACAATCCATAATATCCTATTGTTACTAAAATTTCCCGGGGTTCGTTCGGATAGTGGGAGTGATATGGTGTGGAGAACACTCAATCAAGAGGCGGCAGTAGAAAATAAAACAACGACGTTTATTGACACGACGACACACAGGACAGCACAAGGACGACAACTATATACAGCACAGAAGACGATTATCTTCAGCCGAGACGTGCAGCATACAACAGCATCATACAACCAGACTCTAATGCAGACAGTAGCGCACAGCTTAGTTCAGCACTAGCTTGACTCCATCGTTGCTCTGCTTATACCTGGAAGACCAGTTCTTGACCGTCGATTCCGACTACTTTCCTTTGTCGCTTCCGATGACGACCACTCGATCTGGTTCACGACGACTCGCCAGCTTGATGGTTGGGTTGACGGGGTGACTAGCCCCGGCAGGCGCTTATCCCCGGTAAGGTGAGACTTCACAGTGCTTTGCTGTCTATACTTTGCCGTGGCCGTCTTCGACGAAATTTGGAGATGACGAGTGTCAGGACTCATTGTGATTGTCTGATATTAGGGTGAGGGGGGGGGTACACTGCCGTTGGGCTTAGTAAGTTTTTACTGCTTGTGAGCTACGACGACTCGCCAGCTGCGGGCTGCTCCTTTTATAGGTCTCAGGAGGCGGGGCTAGAAGCCTGTGAACCAATGAGGAACGTTCGATGCGTGACTCGGTTCCAACTGGACGGCTCAGGGAAAATTCTCGATGTTTCGGGTATAATCTATTTTGGCGCCAAAGTCGCCAAATTCATCGCCAAGTTGCCAAATGGTCGCCAAGTTTGTAGCCAAGCTCCGGTACCTCCTATGGAACCAACTATGCTGGGAAGCCGCACCACAGATTCGTAACACTATCTTTATACTGCGCGCTCACTAATAGGGTCTGGCGCAGTTTAGTCAGGTATGGCCTTTGTGCCATTATATCCCACAATCAATCCACTAATGTGGTGGGGAGTGGTGGCACAGTTTTGAGAAAGAGAATAAGGACTAAACTGACTTGAGATGCTCACTAAAAACATTCACCTAGAGAATGAAGTGAAATGACCTGGAGTGATCGTTAAAGATCAACCTAAATAGGGGAATGATGAAAAGCTTCAAAGGAATATTAAAGCCCATCTCATTTCACTGGTGGGAATGTTCGTTAAAGACACCAGAACCTTGTTTACTGATATGACAATAATTTCAATATTCAAGGCAAACGATTGAATGTTAGGTCTAACAGCAGTCGTGTTTGATCATAACTTTTGGAAATAAATCTATTTGTTTCCTACTCTTCTTTTTTCTTGTGGTCAATCAAATTAAATAAATAAATAATACAAACAAAAAAAAACTTTCCTCGAATATTTGAGAAAATTGTTCGGTTATTATATAGAATATGAACAGTTATTTTATTTCATGAAATAATTATACATTCTGTGAAATAACTGCATAATGGCATTAAATAGTTATAACAACGCAAAATTCTACAAAATAACTAAATAATCCTGATACCTATTGTCCAATTCTTTGCTACTGTGGTGAAAGCTTATAAGCCAGTTAACAACTACGCTGCACGAGCAGTTGTTTTTGTATTGTGGTCATGTTATTCGGCTGCGAACCTCAAGGTCCCAGGTTCTACTGTAGCCCATTCCAATCCCCACATTGGTGACCTCGGACGATGAACCTTCAACCATCGTACAGCTGTTGTTGCATCATCTACCCACAGCAATCAAAGCCGGCAGATTCACTTGACGCAACAATCCAAAGTCGTCAGATTTACTTGACGCAGCAACCCAAAGTCGTCAGACTCACTTGACTCAGCAACAGCATCAGCAACCATTCACCCACGCACGCTCGCCATAACGCTTGGCGCTACCCAAATGGGTAGAGGCACATTAGAATCAACACCTAATACATCACCACTCAACAGCTATATCGTTCGCCTCACCTCCAAATCCCTTGAGGGAAGTCTGTGGTGAAAGCGTATACGCCAGTTAGCAGCTACGCTACCTGCGCAATTGCTTTTGTATCGTGGTCATGTTACTCGGCTGCGAACCACAAGGTCTCAGGTTCTATCCTCGCTCATCACAAACCGCTACACTACCATAGTCCCAGATAGGCAAGCCCTCATTCTAGGGTTGCTGTCTTTTGTAATTGAGCGACCATGACTCGCCAGAACTAAAATTGAATTCCGAACGCGATGCTATACCATTGGTAGCAGGTGACCCCATGCCCTTTCTCATAGTCAAACAAAAAGCATTTTATAGCTACGCCGAAATTCTTAGAATAATTTTCATTAGCAACACCGCAATTATTAGTTCAGTTTCATTATCATTTGTATCATCATCATCGGCCATCATCGACCCCTACACCTACCTATAACTGAATATACATGTTCGGATTTGCTGGTGTAATGGAGCATATTGATCAAGTTAAAATAATAATTTTTAGTCCCTTTAAATAAAGAAAAATAAAATTTCAAATAAAGGCATTCTATATTCATATTTTAATTCCGAAGAAATCAATATTATGGGTGGACAACCTGGTTGCCAAAGGCGGCTAATCAGTGATAAATTTTTGGTAAAGTAGTCCGTTATTTGTTTGTTCTAAGGCCAGTCGTATTGTGTAAAACTCCATACACAAGACGTTATATTTATGTGTTCCATCCCCACCTTATTTGTATAGGAATTAATGGAAATAATAAAAATATATCCCAATAAAAAATGTCGGGGAAAAATTGAATCTTTTACAAGATTGTAAACTACATTTTCAATATCAATGTTCGGTAAATATAATCTAAATCTGTTAATAGACATTTAGCAGACGATTCCGTTTCAGACATTTTATAACTACTACTATTTTTATTTTGTTAAAATATTATTAAAAAGTGAAAGCAAACGAAGTTTTTCTTTGATAAACATATTTTATTAATATTATTAGTTTATTTTTTGTATAATATCTGATGATCAATTGTAAAGCTTCTGGAATCTGGCAATGCTTGTAAGATACGCTGTTATGTTGAAAGAATAAACAAACCGATGGAATTCTAAATTGCTTGGAGTATTATTTTTGTTTTAGGAATTTAAGATGCTCTGCAAGCTATAGTTTGAAGCTTAAGAAAACGGGTAGTTTTCTAGAAAGAATGCAAAAATCAGTAATTTCCATTATCATTGAGAACATACTTTTCAATACTGAGATCATTACAATTCGGTTTTAACGGTGACCAAAAAGCGCCAAAAAAAATTCGCCAAATTATAAAAATATACTCAAGGGCATTACAGTTTATTACGTAACATTTTGAACGTGTGAATCACATGCTATATTGTTTGCTAATTTTTGGCGAAATTTGGCGAAACCTTTTCTTGGCGCTTTTTGATCGCCTTTAAAACCGACAAGTACCCTGTAAGCTTCAGGTAATACGATATATCCCATTTTTTTCCCCATAAGAGTTTGAAAGAAAAAATCACGCATGGTCGCAAGTCTAAAAACATACAAACGGAAAAAGATTATTATGATGAATCCTCGATAGAAGAATTAGACAGATCCGAAGAAGAAATCTCAACGAGCTCAGATGATAAAGTGGATCTTGAAGAGGTTCTGAAAGCTCATAACTGCCAATCATGCGGTAAAGTTCTTTCAGATGCGCAGCTGCGAAGTCTTCGGATTCTGTCTGAATCTTCTAACAGCACATCTGTTGCACCAATCAGTAGCAGTTCTTCCGTAGGTAAGAGATCTTTTAATACTGTATTTATTTATTTTTCTACTTTCTAGCAGGTGTAGTATAGAAAAAGTATAGAAATAGCCAAAAATTCGAACTCGAGATTTTGTGGATTTTATTGGCACAAGAGCCATGATGTTGGCTATGCTGCGCCAAACTGTAATTGAGATTTTGACGAATCTCCACGTTTTTTTTAAATCTTTGAGTTTGAAAAACACATTTTTGGAAGATTTTTTATCTATCTGTAAGAAAGATCACTCTAAAAAGCTTTCAGCTAGACGGTTGAAATTTGATATACCGTCTTTACATCAAATTTGTAGATTTTTTCTTATCAAATTTTAAGCAAACTCTTTTCTGAGGAAGTCCATCGGTCTGATTGTTCGAAGTTTTTTGAAATTTATATGAAATATTTGAATTTATATGAACTGAAAATTTATATTTCTATAACATGCGAAATAAATCCTAAAATTCTAGATTTAAAATACTCAGAAAATGGAAATATTCTCCAATCACCCTTTTGATTTCTCAGTTTTTGTTTCGAATGAAATCTTTTGATATCTAAATATGTTATCAATGATGTTTTGTCTTCCTTAAACCTGGAGATTTTTTTTTAGAATTTCCAAAGCTTCGCAACACATTGCCTGTTTGGGAAAGTGACTGAATTCACCAACCGCAAACGTAGCACCAATTTAGAAATATTTTGCTTCATATAACTGCTCGTATTTCCAATATTCGGCATCAATCATTACCTGAAGTCCGCTGTCCTAAAGTTCTTGGGGTTATCACAAAATCAAACTTTGTAACCAGTAATTTCACTGAACAAGTTATCCAACTCGAATCGCTATACAAATTTTGAAAACTTTTGTTTCGTATGAATATTGAGTCCTATAAACGCCATTGAGGGTCGCTTTCCCCACCGTTCTAGGGTTTTGATAGATCTCGCAAAATAAAAATTTGGCATTCTCCTCAATTTTACAGTTCGACCTATTTTACCAACCTCTGAATCAAAAACTAGTCTTGAATAATAAGAACAAGCCTCCAAGCCATAGACACTTTACAAGCTTGAATTTTTTTATTTATATTTGATTGCTCATGACTTTAAATACTTTATCAATAGTCGTCTGCCTTAAAATGTTCCCAAAGTTTAAACAGAAATCGCAAAATATAATATTGATAGAGCCTCCAATCTTAAAAATTGGATCGATTTTGCCAATTTGTTATATAATCACTGTACCTGCTTCAAAAACTTTTGTTTAGTTTGAATATTTATGACTTTTAGATACTAAATGAAAGATACACGCTTCATTTTCACTGTTATGAAGGTTTCATAAAAAAGAATAAAGTAAAATGTTCTCAAAGTCCCAGACCTAACGATTGTATCTATTTCCTCAGATAGCAATATGATGCAATCTAATATCTAATCAATCATAGTGCTTTATGAGTATTTTTAAAGTTTAATTTAAAATGTTATTTTGTACAACATTTACTTCCTTGTATACGTAGTATAGAGAAAATATTGTTACGAAATTTCCGGAGTTCGTTTGGAGAGTGGGAGTTATATGGTGTGGAGAACACTTAATCAGCAGACGGCAGTAGAAAAAGAAACAACGACGTTTATTTACACGAAGACACACAGGACTACACAAAGACTACAACTATATACAGGACACAATGATCTTCAGCCGAGACGTGCAGATAACAGCACACAACAGACTCTAATGCAGACCGTAGAGCACAACTTAATTCAGCACTCACTTGACTCCGTCGCTGCTCCGCTAATCTCTGGAAGGCCAATTCTTTCTGTCGATTCCGACTACTCTGCCCTAGCAGCTGCGGCCTCCTCCTTTTATATGTCCCAGGAGGCGGGGCTTAGAAGCCTCTCAACCAATCAGGAACGTTCGAGGCGTATCTCCGTTCCTACTGAACGGATCGGGTAAATTCTCGATGTTTCGGGTATAATCTATTTTGGCGCCAAAGTCGCCAAATTCATTGCCAAGTCGCCAAGTTCGTCGCCAAGCTCCGGGACCCTCCGACGCGACACCGGACTCCGTCCAATACCGATGACTGTAAAACATTCTTTCCGATGGTGGAACCAACTATGCTGGGAAGCAGCATTACAGATTCGTAACAATATAGTATAATCATCAAAAAATTCGGACAAGGGATTTTGACGAATCTCCACGGTTTAGAGCTCCCTGAGTTCAGAAAATATATGTCCCTCTGCCTGTATGTAACAAAGATAACTCAAATGCGCTTTGAAGTAGATGTATGAAATATGGTAGATGGTGTCTACACCAAATTTGTGAATATTTATAAAATTATGAGAAAAATCCGCCCGGAGGAATTCTATCTGCCCGGCTGTTTGAATAAAAGCTAACACAATAATACAAAACCAAGAGAGCTAGATAGATTAAATTTGGTGCGCAGATTTTACATCTATAACGTAGAAACCTATCAAATTTTGATTGAAATTCAACAAGGGATTTTCCTTCTGTTGGTATGGGCTTTTAGAAACAAGTTAACGCGATAGTTCAAAAAACGCAATGATTTAATTTTTTGACTACAGATGCAGTTTTGAGTCAAACCTTTATTTCAGCCGGTACGATAAGAACGCCTCTAAAGCACAAATTCTTTTTCGAATACTATTGTTCTCATGCCAAGGATTAATCGTCAAAAAACTCCCTAGAATGGCACGATAGATTCAATAAAATTGTTAAATTCAAGCCAAAAGTTAAGACGTCGTAACTATTGCATGCCAATACCAAGTAAGTCCTTCTCTGACATTACAAATTAGAAAGTTCGAGGGAAGTTCTTGGAAAATCGCTACTTATGGTGAAAATATGAAACTCATTAAACTAGCATGACGAGATCGGTCCAATTGTTAAGTTAACACAACTATTTAGATATTCATAGGAATCGGCTAATAAGTATTTGAAAATGACAGACAATTGAAATATTTGTGAAAAGTTGTATACAAAAGTAAATTTATGTGGCTCGGTATAATTAAATATTAACTTAATCATTTTATTATTGCCAGTGACTTCATCTAATGGAGATACAACAGACACGGAAGAGGATGGAGAAAGCTTCATTTTACCCATTTGTGATTCTTGTGATCTGGGAATCGACAACTACATTTCGGATATCAGTTGTCCAAAGCATGGTTCATATCAAGAATTTTCAACACATCAAAAGAAGAAAAAAGACACATCAAGAAAGAACCAAATGTATACGTAAATTGATACATGCGATGGAATATGAAAATAAAAGTGCATAACAAATAAATTAAAAACAAAATTGTCCTGTTCAGATTTGTATCGGACAACAAAAGCCTTTTTATTATATTATCATTCGCATTGCTACTTTCTCATATATGATGGGAAATTATTGCAAATCAAAATTTCGAGCTTAAGTTTTTATTTTACTACTGGAATTATGCCTGTCTGTGAAAACAATAAATAAAAAGAAAACGTTTTGGACTAAACAAATGAAATTTAGATTGTGGTCTTTGCATATTCGACTTAAGTTTTGAATGAAATTGATTCACAGGAAGTTTTCTTTCTAGTTGTCCGACATTAAGAATATTAAATAAAAAAAAATTCATATTTTTGGCAAAAAATTGGCGTTTTTATGTAGTCACCTTAAGCGTCTGAAGATTTAAATCCATAATACTGTTAAAAGAAATTGCGACTCAGAAATGTTTATGACAATAATAATTCATTTGATGGCTCACCGAAAGTGATATCCCGAAAAAGAAGGGCTGTCGCAAAGGAATCGAAACTGGAAATACGAAATTGGGTAAATATTTTAGATATTTGAAGTAAAGTCATAGCTCCAATTTTGGCAATATCCAAAATCAGCAACATTTCCTTTGTACTTAAATGTACTAAATTGTCGATTTTCACTTTTTTTTAAATAGTGACAAAAAGTTATCCTTTCTTATTCTAGTAAATCAAAAAGCCAATGCCATCCACTGCGAAAACAAAGAAAAGAATACAAAAGCTATAAATTTAAAATTCCAAATTCAGCATACCATAAAACTCAGAGAAACGAACCAATACTGAATAACCCGGGACACCGCCATCATACGATATTAATGGGTAAACAACAATGCAGCGCCAAATGTTAAGCCTAAAATTCTACCTTCACACCAAGCTGCCTTCAAAAGAATTCCTCTTTACCAGAAAGAGCAAACATACATTACACACAAAAGATAGCCTATATTTTGTTGGTTAGATACATTTTTCTCCTTTTCTTTTTTCTCCTTTCTTTTTTTCTCCTTTCTCCTTCTTCCACTTTTATCATTTCACTCGAAACTTTTCTTATATTCATTTTCTCAAGACCATGCAGCATATAAGTTAGAAAAATCTCCCCTGGCAAGGCTCCCCCCAAGCATAAGCGCATCTTTTCCGTTTAGAGTGGAAATCTCCGCCCCCACCCCCTATATCTCGATCTCCTTCTGTTTTCTCTTTCGATGAAACGGATCCCATATTTTTTCATCCGAAATAAAAGAAAAACGGAAAAAAATGATAAACATGTAAGGTGAAAGAGCTGGCACACGGAGCTCAATAGAGAAAAATGATTCTTGAAAAAGAAATTCTTGGGGACTTTTGGTCTTAGATGTTCCGGCTGGTTGCGTGAGCTGAGATATCTGTAAAGGTTACGGATATATATGTTTGGCTGGGTGTTTTTATTGTGATACTTTAGTCGCACGCAGATGTTGTCGCCAAATCGCATCTTTCGGGCTACATTATTCACAAAGCATATCGAACTAGTCGCCTTTGGCGATCAATTTTTTCAGCTAGATTATTGACTTTCTAGATGGCTAAATTATTAATATAGGATGCATTAAAAAAATATTTTAGCATATAATTTCAAACAACTAAAACATACGAATTCAATTAAAACAATTTACTACAATTTTCAAAGTGTATATATTAAGAAATGAAAGAGGAGGTCAAAATTCCACTCTGGATCTAATGATTGGCAAGCACACATGCTTGAATGATCTGATGAAGAGTTTGAATTCCATCATAGATTTTAAAAACAATGTTTCAGATTGTAAATCAAATCAAGTTAAAAATATTATTGAAGTTAAATAAAAAATTGTACGAAAATGAAATTTATATCATTAAAAATGTATCTTTTTTGTATCTTAAGACGATACACAAAGTTTTTTTGTTATAAAATAATTGTTTGGAAAGGTAAGAAAATCAATTTACATAGATAAGTAATAACGACTAGGGCTAGACTTAAGATTAATAAAGACGCCGAAATTGAAAAATTTCGGAGCAATTTCTCGCCAAATATAATCATGAAATTTTTTTATTGCAACTTTAAAAACCGCTTGCTGAAATTTTTGGTATACATGTTAGATAGTGTTTGGACAATTTCGGAGCACTTTCTCGCGAAATATAATCATGAAAATTTTTTATTGCAACTTTAAAAACCGTTCGCTGAAATTTATGGTATACATGTTAGATAGTGTTTGGACAATTTCGAAGCACTTTCGCGCCAAATATAATCATGAAAATTTTTTATTGCAGCTTTAAAAACCGTTCGCTGACATTTATGGTACACATGTTAGATAGTGTTTGGACAATTTCGGAGCAATTTCTCTCCAAATATAATCATGAAATTTTTTTATTGCAACTTTAAAAACCGTTTGCTGAAATTTATGGTATATATTTTAGATAGTGTTTGGACAATTGGCAGGATTTTGACGTACTTGGAGAGAAATCGTATATAAACCTTAATACTTACCACGATTATTTATCAAGCAACGTTTAAACCTATATTTGAGCTTCATGGAACTTTTTTTAAAATCTTATTTCTTGATTTCTTTTAAATATTCTTTCCTCTGACTGAATGTCCTCTTCGGTGACATGGGGAAGTATCTTCAAAACACTTTTAATAATATTTTGCAGCTCTATTCATTAGATAAACGTAAGTTTTGATTCAGTACAATTGTAAAAATGTACAATGTCTAAAGATTCAATCAATTTTGAATAACTGGTCTAAAATCCAAATTCTTTTTTCAGATACTATTAAACGAATGCCAGAGATTAATCACCAAATAATTCACCAATGACGACACGATTGATTCAGCAGTAAAAAAGCTAAATCATCTCCAAAAGTTAATATTTCGTAACTATTATGCGCCAGCGTACGCCAAATAATTTCAATTAATATGAAACTAATTTCTATATGGAAAAATAAATGTATTTTCTCTTAATACCTGAATTATAATTTTTTTAAAAAAATTAAGATGTAGTTTCAATTAATATGCAACTCTTTTATCAACCAAAAATGAATGTTTTGATTGATAAAAAGTTTTGAAGTCAACATTCTAAATATATACTACCATTATACCAAATATCGTCCCGAACTGAATTTTCCTCTATATTGTGCTCCGGTATAGTTTCCTGTATACTGTGCTCTTCTAAACTATGGTCCTGTAAACTTTGCTCCTGTAAACTGTGTTTTTCTAAATTATGCTCCTGTATTCTGAGCTCCTGTAAACTGTACTTCAGATAAACAATGCCGTGCTTAGCCGATGTATCACAGATATCATTTTTACTTCTGTGGTAATTGTCTGTCGAAGTGTTCAACACATCATTGGCGATTTTGAAACAAAAACATTTCGATGTTTTTAGCGCGTTTTTCAAACACAAACGATTAAACCTTGTTCGTCTAATCAAACAGCAAATTAGTAGAATTAATTAATTAAAAGCAGATGAATAAAAATTCAAATTAACAAAATTAACTAATTAACAAAAGAAACAAAAAAAAGTAAGGTATTTGAGAAAATTTTCGTCACCCATTTTATAAATAAATTCTTCTTCGATGGCTCTTTTTTTTTAATCGAAATCTTGTATTTTTTGTAAGAGCTTAATCTTAGGAAAATATAACAATCTATCATAATATATGTGACATTTATTACAACTTCCTAGAAAAGATAAATCTTTTATTTTTGTGTGCTTAATCTCACTTTTATCTTGTTGAAAAGACCTCACGATATTATAAAAAAATATCTTGTTACATTTTTACTGTTATGTATTTCTGGATATAAGCAGTAACAAGAAGTTCTGAAATACTAAAGCGATCAATGTTCCTCAACTAAGCACAGCAAAAACATTAAAAAAATCTACTGTAATCCATCAACAGGGAGTGGACATTTAGAATACTGTTCTATCAGTAAACATCAAAGCATGAAAAAGATTACCAAAATATTAAAAAAAATTACCCCGAAAAATTCTCTTCAATCATTGTCTGACGGACTGTTTTCTAATCGTTAATAAGATCCTTGTAACACAATCCAAATAATTGCATTTATTGGAAATTAATATCGAATTAGGCACGGCCCATTTGGCGGTCACCACCCACAAATCCATCCATCGCCGAATTTGACAATTCATTTCAAAACAATCAAACAATTGCCAAAATCTTGACAGTTTTTCTACAAGGGTGGATAACCACCCTTTATTGATGCGCGATAAAACTCGGAAAAGAGAGTGGTCAGTGGATTTTGTTCAACCCGGTGGGGTGCCCCGGTGGGAAGTGATCAGAAGGTCGTTTAAGCATTAATAAGGCGTATCCAGTGATGGTGAAGCTTTTAAAAAAATGATGAAGCCGCGTGCACATCTCTGCGCGTGATTGGAAGAGTGACAGGTGTTTCTGAGGGGGATCGTTTGGGGGTGTGTTTCATGGGCATAACCTTGGTCACGCCATACCGGTATCAGATGGTTTTGTTTTCCTACAAGCAAAGTGGGCTAAGTCAATAGTGATTTTGGGAGAAGGATTTTAATTGAGGAATATAACATGGCAATTAATTACATTCTTAAATAGTTATATTTAGTACCAACCGCCGTTGGCGATCAGATGGTTCACCATGAATAATGCTCGCTAAAATTCCGAATTAAATAGTTTATGTAATAATTAAATATTTTATATATGCCAATGTGTACTTTCATCAATGATTTAAATACAAAATAAATAAATAAAACCTCAGTATGGGATTTCGTGACTATATTTGCAGTTCTGTGTCAAATTTTGGTTCCAATTGGTCAGAGAAAAAGAGTCCGAAATGCGTATTTATTTATTAACTGCATCCCAGCAATAATATTTGGAGACATATCCAGGCGCCAAGTAAAACTGCCAAATCCCGCCAAATAAAATTACCAAATATCATAGATTAATAGGCTCTTTCATAGCCACTGTTGACTAATGGTATGTTTATAATAATAAACAAGCACATTAAATAGAGAATATACGAGAAAATCTCGAGGAGATGATCCCGATGGTTTTGTTGTCAAACGGCATTAGTTTATGAAGTGAATGTGTACAAATATTTTGGACTACTTTAACAATCCAGTTATGTTACATCGAAGCCAACATTTTGTGGTGTTCAACTAGGTCAACTTAATTTCTCTATAGCAATAATATCTATAATATTTCCTTCTAAATAAATAAGTATTTTATTTTATTTTCTGCCCTTACTAAAATGAATGAAGACATTAAGTGGTATATTTATGTTCAAAATCTTATCATTTTTACCTTTTTTTCGTAAAGAAAGATGTGCAGAAAACGTATCGCAACAGACAAATATTTTATCCTCAAAATAATACTTAGTAATCAAACTGCGTCCAAAAATAAAAGCAATTTTGTAGTTATTCCAGGGTATATTTATTTCTGTTTCTATTTGTTTTCCTGTCTCTGCTGTGTTAAATTATTTTGTAAATGGCTTTATGTCGTTTTTATTTAAATTGATGAATTCCGCCAAATAAAAGATAATTTATTATTATAATTATCTATAAATAGTTTGTATTAGCTATTATCAAATGCAAATTTTAAAGGAAGACTTATCCCAAAAAGTACAAAAATTATCAGACAACTTTATTTGGAAATAATTATTCAAATTTTAAGAGGATTTTAAAAACAAATTTCTCTTGATAATATATTTTCTGTGTGTTTTCGGAACATATCAAATTTGCCCTATCAGATAAACAAAAGACTCACAAATTACTAGATAACAAAATTTTTTGATTTTAATACAATTTCCGTTGATCATAATACAAAATGCATGTTTATAAAATCATTTATAAATATGCATGCATTAAATATAAGAGTATTAATTTTCTTCATAATTGATTTGTTTCTATACTGAGATTTTTTTCACATCTTTTTGTAAAAGCTTACATGATAGGTAAAAGTATAAAATATTTTAATTGTTATATAAATTAAATTTCTTTTTACATGTAATAAATGATTGTACTTGAAAACATCACATCATAATCTTTTCGATTAGTGAATAGGTTGATTTCCTGTGAACAAATTCATTTATTTACACTGCAGATTTTTTTTATTTTTTTTTTACACATTAGATTCTTTTCCACTCATAGTAATGCAACATAGATAACATTGATTATTTGAAGGAAAAAAGAGGAAAAAATTATTCACAAATCGTAAGTGGAAAAAAAATTAGTTTTTATTTTCAGACGATTTTTTATCGCAATAGAAAATATTTTGTTTATATACATACAGTGGTAATAATTTCATTCATTATATATTTGTGAACTCGATTTTATGCAAAAGTTTACCTGACAAGAAAAACTGATAAATCTCTAGTTTTAATTGTCACATAAATTAAATTTCTCTTTACAATAAATATAAATAAAATGTCTTTTTTAGAAAGAACGATTGTGCTAGGAAAAAAATCATATCATGCTTTATTTGGATAGCAAACAGATACTTTTATTGAGAAAAAGATAATTTTTTTTTTTTTTTTACCATTCAGGTTTTTTTTCAAAAATTGTAATTTTTTTATTTCAAAAATTGTAAGTGGAAAAAAAATTAATTTTTACTTTCAGACGAATTTTTTTTTTATCACAATAGGAAAAATTTTATTTATTTATATACAACGATATTAATTAAATTCATAATATATTTTAGAATTCATTTTTATGCAAAAGTTTCCCTGACAAGCAAAACCGATAAATCTATAGTTTAACTTGTCATATAAATTTTATTTTCTTTTATATGTAATAAATGATTATGCTTGAAAAAAAGCACACCATATTCCTTTGGAATAGCAAAAAAAAAAAAAAAATTTTTTAGATTGTAATTTTTTTATACTTGATATTTTTTTCATACATTTTAATACATCATCAAATAACATCTATTACTTAAAATTCATAAATGGAAAATTAATTACTTACAAATTGTAGGCGGAGACTAAATAAATTTTTACTTCCAGACGACTTTTTTTTATCAAATAGGAAATATTGTGTTTATTTCTCATACAGTAATATCAATTTCATTGACAGTATATTTTTCTAACTCGATTTTATGTGAAAGTTTAACTGACAAGAAGAACCGATAAATTTATTCTTTCAATTGTCATATAAATTAAATTTCCTTTTACATGTAATAAATGATTATGCTTGAAGAAAATCACACCATATTCTTTTGGAATAGGGAACAAATTAACTTAACCAAAAAAAAGAATTTTTTTTTTTTTTTTTTTTTTGGCTTGCAAATTTTTTTATACGTGAAATTCTTTTTCACTCATTTTAATACATCATTAAATAACATGAATTAGCTAAAACTCAAAAATGGAAAGTTCATTAATTACAAATTGTAGGTGGAAGCTAAATTAATTTTTACTTCCAGACAATTTATTTTTATCACAATAAGAAATATTTTGTTTACGTTCATACAGCAATATTAATTTCATTCACAGTATATTTTTCTAACTTATTTTTATGCAAAAGTTTACCTAGCAAGCAAAACCGATAAATCTCAACTTTTAATTGCCGTATAAATTAAATTTTGTTTTTTTTACATGTAATATTCTAGAAAATCATAATTTATTCTTTTAGTTTTTACCGTTTGGCAACACATTTCTGAAATATATTTATATATTTTAAAAGCTCTTAAACAACTTCAATGTTTATTGACACAGGGAAATAATATTCAGAATATTTTTATCGATAAAAATACATTTGGTGTAAAAATTTCAAATAAACCTTATTTTCGAAGAAATATGTTAAAGCTATACCATAGGAAAATCCTGTTATATTTATCACCTGCTTTCATCAAAAATGCATAAACTAGACTTATCCGCAGAATAAATCAGTATTTATGAATATAAAACTCATTTTTAATATTTTTGGTCTGTATACTTTCCCACTATTAATAACACACATGTGTCTTCTACTTTGTTATACTATTTCATCTAATTCTAAAGCAAACAAATATTTTCTATTAAATATAAAATAATGCTGTCATGGGATCCTTACACTTCAAAAATGAACTAGTAAATATGTTTGCGTAAACACATTAAATGTGCTTTATGATAGGAAAGTGTGAGCTTGCTTTTTAGTTGTATGTATTTCGGTGTATTTTATTATAAAATATGTAAACTTGCTACGGTGTATCGAAATAAGTATTTCTAAGGAATAGGATTATAAATTTTTTAAAGAAATAATGTATTGTTTGTAAGCTATGAATTCATTTTTATGTATTTTAGTTACTAAATAAAAATAATTAAATTATTAAGATATAAAGCATAAGATACAAATTAAAATAATCTCTCATTGCATTATTTATTATTATTATTATTTCAGTTATAAATCTAAGCATTTCTGAAAATGAAATGTTTAATCTTCAAGTTTACTAAACAATCATGTTTCAAAAAAATATATATTAATTAAATTGAAATATTAGTAAGTAGAACCCTTCAGCCTTACTTTCCTTAGATAATAATAGAAATTTAACTGTTTGAAATGTCAGTATAGTTCTGAAATTCAACAGTATTCAAATGAAATTTTTATAAAAGCTACATTTTATATTTGGTTTCGAATTTAATGGAAGAGATATGCTTTGTTTCGTACATGCGCAGTTAGGAACAATTATTTAATAGAAATACTTATATTTTCTGGCAGAAATAAGATAACTTATAATTTTAAACAAGCAATTCTTGCATGTATAAAGTTTTATTTATTTCCTGCATCTCGGAAACGGCTGTAACGATTTGGTTCAAATTTTATATTGAGATAAGGTTTTGTTTTCTTAGTTTATCTACAGGGTGGTTATAATTAAATTTCCCCTATAAACAGCATCCTACAACGCAAACGGATGAACGAATTGAATAGAAATTTGGTATATAGACTATACAAGAGATGAGCTCACGGCATTTCGATAAAAAAAAAGTTTTAGTTCCAAAATGTCTACCAGAGGAAGCCTTTGCCGAAAAAGCCTTAATTTTCACACAATAAACGACCGAAACGGAATACAGAAACACTATTAACATTTATTGACTAGTTTCTGATTGCCTTGTCATCGAACCACATTAAGTAAGGAAAAATAACTGTACGCTGTTTGAGAAAAAAAAAAGTTCAGTTTAAGAAACGATAACAGATTAAGACGAAATTGCACTAGAGGAGCAGTTGTTAATCGTGCCCAGGATGATGTAGGAAAGATGCTCCATGGGACCACCCTCATTCACTTGCAAAATTTCAAGTCGATGGACAGTGTGTTCGACAGAAATCGTAACATCAGTTGCGATGCTTCGTACATGAAACGTTATGGATTTCCTTAAGTCATTCAACGTCGCAACAAGATATCGTCATCATTACAGCCGGAAATATCAACATAAAACATGACAACGAATGCATGCGTTTATTATCTTAACTTGTTTTGCATAAAGCTTCCTCTTCTTCGGTATTTTTTTTTTCCTAGAACCGACAGCTTTTCCGTATTTTACATCTTATTACTCATAACAGTTTTTCAGGATAATTAAGATTGTTTCTGTATTCCGTTTTTGGTCATTTATTGTATCAAAATTAATGTTTCTCCGGAAAAGCATTTTGAACATAATTTTTTCCCGGAAAAGGACATTGGTGGACATTTTGGAACCAAAAAATTTCTTTTCGATATTACGTGAGCACATCTCGTGTGTAGCCTATATACCAAATTTCGCTACAATCCGTTCATCGGTTTGCCTTGTAGGATGTTGTATATAGGGGAAGTTTAATTATAACCACCCTGTATATAGGTGTTTTTCCTAAAAAAATTCAATTTTACCCACAGACACAAGAGTGCGGATATTTGAAGAGATTTGATTTTCAATGGTTTAAGAGATTAGCGACGATATTGCACCATTATCTTAAGTCTAGTCAATGATTGTGACTATCAAAGATTTATAGGATTCATAATTTACAACCGACAAATGCTTTATTATAATTATTTTTATGTTATAATTCGTCTTCTAAAATGCATTACCATTGAAATGGTAGTACTTTATGTGAAGAGTTTCTAAAACGTTAACCTATAGACTATAGGTTCCCAACGTGGTCCAGGTGGACCCCCAGGGGTCCATAGGAGACCACGTGGGGGTTCACGTAGAAGTGAAAAGAAAACAGGGGATCACAAGTTGTGAGTAGGGGTCCACGAAAAATTTTCTGGTTTTCATAATAAAGAACAAAAATTTTAGCTTGGATTTACCTATCAACGTAGGCAGGTAGCATCATTCACTAGGTAGGTACTCAAAAATATTCGAGACTCAGTTCAAACACAAAGTTTCGAATTCTCCCAGTTTCCGCACTTGTCACAGATAGAATGTCTTGATGAGGATATTCAGACATACGCTCAACATTAAAATACCCTGCATGATGACTTCAAAAATAGATTTGAAGATATTCTGACGATGGAAATACCACCATGGATCATAACCTCATCTGATGAAACGGAAGAGGCGAATGTGGTATTACAAGAGGAGCTACTTGAGCACAGAACCAACGAGGAACTGAAGGTGAAATTTAAAAAAAAGCTATCAAACATTTTGGCTGCAGGCAGAAATCCCCGAAAAATATCCTGGGTTGTGGGAAATTGCGAGAAAATTTTGGATAGCCTTTCCTTCGTCATATCTTATCGAAAGAAGTTTTAGTGCCGTTACCAACCTGTTAACAAAAAAAAGCAGCAGATAGAACATCACAGAACGGGGAGATTTGAAATTACTTCTTACAAAACTGAAGCCAAATATTGATAATTTGCTGTCAATTCATCAAGTACATCCGTCTCATTAAAAGTATGACTATTTTTTATTGTTGATTTACATTTCAGAGTTCATTGTTGATTTTTTGTCAATTGTTGATTGTGTAATAATAAATGTTTATAATTTTGTATAACCACAAGTATTATTTTAATAAATAAGACACAAGAAAATGTGCTACTTTTTTTTTCTTCTTAACACCCCCAATTTAGGGTGATATTTTTTAGGAGTTTTCGGAATACAGTAGAAATGTAGCAGCAGGGGGTCTACCAAAAATAGTAAAACTTTGAAAGTGGTCCACGTGAAAAAAAAGTTTGGGAACCTCTGCTATAGACTGACTCCCGAAAGAATTTCCCACGTTTGGAAGCTCCAAAGATCCAAGAATAATATCTTCGATATAATCATTGAGACATTAAATTTGGTGTTAATTTTTTCAATTTTTTTCTGAATACGTAATTACCATATTAATCGCCTGACTTTAATCCATTTCTGAAAGCTAAAGAAGTGAAATGTTGTTTATTATTTGTTTCATTTAGAAGATGAATTTGTAATTTAAAATGCAATACCACATAATTTAGAAGATAGTTGAAATGGTACAGTTTTGTTATTGAAACCACTATGGTATTTTCTGAATATTAAAACAACACATTATATCTGTCATAATTTGAACATCAAAAATATTTTCTTGAAATAACCACGGATCTCATTTTATGCCTTACGTAGTTAACTGAAAGTAAACTCAACCAACATTTCTGCCAAAGCAGCTTATCACCTAGAATGTCACATAATGCCATATTTTCAAACCTTTCAGAGCAAAGTAACCCAAATCCACAACTTTGGTTACATAACCACATACTAAATTTCAATTATCTGCTTAGTTATATTTTTAAATTATCGCATTTAAATGTTACCAGATATACAGGCAGTCAATCATAGACTGTTTTTATCCAAGATTTGATTTAGATTTAGAAAGCTAATAATAAAACAGTTTAGCAGTTTTAAGATCAAATTATTCTTGTTTATTTAAAATGGTAGTGTTCATATACACTTGTACGTCCAAGTTTCACATGGACGGATTTTGTATAAATTTTAACAGAAATCTCAAATTTTGATGTAAAATCTACTTATTAGACTTTTTTTCAAAATAATTACATTTTCATTCTTTCATATATAAAGTATACAAATTGAAAGTATTTATTATAAACATTAAAAATAATTCCGACTCTATATCTTAACGAACTTCCATATTTCAAAACTCTCCGAATCAAAAAAAAATAATCTGGAATTAGGTTTATCAATGGACAAGATAACTCAAGACCATTTCAAATAAGGCAAATGAAATGTGGTATATAGTCTTAACGTCCAATTTGCAGACTTCTGTAGAATTTTACAAGAAGTCCATTCCGAGTAAATCTGTCTGTAATGCTATCATGGTACAAGATCACAAGATAATTATCAAAAGAAACGAAATAAGCAGATATAGTACATAAATTTAGATCAGTGTCAGATTTGGTCAAGTTCGTCAAGAGGCTGATCGTCTCTCTGTCGACACTTTCACAAGTATATAAACTCGATAATTTAAAAAAACAATGACTTAAATATATGAAATATCTTTGTACGTGATTATGTGGCAAAAATTATAGCTCTATGTCAAATTTCAGTTTTAATCAATCAGAAAAAGATTTTATGCTTATGTAATAACCGCATTTCAGCGATTAATCGCCAAAGATGAAACGCTAATAAGTTATTTCGAAATGATTGGTAACCTATGCCATATGTTTGTTTACACAAAATTACATTTATTAGGACTTATACGAGAAAATATCAGAAATCATTTCTGCTGGTAAACTATTGATTTCACAGACATACATAATTCCTAAATTATTTTTAATACAAAGCAGAAATTCGAATATTCTCTTTCAAAATTAGATAAAATTGCAAAAAGGTTTTTTTTTTTTTTTTCAATACAATGTCTGTCTGAAACATGAAGATCCATCCAGATCCTAATGTCGAAATTTTTTTACAAATTTAATTCTCTTTCTTTCGAAGCTTCACAGACGAGAAAAAAAATAGAAAGGAAAAAATAAAACTACAATTTTTTATTCGTTCCAAACTTTACATCTGCCTCTAATGAGCAGATGGTTTCTCTAAGAGGACTTGCACCACTTTTTATCTAACGTGTCAGTGGAAGCGGAATGATACTTTAATACTTTCTGCAATTGGAAGCTGTCTCGTTAGAGGCGAGCTGTCCACCCGCCACCGGGGATGACAAGGACGGTCTTTTTAACAGGTGTTGTTGAGAGCTGCAGCCTGTCACGATCACATTCGCACGCTACACCAATGGCGTGTGCCAAGAGGGACCAAGCGCACTCAGTTGATATGAGGATTTTTTTATAATCTTTATGTGGTTTTCATTATTAGTTTTATTTGCCAAACGAATAAACCTCACATTTTTAAAAGTATTTTCAATAAGTTGCATATAAAACACCGAATTTTAAAGACGTTGATTATAATATTTTATTCTACATTTATCTATTGTTTTTGTACATATTTTCAAAAGTTAATAAAAATCCTTAATTTTTATCTAACACCTTTGTTAAATCGAGGCAACTATTGAAATTGAATTTTATTTAAATGCTATAAGAAAAATTGTCTACAGAACCAAGCAATTAGGAATTATGATCCGATGACAAAACCAGTGCAGTGAGCTCCCAAAAATTTCTTCGCATATTCTCTCATAAACTTTTCATGTCAAAGAAAGCCTTATATAGCATTGGCATACAATAATTATGAAATACTAACTTTTGGCTTAAAAGTAGCATTTTTTTTTTCTGAATCTGTCGTGTGCCCTTGGCGAGTTATTTGGCGATAAATCTCTGACACTCGTTAAAAGTTTCCAAAAGTTGAATTTGTGCTTTATATACGTTTTCTCAACCGAATGAAGCAAAAGTTTGACAAAAAAAATCGCACTTGTAGTCATAAAATCCCGTACCTAATTTGATATATTTAAATCATTGCGTTTTTGACGTATCGTGTTTATATGTTTCTGAAACTACGTATCGACAGACAATCAGCATCTTGTTGGATTTGGCTCAAAATATGATAGGCGTCTACACTATAGATGTTAAATCTGTGTACTGAATTACATCTATCATCCTTCATTTAGTAATTATTGTATTAACTTATATTCGCCAGACTGCTGGACAGATGGACTTCTTGTGAACAAATTTTACTCAAAATGGATAGAAATTTGCAACTTTAGTGTAAGGACTGTATACCAAAGTTCATCCATCTAGCTCAAAGCGTTTTTGAGTTTTTCCCCCCAAACAAACAGATAGACATTTTTTTAAATATGTTTTTCCAACTAAGGGAGTTCTAAAGCGTAAATACTCGTCAAAAATCCCGTGTTCAAATTTTTTGACAATTATTATAATTTCTCAATACTATATATACGAGAAAGAGAAAAATATGAACCGTCATTTTATTCTCCACTCCATATTTCACCCTCACAATATGGAAATGTGTTTTACATATAACGTAGATTAGCGTGGTCGATGAATTAAAAGAAAATACTTCTTAAAATATTTATGATTCTATTATCTGATGTAGCGACGCTGAAATTCTAGAAATCAGTCATCATGGTAAATTTCTGTTAGGAAATTCTGCATTAATGTTATAAAATAATTTGAGATCATTTCTTATTTCATAGTTCTTCTAGTATTTTCCACTGCGAAATTCGAAATATTCTTTCCTAAAGGTTTGTGCCATTTTTCTGTTCAATCGCTTAACTTGATATCTAAATTCATTGCAATTTAATCAGAATCTAATGACTTTGTCTATACGATAATCGCAGCAGGTATTTAGATTTACTAACAGTTAACGGGGTAAGAATCTGATATGAAATTTATGTACCAAAATTTTAACCATTTTTACCATTGAAGTTTAAACCATTGAAAACATTTTCACAGGTATAATTTCAAGGGTGTTTTTTTTAAAATTAAGAAAGATCTAAGAAATGGAAAATCGGCGTTTCTTTTCGATTACTTTGCCTGCTTCATATACAATGGCATATAAGGTAATAAACGCAATATTTAAATATGGTATTAATGTATTATCAATAATTTGTTAAATCTTTGTTTCTATGTATAAGAAATATTGCAACGTTTGTACATTTTTTGTAACATATGGGTTTATAGTAAAGTTGACTGCCTAGATGATTACCGATAAAGCGAGAAAATAGTTTTTGCAAATTTAAATGTTAATTTATAACCAGACTTTAAAAAATACGATTTTCTAGTCGGATCTTATACGAGAGTCCCTTGTAAAACCTATTTTTCTTTCTCTTTCTCTTCCTCCTTTTTTCATGAAAGAGTATTCGGTAACCGAGAAGTAAATCCTTACTTTCATTTCCCTCCTGATTTCAAGATTAAAATTGAAATTCAATATTAACTTCCTAAAGCACATTTCTCTTGTTATTAGAAAATTTCAAGAATAACAGTTTTTTTTTTTTGCTGTTATTTATATTTTGATTTAAAGCAAGCTATTTTAACCCTTTTTTAAAAGCTACGAAATATTTTTTTATTTCTTATTTTCCAGCTTAGCGATTTTTTTTAATTCACGAAAAATAAATGTCTATCATTTCTCTTGTTGGAATTTACAAATATGAAGGGGGGGGGGAATGCGTCTAAGAAATCAAAGGAAAGCTCATCGGCTTTCAACTTTCCAGTCTTCTTTGAAGTGGGAAAATGAATATAATGATGAGATAATAGCTCAGAAAGATATGTAGTGGAATTGCAATCCCATTTTTATTTATATTTATATGCATTTTTAACTGTCTAATTTCCTGCTTGTAAACATGGAATGAAATTTTTTTTCCAAAAACATTCTACAAGAAATAGTGTTATAAAAAATTTAAAATTATTATGGCTTTTATTTGAATGTTTTATTAACATCAAAATGTTCATAGTCTAGCACATCGTTTGAAAATCTGGATATGTAATGAAAGCAGCTTCAGTAAACACTCCAACATTTTCTAATGTGGTCTCTTATAAAGGTGTTATACAAGACAATGCCTTGCATGCCGCACAACAGTTACGAAATGTTATCATTCGTCGTGTATTTGACATATTTCCTGAATCAATCGTGTCATCCTTGGAGATTCTTTTCTGTACAATAGTATTCAAAACTCAATTTTTGCTTTAAATGCGTTTTTTCCAAATGATTGAAACAAAGATTTGACACAAAACTAAACTTGTAATCATAAAATTCCTTACCAAATTTGAGGCCGCGGTGGCCTGGTGGTAATGTCTCGGCTTCGGAACCGAAGGGTTTCAGATTCGAAACGTGATTCCGCCGAAGAACAGTCGTGTATTCGTGTCTGACGCACGTTAAAGGTCCGGGCCGAACGTCTTCCTGCAGTTGGGGTGTTGAGAGGAGGGTGCCAAATTAGGTGTCGTCCTCGTCGCCTGACAGCAGTTTAAAATTACGAGGTCCATCCCAAAATAGCTGTTGTGTTGCGTTAATATAATAGGACGTTAATATAACTAGACTAAATTAGCCGTACAACATTTGATATATTTGAATCATTACATTTTTGAACTATTGTGTTTATATTTTTCTGAAAATACAGACAGATAGACGATCAACCTGTTGTTGGTTTTAGCTCAAACATTGACAACTGTCTACATTGTTGACGTTAAATATGTGTACACAATTTAATCTGTCTGGATATCTTTTTTTTTTGTAGTTATCGTATTAAATTATATTTAGCAGGATAGACAGACGTACTGTGAATGGATATTGCACAAAATTCGTTAGAAATCTACAAATTTGGTCCATTTAGTTCACATTTTTTCCAAATTTCATCAATTTATCAACGAAATATTAGCCTTTGTCGTAAATTTAGCATTTTTACTGAATCTATCGTGTGATCTTTGACGGGCTTCTTGGCGAATATTCCATGGCATGCGGTTAATAGTATCAGAAAATCGAATTTGAGTTTCAGGGGCATTTTTTCTAAACGATTTAAATAAAATTTGACACAAAACTACACTTGAAGTCACAATATTCCATACCAAATTTGATACATTTAAGCCATTGCGTTTTTGAATTGTCACGTTTATATGATTCTAAAAGTACAGACAGGCAGACATTCAACCCATTGTTAGATTTAGCTTGAAATTTGATAGGTGACTAGATGATCGATGTTAATTATGTGTTTATAATTTTATCTATCTTCTTTCTTTTGTCGTTATCGTGTTAACTTATATTCGAAAAACCTGTCAGTCAGACTTCCTCTGAGTGGGATTTGCTAAAAATTTAATAGAAATCAACATATTTAGCATTAAAAGTATATACCAAATTAAATCTGCAGAACGTAAAAGCATTTTTGAGTTATCTTTATCACAGACAGACGGACATTCTCCAAAAATATGTTTTGCGAACTCAGGAAGGTCTGAAACTAAGACTCTTCAAAATTGCGCTCGAATTTGAATTTTTTGGCAATTCCTACACCTTTTTTAATCCTACCTATACGAGAAAGTGAAAACATCCAGGTCATTTAATCTGTGGTATTCCAATATTCTACGGAAGTTAGACAAAATTTCTACTTTAAAATGGCAAAAGCATCTCTATTTTTTCAAAATTGGTAAAACTTACAACAACTTCTAGTTATTAACTGAAATAATCTTTCTTTCCTAAGGAACTATTGTATAAACAAACGTAACTGGTCATCATTCTCTATTTCCTAAAGCTCATTTTTCTTATCTAAGCGAAACAATGATTAAGCGTATGGCATCCCAGATAACATCTTCATATTAATAAACACGTCTAACAACACTTAGATAATGCAACTCAGGGGGAATTAATTTACCAAACTTACGCCAAAAACGCAAGCAGCAAGCAAATGGCAAACAAAATTCAATGATTACAATGGCAAATCAGAAATAATTTACTTCCAAACATTATGGTGTGGTGTGTCACTGCAAAAAGCACCTAAACTGACTCCACCCAAAACGTTGATTAGAACTACTCCTGGGGGAAATGATTCTATTTGGAGGGGTGTCAACGCTTACCACCTCACTTTAGGGAAGGTAGGAGGGGAAATTGCAACGCAATCCTGCAAATGATATCTTTTAGCTTATTTGTTCTAATTGGATGACTCACGTGCTATTTTTATAATCACTCGTTTAGGAATGACGAAATAAATATATAAATGTTCACTAGAAAATTATATATATATATATATATATATATATATATATATATATATATATATATATATATATATATATATATATATATATATATATATATATATATATATATATATAAAACCAATCTAAAATAAGAAATATTTTAAAAACGAAACTCAAATGAAAACGAAATGAAATAGTTTCGGAATCGCGGCTTCTAACTTCTAAAACACAGATGAATTGAGACATAAGTATTAAAATCAAATAAACCAAATAAAAAAAGAATCCGTCCTGAAGACCTTTTCAAGGGTCGCCTTTAGGTAGGGATTAAAAAAAAAAGGATTTTGAGGGAATGCAGACAAGAAAGTTTAATAATGATTCCTCGTGACCCGAAAATCCCCTGAAATTAGGCCTAAGAGATATACCATTTTAACAGAAAGGACAAAACAAAACAACAAATTAGAAGAAAATAACCACTAATAAGTAAAAATACAATAACAAAAAACAATAAAACTTAAAACACTAAAACCATTAAAGAAAACAAAAGGGAAAGAAAACCAGCAGCAGGCAAAGAGATTTTAAGCATTGTGATTCCCGTTTTATAAAAACACAAAGCTAACATATTAAAGGTAAACAATAATTGTAGTCTCCCAGCGCCATCTATTGAGTGATCCAATGTGCAAGGAAAGTTCTATTTTTATTTTAGGTAAATTATTAATCCCAAACTATACCTTGTTTAATTAAAAAGTTGACATTACAGTAATTTCTAGGAAATTCATTTTTAATTAGATTTTAATGAGGTTTTTAGATGCTTCAATATAGAAATTTTTGTTATTGCAAACCCTTTTGATCCTGTTAACTTGTGAGAAAATTAGATTTTTCAAAATTTTAGAGTTTAGATTGGAATGATAGTTATTTAGTTTTGTAATTTTAAAGTTGAATTCATCCCTTTTATCGTAGACACCAACTATTGTTTTATCATTAGCAATTTCGATTTTTAAATCCAGAAATGTAGCCTCAAGTTAATTTTTATATGTTTCTGTTAGAATTAAATCTTTTGGATAACAATTTGTAACAATATTAGTATTGTCGAAGTTTATAATAAGTAGGTCATCAATATACCTCCACACGTTTATTAAATTATTTTTTTCTCATAGTAATGTAGGAAAATATTAGCTAAAGCACTTGAGAAAGCTGTTCCCATTGGAATGCCCTTAACTTGTTTATAAAAATTAATACCATTAAAACCATTATAGTAATTAATTTAATTATATATATATATATATATATATATATATATATATATATATATATATATATATATATATATATATATATATATATATATAATATTATTTGTTGTGAAGCATGAAGCAGTTTGAAGACACTTTTAATTTTGTGGCGTCGTTTTATTTCATTTTGAAGAAGCAAGCATATGTACAAGCGACGAGCACACAGAACGACACAGAAAGGAATGAGGGAAGAGCTCTTGGACATTTTATCCCTGGTCTTATATAACCTATGATTTTGATAGGTAAAATACTTCTTCACAGTGCTAATGTATTATGAGATTTCGATAGGGATTTTCATTACAGGCGCGGAGAAGGTAGGGGAAACACAGGGAGATTTTAAAAAAGAATTTGCATGATCAGCGGTATTTTATCTCTTCACGCGTAGTGTGGGAAAGTTAGATTTTAGCTGATTCAACAATTTAACAAAGCTTCTCTTGAATTAATTAAGTAGAGACAGTGGAATTGGATCACGAAATAAGAAAATATTTTAGAATGAAGTTATTATGGGCTAAATTAAGATGAAGTTACTAGGAAAATTAATTAAATTGAAATTAGAGTTAAAATATCATTACATATATATATATATATATATATATATAATGCAGATTATTATATTGTATAATTTTAAAATACAATTCAATGAAGAAATTCTTGTCAAATTTATAAATCAATGACATGAAAAACCAACGGGGTGGGTAGTCTTACCAAACTATCTGGCATACTTTCTAATAAATTTGTTATCCCCGAAAATGCATGGATGGCGATAGCGTACAATATTTCCCAAATACTAACTTTTTACGTGAATGTAGCATTTTTACTAAACTAAATATATCATGTCATTCTTGGCGATTAATACCTGGCATACGATTTAAGTATAAAAAAAAATGAAATCTGTGTTTTATATCCGTTTTTACCAACCGATGGCTATAAAAATTTGACACAGAATAGCAATTGTAGTCACAAAATTCTATCGGAATTTTATACATTTAAGCCATTGGGTTTTTGAGCAATTACATTTACATTTTTCTGAAAGTATTGACCGACAGATGGTCAATCTCTTGTTCGATTTGACTGAAAATTTGATAAGCATTCTATACTATAAATGATAAATCTGTGTACCGAATGTTATTTACCTTACTCTATTGGTTTTATAATTATCATGCTTAATTATATTCGAACAGTCGGACAGACATACATCCTCTGAAAGGATTTTATTCAAAATTTGATAGAAATCTGCAAATTTGGTATAAAGATTGTATACTAAATTTCAACCGTCTAGCTCAAAGTGCTTTTGAGTTATCTTTGTCGTGGACAGACAGACGGACGGAAGGGCAATTTCCAAAAAGGCGTTTTTCGAACTCAGAGAGTTTTAAAATGTAGAGAATCTTCAAAAGATGTAGTCCGCACTTTTTGATGGCGACTATACTTTCTCTATAATATTCATACAGTAGTATAGAGGACGTATATATATATCGTATACATATAAGGAAAAAAAGAAAACCACTTTTGCACAAAAAAAAATGGAAAATAATTCATATTTTTTTACATGAAAGCAAAACGTGCTGGTAGCATAGCTTAAGACAATTGCATCAACTCGAGTCTGGAAAAGAACACATACAGTGTCTCACAAAAGTGATGGGACACTTGTGCTTTACAAAAGGAAAATGTAAAATTAATAAATAATCATGTACAAATTTTTTTTGGGTGTGTTTCATATTTAAAGTTAGTAACAATTCATATTTAAAGTTAGTAACAATTATTACATAACATACATTTTGGCAAAATATTAAAATATTAATTTAATAAAAATACATTTGTTTAGAACGGAGCAAAAAATAGCTCACATAAATGATGGGACACTTACTTTTCCATCAAATATTTATCCAAAAATTTTACTTTTTAAAAAGTTTTAATACTTTGTTGGATTTCCTTTTACTTTTAAAACATGATTTAATCTTCTTGGGATGGATTCGACTCATTTTTTTGTGATTTCTGGAGTGATTTTACCCCATTCTTCTTGAAGCACCAATTTTAATTGTTGTTTTGAAGAAATGGTGTATTTGCGAATTCTTGATTCCAATTCTTACCAAATATTCTCTATGGAATTTAAGTCTGGAGATTGTGGTGGTGTTTTTATTATTTCAGGACAATTATACAGCAGCCAGAGTCTAACGTTCAAAGCAGTGTGCTTGGGGTCATTGTCCTGGTAGAATTTAAAATCGTTATGAAGGTTCAATTTTCGTGCTGAAGATTTCAAATTTTGCTTTAAAATGTCAATATACTTGTACTGATCCATTATACTGTCAATAAAAACAAGATTACCAACTCCAGCGGACGACATATACCCCCATACCATAACTCCTCCTCCACCATGTTTTACTGTTGGTACCGAGTTCTGTCTGCGAAATTCTTCCCTGGGTTTTCTCCACACCAGGATTCTACCGTCAGAACCAAATATATTAAATTTACTCTCATCAGCAAATATAACTTTATTCCAGTAATCAGAATTCTTATTTATGTTGGATTTTGCGAAAGCTATTCTGAGTTTTCTATTTTTTTCACTTACGAAGAATTTTTTCCTGGCTACTCTACTGTGATATCCAGCAGATCGAATTACCCTTCTAATAGTCTCAGGATTAACAATTATTCCATATAATGCTTGTAAATCAGCAGCAACTTTAGGAGCACTCTATCTTGGATTTTTTTTTTAATATTTCGAACGATAATTCGCTTTATTCCATTGGATAGCTTTGATGGTCGGCAAGATCTTCTTTTATCCTGAATAATATGATTCTTTTTATATCGTTTAATGATATTGAAAACTGTCGAATGACTCAAGTTAACTGTTTCAGCAGTTTTTCTAATAGATTTTCCACGTTCAATCTGCAAATTAATAACCAATTTTCGAATTTCAGGCGTAGTTTCTTTTCGTTTAGCATTCATGGCTGCACAGAGCTAAAAAAACACAAAAATTCCAAAACAAACTGGAGAGAAATACAGCAGATGTTTTTATAAATTATTGTCAAATGCTTTTGAGTAAAAATAAAAGCACCAAAAATATTTTTATTGCTTATTTCAGACGATTTTTGTTGCATATCTAATGGTGTCCCATCACTTATGTGAGCTATTTTTTGCTCCGTTCTGAACAATTGTATTTTTATTAAATTAATATTTTAATATTTTGACAAAATGTATGTTATGTAATAATTGTTACTAAATTTAATTATGAAACACACCCACAAAAAATTTGTACATGTTTTTTTAATTTATTGTATTACAGTTTCCTTTTGTAAAGCACAAGTGTCCCATCACTTTTGTGAGATACTGTATGTAGCTCAGCATACTAAACTAACTAAATAATTATGACCTAATAATTAATTAACTATGAACCCTTTCACGATAGCTACAACGATTGAATATTCCACAGAAGAAGAAACTAAAAATATTAACCAGCTGGAGTGGGCTCCGAAAAAATTTCTCGCATATTCCTTAGTAAAAGTTGTTATTCCAGTAAACGCCTTCCAGGGAACTGGCGCACAATAGCTACGAAATATTAACCTTTGGCGTGAATTTATCTTTTTACTGAATCTATCGTGGCATCCTTGGTGTGTTCTTTGGCGATTAAAATCTGACATGCGATAAATAGCATACGAAAATCGCACTTTATTTTAGAAATGTTTTTCCCAACAGATTGCAACAAATTTACGCTCGTAGTCACAAAATGCCATATCAAATTTGATGTATTTAAGTCACTGGTTTTGAGTTATCGTGTTTACATGTTTCTGGAAATACAGACCGGCAGACGGTCAACTCTTTATTGAATTGAATTCCAAATTTGATCAGTGTTTAAACGATAAATATTAAATACGTGTGCCAAATTTTATCTGTCTAGCTATTTTTGTTTTGAAGTTACTATGTTAACTGACCTAACTTCGAGCAGCCAGATAAACGGACTTCTCTAAAGCACAAAACTTTTTAAAAAAAATCTACAAATTTGGTGTACAGACCATATACCAAATTTCATCCATCTAGCTCAAAGAGTTCTTGAGTTATCTTAGTCACAGACAGACAGATGGACATTTTCCATAAACGAGTTTTTTGAACTCAGAGGTCTGAAACGTGCAGACACGTCAGAATCTCGAATTCGAATTTTTTGACGATTACAATATTTTCTCTCTGCTACATATATGAGAGATTAAAAAGTGAGTGACAAGGTTCAAACTCTTGGAACGAATAAGAGTTCATGGTACAAAGTATGATTTTTCCTTTCCCCTTTTTCTGCCCTAATCATCGTTACTGATACAGCAAAGATAATAAATTCTAGTGAAGCAGAGAATTAATTATATACCAACTAATATGCCATTATTTTTCCGCCCTTCCATCTTTTTAGATTTTTTTTAAAAAAAATCTTTCTTGTGTTTTCTTGAGCATTCATTTTTGTCGCCAAATAGTGAACATTTATCGCCAAGATCCGTAATCATTAGTGTACCATTCAACCAACATATACAGTGGCTCAAAAAATTGAGAGTACACCTTACGTTTACTTGATAAATGCGACTTTCAATATAAATAACACATTAACTGGAAGTGCAAACTTGTTTTTATTTTTACACATATCAAATGGTTTAATTTAGAGTAAAAATAAAGAAATATCAACGAAAAATTTCTAAATTGAAAATTTTCAGAAGCATTTTAAATAAACATACGCAGAATTTTGCCTCAAAAAATTGAGAATACACCAATGAAATTTTTCAATATCACGCATAGAAACGAAGTGTCCCTATTAAATTGCATGTCTTTTGGCTCTTATAATGGTCTCTAAACGTCATGGTACCGATTCGACCCATTTTTGGTGGTATTTGAAGATATTTTACCCCATTCTTCTTGCACCACTTGTTTTAAATGGGTTTTATTTCTAATTTTGTATTTTTGAACCACTTTTTCGAGTATCCCCCACGAATATTCAATGGCATCGATGTCAGGGTACTGTGGTGATATGTGTAACTGTTGTTTACAATGAAAAAGACATCATATTTTGACGTTACGTGCATTCTGTTTGGGGTCGTTGTCCTGCTGGAAAATGGAATTTCCATCTAAACCCAAATTTTTAACACTTTCCTTTAGATTGCTGATACCATATGGTTCATCCAACTTGTTGCAGAAACTTTTCAAATTATAGGCAGAAGTGTAAGTGCTGAAACTGTGCTAAATGCCATTAAATACGCTGGATATAAAAGTAGCATTGTTAGAGGGAAACTGTTCACCAGCTTGCAAATTCAGAAAAAGCATTTGAAGTTTGCAAAAACTCATCAATTGAAGACCAATAACCTTTGGAAGAAATCTATATTTAGTAATGAAAGAAACCTCAACATTTTTTGGCAGTGACAACCGTCTTACTGTATGGAGAAAGCCTAATACTACTTTGTATCCAAAAAATTTACGTCCTACAGTTAAACATGATGGTGACTCCGTGATGATTTGAGGTTACATGGCTTCATTCGGGGTAGGAAATTTAATTTTTATAGATGGCATTATAAATGATACGGTTTACTTGGATATACTTCGCAACAATCTAAAGGAAAGTGCTAAAAATTTGGGTTTAGATGGAAATTTCATTTTTCAGTAAGACAACGACCCCAAACAGAATACACGTAACTTCAAAATATGGTGTCCTTTTCATTGTAAATAGCAGTTACACACACCACCAAAGTACCCCGACATCAATGCCATTGAATATTCGTGGGCCATACCCAAAAAAGGGGTTCAAAGACACAAAATTAGAAACAAAACCCATTTAAAACAAGTGGTGCAAAAAGAATGGGGTAAAATATCTTCAGAGACCACCAAAAATGAGTCAAATCGGTACCATTACGTTTAGAGGCCATTATAAGAGCCAAAACACATGCAATTTAATAGTGACATTTTATTTCTACGCGTGATATTGCAAAAATTTCATTGGTGTATTCTCAATTTTTTGAGGCAAAATTCTGCGTATGTTTATTTACTTCTGAAAATTTTCAATTTAGAAATGATGCTTCTGAAATAATGCTTCTCAATTTCAAAAATGCTTCTGAAAATTTTCAATTTAGAAATTTTTGATTGATTTTTCTGTATTTTTACTCTAAATTAAACCATTTGTTATGTGTAAAAATAAAGTTATGTTTGCACTTCCCGGTAATGTGTTATTTATATTGAAAGTCGGATTTATGAAGTAAAAGTAAGGTGTACTCTCAATTTTTTGAGCCACTGTATATATTTATAAAATACCATTAATTTATATTTATGAAACTGCTTCTTGCTATGAGATTAACTGCACAAGAAAATTATACTACAGATTTGTAAAAATATGTAACGTTAGTATACATTTAATGTAACGAAATTAAAATATATAAAACATGAATTGATAAATTGTTGTTATTTTCAATTATTATCACTGTATTGGGAAACTTATTCTAGAGTTCGTATAAATAATGTAAAAATATCTTACAATGCTCTTCTTTTGTGTTTAATCATTAAATAATTATATTTTTTTTTATTAAAAGGAAGAACGTTTTTCATTGAATAATGTGAAAAAAATTAATATTTTTATTTCATTTCAACATATGACAAGATGCATAATGGACGCAGAAAAAGCCGAAAGTCTGAAGGGAAGAACGAAGGAGAAAAGACTGACGACATTTTCAGAAGGTCCAGAATCAGTCAAAATCAGCCAGAAGGTCAGAAAGGCAATCAATTGCAAATAAGATAAAAGTGAATACAATAAATGTAAAGAAAATTACATTTCATTTCATGTACTGTTTTTTTTAATATTTTAGTTTCATTTGTCAATAATTGAATCTACATATCGCTACGTCATTATGCAACCACGCCTACTTTACGTAGCGCTCTCAAGAAGCTAAAAATAAAAACAATAAGTTTCAAGCAAGAAATAATGCATTCAGCATTTCTTAAATGGGATCTACTCCCTCCCCCTATTAAAGGAGAAAGGAAAATTTGAAATTAAATTTAACTTTAAAAACAAAGCTTTTGAAATTAAATTTGTTTTTTAAATTTTTTTGAAATCAATTTTAATTTCAATTAAATTTGATTTAATTTAAGTTTAATTCTAGCGAATTAAACTGAAATGAAATGAAAGTATTTTTGTAAAGATTAAATTTAATAAATTAAGACTGAATTTATTAAATTTAAATTTAGTCTTTATTTAAATTATCTGCATCTATAAGCTTATTTTATGAGTACTATAGTCAATCGCTTTTAATTTAGGATTATTTTAACGATTTGTAATGAATTAAAAATTATATCATTAATAAAGGCATATTTTTCTTAGTTATCTAATATTTTTTTAAAAGATTATTATAATATAAAATGCATTTTTGACATAAATATACCGTAAATGTTTGAATATAAAAATTAGAGACAGAGATTTTGTTAATAAGAGACGAGCATGTGATCTGCGATGTAGCTGCACTTTAATCAGGTTTATAAATTGCCAAAGACGAAAATCAAAATATTTTATATTATTACTATCTATTAAATCGTCTGCTGATATTATCAAATATAATTAAAATAGCGATTATAAAATATACATCTATTCATTTTTTTTTCCTTTAGCCCCAAAAATCTGATAAAAATAACCACTTAAATACTTATTCAGAAAAATATCTTTTTCGAATTGCGAATATGATAAATTTCTAATAAACGACATAAAATCTCCGCCATTATACTACCAGATGGCGCTCGTTGTAAGGGGAAAAAAGCATCTGATGTCATTTTAAAAAATCGTTTGTCTTTCTTTCGTTGAACTGTTAGGACTCTCTTTTAGATTGTTCTTCTTTAATAATTTTGAATCTTCATTGAAAAACATTTTATGACATTATGATTAAATAAATTATCGAATAATTAATAAATACCATTTATCAATAAAATCTATCAAAAATATCGCTTTCAATGATTTCAGGATTTTCTTACAGTAACAATATCCAATGCAATAGCATAAATATATATAGAAAGATATGACGTTAATGAAGATATTTTGACAAGATAAAGTTATAAAAATCATTAGCAATCAAGGCATTTTGCATTTGGCAGTACATTAATACATGCATTCGAGAAATTAAATACCAAATACAATTTTTTGCATGCAAAACATGCAATAATTAAAAGTTTCCATTCTCTCACACAAAATTTAAAAAAAAAATTAGTTAAAATTAAAAATGCTCACATACTAAAATTCATTTAAATATTTTAAAATAGGAAGTATAATTTTCAAACTTAATAATTAGTAATAATATTTTAAATATTGCCTCAATATAAATATAGATATGAACAATGCGTTTTTATAACATTTTTCATCTAAATAAACAACTCAAATAATTCAATCTGCAACATTCATATGATACTTTTATAATATTGTGAACTTTAAACATTATATTAAAAAATATTGAACAATATATATATTTATATTATTAAGGGAAAATTACTATTTATTATCTGTATCCATTTCTCAAATTATCTCATGTAGCTGAAATTTATTTTTAACTGAGAAGCGTCACGAAAAATATCTACTTCGTGAATTATTCGAAAATGTGTATTCTTCCGAAATGCATATATGATATGCGCATAAACAAAGAGCTTCAAAATGCTTGACAGAAGATCTCTGCTATCATATCACCAGATGGCGCTTCCGCTAAAGAAAAGGCAAATGACGTCAGCTTAAAAATCGTTCGTCATTTCTGCTGTCGCGGCGCGAAATGAATAATGGGTTTGATGATTAAAAATTCCAGACTCGTTAGATGCTTGCATTTTGTTTACTTATTTTCCTTTAAATATCTCGAAAGATTAAATGCGAAAGTTACTTTAAACGAGAATTATTGCTGTTCTGGTAGATAAAAGGTTGTGGTTTTTAGTTATGAATATTTTCGCTCATTTAAGCAACTTTTCGTGAATAGAATTCTGATAAGTTCGGTGCTTTTATGTTGGAAGATTATGTTTGGAATAAGTTATTTCTGCATGGATTATTCGATTTCGTTAAAATCCCCTCTAAAAGTGGTTGGTTATTTGAATAAATTGGTTTAAAATTCGGAAGTCTAAATAACAAAGAAACCATACTTACTCGGAGGATTTCTCCATTTTTGAGAAGAATCTAAATTGTGAAGATAAAGATTTGGTGTTGAATTTATTATTCCGATCATTTAGCTTGTTACGTGGTTACTTGAGAAATGAAAATGACGATGTAAAAGAAAGATTCACCTTGTAGAATACAATGACTAGCAAGTATTCAAGTAACAACGATAATAATGTTTGAATAATTTTTCAGGAATCCAGCATGCTATGAATAATTCAAACTCTATCTAAATCAGTTGTAATATCTTTGAGACTTTACGGAATTTAATCACAATGTTATTGAAGTAATGCAGAACTAGAGTAACTGAATTTGACCCAGATATACTTTGGAATATGAGAATGTGCACCGTGGAGCGATTCTTTAAAAAAAAATTATTAAAATTTTAATTAATTAAAGATTAAGCTGGATTTTAATGTCTTTTTGCGATAATTTCCAAAAGTATTACAGCACAAAAGTGACTTTTACACAGTTTTAAAGCCAGAAAAAAAGTGATCTTTTGTTTGATGCCAATTTATTTCTGTAAAATTCTTTAATGTAGTGTAAGCAAATTTCAAACATATTTTCACTGTCGTGTATGAAAACTGATATTACTGTTATTTTTTCATCAAATATATGATCTCGTATTTTTTTTTTTTTTTTTTTTTTTCATTTTTGATAGTTAAAATAGAATTTTTTCTATGTATTTTCCTGGACGAATAAAAAAGGGAAGTTACAATAATGCCCAATTAAGAACACATATGAATCAGATATAATAGTGCTATAATGCCATGGAACTGGTGCTCATTAGAAAATCATACGTACAACTTATAGAGTGTATGTAAGTCAGTTAAAATAACACTGCTTGAATAACTGACAATTCGATGAAATCATGGACATGAAGTTTTATATAAGTGATTTAAATTTAACTAAAAATAAATTCTATAACAATATTTCCGGTCAACAGCTATACCTTCCGAAAACTTTTCAGCACAAAAATAAATTTTATATCATTTCGAAATTTAAAAAAATAAAAAATGTATATTTAATGTTATTAATTTAATAGTTGTGAGATTTTATTTTTTTTAAATTTGGCGATTTTTTAACAAATATTTTGTATTCTTATTTCCAAGCATAGATTACATTGCTGGCTTGAAGTTCAAACTGTTTTCATTATTTTATCAACTAACAGATCGCTTGCCGGCGTCCTGGCGTAGGGGTAGCGCGTTTTCCTCATGATCTGGCCCTGTAAAAAGGGGTTGTGCAAGCGAATGTGACGCATGAGGTAGCTAAGTCCTACTCTTGACCCTAGTTGGTGTTACTAAAAAAATAAAAAAATAAAGAATAAAAAAAGAGAGGGAGAGAGATAGATGCTCACTCTGCTTAAATCGCTGACAGATAACTTCCGTGAGCGGGCTTGTAAAGTGCCATAAGTCGTAACAATAACATATATCGCTTGATTTTTCTTCCTTTGTTGAAAGAAAAAGAATAAAATTTTTGTTCAATATCTGTGCAATTTACGAGACGAATAAAAAAAAGATGAAATCATAGTCTTTCAAAAATTATTCTGAAAGACTATTCAAAAAGAAGAAGTGTAATTAAAATATTTATTTCTAATGTACAACAATAGAAAAAGGTACATGAGATACATAATTGGATACAGGAAAACTCATCTTTTTATAGACTCAACAACAGGAGCTCCATTCGTTATTCAACAAATGTGGAAACGAAAGTCCGTTTCTGGTTCCATGTTTACTGAAGCAACAATGGATTTACAATGGCGGACTCTTGGCGCAAATAAAACGTCTTTTCCTCAGCCTTCGCCAATTTCTCGTAAATAAACAAAAGTGTCTCTTTTACCAAGATTGTCACAGTACAAAAAAATAAAACTTTTAATTCCCGCCATTGATGCATCAAATGTGTTTCCATCAATTAACATTCTTCTCAAATAAATATTTTAAATCTGTTTTTGCTATATCATGTGCGTAGTGTAGAGAGAATGTAGTGAGCGTCAAAAAATTTTGAACTCGAGATTTTGACGAATCTCCATGTTTTACATCTGATTGAGTTCTAAAAACACATTTTTGTGAAATGTCTCTTGTCTGCCCGTGGCAAAAATAACTCAAAAAGGCTTTGATCTGAACTGATAAAATTTGGTATACGCTCTTTATACCAAATTTGTATACTTCTATCAATTTTTGAGCAAACTCCGCTCCAAGGAAATGTGCCTATCGAATGCAACTTAACAAGATAATTTCAAAACGAAGAGAGCTAGATAAAAAAAAAATCGGTACACAGAGTTAACATCTATAGTCTCGGCATTTATAAAATTTCGAGCGAAATCCAATAAAGGATTAACCGCCTCTTCGGTCTGTACTTTCAGAAGTATGTGAACACGATAGTTCAAAAACGCAGTGACTTGTATATCAATTTCGAATGGAATTATGCGATTACAATCACAATTTTGTGCTTAATTTTTGTTTCAATTGGTTGAGAAAAACAAATGTAAAGCACAAATTCGATTTTCGGATACTATTAATGGTATGCCAGAGATTAATCGCCAAATAACTCGCCAATGATGACACAGCAGATTCAGTAAAAGTGATAAATTCAAGGTAAACGTTAAAAATTCGTAACGATTGTGTGTCAATGCTATGCAAGGCGTTCTCTATTAGAGAGAATGCGAGAAAATTTTAGGGAGACCAATCTCGATGGTTTATTTTTGCTTTTTGATTAATCCTGCAGTTAACAGTTAAAGGTTCATGACAGTTGACGGGACGCTTAACAGTGTATCTGACTTGTGACCGTATCTAAACAGATGTGTCCTTTAAATCATTTAACAGATATGTTTTTATGTCTACAAGATGTTAAGTATAGATGTTCTTTAATCAACGGAATGTTAAGCAGATATGAAATTTTATCAATAGAAAATTATACATATATGTCCTGCAGTCGATAGATATTTTAAAAATGGAGCTGCCCTCTAATCATATGTACTTCTAAGCATATATGCTCTTTAAACAACGGAAAGTTAAGCAGATACGACTTTCAATCGACAGAACGCTAAGTAGATATGACATTTTATCAATAGAAAATTATACATATATGTCCTGCAGTCGAAAGATATTTTTAAAATGGAGCTGCCCTCTAATCATATGTACTTCTAAGCATATATGCTCTTTAAACGACGGAAAGTTAAGCAGATACGACTTTCAATCGACAGAACGCTAAGTAGATATGACATTTTATCAATAGAAAGTTATTCATATATGTCCTGCAGTCGACACATTTTTTAAATAGATCTGCCCTCTAATCATGTGTGTTTCTGCCTACAAGATGGTAAGCATATATGGTCTTCGGTCGATGAAACATTAAGCAGATATGATCATTAAACGACAGAACGTTAAGCAGATATGACATTTTGTCGATCGGCAGAAAGAATACATATGAATCCTACAGTCGAAAAAATATTTAAACAGGTATCCTCTCTAATCACAAGGACATAAGCAGATATATCCTTTATTCAATGGGATGCTTAATAAATATTTTATTTAATCGACGAGATGTTTAGCAGAATCCTTCATCAATCGACATGTTCATTTCAAATGCTGCTTTTGGATTCGGTTCTTGTAGCAGCAATAAAATATCTAATAGTGGATTTTTAAATAATTACATTTCATGAAATTAATTTATTTATGGTAAGAATACAGAGAATAAAAGTACTGTATTTCTAGAAGACAGAAACAAAAATAAAAAAGCAATTATCTATAATAGTAATTATTTTGATTTTTATTAATTACGAATTGTTTAAATCGCTTTATTAAAACTGGCCAAAGGCAGCAAATATTTTAATAAACTAATAATAAATAACTATAACATTAATTTATGCACCAATAATAGCTTTTCAAAATAACTTTTTAAAGATCAGAAATTTAGAGATTTCTTGATGGAAAAGCAGCCATAAAATCCAAAATCCTGTGATATCAAATATCATTTGTTTAATTATTATATTAACCTTTATTGGAAAATTATTTTTCTGAGTCATTTTAATAGAGGAGCAGTTTATAACCATTACTCTCTCTTATTTCATACAAAGTTTCTAACATATTATTGTGAATTATTATAACGTAAAGTGCATAATATTTCATAGAATCATTAGTTTAACTATTCTATACGGATATATTAAATTACATTATTACTATTATTCCCTAAAATGCTACATTCTATAAGCAGAACAGCAACGTATGAAAGCCAGCCATTTATCATAGCACTTAAACAGGAGAATAAATTTTCTTTTGCAGACGATTTTTATTAAATTCTCAAAAGGGAAAACAAAGATTAAATTACTCATATTTTATTTAGATATCATAAACAACGAATGTGCTTTCAACATGAAAATAATTATTTTCATTTTTATTAATTAATTACGAATTGTTCAAATCTTTTTAATAAAAAAATAAATTTTTCAAGGAAAATTTTATATTTTTGTATTTCAAAACATTATTAATTAATTTCTTTAATTGTGACTTATTTTGATAGAGTATTTAAATATAAAAGCAATCAGTACAAAGTTAACTGGTTATATTATCCTTTAATTGAAAACGTCTTAGTTCAAGACAATTAACTATAAGTCACTTAACAAAAATATAATTAACTATAAGCCACTAAAACAAAATCTCCTTTCAAGTTATTAGTTAAAATTTACTCAAAATATTAAAAATTAAATGAAGATAAATATCTTTTAGTTAGTGATATCATCCGTTATTAAATAGAAGCAAGAAAACCCTTTATGGTATCATAATATTTCAGAATAATTAAGCTTTTTAATATAAAAAATATTTTTTCTAACTTTACTTTATAGCTTCTATAACTGGAAAAAATAGTTAACTGATGAAAATCAATTATCTCATTATTTCGGATATACTCTAAATATATTACAGAGTATTATAAGAATATGTATTTTCAATTGTTAATAACAGATCAAGTATAAAAAAACACTTTTCTAACAGGCAATGTTAGGAATTTAGATTCTTATTTTGTCAGAATCAGTAGGCATATTATTTGACATATAATATCAAGATTAACTACCTTTTCTATGGTTCCGGTTGCAGGGCTTTTGTTTCACTATTATTTAATTGCAAAAAATTTAATTGCCATTTTTATGAATTGACCCCATCAAATAGTGCTGAACATGTTCCGGATTAAAAGATTATATTGAATTTAAAATATACACTAACACTTTACACAATACTGCATATAGAACATTGATAAAAAAAAAAAGAGATTAAGTCTTAGTGTTCAAGATTTCGCATTGTTTCTTCATTAAGTTACGAATTCACCTCTCGCACTTGATGCTGCATGTGTGAGGCGACATCTAGCGGATATATTTTGAAGATACTAGAAATGTCCCGCGATAAAGAGAAAGATTAGTTTATCACGAACAAGTAGCAATACTGAAAGCTCTTCCAGCATCAGAGCATCTCCGATATGAGATGTCAGGCTTCTGGTACAGTGATTTTCTTGCTTCTCTGATGAGTGTAATAATATTTTGGGGTCGAACTACCTACACTTCAATAAGGGGAAGTACCTTTTTGAAGAGCTGTACCGTGTTAGGATTGAATACATTTTAAACAAATTAAACTTTTTCACAATGTTTTTGCAGACAGTAAAATTAATTTTTTAATTGAAACTTAAATTATTTTCAATGTTATGTCAAATAGTTAATATCGAGATTTTCTTCCATTGTTGAAAGGTAAGAAAGAAGGATTCTATTTAATGTATGTGTAGTTTAAAAGTGGAATAAAAACAGTATTTCGAAAATTAAAATGTATAGAATTTGAACAATTGCATTTTAATAAAGCTATGGCATTATGGAATTTGACTCTACCAGGATGGTTACTATACATAATGAAATGACACAATTAAGTTTATTAAAATAACACGGTTTGATGCCTCTTACCACTTGATGTTTAAAACTATTTTTTTTTTTTAAATATAAAGATTAAATTTGATATAAAATATTTAATTTTAAATGAATGCAGCCAATATTCGGGGAACAAGTTGCAAAAAAAATTAAAGGATTTTTTTTGGCAGTTGATTTTTGTTCACATCGTTAGATGCTACTTATATTTTATAGTCAGCGACGTTTTTTTTTAAAAAAAAAAAAAAAAAAAAAAAAAAAACAGCACATATAAATATGTCACATTTTCCAGCAGTTGATTAAATCACGTGCTTGTACGGAAAATGATTGATACGAAAAGGCACACACTTTTCTTCATAAGTGTTTTAATTTGGAATTTAATAATGTTGAAACGCCTCAAATACTCATTCAAAGAACAACTGAAACTCCAGAAATCTTTGCAAAGTTTTTCACCTTTTTGTTAAGTAGGATTGATCAGATACCCAAGGCGCGTGCTATGTTCATTACAGACGCTCTCTCGGATTGGTAAAGGGAACAATTATGTTTTCTGAGAATTCTCAAATGATATCAGAGCATGAATTTACTTAGTAGCCATCAGATAAGTGGGGTTCTCTTTTATAAGAACATGGGTTGCGATGCGGTTTTTTAAGGGGTGGTGATTTTTTTGTTATCTTTCTAGTATTCTGAAGTACCTGAAATCGAATGATTTTAGAACTAAGAAGCTTAATGAGTAATACAATAAAAAAAGAATAAAATAATAGTCGCTGTAAGCTGAGTGTGTCTTGTAATCGACGTGAGTATCATATGCTGATACAATATAGCACTTTTTGTTTACCACATAATAGTGAAAAGAATTTAGCAATAATTCTGCATGCCTTTTTTTCCTTTGTTTGAATCTAAAATTATTTGATACGTAGTTATAGTTTGATGATAAGAACCCCATCCGTTCGCATCGAATATCGTTTGTCTAAGTACATATGGTAAAGAGTTATCATAATCATATATTCTGCAATATATAGGCCAAAAGATAGCGGACACTTTAAGCAGATGAATTGAAAATTTGATATAGATTTCTAATTCCAATGGTAAATCTATACACTTACTTTCAATTGACTAGCTATTTGTATGTTATAGATATCATGTTCACAAACCAATAGATGATAAAGAGATATAATTCCAAAATTGACTTTTCGCCCACAGATACTTATGAAACTTGGAGATTCATATACATTTTGTGATGGAATTTTATGGCGATTGCAATTACTTTTTATGCATATATATACATATTAAGAAAGTAAATATTTTCGCCTTTAATAATAAAAGATGAAAGCTATTAGTTTAAAAAAAATCACACACGAGAAAATGAATTCATGTATTCTTCCAAAAAATATCATTGGTAAGAATTGAATTATTATCATGTTTAAAATTCTAAAATTCACATTTAACGGAATAAATTATTACATTATAGTAAATAGAAGATTTTCACAGATGACCAAAATTCCAACCGGCTTATTATATCTCAGAATTGGTTACTACAAATAAAATTTCTTTTACTATAATATTCGTCAGGATTTATCTTGCTGACTTTCAGCAAGAAGTCTGAATCAAATAAATTTTAGAATATAAAGGAAATACATCACAATTTTTAAGCATACTGTGTTATTTATATTATTTACCACTTTATATACATTTTAGTATTTTATGTTATCATTTTATTCAAGCGAAATTCGAATAGAATAATAATGGTTCCTCTTTATTTACGCTGCATGACTTTATCTGACATGCGGTCTTCATTTTATTAATCCGATTTTCTTTGTGACAACAAGGTTATTGAAGAATTCCAGCTGGCTCATTTCTTTTGTGGGTGTAAGTTATTGTCCCACTCTTGCTGGCGCCTCTTGGCGTCAACTTGATGCATGACAATTGCTTCTTAACTACGCCAAGAAAAAAAGGATTCACACAGAAGCGGCGAGGAGTGAAATTGGTACATGCCATTCTTCATCTTTTCTTTTGCTATATTTTTTGAGGAATATATATTAGCAAACAACGAGATGTGGAACAGTAGTTGTTTATTTAGAATTATTCGAACATTTTATGTTTGTCATGCTTTCCGTTCCATAAGTTACAAGAAGATATCAATATGTTTCATCTCTTAGAACATGCATGAATTTGTGGTGTATTGAAGAAAAGTATTGTTAGACCATTTACGGTCTATCACTTGTGAAAGGAAACACAAAAAAATGACGTACGTTTTCTTTGATTAGAAAAATTTAATTTATATTAAGAATAGACATATACCAGCCTATATAACATCATCACAATCGAGCATGAACCATAAGTATATAATATCATGAATCTCTTATATTCCACATTTTACTAGATTTCACCAAATTTTACAGCTCGGCCAACTTTGAAACTGAATATCAGAAAAGTTATACGTCTTTTAGGTCCTATTGGAAGACTACTAATTGGTTCTCATAGCAAAACTTCGGAAAATTTGAAAATTTATAAATTTATACAGTTTTTCACCGATCATTGATATATATATATATATATATATATATATATATATATATATAACCAATCTAAAGTAAGAAAAAGTTTGAAAACGAAACAAAACAGTTTCGAAATCGCAACTAAAATTTATTACCTATTTAAACTAAAACCAAAAAGGAACTTCATAGTATTTAGAGAGCGCAATTGCAGCTACTTCTAAAACACAGATGAATTGATACAAAAGTATTAGAATCAAGTTAATAGGAAAAAACAAAAATCAAATAAAAATTAAACCAAAAAAATTATTAAAAAATATTAAAAAAGAATCCGGCCTGAAGACTTTTTCAAGGGTCACCCTCAGGCAGGGATTCAAATAAAGGGATTTTTTCTGTGAGGACATACAGACATTAAGTCTAATAATGATTCCTCGTGACCCGAAAATCCCCCGAAATTATGCTCAAGAGATATACCATTTTAACAGAAAGGAAATACAAAATAACAAATTAGAAAAAACCACAAAGTAAAAATACAATAAAAACAATAACAATAAAAACAAAAACAGCATTAAAATTAAAATTAAAATTAAAAACGAAAAGGCCAGAAATACCATCCAACAGTGAAGGAAACTTTAAACAATCGATTGTGATTTCCTGTTTTTGAAAGTTAACGGTAAATTAGGTAAACAGAGGTAGGCACCCAGCGCCATCTATTGAGTGATCCAATATGCAAGTAAATTTCTATTTTTATTTAAGCCAAAAGATTAATCCCAAACCATACCTTGTTTAATTAAAAAATTGACATTACAGTAATTTCTAGGAAAATCATTTTTAATTAAATTTTTAAGGAGGATATTTGATGCTTCAATATAAGAATTTTTATTATTGCAAACCCTTTTGATCCTGTTAACTTGTGAGAAAATTAGATTTTTGAAAATTTTAGAGTTTAGATTGGAATGGTAGTTACATAGTTTTGTTATTTTAAAGTTGAAATCATCCCTTTTATCGTATATACCAACTATTGTTTTATCATTAGCAATTTCGATTTTTAAATCCAGAAAGGTAGCCTCAAGTTGATTTATATTTGTATCTTTTAGAATTAAATCTTTTGGATAGCAATTAGTAATAATATTAGTATTGTCGAAGTTAATCAAAAGTAGGTCATCAATATATCTCCACCCGTTTATTAAATTATATTTAATTATTTTTTTCTCATAGTAATGCAGGAAAATATTAGCTAAAGCACTTGAGAAAGCTGACCCCATTGGAATGCCCTTGACTTGTTTATAAAAATTAATACCATTAAACACGTAATTTTCAGTAATAATAAAATTACATAACTCAAGCCAGTTATTTTTAGGAATGATATTTTCATTTAAATATTCGGCATATATTAAAGTGCAGACCTTTATTAATTTTTCATGAGGTAGATTAGTGTATAAATTTTCGAAATCAAAATTATTAAGTTTATTAATGTTGTTATCTTTAAAAAAATCCAATACTTCTTTGTTACTAGAAATAATAAAGTTGTCTTCATTTTTTATTTTGTCCAGGATAATTTTTAAGTATTTAAAGAAATGTTTACCCGTATAGTAATTATAACTACCAGTGCTACAGGTTACGAATCTGAATTTTAATGGATTTTTATGAAATTTAACTGTTGGGAATAAATAAGGATAGTTAAGAGAGCAAGTCTTAGTTTTGGTTTTTTTTGCGAAAGCTAGCATTCTTTTATCTAATTCCTTTTTCCCGGTGTTCTTTAACATATAAGTTGCATTAGAGTTATATTCATTAATTAAAAGTTCTTTATAATAATATTTACAAATTAAACAGAAATTATTTGCTGATTTATCTATTACTGTAATAACAAATTTTTCTTTTAAATTTTTTATTTCATTTTTTAATGTTTTACTAAAATAAATCCCACGTTCTTTAGATCAAAAGGGTTTGCAATAATAAAAATTCTTATATTGAAGCATCAAATATCCTCCTTAAAAATTTAATTAAAAATGATTTTCCTAGAAATTACTGTAATGTCAATTTTTTAATTAAACAAGGTATGGTTTGGGATTAATCTTTTGGCTTAAATAAAAATAGAAATTTACTTGCATATTGGATCACTCAATAGATGGCGCTGGGTGCCTACCTCTGTTTACCTAATTTACCGTTAACTTTCAAAAACAGGAAATCACAATCGATTGTTTAAAGTTTCCTTCACTGTTGGATGGTATTTCTGGCCTTTTCGTTTTTAATTTTAATTTTAATTTTAATGCTGTTTTTGTTTTTATTGTTATTGTTTTTATTGTATTTTTACTTTGTGGTTTTTTCTAATTTGTTATTTTGTATTTCCTTTCTGTTAAAATGGTATATCTCTTGAGCATAATTTCGGGGGATTTTCGGGTCACGAGGAATCATTATTAGACTTAATGTCTGTATGTCCTCACAGAAAAAATCCCTTTATTTGAATCCCTGCCTGAGGGTGACCCTTGAAAAAGTCTTCAGGCCGGATTCTTTTTTAATATTTTTTAATAATTTTTTTGGTTTAATTTTTATTTGATTTTTGTTTTTTCCTATTAACTTGATTCTAATACTTTTGTATCAATTCATCTGTGTTTTAGAAGTAGCTGCAATTGCGCTCTCTAAATACTATGAAGTTCCTTTTTGGTTTTAGTTTAAATAGGTAATAAATTTTAGTTGCGATTTCGAAACTGTTTTGTTTCGTTTTCATTTTAGTTTCGTTTTCAAACTTTTTCTTACTTTAGATTGGTTACTCGTTCTTGCATTTGGTTGGAATTTAGCTGCAGGTGCGCTGTTCCACGAACTGCAAAATTTTTAAATAAAATACTTTTAATAGTTTTTTTTTTGGTGGTGGTGGGGGGTTCAATAGGTTTTTTGGTGTATTGCCTAAAAAAATTTAAGAATTTTCAGATCATTTTTCCTGATTTTACTTTTTTGAGAATTCCTTGTTTTTGGCGTTTAGGAGATATATTTTCATTTTAATAAATAAATTAAACTATGCAAAAAGTTAATAACGAATTTATCATAGCGCATGGCCCGTCGCGCGCTCTACCAAGGGGCACTGTGGATAGCTTTGTGTCAGGAGCATTCACGGAGAAAAAATTACTGACACAATTGTTTTGTTTAAAAAATCTTAAAAATACAAAAAAATATAAAATTTGTGGAAACGGAAAGTGTAGGACATGTCCTTTGGCAGATAAGGAACAGATCAAAAATGAAAACTCAAAATTACAAACATTCTGTAAAAACAAAAATTTGATTTATCTCTTTAATTGTTCAGAATGTAATTTAAAATATATTGGCCAAACTAGCACCGAGCTTAATTTAAGAATTAACAATCACAGATCCGATATAAAAAACTTCATAAAAAATAGGACCACTGACTTCGAACTGGAGCATTTTCAAAACCATAACTTTAACAATATTAATATCTACATTCTAGAAGACAATATTAACGAATTAAACAAAAGATTAGATCTGGAAAACATTTATATTTGCAACCTGAAAACTTTATTTCCTTATGGTCTCAATAGTAAATTAAATGGGGAAGGTTATGCAGATTTAAACAATAATTGCATTTATAACAAATTTAACATTTTTAAAAATTTTCTAAATAAAGATAACTTTTCTAAAAGATTTAAAAGAGGTAAAGGGAAAGGAGGCAATTTTCAAATTATATTTGAGGAATTTCAAAATTACTGTAATCTGGAACAAAATAGTGAAAACATTCACAGAATTAGGAAATACATTTTTGGTCTTAGAAATAATAAAATGAAATGGTTTTTAAATAATAAATTCGGGGAATTAGAGTTTAAAAATTCGTACACTAAATGTATTATTCTAGATCTTAGTAAATGTAAACTTAACATTGGAAAAAACGATTTACTTTTTAATAATAAAAATAATGTTTACAAAGAATACTGTGTGATTAAATTCTTGGATATTTACTTCGAATATCTAAAATTACCCAAAATTATACATAATAATAATATATTTTTTCCTCTTGCAGATAAAACTAATGTATCAATAGCGTTTAGTTACACTTCAACTTTAAAGAAAAAAATTTGTAATTATAATTACTATAGCAAAAATTTAGATAAAATAAATAAAATAGATTGTTACTGTAACAAGGAAAAATATAAAGATTTCCTTTTTATTTTCATAATTGGTTTGAGTGTTATTGCATGGTTATTATGTGTTATTTTACGTTATTGTATTTCTGCTTATTAGTGGTCGTATTCTTCTAATTTATTGTTTTCTTTTCTTTTCTGTAAAAATGATGTATTTCTTAGGCCTAATTTCAGGAGATTTTCGGGTCACGAGGAATCATTGCTGTAGGACAGTTTAGTCTGTATTCCTCACAGAAAAAAAATCATTTTTTTTTTAAACCCTGCCTGACTTTTGAGAAAGTCTTCAGGCCGGATTCTTATTTTATTTAGTTTAATTTTGATACTTTTTTCCTATTAACTTGGTCTTTTTTACTATATTTGTAATTATATTACTATATTTTTACTATATTACTATTTTTACTATATATATTAAAAACCATTTCATTTTATTATCACTATAACTTTTACTCACTATAACTTTTTTTATACTAAAGAAAGAAAAATAAATCCAATTAGCCAAATTAGAGCCTCATTTAGACGAACAACTCTTGTACATAAATCCTTTTGAAAACTGCACTATTTTAGAAGTTAGGGGCTGAAAAGTGATTCTCAAGTTTTAATTTTCACTATTTCTAATATCAACAACTCATGAAGCCAGATAGTAATTCCGATATAAAGGAATCTACTTTTGCCTCCCAGCTTGCCGAGAGGAATTTTTTTAGTCTGGAGAAGGGGAGAATCGAACTTTCTGGACATATCCTCATATCTCAAGAATTAAGCTTCGAAACCTGGCACTGCTGAAACAAACATTAAGCACATTTTTCGCCAAGTGATCAATAATTTGATTTCTATAAAATCCTAAATTCCTTGCTGATAAATACAGAAAGTTTACAAAGCTTTAGAAAAAATAATATTTTTATTAATATCATACATTGAAATACATAAGACACTCTGCTTTTGTTCCAGAACGGTTCTTTGAATGTCGGCAGTATTTAGCGTCTATTACTTTTTCTAAATCTTACCGAAAGCTCATTCCAAATTTTGTTCGAATGCATTCAAGGGTGTGAATACCTATCAAATTCAAACAAACACTCTTAATGGAAATTGTGCTTACGGAATAGAATTATGCTTATACAGAAAAATATATTGAAAACAAGATACAAATATTAAGGAGAGATCATACGTTCGGAAAGAAGTTATTTTTGTCACACAGAATTACCGTTTCAATTGTTTTTTTACGTTCTTGTATACTTAATATAGAGAAAGTCTATTAATCTCTAAAGAATTCGAAATCGATATTTTCATGTACCTCCACCTATTAGACCACTCTGAGTTCGAAAAATACATTTTTGGGATAATTTCTGTTTATGACAAAGATAACTCAAAGACGCTTTGAACTAGATGGTTGAAATTTGGTATACGGTTTTTGTACCAAATTTGTAGATTTCTATCAAATTTTGAGCCTAAATCCGTTTAGAGGAAGTCTGTCTGTACGATGTTCGAATATAATTTAATACGATATCTTCAAATCGAAGTACGCAAGGTAGATATAATTCAATACACAAAATGAACATGTTTAGATATTTAATTTTAATTCGACCATCAGAGACCTTTAATTTTTGAACGAAATACAAAAAGGGATTAACCATCTGTTGGTCTGTGTTTTCAGAAACATGTAAACGCAATGACTCAAAGATGCAGGGATTTAAATATATCAGATATAGTATGTGATTTTGTTTCTACTTGTGTAGATTTGTTTCAATTTTCTTTTTTCAGTTGGTTGGTAGAAATGTGTCAAAAACACAAATTTGATTTTCAAATACAATTCATTGCCATGGATCCATCGTCTAATAACACTCCAATGACGAATTCGCACAGAATGCCAATAGTTTGTAATTACCGTAAGGTCGTTCTCACAGATAACACCTCTATTAGAAATGATGCGAGAAAGTTTTCGAGAGACCGTTGACTTTTCTTAGTTACTTAAACAAAAGAAAAGAATATACTAGATAAATTGTATAATTTCAATGAATACAACATTTTTGCGAACAGTCAAACATCCCAGTTATATAAATAACAATATACAAAACTTGGATTATTTCCAATTCATGTCTTTTAAACATTAAAATTAATTTTTTAAAGGATCGTTGTTGATAATGCCTTAAAAAATTAGGCGTCTGTTATCCAAAATAGAGAAATTATTCTAATACAGATAATCGTGCAGTTTACAGACAGTCGTGCGAACATCACACCTATAGAACAAATCAGATAGATACGACAGAGGCTTTCAAACTCTCCCTGATTTATAACAGTGTTAATAAAATATAAAACAAAATTTACATATAGCAAGTAAGAATTCTGAAACTGTGAAATCTACAGATATAACTAAATTTTTAAAAGATTAATGCAAGAAACTCAAAAGTAATATCCGAGTTTAAATAGTAAAAAGTAGAAATAATAAAATAAAATGTAAAACAACAAGTCTACTGTAAGTGAAAAAAGTAACAGCATAAAATATAAGATAAAACAAAAAAGATGATTATAAAAGGAAAGTATAACCATATATAAAATGAATCATACAATAAATGTAAAAAATATGATAATAGTATCAATAAAAATAATTTAAAATACTGTTTAATAATTAAAAATATTATGTATGCAACAGACATATAACCTAATTAGCAAAACATAGCACAGCTCAACATTTCAATATGTAAGTATTGTATTCTCTTATGCCATTCAAAACAATATTAATGTATAATAATGTAATAATAATGTATAATAATGTAATAATAATGTATAATAATGTAATAATAATGTATAATAATGTAATAATAATTTATAATAATGTAATGAATAATATAATAATAATGTACTAATAATGTATAATAATGTAATAATAATGTATAATAATGTAATAATAATTTATAATAATGTAATGAATAATATAATAATAATGTACTAATAATGTATAATAATGTAATAATAATGTATAATAATGTAATAATAATTTATAATAATGTAATAATAATGTATAATATTGTAATAATAATTTATAATAATGTAATGAATAATGTATTCATAAATTCAATATATTGAATTTATGAATACAATGAAATTATGAACAATATGAATTCATCATTAATTTAATAGTAGATTTGAAAAGTTCAGTCGTAAAGAAAAAGAAAATATAATGAAAGTATCTGTTAAAAAATAAATTTATCCTGGATGCTAAAAGAAATTGCAAAACATATTTTCGGCAAAAATTCCTTCATGTTATTAATTTTTCTATCGTTTTATTTTGTCTTGCTTTTGTTTTTTGTTTTAAGTCTTGCATTACTGAAAATTTTATTACAAAATTTTAGAATGTGATTTCTCAATCAAATGAAAATAAATTTCTAAAATTTTCATATAATTCTACAAAATAACAGGTTTTGTTTTTAACTTAGTTGTAGCAAAAAGGCAAGCGAATATGCATTTTTGACATCTTTCATTCACTACTTCAAAATGTAATATAAACTTCAGGTCAAGATCATATATTGATATTCATTTATATTTTTTATAAAATATGAATTATATCAAAATGTTTCTTTTCAGGGGCTTATATCAAAGGATTTTTGTTTAATTTTTTTATTTCTTATTTTTTAAGTTTCAAACCTTTTTTTTTTTTTAATTTGATCCATCCATCCATCCATGATCCATATGTCAAAAGACATACGTATATGGTTTGTAATCTGCAATAAACTATTTCAATTGAATTCGTGTATTTAAGTCTTTTCAAATTACAAGGTAAAATGTTTTCTCAAAGAAATACATTCCATGTTAATAATTAACAGCCAAAAAACTGAATAATCGTGGCAAACAAATTGGTCGCCAAAGGCGGATATTTGCCTTAAACATAATATTCTAAATAAAAATTTTTGCGATTTCGAAGCAAAATTTAAGTCAATTAATTATTCTGTTTTAAATTATAATTCAGTTAAAAATTTCAAAATTATCTCTTGCATTTTTTCACTATCTGATTTGGAGTATATAAAAGAAGTTATTTAATTTTGCAATATGCTTAAACATCATTGGACAGAAATGCATCTGCAAAAGAAAAAAAAACGAAAATATGAAAACCCTTTGAGAAAAACACTTTTTCTCCATTGTAACGGAAATATCAGACGATTAAATAAGATGGAATTTAAATAGCTTCTGAAAGAGGTAAAATAAATCACTTAGACTAATATTAATGCATGAAACCTTATTTTAAAAAAGAAATAAATTTAAATTTCACACTAAAAATTTCAAAAAAGACTAGAGCATTTTCGAATGTGTTTTGAAGAATCATCTCTTCGTTTCTTTTATATTATAAAGCAAGGCTCCTGAATAAAAGATTTGTGTTTGCTCCGAATATTCGTTATTATTTAGATAGGTAAGGACGTTAAATGTTTGATTTTTTTTCAAAGTTATTTTTTTTTTTAATTCAATATTCTTAATGTTTGAACAGGTTTCTTTATAAAGCTGTTTGAAATATGTTCTTAAGCCTATTTTTGGAATTTTTTAAGCCTAATTTTTATGTTTGAATTTACATACTTTTATTTTACATTTTAGATGTTATTTTCTCAAATATAGGATATGAAAACTTCATAAATTAACATAAAAAAATTTTCATAAATTAAAGTCTAACGCAGATTTTTTTCTATATATTCAAATTTCATATAATATTTTCTCAATATGTTCTGCAGCTCCTGATATAGACAAAAAGTAATCTATTCATTTAGAAATATTTTATAGTTTTTTAGTGCTTTGCATTGTGAAAAAAATGAAACTTTCATGTGGTTTAACAATCGAAACATATTTAAAAAATGGATAGAAATACAGTTTATTTTTATTTCAAGAACTAGATAATATATTCCTTAAGCTATCTGCAAAATTTTAAGGAAATCGTTTGATAAACCTCTAAACTAGAAGATTTTTGCTTTATACCTCTTTTTAGCAAAGAAAGTGCCTTTTTTTCCAATTAAAAAAAACAACTTTTGATAAATTAACTGGTATATTTTGGCGTCATAGACATATTTGCAATCTTTTAAAAATATGTGCATTATATTATATATTAAAGATTCCAAAATATATTCGAAAGTTTTCAAAAAAATTCATCTCTTACGTAGTTGCATAACGCAAGTGCATTTGAATCTAAATAACAAAAGATAAAAAATTTCTATTCCAAAAAATGTAAAATAGCCAAATATTTTATAAAATAAATTTTTTCCGTGATATTTTGTTATAGAAAAGTTTTCATCTCAATGACTGCTGACAAAGAAACAAGACAATAAATAATATTTCAGTTGAAAATGTTTTCTTATGATCATCTTTTAAAGCTGTCGATAATTTTCAATACTATATTTATAATCAAACTAAAAGAAAAACGCTCATCACTATAGCTATAAATCCATTGACTTTTTTAAACAATACGACAGGAATAAGGGTGGAGATAGATTTTTAAGCCTTGAAAGCGTAATGAAAATTGAGAAAAAAAATGTATCATAATGCTAAGTTATGTTGTAATAAATTGCCTTTATCGAATGTAAGAGAAGAAAACTCTTATTTCATAGTTTCCCAATAATTCATGGAAAATAACTACCTTTAAGGCGTTAATCGTAAAACTGGGCTCTAATTTTAATAGTTGGCGAGCAGTTTGAATAAGGTATTAAGGTTCATAAAATAAATGTTCTTTTATTGAGAACAAAATAATTGGTGGGGCTTCACTGTTACATTATTTTTCATTTACTCATAAGTTTGAGAAAAAAAGATATCGTACAAGAAAATTCTGCTTTTAAGAATAACAATGGTAAGGGAATAAATTATTATCAAATTAAGAAAAAATATTATGAACATGAATTTATTGCATGAATAAATTGTTAAATATATTACTTTCATTCCCAAATATATATCACAATCTAAAGACATGCCTAAAAAATAATGGCTGAACAGGGAACGTCTAGCAAGAAAAAAAAAGTAATTTTCCTTCTTCCGATTTTCATACTTGATTTCATGAAAAAGAAACTTTTGAAAATTTATATCTATAAAATTTCGCTCGGAGAACAAAATAAAGAATATTTTCTGCAAACTATGCACTAGCATCAAAAACTGTATTTCGCTCAATTAAAATAACTATTAATTTACCAAAATATAAAATCTTTTGAAAAATTAATTTATTTCATTTAAATGCGCTTTAACGTATGTCACTACATTTGGGATAAATTTTTTGAAAAAAGTTCGAAAATACTTATATTTTGAATATTTGCAATAAAAAGATTGACAAAAATCTTTGAAAACAAAATATATAATTAAGTGGCAAAAATGTTTTTAAAATCGGCAAAAAGGGCTTTTTCTTGGCTAAAAAATATAAAGCAAAAATCCCCTAGTTTAGAGATTTATGAAATGGTTTGCTTAAAACTTTGTAGATAGTCAGAAATTTCTAGATCTGAACTACAAAATAAGCTGTAGTTCTATCTATTATTTAAATATTGCAGTTATACTGATAAATAACAAAATGTTCATCTTTTTTTTTCAAATTATGAAGCATTAAAACAACTACAAAATATTTCAAAATGAATAAATTGCTTAGTCTTCAGTTTAAGAGCTGTAAAATATATTGAAAAATTATCATGTGAACAAAATATATGAATTAAATTGTAATTTATTAGATTTTTCGTAAAAAAATTCTATATCAAAAATTAGAATTTTATATAAAGGAACCTAAAGATGTAAAATTAACATTAAAGAGCGTGCAAATATAAAATCTATGCAACTTCCCCAAAAAACAGACTCAAGAAAAAAATTCTGATTGTTTTTTTAAAAGAAACCTGTTCAAACATTAAGAATATTCAATAAAAAAAATTCATAATTACGCAAAAAAAAACGTTCCAATATAATCACCCACTTAACTAGAATGAGCTTAGTTATAAAGATTCCGCGTAGAGACTTGGAGGGTACTTGGAGACCTTCGATAGGATTCATACATACATCGGAAAGTACATTCGGAAATGGGCAGATGGCACTGTATGCAACCTTCTTAAACCGGCATGTGCGTATTGACTGCATGAATGTGGTCAACATGAAACATTTTAAATTTCTAACCTGAGCGATACTCCTTGGGCAGAAATAAAATTACATCAATTTTGGCCACCGATCACTGCAATGCTTTATTTCAATTGGATAGTCACATTATCTCTGTGCGTGCCCGTTATGAGCCAGTTTCAATTGTTTGTAGAAGTCTGTATGAAAGTATGATCCACACACAGCTCAGCTATTTCTCGGGAAAGCCTCGACACTGGTTCAGCAGAACAGTAGTTGCCGTAGTCACTTCGGTGCAACGGCCACACCTACTTCGACAACCAAACCGATGGACAAGATAATTAGAGCCAATAATTGTATGGGACTTACGGATAGAATTTGATGATTTTTCTAGATGTTGTTCCCCTTGGACGCTATATGCGAATGAAAAGGATAAGGTACACTGTTGGAAAAAATTTCCAATGAAGAACATATATCAATAAATCCTCGTTGAGGGGCAACAGAACTTCTAATGGCATGATGCTATTAGAGTACTAATATAGGGTCAGGTAATCGTATTCAGCATCAACTATGAGTTCACTGTTATTTATCTCTCTAAGACGTCAGTTCGTAAAAAAAGCATTGATGGCTTTGCAGTATAGGTATTCCAAAAGAATGTCCCACCCTGGTCTTAGTGGAATCAGATTCTCCGCAGTCAATTTTGTCCTGTACCGATACAGTGATTCGCCCTCTTAGAATTTCGGCTGAGTTAATTCTTAAGTTATGGATCAAACTTGTCAACTTTCCTTACCTATATTGCTCTATCGGATTGAGGCAGTTCAACTTTGAGACCCTCTTTAGAGCAAAAGCAAATGGTATTGCATAAGAAAAGATTCCCTAAGAAGAACATATATTAATACGTCTTCACTGATGAACGACAGAATCTCAAATGCCATGGTGCAAAGTACCAATTTGGGGTCAAGTAGTCGTATATCATGCGAGTTATGAGTCCATTGTTATTTGTCCGCCAAAGAGGTAGTTTCTTCAAAAAAGTATGGAAGACTTAGGAGCTGAGGTATTCCAATAGAAGATCCCACGTTCATCTAAGTCAAATCGAATTAGAGTCACCTCAGTCAATCTCGTTCAGTCTGGATACCACCATCCTCCGTACCCGGCCTGACTGGACAAATACTGAAATACAGTTACTAAGTTATGTATCAGAATTAACGTATCTGACGTACATTGCTCCATTAACTTGAGGCTACTCAATTTGGAGACCTCCTGCAGATCAACAGATATATTGCATAATTAAATTTATGTAAATAGGCCCATGCTATATCATTAAAACGACGCTGTTGAGTATCAGAAACTCTCTGGCATAGCATAGTAATTTGACAATACTAATGCACCCATTCCTATATGCAATTTGTCATGTTGATCCCATCAATGGCTCTCATCCAGCAGATTTATTTTCACTTGATTTTTATACTCGTATATGTAGTACAAAGAAAGCATAGTAATGGTCCAAAAATTGGAGTTTGAAATTTTGACGAATCTTCATGTTTTAGATCTCCCTCAGTTCAAAAAACACAATTTTAGAAAATGTCCGTCTGTCTGTCTGTGACAAAGATAAGTCAAACATGCTTTGAGCTAAATGGTTGGAATCTGGTACACGGGCGTTACACTAAATTTTCAGATATCTATCAGAATTTTTAATCTGCTCTGAGGAAGTCATCTTTCTGGCTTTTGGAATATAAGTTAGCCCTATAATTACAAAACGGAAGGGGACTAGATAGATAAAATTTGATACAGAGATTTAATGTCTATATTGTAGACATCTTTCAAGTTTTGAGCGAAATCTACTACCTGTTGACTGTCTGTCGATCTTTATTTTCAAAAATATGCAAAAGCGCATTCAAAAACACAATTACTTAAATGAATCAAAATTGATATGCGATTTTGTGGTTGTATGTGCTGTCTTGTGTCAAATTTTTGTTACAATCGATTGGAAAAAACACGTTAAAAACAGATTCTGTTAACCGCATGCCGATGACTTATTGCCGACTTTCCAAGAATGACACTATAGATACAGTAAAAGTGTTAAATGCATACCAAATATATTAATATTTAGTACTATGGTACACTAATGTCATGTGAGGCGTTCTTTGGCACGGAAAGTTTATTACAGAATATTTTAGAAGGTTTGGGGAACACTACTCTCGCTGTTTGTCTACCGTGCCTTGAAAGATTCTCTTTAGAAATGCTAATAGGTTCTGCCCAATCCTAGTGGCTTTCAACAAGGGATATTTCGGTCTTGCCAGTTTGACTGTAGCAGGTGATCAGACTTCATAGACAAACTGCTAACTATGTAGCAAAGCTGTGGTATATCTTTATTTTGTGAATTTTATAGATAAGAAATAAGTCTTTTACTTTTCTTTTGTGTCAAAATCGTGAATTTTGTTGAATAATTTCAATTATTCTATCTTATAAAGGGTAAAAATTCTACAATCGACAGTTATTTTACTTTCTCGTATACGTAGTATAGAGATAGTATAATAATAATAATCAAAAATTTTGAACTCGAGATTTTGACGAATCTTTACATTTTAGATCATCCTGAGTTCGAAAAACGCATGTTTGAAAATGCCCGTTTATTTGTGACAAAGGTAACTGAAAAAAATAGTGTTGAGCAAGATGGATGAAATTTGATATATGTTCTTCAGACCGATTTTGCAGATTTCTGTCAAAATTTGAACAAAATCCGCATTGAGGAAATCTGTCTGTCCGGTTATTCAAATATAAGAACATGAAAACTACAAAATGAAAAGAGCTAGATTGATAAAATTCTGTACTCAAATTTCACATCTATAATGTAAAAATATATCCAATTTTGAGCCAAATTCAATTTTGGGTGACTTTCTGTCAGTTTGTACTTTCTGAAACTTGTTGTTATTGTTGTTTTGTCCAGTAGTGCAATAGGATTAGATCTGTCCAAAAGTGTCTAAAACGGCTTTGGCCACATCAATAACCTCAGTAGAGTAGAGGAGTTGATGCGGTGAATTCAGATGGATCCTGAAGAGCTTCGCCAAAATGGCTGGGTAATCCAAGACATCGTCGGTTCAGTATCAATGCAGTGAGGACAACTTCTGTAGCTTCGATGGCCGTCAGAAGATATTGTTACGAATCTGTGATGCGGCTTCCCACATAGTGGGTTCCATAGGAGGTAACGGAGCTTGGCGACTTGGCGACGAATTTGGTGACTTTAGCGCCAAAATAGATTATACCCGAAACATCGAGAATTTTCCCGATCCGTCCAATAGGAACTGAGTTACGCCTCGAACGTTCCTGATTGGTTGAGAGACTTCTAGCCTCGTCTCCTGAGACCTATAAAAGGAGCTGCAGCTGCCGGGGAGTAGTACTGAACCAGAGTCGTCGTCGTGAATTGAAGAGTGGTGAACGAGTCGCAGTCCGAAACGACAGAGGAGAGTAGTCGTCGTGAACCGGTGGTGAATTGAGTGGTCGTGGACCAGTGGAGTCGTCGTAGTCGGAACCGACGGTATAGAACTGGCCTTCCAGAGTTAAGCGGAGCAGCGACGGAGTGAAGCTAGTGCTGAACTAAACTGTGTGCTACTGTCTGCAGTAGAGTCTGTTGTATGCTGCTGTTTTGTATGCTGCTGTACGCTGCACGTCTCGGCTGAAGATAATCGTCTTCTGTGCTGTATATAGTTGTCGTCTTTGTGCTGTTCTGTGTTTCTTCGTGTAAATAAACGTCGTTGTTTCATTTTCTTCTGTCACCTGCTGATTGAGTGTTCTCCACACCATATCACTCCCACTATCCAAACGAACCCCAGAAATTTCGTAACAATATTTTTATTTCCCTGAAGTGTTTAGTCCTCAGTCTAGCAATGGTTGTGGATATAGTACGCTCACAATTTAGGACAGGGATGGAGTGCTTCTGAAAAGAAGCAGGAAGCAGTCTGCGGCTGGCTATTGCATCAGCATCAGTCAGGGTCAGGATGTAAGAAAGTGAAAAACTTGTAAAAGAGATAATCCAAAAACACAGTCACTTAAAGACATCAAATTTGGTTTAAAGTTTTGTGACTCCAGGTACAGTTTGTGTCGTGTTTCTTTTTTAGTCGGTTGGAAAACGAATATAAAACGCAGATTCAATATTCGAGTGATAGTGACCGAATGCCAGGGAATATTCGCCAGAAAATTGCACCAAAGAATATTTGATAGATTCATTAAAATAGTTAAATTCACGCCAAAGGTCAATATTTTGTAACTATTTTACGCAAATATCATGGAAGACATTCTGCGGGATAATGCCTTTATTACAAAATTATGGGATAACTGCGGGGAAACTATTTTCGTTGGTCCTTATCTGTTTTCAATTTCTGGAAATTACTGCGCATATTAATTAACAAAGTTAAATAATATTTTCTGCGACGTCTTTCTTTGAAACTCAGCAAAAAGATTTAAAATTACTTTTATGAATTCAAAAGTAGTGTTTGCAGTTCGCAATCTATCTAACCTTTTCAGAACTAATTATCCCTTTTTTTGCCAAGGTAACTGAAGCGCCACGAAGAAATTTCTATTGCTTTTAAAGTTTATAAGTGGAAAACGAACTCAAAAAATGTTTGAGGAAATAAGAAATCAAACACCGTGAAAAGTTTTTCTTAAAACCATAAAAATTTCTTTTTTTTTCTGGCAAAAATGTTAGAAGATATAATTAGCATGGATTTAAGAATGAAACTTTGCCAATCATTCCAATATTTATAAAAGAAAATCATATCATTATATCATTTAAAAAAAAAAAAAAAAAAAAAAAAACGCCTCAAAATTTTACCGAATAATTGAAAAAAAAAAATGGTTTGAAAGGACTTTAAATGTTCATGTTACGTTTGCATCTTTCACATTTGACTGATTATAAACCATGAGTCCGTAGTTAGTCAGAAAAGAATAATTATTACCAAGTTTATATTTTTTTTCAAAGAACAAAACAGTAAAAAATATACTGGATAGTAATAATAATAAAGAATATTCTAATCATTTTTTTAATGTTGCCATTTTCCGAAAGCTATTATTTAAATAAAGAACTTCTTTAAGGTTTAAATCAGTAAATCAGAAAAATAAACATTTTTTTTTTTTTAATTTCTGCTCAGTAATTTTCGAATATTATATTTATTATTCCGCTTCAAAGACAATTTAAAAGTTGATTATTAAAACCTTAAATATATTGATCTTTTTTTAGTAATTTAACAAATTTAATAGCGATAATTTATTTTCACGCTGTTTATATATATATATATATATATATATATATATATATATATATATATATATATATATATATATATATATATATATATATATATATATATATATATATATATATATATATATATATGCGTGTGTGTGTGTGTGTGTGTGTGTAATGATATTTTAAAATCTAATTTAAACTTAATTAATTACCAAAGTCTTGTCTTAAATTAGCCTATATTAATTCCTGATCCCATTCCACTTTTTCTATTTCATTAATTCAACAGAAGCTTTGTAAAATTGCTGAATCGGCTAAAAGCCTACAAATTCCCACACTCCAAGTGAAGGGATAAAATATTGCTGACTTACACAAATTCTAAAGTCTGTTCACTGGCTTCGAAACTGCAATCTGCTTCAAAAATTATATATATATATCCAAAATAAAGGTACCTATGAAAGTTTAATTACGATTTTTTTCACCATAGGTGTAACAATTTTTGTATAACGAAGCGATGATAAAATTACATTTTTTTACACCGTGAAGAGAAAAATTTTCCCTTCAGTGATTTTACTATGATATTTTGATAGGGATTTTTCTGACATATGCCGACTTAAGCAAGTGAATGCTATGTCCTTTGAAATGTGTGTGCAAGTGTTAAGGAGTTTTATTCCTTCCTTCCTAGTGTGGGAACCACGGATTCAGCAATCTTGTTAAAGGGGTGTTAGAAATAGTTAAATACATAGTGGGAATTGTATCAAGAAATAAGATAAACTGAAGAATAAGATAGAATGAAGTTAACATAGGCTAATTTAAGATACAAATTAGATAATTAATTAAGATTTAATTTTGATTTAAAAATATTATATATATATATATATATATATATATATATATGTGTGTGTGTGTGTGTGTGTGTGTGTCTGGATAGGTAGTATTTGAATGATACATGGAGAAAAAGGTGTCATGTTTAATGTTTGCCAGTAAGCAATCAATTTCTCATGATCTGAAATGTATATACTCCAAATATGAAGGCGTTACGTCGACTGGTTCTTTCACCAGGGCGCCCCAACAGGGATACTTTAATTTGAATTACCATGTATTATAAAATAAAATTATCGCAATACGCATCGTAAAACGCATTGGATAAAAAATTGCAAATTCGGATACATTTTTTTGCAAAAATACAATATATAGATATAGAAAACTAAAAATTCACTAAATTAAAATTTAAATTTCCATGGTTTTGCAAATTTGTTGTTATTTCGAAAAGTTTCGATTACATTTTCTTGAAAAAAACAATTATAATCTTGTTGCAATTAAAAAAAATATCTTAAGCCAATGAAAAAAAAACATTTTAATATAATTCAAAAAGAAAGATCTAGAACTAGAAATAAAAATTTATATGATAAGAGCGACTTAAAAAAAAAACTGTTTATAGATTCCTAAGTGATACATTTCACTGTTCATGTAAAGTTTTCATAAAAAGTATCTATTTTCGACATTTAATTTAAAACAATGTGAAAAATTCATTATTTTTCATTCATTTACTTAATTCATATTTAGTTTCATTCATTTACTTAAAAACTTAAAATTAAAGAAAAAAGATTAAATATTCAACAATGGAATCAAGAAGTAATAAACAAAAATCCAAAGAAACATCTGTATAATTTATTCCTTTTTAGTAATAATAGCAGACGATGTAATTCAAATTGATTCGAAAATTTCGGAAAATAATCTAAAACCACTGAATCAGATATCCAAGCAGAAAATTATGCGGTTTTGAAAAGAAAATTAAAAAAAAAAAAAAAAACATATTTTCCCAGAAAATGACAAAAAAATATCGTGCTTTCTGAGTTCATGGTCTTTTGACTTTCAAACAATTCAATTGTTTCTAATCCTTTCTCCATAATACTTTCAAAAAGCGGGCAATTATTAAGCAGATGTGTTTCAATCAAAAGCCAAACGATAAAAGAAACCTTCAAATAAAAACAGATGGAATATTCTAATCTTTTAATATCGTTATTCTACACGCCCTTTTCGTATAAAAGGAATTTCTATTCCACTGCTGCAGTAAAGAAATGTAAGGATGAAAAATATAACTTTTTTTTTCTAATAATTGCCTCTCAGGATTCTCAATAATTTTCAAATACTGAATTTTCTCCCATTTCAAAGAAAAATGGAATGTTGATAGGTAAAACTATAAATTTAGAGATATTTTTCATTCTTTTTTTTTTAAGATATGACAAGAGTAACGGCGGACATTTATTTTCAAGCCGTTTAAAAAGTGAAAGTGGAAAAGAAAAAAAAAATCCTCTCACAATTTTCGAGTCAGGTTAAAATGGTTTATTTTAAGTCAACATTGGGATGAAAATTGTTATTTTTACGTAACTCAGTATCTTAAGAGAGAAAATATCTAAAAGGAACTAATCTTGAAACAATATAATTTTTTGTTTTAGGAAGAAAATATATATATGAAATGTGTCCAGCTCAAAGAAAGACCTTTTATAAAAAGAGTATAATACATTGTACTGATATTTATATATAGGTACACTAAAAAGATACTGATATACTGATATTTATAAAATACTGATACTTATAAAAGTTCATTCGCGTAAAAGTTATACTTAAAAAAATACTGATACTTATAAAATACTGATACTTATTATTATATATTATACTGATATTTATAAAAGTATAAAAGGATTGTACTGATATTTATAAAATACTGATACTTATTATTATATATTATACTGATATTTATAAATGTATAAAAGGATTGTACTGATACTTATAAAATACTGATACTTATTATTATATATTATACTGATATTTATAAAAGTATAAAAGGATTGTACTGATACTTATTATTATATATTATACTTATATTTATAAAAGTATAAAAGGATTGTACTGATACTTATTATTATATATTATACTGATATTTATAAAAGTATAAAAGGATTGTACTGATATTTATAATATTTTATTGTGCACGAGCTTACCTGTGAAATTAATATTTGTTAAAGGGAAAATAGAAAATAATCATGAAATTTACCAAAATAAATATAACTAACTAGTAAAAGTAGTTTCGTCATACAAGGAATTTTTATTCCCGAAATCCAATAAAAATTTTGGAATACTTTTGGTTCAAGTTACTGTGAGAAATTCTAAATCTAACTTTCTGCCAAGGATTTTTAGTTTTAACAATAAAGTTTTTTAACAGAATTTTGTAACTTTATTTTTATAACCAACGGAAATGATCTCCACGAAATTTTCTCGTCTTTTCTCGAATAAACTTTTAGATACAAATAGATACAAAACAATAGATATAAACAATAGATACAAAATATTAACTTTTTGCGTCAATTGAGTATTTTTACAGAATTTATCGTGTCATCCTTGGCAATTAATCTATGGCATGCCATCAATAGTACCTGAAGGTCTAATTTAAGACTTAGTCACGACTTTTTCCAGCGATTGGAACACGGATTTGACACACAAAATGCATGTAGTCACAAGTTCACATACTAAATTTAATATATTTTAGTCTTGCGTTTTTTTAATTATCGCGTTAACATGTTTCTGAAAGAACATACAGACACAATCAAAACGTTCTAGAATTTGGATCAAAATTTAACAGGTATCTATAATATATATACTAAATCTGTGCACCGAATGTCATCTACTTAGCTCTCTTCGTTTTGTAGTTTCTGTGTTAATTTATAGTCGAGCAATCGGACAGACAAATTTCCACTGAACAGATGTACTCAAAAATTGATAGAAATCTTCAATTTTGATGTAACGAATATATACCAAATTCCAAATGTAAATTTCAAAGAATTTTCAGTTATCTTTGTCACAGACAGACAGACGGACATTTTTCAAACAGTGTGTTTTTTGAACTCAAGCATTAAAAATGTAGAAATTCGTCGATATCTGGAGTTCAAATATTTTGACGATTACTTAAATTTCTCTATGTTACGCAGACGAGAAAGTAAAAAATGTTGAAGGAAAGAAAAAGCCAATAAAACAGTCAAAGCGATGACAGACTTTGAACATTAGCAAGTTTTGAAATTCAGTTCCGCATTTTTCTTGCAATATTGATAATATTTAATATTGATTTAATTTGAATATTTTAAATTTAATATTTTTTATAGTATTGGATAATGAAAATACACTAATCTATTTTGTAAATACATTATAAATGTTAAAGAAACCATCTTTTGCCATTGCAAACGGGCAATTTTGATTCATTTGCAACAGAAACGCATAATTGCATCAGCCCATTACGTCAACCCTTAATTGATATCGTATTTTGTGTATGAAATATGAAAATATATATTGGATAATATCTTCTGATATTATGTTTGTTTATTAATTCAAATAAAGGCAATTAATACTTGAAGTGTTTGTGGATTATGTTTAATTTTTATATGGAATCATAGATTTTTTTGAATTTTATATGGCTAAAAAGACTCATTCATTGTACGTATGACTGTCGAAAAAAATAAAGATGAACGGGTTAAAAATAGAAGTTAAAATTCAATGTGTCATCAACTCAAACTTCAAAAATATCTATGATTCCCTGTAAGGCACAAAGGCTTAAGAAAGCTGTGAATTCAAGAATTGTTTTTCCATCCATTCGTAAATTGTGTGTTATAATATAAAATTTGATTGGAAATTGTGCTGCACTTTAACATAAATTGATTTCAATGGTACAGTAAAAATAAATTTGTAAAATGTGTGTTATAATATAAAATTTGATTGGAAATTGTGCTGCACTTCAACATAAATTGATTCCAATGGTACAGTAAAAGTAAATTTGTAAAATGTGTGTTATAATATAAAATTTGATTGGAAATTGTGCTGCACTTCAACATAAATTGATTCCAATGGTACAGTAAAAGTAAATTTGTAAAATGTGTGTTATAATATAAAATTTGATTGGAAATTGTGCTGCACTTCAACATAAATTGATTCCAATGGTACAGTAAAAGTAAATTTGTAAAATGTGTGTTATAATATAAAATTTGATTGGAAATTGTGCTGCACTTCAACATAAATTGATTCCAATGGTACAGTAAAAGTAAATTTGTAAAATGTGTGTTATAATATAAAATTTGATTGGAAATTGTGCTGCACTTCAACATAAATTGATTCCAATGGTACAGTAAAAGTAAATTTGTAAAATGTGTGTTATAATATAAAATTTGATTGGAAATTGTGCTGCACTTCAACATAAATTGATTCCAATGGTACAGTAAAAGTAAATTTGTAAAATGTGTGTTATAATATAAAATTTGATTGGAAATTGTGCTGCACTTCAACATAAATTGATTCCAATGGTACAGTAAAAGTAAATTTGTAAAATGTGTGTTATAATATAAAATTTGATTGGAAATTGTGCTGCACTTCAACATAAATTGATTCCAATGGTACAGTAAAAGTAAATTTGTAAAATGTGTGTTATAATATAAAATTTGATTGGAAATTGTGCTGCACTTCAACATAAATTGATTCCAATGGTACAGTAAAAGTAAATTTGTAAAATGTGTGTTATAATATAAAATTTGATTGGAAATTGTGCTGCACTTCAACATAAATTGATTCCAATGGTACAGTAAAAGTAAATTTGTAAAATGTGTGTTATAATATAAAATTTGATTGGAAATTGTGCTGCACTTCAACATAAATTGATTCCAATGGTACAGTAAAAGTAAATTTGTAAAATGTGTGTTATAATATAAAATTTGATTGGAAATTGTGCTGCACTTCAACATAAATTGATTCCAATGGTACAGTAAAAGTAAATTTGTAAAATGTGTGTTATAATATAAAATTTGATTGGAAATTGTGCTGCACTTCAACATAAATTGATTCCAATGGTACAGTAAAAGTAAATTTGTAAAATGTGTGTTATAATATAAAATTTGATTGGAAATTGTGCTGCACTTCAACATAAATTGATTCCAATGGTACAGTAAAAGTAAAATTGTAAAATGTGTGTTATAATATAAAATTTGATTGGAAATTGTGCTGCACTTCAACATAAATTGATTCCAATGGTACAGTAAAAGTAAATTTGTAAAATGTGTGTTATAATATAAAATTTGATTGGAAATTGTGCTGCACTTCAACATAAATTGATTCCAATGGTACAGTAAAAGTAAATTTGTAAAATGTGTGTTATAATATAAAATTTGATTGGAAATTGTGCTGCACTTCAACATAAATTGATTCCAATGGTACAGTAAAAGTAAATTTGTAAAATGTGTGTTATAATATAAAATTTGATTGGAAATTGTGCTGCACTTCAACATAAATTGATTCCAATGGTACAGTAAAAGTAAATTTGTAAAATGTGTGTTATAATATAAAATTTGATTGGAAATTGTGCTGCACTTCAACATAAATTGATTCCAATGGTACAGTAAAAGTAAATTTGTAAAATGTGTGTTATAATATAAAATTTGATTGGAAATTGTGCTGCACTTCAACATAAATTGATTCCAATGGTACAGTAAAAGTAAATTTGTAAAATGTGTGTTATAATATAAAATTTGATTGGAAATTGTGCTGCACTTCAACATAAATTGATTCCAATGGTACAGTAAAAGTAAATTTGTAAAATGTGTGTTATAATATAAAATTTGATTGGAAATTGTGCTGCACTTCAACATAAATTGATTCCAATGGTACAGTAAAAGTAAATTTGTAAAATGTGTGTTATAATATAAAATTTGATTGGAAATTGTGCTGCACTTCAACATAAATTGATTTCTTTGGTACAGTAAATATAAATTTGTAAAATGTGTGTTATAATATAAAATTTGATTGGAAATTGTGCTGCACTTCAACATAAATTGATTTCAATGGTACAGTAAAAAAATTCAGAAACAATAATAAATTTTAAAAATGCGATTAATATAATATAATATATAAGAATTTAAGTGTTTATCAATCGTACAATCTGAGATGGGTAAATATTTTCAAATCACAGATTAATATATAAAAATTTAATTTTATATTTTGTATTTATAGAGCTAAAATTTGTATATCAATATTTTTTTTCTTTGATCACAATTTATTTCATAATGATATTACTATGAATAAAGAAATCTGACAAATGCTCTTTCGATTATAAATCTGGATTTTTTTTGTGACAACAAAAGTTATTAAAGAATCCCAACAAGTGTATTTCTTTCTGCGGGTGTAAGTTATTGTTTGGCTCTTTCTGGCGCCTGTTGGCATCATTTTGATGCATGAGAATAGCTTCTTAACTACGCCAAAGAGAAATGATTCATACAAAAGCGCCGAGGAGTGAAATTGGTATAAATTATTTCTCTTGTTTGGCGATATTTTGTGTGGAACCCATACGAGCAAGCAATAATATGCGTGATTCAGTTGTTATTTATTTGGAGTGAATGATTTTCTTTGTTGTTGTTTGTCAGAATCCATAACTTTTTAACCATAAGGCAATATCAATGTATTAGTTGCAACAACTTCGGGCATGGACGAAGTTATTATCGATTGAAGAAGAATATGTGTCAGCTATCTTTGCCTATACATAATATTAGTTGATTTTGTTTCTTTTCATTTTATGATGCAAGACGTGTTTTTCACCTAGCTATGTCAAACAAGTTAGGAAAATCGTGGAGTGAATTGTACTTAGTTATTTGTCATTCAAAGATTAATGAGAAATTTAGTATTCTTAAATTCTTCTCATAAAAAAGTAAAACTTACGAAGATTAAAATGATCTAAGATATTTACATTTCATTTAAATTGCTATGTAAAATCGATTCAATATTTTAAATTTTAAATACGAATTTGAAGTGCCTACCAATAAATATGGTTAATGCAGATGAAATCGTGATGGAAATACCTAATGCCTGATTCTAAAACACTGAAATCCAAAACTGTTATAACGACAGGAAATATAAAATATTGGATTTTAAAATCTGGTGTTGGCAAACGATTAAATACATACTTTATGTAAACAATTTTAAACCCAAAATGTTAGATATAATGTGAAATATAAAACAAGCAAAAGATTAAGCACATTTTGAACAATCAAATTAAAAAAAATACCTATTTTCATATTGTTCAATCTGTGATGCGGCTTCCCAGCATAGTTGGTTCCATAGGAGGTCCCAGATCTTGGCGACAAACTTGGAGACCATTTGGCGATTTGGCGTCAAAATAGATTATACCCGAAACATCGAGCATTTTTCCGATCCGACCAGTAGGAACCGAGACGTTTCTGATTGGTTGAGAGGCTTCTAGCCCCGCCTCCTGAGACCTATAAAAGAAGCTGCAGCTGCCGGGGAGTGGTCGTGAACCAGAGAGAGTCGTAGTCGGAAACGACACAGAGAGTAGTCGGAATCGACAGTAAAAACTGGCCTTCCAGGGATAAGCGGTCAAGCTAGTGCTGAACTAAGCTGTGCGCTACTGTATGTAGTAGAGTCTTGTTGTATGCTGCACGTCTCGGCTGAAGATAATCGTCTTCTGTGCTGTATATAGTTCTCGTCTTTGTGCTGTCCTGTGTGTCTTCTTGTAAATAAACGTCGTTGTTTTATTTTCTACTGCCGCCTGCTGATTGAGTGTTCTTCACACCATATAACCCACTATCCAAACGAACCCCGGAAATTCCGTAACAATATTTATTTCTGTATAAGCTATTGTATAACGTTGTTGTTCAAATATTTTTTAAAAAGGCTTCTTGTAATGTTTGAAACTGAAATTCTTGTTCTGAGGATTTCCTCTGAAATGGAAATTTAACAATTATTTAAATAGCTTTTTTTTTTCATATTAAGGAAATAACTCTGAATCTATAAAAATCGGATCTATTTTCTAAACAAGCTAATATCAAAATGCATCAATTCAATTGTCTATATTAACTCCAACAAATTGAAATCTGATAATGATTCAAAATCGAAGATATAATAGTTTCTGTTTTTAGATGCAAAATCTTGTTAAATTAAAATTCATTCATTAAAATTTAAAAAAAAGTCATTAAAATTTTCATTCGCTTTAACGAAGTTGAATCTATTAGAGAAGCATTAACAACCAACTGCTTTTCTTCAATTTCATATTGAGTACATTTATTTAATTTGATTATCAACTTTTTTAAGGTATAATTTTGACTTGCCTTTATTATAATGAGTAATGTCTGATTTGTTGTAAGGTTTTAAATAAAATGACTTTTAAAAGGCTTTTTAATAATTTACTAAAAATATAAAGCACATTTTATTGTTTAAAATTTTTTTATTCTATTGCTATTTTATATTGTCAAAGAAGTAACATAATGTTACGGAATTTCCGGGGTTTGTTTGGATAGTGGGCGTTATATGGTGTGGAGAACACTCATTCAGCAGGCAGCAGTAGAAAATGAAACAACGACGTTTATTTACACGTAGACACACAGGACAGCACAAAGACGACAACTATATACAGCACACAATTATCTTCAGCCGAAACGTGCAGACAACAGCACACAACAGACTCTAATGCAGACCGTAGCGCACAACTTAATTCAGCACTCACTTGACTCCGTCGCTGCTCCGCTAATCTCTGGAAGGCCAGTTCTTGCTGTCGATTCCGACTACTCTACTGTTGCTTCCAACTACGACTACTCTCAGGTTCACGACTACTCAATTCACCACTGGTCCACGGCTCAATTCACCACCGGTTCATCACTACTCGGCAGCGGCAGAACTGCTTCCTTTTATAGGCATCAGCAGGCAGGGCTAGAAGCCTCTCAACCAATCAGAAACATTCGAGGCGTAACTCGGTTCCTACTGGACGGTTGGGGAAAATTCTCTATGTTTCAGGTATAATCTATTTTGTCGTCGCTGCTCCGCTAATCTCAGGAAGGCCAGTTCTTCCTGTCGATTCCGACTACTCTCTGGTTCACCGTCGATCCCGACTACTCTACCGTCGCTTCCAACTACGACTACTCTCAGGTTCACGACTACTCAATTCACCACTGGTCCACGGCTCAATTCACCACCGGTTCATCACTACTCGGCAGCGGCAGAACTGCTTCCTTTTATAGGCATCAGCAGGCAGGGCTAGAAGCCTCTCAACCAATCAGAAACATTCGAGGCGTAACTCGGTTCCTACTGGACGGTTGGGGAAAATTCTCTATGTTTCAGGTATAATCTATTTTGTCGTCGCTGCTCCGCTAATCTCAGGAAGGCCAGTTCTTCCTGTCGATTCCGACTACTCTCTGGTTCACCGTCGATCCCGACTACTCTACCGTCGCTTCCAACTACGACTACTCTCAGGTTCACGACTACTCAATTTACCACTGGTCCACGACTCAATTCACCACCGGTTCATCACTACTCGGCAGTGTCAGAACTGCTTCCTTTTATAGGCATCAGTAGGCGGGGCTAGAAGCCTCTCAACCAATCAGGAACATTCGAGGCGTAACTCCGTTCCTACTGGACGGTTCGGGAAAATTCTCTATGTTTCGGGTATAATCTATTTTGGCACCAAAGTCGCCAAATTCGTCGTCAAGTTGCCAAATGGTCGCCAAGCTCTGGGACCTCCTATGGAACCAACTATGCTGGGAAGCCGCATCACAGATTCGTAACAATAAGCTTTACCTAAATGTTATGCTTATTTTACGACTAACCACCTTTGGCGAACGTCTGGTGCACTATGAATATTAATTAAATTAAATTCCATTTAAATTGTATGGATATAACTTCATGTCCGTAATTCTGATAAATTTCATATATGTGCAGTTTATTTATCTTCTAAATTTTGGGGTATTGCAACTTCATTTTTTTATTCTTTTTTTCAAACAACACAGAATATTAAACAGCATCTATCTTCCTTAGCTTTCAACAATGAAAAAAAAAATCATTCCAGTAAATATTTTCTGAAACCATGAAAACAGTTTAGGGCAGCAATATAATGTATTGTTCGAAAATTTTCAATTTAATTTTTTCCATTTGCAAAACTCTGAGAAAATTTGTATGTCTACAAAATTGGTATCACTTAAAAAACTTTTTTTTAAAAAATTTTGGAATGACGCAAAACTTATATTTGTGCAATAATATTTTTGGAATGTTCCACTGACAATAACAGCTTTCAGCTAATTTTTAATTAATTAAAATTCCAAATAAAATTAAAAATAAATCGCTCCTATGTGCGCATTTCCACTTTTCGAGGTATAGTTATATGTATCAAATATGGTAGGTAAAAATCAAACGTCTAATCAGTAAAAAACAAAACAAAAAAACATAGAATACAAACAGAAACGCATATATATACATACAGAAACACAGATACCAAAAAGAGAGAAATAATCACATGTTCATCTTTATTATTAGTATAGTAATACTTAATCAGAAAAAAAAAGATTATGGGATAAAAATTATCTGAGTTAGAAAATGAAAGCGTCGACGATAAAATTACTACTGGAAGAACTTAAAAAAAAAAGAATATATTTTTATTGGATTCCAAAGTAATCGGTCCATATAATCATTTCACAAATACATATTCTTTTTTTCATCTTCTACAAAGAAGACTTCCGTGTTTTACATTACACTTAATCATTACAAAGAACCTATGAGTCTACAAAATATTGGAGAAAGGAAATTTCCAAAGTGGTAAAACGCTTTTCAAATAAATAATTATTTTTCCTTCGTTTAGAAAAATCAGACGACATAATTATAATACATTTGAAACGCTTAGGAAAAAAAACTAAAGCCATTCATTAAAATAGTAGGGCAAAAAAATCGTTTGTCATTTTGAAAAAAGAAAATAACTGACTAATTTTTCGAAGAAAATGCCAGAAGAGACAAAAGACGATTCTACGCGTATTTTCAAAAGTGAACGCTTCATTTGCTTACTATGCAGATTCCCTGGCACCAATTCATAGTCTCATACCTCATCGAAAATTATCAGCCAAAATTGCTTGAATAACAACGCCAAACGATAAAGAAATTCCAGTGGAAAACAAAGAAACTTTTAAAAATGCATTTTTATCTTATGCTTCTTTTTTATTCTGTGAAATATTAATTTACGAATGTAGTCAAGAGGTATTAAAATAAAAAATAAATAAAAATAATATGTATTTTTTATTCTTTATTGTTTGTTCCTAATAATTGTCCGTTGTCGCATTTATTATTATTCTTGAAAAAGAACTCAAAAGCAGATAGCTCAAAGTATTAATTCAGTATTTTTTTTTATAAGTGATTAGACAAGATTAATAAGAACAATTTTTTTTTTTCGCATCACTGATTTTCTTTTATATGGAAAAGAATGATGTTCGTATGCTCTTAAATATGTCTTAATAGGCTTTTCTAGAATGAGAATCGTCGTAAAAAACTGTTTTTTTATGTTCTTTACAATTCAAGAAAGATAACAAACTTTATTTAACTAATCTTCAAACTATGTTCGAATCTTCGTTTTTAAAAAAGAATATAAACAAGCCAAGAATCTCGATAAATAAATATTCGTTAGATAAAAGGATATAATATATTATATTATAAAGACACATTTCAAAAAATTAAGCGTTGATTAACAAGTACGTGCAGAAACTCCTATCACGTTAAAAATAATTATTAACAATATCTCATTGAATCTTATTACCTAATATTATTATTAGAATCTTATTAGATAATATCAATATCTTATTATGTTTTTATGAATAATATTATTCTAATTCATGCAATAAGTCTCAAACGATAAAAATATATCATATTTTTGCATTTTTTTTTCTAATTTAACAATGAATGTAAAATACTTTAGTTGTTATTTGTTAAATGCATTGAATTTTTTAAATGAAAAGTTTTCATATTTTATTTTTTTAAAAACTGGATTTTTTTTCCAAGTTCTGAGAAGATTATCTATGAATATTATTATAAAATATAATCTGGGAACATTAATGCACATTTTAAAAGCCCATTCCGAAAATATTAATCAAACCAAACTAAAACAAATAATCAGAACATACAGGGTGGCCATAATTAAACTGACAGTGTTCACAGTGTTCTGTAGCGCTATCTATTCGCTAGAATGACGCCATATGTTGTAGGAAGATTAAGTAAGACGGGGCACAAAGGATTCCGCAAAAAAAAAAAAAAATAGTTCCAAACGTCACCGCTGGGGGAATATGTGGCGCTGTGTAATAGAAAAGAGAGTGTTAACAAATGCAAATCAACACGGAAATAAAATTACCTTTTATTTTGCACATTCAAATCATGTTCAATGTGGCTGCCGTGTTTGTGGACCACATATTGCACTCTGTGCACAGTATTCACAACAGCAGAAAGCAACATGTCTGCAGGAATCTCCCGTACAGTCCGCGATATTTTATCCTTCAACTTAGCCAGGTCCTGGACAACTCCTTGATAGACCTTGGACTTAAGGTAACCCCATAGCCAGAATAGTCTGCTCAGCGTTCTCTGTTACCCAGTAAGTGAAATTGCAGATAAAGGGACTTTATCGGTGTTTATGTAAATTTTTCGCTTTTTTAAAAATGTTGTCATATTGCACTTGAACTAAATAAGCAAATGTGCAAAATAAAAGGTAATTTTATTTCCTTATTGATTTGCATTTGTTAACACTCTATTTTCTATCACACAGCGCAATATATTCCTCTAACGGTGACTTTTGGAACTAATTTTTTTTTTCGCGGAATCCGTCGTCCCCCGTCTTGTTTAATCTTCCTACAAAATGTGGCGTCATTCTCGCAAATAGATAGCGCTACAAAACACTGTGAGCACTGTCAGTTTAATTATGGCCACCCTGTATATTTGTGGGTCGTTCCTATCTGTTCACAGAGTTACCAGTATATAAAACATTCAAGAAATCTCCTATTAATATTGAAACACAATCACAACAAAGGGATTAATGCATGCTTAATATATCATTATTTGTTGCGTAAACTACAACAAATAAGGGTTGTTCACTAAAGAATGATCATAATTTTTAATGTAAATAAAAATACTCTCATAAATTAATATTACACTTGTAACTACAAGTGTAATATTAATTTATGAGATGAAGGAAGAATATATGGCATATGTTTCATGGGTATGCCGTTGTTGACGTGGTCTCGGCAGTCGGCAACTAATTTACAAAGGACCAAAAATTTAGTAAAAGATTCTTAAACCAAAATCTAAAGAAACTTTTGTAGGTAAAATAGGTGCTAAGACTAAAATTAAAATAAATTGAAATGTCCATAATTTTAAGTTTACGTATTTGTTGCTGCCTTCTAGAAAAAATGCGAGAACATATTCATAATTTAACAGTTATAATCATGTTGTGATACAAATAGCAAAAGTTTTATTTTAGACCCTAAAAAAAATCTTTTAAAGAAAATTAAAAGGGGAATTCTTGCTCCAGAAGTAAAAATACATGTCATGAAAACCATATTTAAAACGATTTCTTTCAGGTCGTTGATACTATTTCATTGTTTATATCACATATTCAGGAAAAGTCCCCCATTTTTAGACATTTGATCAGTATCGTGGCGAAAAAGTTCTTATATTCATTTGCAATCAAAATTCACAAAGAATCAAAAAATCAACAATAGTATCAAGACATCCAAAGAAAGTTTTGACGTAAATTTTATTCCCTTTTTAAAAGTAATATCAGACGATATAACTAAAATAGATTCGAAAAGTTCGGAAAATAAACTAAAACCACTGAATCAGATAACCGACTGGATATTATGTTGTTTTTAAAAGAAAATAAAGGAAAAAAATTCTCCGATTAAATATCAAAAAAATATCGGAGTTTCTAACAAAAATGCTTTCTAAATCCCACGCTCATTTGACTTTTATACAATTCAATAATTCTTAATCATGACTTAATTCTTAATTATTTTCAAAAGTCGGGCAATTATTAAGCAAATGTGTTTTAATCAAAAGCCAAATGATAAAAGAAAGCTTCACATAAAATTAATTGGAATGTTCTAATCTTTAATATCGTCATTCTAAGCTCCCTTTTTGTATAAAAGGAATTTCTTATTCCACAGCTGACTTCAAGAAATATGATGATGAAAAATATAAAGACATTTTTTTTTCTAATAACTGCCTTTCAGGATTCTCAGTAATTTTCAAATACTGGATTATGTCCCATTTCAAAGAAAACTGGAATGCTGATAGCTAAAGCTATAAATTTAGAGTTATTTTCCTTTCTTTTTTAAAAATTCGACAAGAATAACGGCCTACATTTATTTTCGCGCAGTTTAAAAAGTGAAAATGGGAAACAAAAATAACTCTTTTACAGCTTTTGAATGAGGTTAAAATGGTTTATTTTAAGTCAACAACAGGATGAAAATTTTTATTTTTACGTAACTCTATAACTCAAGAGAAAATACATTTAAAGGAAGCTAATCTTTAAATAATAATTTTTTTTTGTTTTGAAAAAAAAATATGAATAAATAATTGTGTCTAGCTTATGGAATGCGGATTTGTAAAAATATAAAATGGATTGTACTGATATTTATAAGGTTTTATTGCGCAAGGACTTACTTGGAAAATAAATACTGTTTAAAAGGAAGGTGAAAAAATATTAATCAAGCGAAGCAAAATAAATGTAATCATTTCTATAGTGTATATTTTACTATACAATGTGAAAGAAATCTTTTGTGTGAATCGATCTTTTTTCAATTCATGTTGTAATATTGGAGTTTAAATGTTTAAAATTAACGTGTTATCGTATTTATCGTAACAGTGTGACAAATATTATTTGTTATAGTAACAAAACCGTTTAACATAATTTTGATAAATTTGTTTTTATAGAAAATTATAATAAAAATGTATGTTCAATAGTTGATGTAAACAGACCAAGGAAAGACTATTTGTCCGCTTTAAAGTTTCGAACTAAATGTTTTAATGTGCATATTTGTTTTTAATATTACTAATAATCATTATTAAGTTTAAATTCAATATTTTAAACTTAATATTATATATTATATTGAATAAGGAATTTATAATCTATTCTACTATTATAAATGTGAAATTTTGGATGGATGTTTGTTAGTCAATCACGCCAGAACAGCTGAATGGAATTGGATGAAATTTGACTCATATATAGAGTATAGTATGGAATAGGATATAGGCTAATATTTATTCCGGTTAATTGAGCGATTATTTTTTTATTAATGAAAAACTAACTTTCCCGCCAAAAATCTTATCATTTCCCGACCGCCAATTGCGTAAGGCTTCAGGTCCCCCCCCCACATGCTAATGAGGTTAGGCTTAATATGTTTTCAACCGATTATTTCAAACGATTCTGTTTATTTTTTTAGCCTTTGAAGTATTAAAAATTAAATATTGTTAATTAATCTAATAAATAGATCTTTCGGATTCATTTTGAAGCACTTTTGCATTAAAATAAAACAGAAAAAAGGAAGTTAAAAATTTCCAATATGTATTGCATTACTCCAACTGGAGTAAAAAATGTTGAGCTGTCCCACCTGGCGTTGAAAATTCACGCATGCGCAGTGTGTTCTGATTGTCGACAATTGTATTTTCATTGGATACGGACTTGATTTTGTTTCGGCCAGATTAATAAGCAAAACAACTATAACACCAGGACTGTTGAATCGTTTTAATCTCCAAAATGATCCCCTTTGTCATCAATGTAAAAGCATTAATGGTACTGAAAGCCATTAATTCTCTCGTATTTATATATTTTCTGAATATAATATTATAAATGACTTGGAGACTTAAATCTTTCTTCTCATTTTTTTCTTCTTATTATTCGCTGGAACCACGATTTCTATTTTTAAAAAACAATGCAAGGCTAACACGTGTATTGCTTAGGGGATCAGTCGATTTCTACTCGACAGATGAAAAATTTCCGTTATTCAAAAAAGATAAACAAACTGTAGTGTGTCACCATTAGTGTTGTCACGAAATGTGTCTCAAAATAGAATTAACAAATATTTTTACTTTGAACTCAGCTGCTGTTAATTTGAAATGAATCAAAGTTTTACTTTTCTTTTTTCAACATATCACTGGCAAGTCTAATAATAATAACTTACAACGAATTAATGATAATTTTTATTAAATATGTAAAACAATGCGGGTGAAACAAAACCTCAAATGTCAGGAATCAGGTGACTCGCTCTCTACCAATAACAAAGCGAATAAAACACAATATTTGCATAATTTTTTATATATAATAAATAGATAAATAAAATATCGTTTGCTTATTTAAGGATGATTGTTTTGATTTGTTCGCCGCAGGAACGCGTGGTTTTTCACCATCTTTGCTACTAAGCCATCCTTTAATTCATATCTTAGTAAGCGTATTAAATATTGAATGATGTGTTTTATGGAATGAACCAATGTTTATATTAAGCCATTCACATTATTTGCTTTTTGTTCAGTTCATAATTGGATAACATTTTCTGATTACTGATTGAGTTAAAAGCAAAGAATATTAAAAGTTTTTCTGAATTTTGTGTATTCTTTTCTTGAATCATATTTTCTTTGAATGAAATAAATTATATAAATAAGAAGCAGTTATTAAATATATGCATGACGCACGGACACGATGATTAGGGAGGGGGGGGGTTAAAATACAGTGTGAAATTAAATGTTTCGTCAATTAAGGTCACAGAAAAATCTGAGAATGGACTTAAGAAAATCAAAAATTAATGGATTGATTTTTCATTATCCTATCAAATGTGTATTAGACTAGAAAATTTAACAGAATATTTTGTTGCTCTTTAGTATAAACTGATTTATTTGGTACTATAAGAATAGAAAAAACGAGTAGCTTAAATATAACAATATACGTCTTTACTATCTGAGAAGGATAAGAATTAGAAAATTGCAGATTAGGATATAAAAGTTTAATTTTATAATCTTTATTAATCCATCTGAAATTTTCTATCATTATTTTGCATGATAAAAAATAACTAAGAATGGAAAAAACGAGTAGCTTACATATAACATTATACGTCTTTACTATCTGAGAAGGATAAGAATTAGAAAATTGCAGATTAAGATATAAAAGTTTAATTTATATTCTTTATTAATCCATCTGAAATTTTCTATCATTATTTTGCATGATAAAAAATAACTAAGAATGGAAAAAACGAGTAGCTTACATATAACATTATACGTCTTTACTATCTGAGAAGGATAAGAATTACAAAATTGCAGATTAAGATATAAAAGTTTAATTTATATTCTTTATTAATCCATCTGAAATTTTCTATCATTATTTTGCATGATAAAAAATAACTAAGAATGGAAAAAACGAGTAGCTTACATATAACATTATACGTCTTTACTATCTGAGAAGGATAAGAATTAGAAAATTGCAGATTAAGATATAAAAGTTTAATTTTATATTCTTTATTAATCCATCTGAAATTTTCTATCATTATTTTGCATGATAAAAAATAACTAAGAATGGAAAAAACGAGTAGCTTACATATAACATTATACGTCTTTACTATCTGAGAAGGATAAGAATTACAAAATTGCAGATTAAGATATAAAAGTTTAATTTATATTCTTTATTTCCATCTGAAATTTTCTATCATTATTTTGCATGATAAAAAATAACTAAGAATGGAAAAAACGAGTAGCTTACATATAACATTATACGTCTTTACTATCTGAGAGGGTAAGAATTACAAAATTGCAGATTAAGATATAAAAGTTTAATTTTATATTCTTTATTAATCCATCTGAAATTTTCTATCATTATTTTGCATGATAAAAAATAACTAAGAATGGAAAAAACGAGTAGCTTACATATAACATTATACGTCTTTACTATCTGAGAAGGATAAGAATTACAAAATTGCAGATTAAGATATAAAAGTTTAATTTTATATTCTTTATTAATCCATCTGAAATTTTCTATCATTATTTTGCATGATAAAAAATAACTAAGAATGGAAAAAACGAGTAGCTTACATATAACATTATACGTCTTTACTATCTGAGAAGGATAAGAATTACAAAATTGCAGATTAAGATATAAAAGTTTAATTTATATTCTTTATTAATCCATCTGAAATTTTCTATCATTATTTTGCATGATAAAAAATAACTAAGAATGGAAAAAACGAGTAGCTTACATATAACATTATACGTCTTTACTATCTGAGAAGGATAAGAATTAGAAAATTGCAGATTAAGATATAAAAGTTTAATTTTATATTCTTTATTAATCCATCTGAAATTTTCTATCATTATTTTGCATGATAAAAAATAACTAAGAATGGAAAAAACGAGTAGCTTACATATAACATTATACGTCTTTACTATCTGAGAAGGATAAGAATTAGAAAATTGCAGATTAAGATATAAAAGTTTAATTTTATATTCTTTATTAATCCATCTGAAATTTTCTATCATTATTTTGCATGATAAAAAATAACTAAGAATGGAAAAAACGAGTAGCTTACATATAACATTATACGTCTTTACTATCTGAGAAGGATAAGAATTAGAAAATTGCAGATTAAGATATAAAAGTTTAATTTTATATTCTTTATTAATCCATCTGAAATTTTCTATCATTATTTTGCATGATAAAAAATAACTAAGAATGGAAAAAACGAGTAGCTTACATATAACATTATACGTCTTTACTATCTGAGAAGGATAAGAATTAGAAAATTGCAGATTAAGATATAAAAGTTTAATTTTATATTCTTTATTAATCCATCTGAAATTTTCTATCATTATTTTGCATGATAAAAAATAACTAAGAATGGAAAAAACGAGTAGCTTACATATAACATTATACGTCTTTACTATCTGAGAAGGATAAGAATTAGAAAATTGCAGATTAAGATTAAAAAGTTTAATTTTATATTCTTTATTAATCCATCTGAAATTTTCTATCATTATTTTGCATGATAAAAAATAACTAAGAATGGAAAAAACGAGTAGCTTACATATAACATTATACGTCTTTACTATCTGAGAAGGATAAGAATTAGAAAATTGCAGATTAAGATATAAAAGTTTAATTTTATATTCTTTATTAATCCATCTGAAATTTTCTATCATTATTTTGCATGATAAAAAATAACTAAGAATGGAAAAAACGAGTAGCTTACATATAACATTATACGTCTTTACTATCTGAGAAGGATAAGAATTAGAAAATTGCAGATTAAGATATAAAAGTTTAATTTTATATTCTTTATTAATCCATCTGAAATTTTCTATCATTATTTTGCATGATAAAAAATAACTAAGAATGGAAAAAACGAGTAGCTTACATATAACATTATACGTCTTTACTATCTGAGAAGGATAAGAATTAGAAAATTGCAGATTAAGATATAAAAGTTTAATTTTATATTCTTTATTAATCCATCTGAAATTTTCTATCATTATTTTGCATGATAAAAAATAACTAAGAATGGAAAAAACGAGTAGCTTACATATAACATTATACGTCTTTACTATCTGAGAAGGATAAGAATTAGAAAATTGCAGATTAAGATATAAAAGTTTAATTTTATATTCTTTATTAATCCATCTGAAATTTTCTATCATTATTTTGCATGATAAAAAATAACTAAGAATGGAAAAAACGAGTAGCTTACATATAACATTATACGTCTTTACTATCTGAGAAGGATAAGAATTAGAAAATTGCAGATTAAGATATAAAAGTTTAATTTTATATTCTTTATTAATCCATCTGAAATTTTCTATCATTATTTTGCATGATAAAAAATAACTAAGAATGGAAAAAACGAGTAGCTTACATATAACATTATACGTCTTTACTATCTGAGAAGGATAAGAATTAGAAAATTGCAGATTAAGATATAAAAGTTTAATTTTATATTCTTTATTAATCCATCTGAAATTTTCTATCATTATTTTGCATGATAAAAAATAACTAAGAATGGAAAAAACGAGTAGCTTACATATAACATTATACGTCTTTACTATCTGAGAAGGATAAGAATTAGAAAATTGCAGATTAAGATTAAAAAGTTTAATTTTATATTCTTTATTAATCCATCTGAAATTTTCTATCATTATTTTGCATGATAAAAAATAACTAAGAATGGAAAAAACGAGTAGCTTACATATAACATTATACGTCTTTACTATCTGAGAAGGATAAGAATTAGAAAATTGCAGATTAAGATATAAAAGTTTAATTTTATATTCTTTATTAATCCATCTGAAATTTTCTATCATTATTTTGCATGATAAAAAATAACTAAGAATGGAAAAAACGAGTAGCTTACATATAGCATTATACGTCTTTACTATCTGAGAAGGATAAGAATTAGAAAATTGCAGATTAAGATATAAAAGTTTAATTTTATATTCTTTATTAATCCATCTGAAATTTTCTATCATTATTTTGCATGATAAAAAATAACTAAGAATGGAAAAAACGAGTAGCTTACATATAACATTATACGTCTTTACTATCTGAGAAGGATAAGAATTAGAAAATTGCAGATTAAGATATAAAAGTTTAATTTTATATTCTTTATTAATCCATCTGAAATTTTCTATCATTATTTTGCATGATAAAAAATAACTAAGAATGGAAAAAACGAGTAGCTTACATATAACATTATACGTCTTTACTATCTGAGAAGGATAAGAATTAGAAAATTGCAGATTAAGATATAAAAGTTTAATTTTATATTCTTTATTAATCCATCTGAAATTTTCTATCATTATTTTGCATGATAAAAAATAACTAAGAATGGAAAAAACGAGTAGCTTACATATAACATTATACGTCTTTACTATCTGAGAAGGATAAGAATTAGAAAATTGCAGATTAAGATATAAAAGTTTAATTTTATATTCTTTATTAATCCATCTGAAATTTTCTATCATTATTTTGCATGATAAAAAATAACTAAGAATGGAAAAAACGAGTAGCTTACATATAACATTATACGTCTTTACTATCTGAGAAGGATAAGAATTAGAAAATTGCAGATTAAGATATAAAAGTTTAATTTTATATTCTTTATTAATCCATCTGAAATTTTCTATCATTATTTTGCATGATAAAAAATAACTAAGAATGGAAAAAACGAGTAGCTTACATATAACATTATACGTCTTTACTATCTGAGAAGGATAAGAATTAGAAAATTGCAGATTAAGATATAAAAGTTTAATTTTATATTCTTTATTAATCCATCTGAAATTTTCTATCATTATTTTGCATGATAAAAAATAACTAAGAATGGAAAAAACGAGTAGCTTACATATAACATTATACGTCTTTACTATCTGAGAAGGATAAGAATTAGAAAATTGCAGATTAAGATTAAAAAGTTTAATTTTATATTCTTTATTAATCCATCTGGAATTTTCTATCATTATTTTCCATGATAAAAAATAACTAAGAATGGAAAAAACGAGTAGCTTACATATAACATTATACGTCTTTACTATCTGAGAAGGATAAGAATTAGAAAATTGCAGATTAAGATATAAAAGTTTAATTTTATATTCTTTATTAATCCATCTGAAATTTTCTATCATTATTTTGCATGATAAAAAATAACTAAGAATGGAAAAAACGTGTAGCTTACATATAACATTATACGTCTTTACTATCTGAGAAGGATAAGAATTAGAAAATTGCAGATTAAGATATAAAAGTTTAATTTTATATTCTTTATTAATCCATCTGAAATTTTCTATCATTATTTTGCATGATAAAAAATAACTAAGAATGGAAAAAACGTGTAGCTTACATATAACATTATACGTCTTTACTATCTGAGAAGGATAAGAATTAGAAAATTGCAGATTAAGATATAAAAGTTTAATTTTATATTCTTTATTAATCCATCTGAAATTTTCTATCATTATTTTGCATGATAAAAAATAACTAAGAATGGAAAAAACGAGTAGCTTACATATAACATTATACGCCTTTACTATATGAGAAGGATAAGAATTAGAAAATTGCAGATTAAGATATAAAAGTTTAATTTTATATTCTTTATTAATCCATCTGAAATTTTCTATCATTATTTTGCATGATAAAAAATAACTAAGAATGGAAAAAACGAGTAGCTTACATATAACATTATACGTCTTTACTATCTGAGAAGGATAAGAATTAGAAAATTGCAGATTAAGATATAAAAGTTTAATTGTATATTCTTTATTAATCCATCTGAAATTTTCTATCATTATTTTGCATGATAAAAAATAACTTCTAACTTATTAATTATATAACAATATCTTCACACATAATGTTTTCTGACATATTCTCTTCCTGTTATAAATCTGATTTTCTTTGTAAAGTTATTGAAGAGTCTCAGCCGGTTCGTTTCTTTCTGTGGGTATAAGTTATTGTTAGCCGCTTCCTGGCGGCCCTTGGCGTCAGTTTGATGCATGAGAATAGTTTCTTAACTACGCCAAAGAGAAATGATTCAAATAAAAGCGCCGAGGAGTGAAATCGGTATAAATTATCTCTCATCTTTTGTTTGACAATACTATGTGCGGAACCCATATGGGCAAACAATCATATGTGTGATATTTATTTGGCAGTGATTGGATTTTTTGTTGTTTATCAGAATCCATAACTTCTAAAGCATAAACAGCTATCAATGTATTTTATCACTTGCAACAACTTCAGCAAGAATGAACCTTGCTGAAGAAGAATATATATCAGGCTTCCGGTACTATATATAATATTAGTTGATTTAGTTTCTTTGTATTTTACGGGACGAGATATTATTTGACCTTGCTGAATCAAACAAAGTGAAATCATGAAATGTATTAAACAGATTTTTTAGGCAGATAAGTTTAATAAAAAATTTAGTGAAATTCTTATTAAATATATTGTTTCTTTTTTTATTGTGAATGTAAATGTGTATCAATCAGGGCGTAATGCAAATGAAGCCATGATGAAAATTCAAAACATTGGATATTAAAACAGGGAAATCCCTTACTCTGTTCCGGAAACGAAATATATTAGATATTAAAAATTTCTGTTGCCCAAACGATTAATTTCACAAACTATACAAACACATGGATAACAAAATATGAAGTAAAGAAAAACATAAAATGTAAAATATAATTCGTTTGGATATTACTTCCTTCTTTATAGTCATGAAATAATTTTGATATTTAAATATTTTTTAAAGAAGGTTTGCTGCTAATTTTTGAAAGAATTATTTCTCTTTTGCCAAAGAAATAATTTAAATTCTGTAATAAACTATTCTAATAAGTAAACAAGCAAAAATTAAAACACAAGGCCGATTCTATTTAGAAGATCATAATTATAAATCAGTTATAATCTTCTATAAATCAAATTCTACAATAAACTAATCTAATACCTAAATAAGCAAATACCAAAAGACAAGGGTACTTCATTTTTTCTAAATTAATTTATAAAAACTGAAATTTGTCAGTTTCAGAACCCAAGAAATAATATGGACTATTTTTTAGAGAAAAATACTGATGTAACTTTCTCTCACTTTAACGAAGTTCAAACTATTTGGAAAGTACTGGTTGAATTGCAACATGTATATAATTTAGTTTCATTCAATTTTAAAATGCGTACATTTTTAAATGTCATTGTCAAATATTTTAATGATATAATTTTTGATTTGCCATCAGTTTTGAGATTAGCGTCTGATTTACTGCAATATATTTTTTAAAAGGGATTCTAAAATAATTTTAGTATGTTTTTTTAAACAGAATTTTAAATAAATCAGTATGTCTCGATTAATAAACTTTATTTTAGATATAATTAATATTTATAATGATTATATACAATGGCAATAATGACGATGACGAGGAGTTTCTTATATGGATGTGAGATAAAAACTCCTTACTAATGAAACAAAATAAATGACTGATTTATAAAGCTAAATCAAACATAAAATAGTGTCTACCTGAGGTGTATTCTTCAAACTGGGCCACTACCAAAAAAAAAAAAAAACCTTCCATTAATTTTTTTTTAATTTGATTATTGAAAACTGCTCCAATGCTATGCTTATTCCCAAATTGACACTCCCAAAAAGACCACATGTTGTTTCAGAATAGGTTTTCAAATGAATACCATTAAATGTGTTTCTAAAACGAGTAAGTGTTTTAAGAGATTTCGCGACAAAAGTGCAGTTATAGGATGAAATGTATAGAAATCTTAATCTTCCAATTTCATAAAATGAATGTGTTTGGAAATATTACAAATACAGAAAGAAAAACTGAAATAAAAACCTTATATACAATACTACACGATGCAATATAAAATTAACCTAAAAATATATCGGAAACAATTAATAAGTATTTCAAACCCAAAAATTCAATTAATCAAAAAATAACTTTTCCTTATCACTGTTTTCTGTTGTTGTTAAACCAAATGTTATAATTATTTTTCAAAAAAATGAATGTAATACAAAAAATATCAAATAAGAATCTGATAAATATCTAATGCGAAAAAAAATTAAAAAATAAATGTTATCTTAATTGGATAGTTACAGAGTAGATACATGAAAAATTTATAATCACAAAAACTTATTTAAAAAAAGAGAGAGAAAACATAGCATTGTATTCAGAAGAAATATTTTCAAAAATAATTATGGATTCTTCTAAACCTGACGTGAAAACAATCAATTAATTGGTCCCTATTTTTCTCGTATTCAAATCTCTTAAATGAACAAATAATTCTAAAAAATAACATATAAAAAAATTCAAAGCAGTGAAACAATTTTAAAATAAACATTTTTGAACTTTTCGCAGAGAAATCAGACGACATAATTATAGTGAAATTTGAAATGTTTAGAAACAAACTGGACTCATTGAATCAAATATTAGTGAAAAGAAATCTTTTCCTTTTGGAAAAGAAAATAACTGAAAACTCTTTTGGAAAAAAAAATAACAGGAGACTGTTCGAAAATGGCATTCAAAATTCCACGCTTCGCTTGCCTTCTATACAAGTCACCGATTTCCAATCCTGGTTTCAAATTTGCAACGAAAATAAAGTAATTGCCAAGTAAAAATACTCAAATAACAAGCCAAACGATAAAAAAAAATTACAATAAAGAAAATAAGACACGTTTTCTTCTTTTAAAAATCTGGTATTATCTATTTAATTTTTATTGGGATAAATTTCTAGGTTCTATTTTAGTAGTCCACATATCAAGAAGAAAAAAAAAATCTGTTTCTTTCCACTGCTTCTTCTTAATAATTTTCAATTGATATATTTCTTATGATTATTCAAGTAGAATTCAAGTGCTGATAGCTGAAAGTATAAATTTAGAAATTTTTTAAAAATATTTGACATGAGTAATAATGGTCATTTATTTTCGCATCGCTAAATTTCGTTTAACTGGTGTAAAAAAAAAAAAAGCTCTTGAATTTATTCTTAAAAGATTTTCTTGAATCAGAATTGGCCTAAAAAAATGTTGTTTTTGATGTTCTTTGTAATTTTTAAAAGAAATAATTACCTTCAGGGAACTCATTTCAAACTTGGTTGGAATCTTTATTTTTGAAACAGAATTTTAAATAAATCAGTATGTCTCGATTAATAAACTTTATTTTAGATACTAGCCGCCTTTGGCGACCAGCCGGTTCACCAATCTTAATGTTCGTTTAAATTTTAACAATTAAATAGTTTGAACCGGAGTTTAACCCCCTTCTTCGCCAAGTTGCGATAACGCTCCAAAGCTGGCAATCTTTATTATGCACTATAATTGAACATCTGCTCCTTTGCTTTTGAACATTTCGCAAGGTCGTTGTTGGCGATTTTTAAAAATTGCTCCAAGCAGGAGGTTAAACTCCGGTCGTACCATTACATATTTTACGCAATTCCAACTTTAATAGATTCATCGGCAAAATATTTTAAAACTTCAAATTTTGATAGTCATATAATTCACTCATAATATTATAAGGGCCTTCAGTCATAGCCTGATATGTATCTCTCTCATTTTCTGTTACCCCTCGTAGAATTTATACTTTAAATTAGTGCTTTAATGCTTTAAATTTCTGTTACCCCTCGTAGAACTTATGTAGTAGAACTTTAAATTAAAGTGTAAATGATTAATCTGCAATTAATATAATAATATTTTTTACTGAAACAAAGCATTTTTTTAATACTATGATTACTGATAATAGAGTCACTGAGCGTTTAGACTTTATGGGCACTAAAGAATATCTTTCTTAATTTATGTAATATCTCAAGAATTTGTCAACAAAAATTTCTCAGATTCATCATGAACAGATCGATTCATTAACAATGTTTAATTTTAAATGCATCAAACACTAAAAAAATAAAATGAATCGTTTAAAATAATCGGTCGAAAACAGGTTTAAAGAAATACTTAAAAAATGATGTACTTAAAACTATAAGCATATACAAAAAAGTATATAACTAACATAAATACAATTTAATTACAAAAGCATCCAATTAACCTAAAAATAATTTAAATCATTGAAAATAGGTTAAAAAAAACTACTTAAAAAACAATGTACTTAAAACTATAAGCATATACAAAAAATATATAACTAACATAAATACAATTTACTTAAAAAAGCATGCAACTAACCTAAAAATAATTTAAATCATCCGTTGGTTGCCATGTCAACAGTCAGAAAACAATGCGCATGCGTGAATTTTCTTCGCCAGTTACGTTAACGCAAGTGCGTGAATTTTTCTACGCCAGTTGGGGTAACGCTATGCAGATTATACATTTTTAATTTCCTTTATTCTGTGTTATTTTAATTCAAAAGTACTTCAGAATGAATGTGAAACATGGATTAATTAACAATGTTTAATTTTAAATGCATAAAACATTAAGAAAATAAACAGAATCGTTTGAAATAATCCGCCGGAAAATGTTAACTCTAGCCTCAATTCTGTTGGGAGAAAAAAATAACTGAAAGTTGGCGGTGGGGAAAATGGAAGATTTTTTTGGCGGGAAAGTTAGTTTTTAACTAATAATTAAAATTCTAATTAAAATTTCAAAAACGGGACCCCAGGTGCACATTCCCGACCTCTAAGGTATACATGTACCAAATTTGATAGCTGTATGTCAAATGACCTGACCTGTAGAGCGCCAACACACACACACACACACATTGAGCTTTATTATAAGTATAGATAATTAAACTTGGTTTATAGAGAAGTTATTATATAAACCCTTTCAAGAAAATTTAGTATGTATTAATGAACGCATGAAAAAAAATAATATCAACTTAAAAGTATAAATTATCAATATTTCGTTGAGGCGTGTTTTTGAAAGCCATATTATTTTATACTATGAATATAATTTAATTGAAAAATAAATATTATAATTTAAGAATGTTTCTAATCAGAACAAATTTGTATATAAAAAATCGTACAATTTTTAAGCTGTCTATTAAATGAATGAAGCATTTAGATAAAAGATATTTCATATGTAGTTTAAAAAATATATATATTCTTTTTATTAAATTCAATGAAGATTATCCATGTATATCACTATAAAATTCTATCGGCGTTTTGTAAAATGAAAGCATTAAATTTTTACATTTCAAAATACATTTTATAACTTCATGGAATAATTAGCTGTTTTATACTGGTGAAAACTGCAAATCCCCCATTCCATAAAAAGAGAACATCGGATGTTAAATAACATTAGAAAATGCATGATTAATAATCTAACATAGCTGTGAATGATGTTATATGTCAGAATGATGTTATTTAAATGACAATATTTTTTTTTAATTTTCTGCTTAAGATATTCGAAATATGTATATATGTATTCTAAAATTATAAATCAACTTTGCCAAAGACAAATATTCGGAGCATATATAAATTTGTGAGTCGTTTCTATCTATTGATTCACTTGTTTGTATAGAATGTGGTAAATAAGTCATCAACTAATTTTGGTTTATTATGAAATAAAAGTAAATATCCATATATTCTAATATTTAACTAATGGTTACATAAGTCCTTATGTATAAAACTGTTCAGTAAAAATAATAATTATAATTTTTAAAAGATCAAGAAAAATTAAATTAATATTACAGTGTAGGTAGATAAGTAAGAAATAATGACGGATGCTTCACGGCTGTAATCTTACAACTGTGATCCTGGCAGACGACCAAGCCCTCTCCTTGTCGAAACTATATGTGACGCATGGTAAAAGCATTGAAAATATATTTTTGCTCTAGAAATTCATTAGCTGAAGTTTCTGTGATGCCACAGGAAGTTTAAGGTGTACTTGACCTTCCCTAGAGCACAACTAGAATATGTTAAATGTTTTAAGAGGCAAGATAATAGATTTCAAACGAAAGTGAACTCGCCAGTAGTAAAAGCTAAAAGGTGAATTCTAAGAGCTAGTTAAAGATGGCTTCCAGCACGTGTTTGGAGACTGGGAAAAGTTGGGATAAATGCATTGCATGCAATGAAAATTATATCTCGAAAACCATTAAAATTTGAATTTTAAATATTGTTAATTATTTTTTATTAATTTATGATCAGTCTTTATTGACCAGTTTACGCATATTTTGCTCCTACATGAATAGAACTATCTCTGAGATGTTAATAAAATGCATTTGAAAAAAAATAATTAAATAATCCAAATACTACAAATTCAAAAATACCAAGATAAAAAGGGTTTCAAAAATTATATTTTTTATTCCACATAGATATCTGAAAAGAGATAGATAAGTGAAAATCTAGAATAGCATTCTATATTTTCATTTTTTTCACTAAAACCGAGATTTTTATTATTATTTTGGAGGATTAGTGAAACTGTGAAGATATATTTTTTAACATTTGGTCACATGAGGGCGCTACAATAGATAAGCTCCATTGCCTGATGATGTAAAAGTATTTACCGATTGCGGTTTGGAAATTCTTTACAAAACTAATTATCGATTTTTCGGCATTTTATTAAAAGTTAAAGACAGTGTATTTCCTCTTCTCCATTGTATTTAAAACTCATAAATAAATACCAAGTCTTCAGACAAATACAAAAACAAGGATTACGGAACATTAAAAGTATTTTCCAAATAAATAGTTCTTTTTTTTTTTGACATAAGTCTAAAAAAATGGCAATGGATTTAAAAATTTCAAAGAAAAAATCAGTCTTCAACTTAAATATCATTTGAGAAATTCTATGTATATTAAAAGAAAACAAATATAAACCTTTTTTCAAAAAATGACAAAATAAAAGACTAGTGTTAATTCGAGTGAATATCCAAAAATCCTTAAATATTTTACCAATTATTGATGATTACCAATTATTGTGTGTTATTACTTCAAAAATCGAGTAATTATTAGCCTAAATTTAAAAAAAAAGATGGACAATAAAAATAATGTCAAATAAAAGGGAAATCGTTTTATAAAATATCCTTTTTCTTTGTATTCTTTGATATGTGGACAAACTCCTGTCTGAAGTTGAAATAAAAAAAATAAGGAAATTATAAATAAAAAAACATAGCTCACAAAATTGCCAAATTTCCTTAAAGAACCCTTAATAATTTTCAGTGGCTTTATTGATTACTGAGCTTTAGAAAGAATTCAAAGGCTGTTATCTGAAGCTATAAATTCAAATTATTCTTTTTTTTATTTATTTACTTTTTTGGGATATGACAAAAGTAATGTCCAACATTCATCTTCTTGTTGTTAAAAATTCGCAAAGCTAGAAAAAAAATTCTAATGGTTGATTCTGGTTAAAACAGGTTGTTTCGAGTAAAAATTCAGGAGAAAAAAAGATTTTCTTTGGATCCTTTCCTAATAATTCAAGTCAGAATACTATCTTCAGGGATCTAATTTAAAAAGTAGACTCTAATGGGTTTTGTAAGGAAATATAAATAAAGTAAAGTGACTCTACTAATGAATGTTCTTTATGTAAAAAGGAAATAATGCATGGTTTTCAAAAGGGATTTTATAGAAAATAAAATAAAGAGAAAAACAGTATTTGTGGAGAAAAAAATTAAACATGATTATGATTATTTCTTATAATAAATTGTTGAATTCCGTATTTAGAATCCTCTCTAACTCCGACTTTAATTTTCTGTTTGTATTATTATTTAATTTTACAGGGTATGGCATTCTGCAAACATATTGCCAATCAAGAGAAAAATAACAATAATATATTTAATTTTTTTCTCGCATAAAAAATTCAACTAAGACATCTCAACTCTAAAAAAAGTTGTTTGATTTCTGTTAGGATACAAACGATTATTTAAATTGTAAACAATTTAAAGTGAATAAAAGTTCAGACGATTCTTTCTTTTAAGTTAATGTGCTTTATTTTACAACATTTAAATTGTAATTTGAGTCAATTATTAATTATTCTTTTTTCATTTATTTTTCTTGGAGATTTTTGTGATCAATTGAAGGAATCTGAATTTAAAAAGGAATTCGTGATAGTTTCTGCTATTATTTACCATTACTTTAAAGACAGCAATAATAATAGCGTCTCAAAGATTTTTGAATGAACCATTGTGATTTTCCCAAGATGCTGCATTTCAAAAGTAATTTGATTTTTCAAAACAATTTCGCAATCAGTTCATATTTCGGTTAGAGAAAGTATTTCGACAGCTAATTTTAAATTTAAAATATTTTGTATGATCTATAAATTCAGGTTCCTGAGATGTGCTTTTTTTATAGAATAAAATGACCCCTAAACCCCATTACACGTAACATCAAAATGTGGTGTCTTTTTCATCGTAAACGGCAGTTACACACCACCACCACAGTCCCCGACATCAGTGTCATTGAAATGCTGTGGGCCGCACTCGAAACAGTGATTCAAAAACTTAAAATTAGAAACAAAATCCCATTTAAAACAAATGTTCCAAGAAGAAAAGGATTACATATCTTCAGATATAACAAAAAAAATTTGTCGAATCGGTACCACTACATTTAGAGGCCATTATAAAAGCCAAAAGACATGTAACTAAACACTGACACTTTCTTTCTATGCGAGATATTATAAAAATTTCATTGGGGTATTCTCAATTTTTTTGAGACAGAAATCTGCATATGTTTATTTAAAATGCTTCTAAAACTTTTCAATTTAGAATTTTTTCATTCATTTTTTTTATTTTTTTACTTTAAATTAAATCATCTGTTATGTAGAAATAAAAACAAATTTGTACTTCTCAGTAATGTGTTATTTCTATTGAAAGTCGGATTTTTCAAGTAAAAGTAAGGCAGATTCTCAATTATTTGAGCCACTGTATGCAATAATATTTATAGGATCTGTCTTAAAAATTATGGTAATAGGATCTAAAATTTCATATACAGTTTCTGAGAGGGCGATTTCTTTTCAAATACAGCATCGATATCAAACAGTTATTTTTTATTATCATTTTCTTCTGAATACATGTCTGAAGTTATATCTGATAAACAGATTAATTATAAAATGCAGAAGGTAAAATTATTGTTAAAAGTCTGTAGTATCAAAGTTGTACAAATGTTTAAACGAAATTCTTTGAAAGGAAAAATGTTTGTTTATTCTGTTTTATTTTAAAACCACTCATATTTAAACATTAATTTGAAATGTGATTTAATACTGTATCTTTGAAAAATGTCAAAAATTAAGCAACAAAATTTATTTTTAAAAATTTGTAAAATTTTCTGCAAATCACAAAAAAAAAAAAAATCATTTTCTTGTACTATAAAATAAATTTTGCATTTTGACATCCGCTTCTTACTATTTTTATACCAAGCATAAACATTTTCAGCGATAATTTCAGGAATTTTGTTTATAACTAAAAAGCAAAATATGCAGACGATTTTTTTTTAATATTTCGTTTTGCTGTTTGTAATTAGGATATTATGCCAATATAAATCTTTTAGATTTATTGTTGTCGCTTTTTTTTATCACTTTGGTAAATTCAAGTGAAGTAATTTTTAAATCAATTTGTGTTTCATTTCATTATATACTATGCAATGTAAAATGATGATTTACTTATAGAAACTGCTTTGCATTATAAAATGATTATTTTCTCCCAAAAACTGATTCAAATGAATATTTATACATATAAAACAAGCTTTCCTATTTTAAAAATATCTTTTTTTTATATTTACAAGTTTTTTTCTTTTTTTTGTGGTATTAAACCTAATAATAATTCTGTAATTCTGGAATCGTAAGTGTTATCGGTGAAGTTGATTTATTATATGGGAGTCACTATACCAAAATGTTCAACTTTCTTCAAATTTACATACATTTTCTAAACAGCCATTTAAAATTTTATAAAAAAGAAAATTACCGTCTATGAAGTTTTCCAGATTTATAAGTTGTTATTGTTCAAAAATTTGCATCTGGAATTCTTCAAGGGTGGAATCATGAAATTTTGAAAAGTTTTCAAGTTTCAAATCATTTTCAGTCGTTTCAATAACATATTTTTGAAGTCATGCGTGGTTAAGAATAGGGTAATTAACAAATGCCAATGCTTGAAATATAGAATTTGGTATGTGGCTTCTATATAAGAAATCAAAACTTGCATCCTATTTTTAATTCTACTTATTTAAATTAAAATTGTAATAAAATATTTCGCATTATTTCGGGGTTGTTTCCGAAATTACTAGCGTTTTTCTAATTCATAAATATTATTTTCAGGAAAAATAAGGCAATCCCTGCATTTTGCCTATTGCTCTTACCTATTTTTGCATCTCAAGCCCACTTTTCAAAAAAAAAAAAAAAAATGCAGTATTTTGTTTTGCAAAAGAATGTAAGCAAAATTTGGCATTCTATTTGCTTTAAAATTTTGTTTACTTCTCTTGAAAAGACAGATGATAGAAATTATAAATCTCTCAGATTTATACTTATTGCTTTTTTATCACCTTTGTAGACAGAAAAATACACTTCTGAATCATTTTATTTTAATGTACAGAATAAAACATAAAACTTCTATTTTCTTATTGAAACTGTTTCAAACGACTTTTTATGATTTAAAACATTTAAAAATACAATATTTGTTTTATGTGTTCTATTTTCGACACAGAGAGGAAGTATTGTAAACGTTAAAACCTTCGAATGCGAGATTTTGGGGTATATTCATGTTTTAAGACTCTCTATGACCAAAAAGTGTACTTTTTGAATGGTGTCTGTTCTTCTATTTTGCGAATATGATAATTGAGAAACTCTTTCAGCCAAATGAATAAAATTTCATTTTTGCTCTTTTCACAACATTTATAGATTTCTATTACATTTTAAGCAAAATTTATTCAAATGATTTCTGTCTATCTATCTGTTTGATTGCAGGTGAACTGGACATCTACAAAGCTAGATAGGTAAAAGTTGGCACTCAGATTTTTATTTACAGCGTAGATCTGTAACCAGTTTTGAAGCAAATTTATCAAAGTGTTGAAATTCTATTATCATTTTCTTCCCCGTTTCTTTTTATTTTAGTTTAGTTGTATTAACATTTCATTTTAAAGCAACAGCAGGACAATTTAACAGTGAATCTTGTAATTTTTAACCAGTTTTAAAAAAAAAGACATCTGAACTATCACTCCCCTATCGAAACCTCCGCACCACACCAACGGGAGGATGATCAGTCCTGAAGGATTTATCGTGCCCCAGAACCGCTTACAGGACAGTTCTTCGGTGGAAATGGGTGTCGAGCTTGGAATATTTCTTTCCCAAAGTCGAAACTTTACCACCAGGCCAACGTGGCCTTATTTTCTTGTGAGCGCCGCAACTCAAAAATGTAATCATTGAATAAATGATATCTGATAGATGACTTTGCTGCTATAATTATAGCCATTTTTGAATTTTGGTTTAATTCGATAAAAAATAAGAACCAAAAGCAAATACAGTGGCTCCAAAAATTGAGAGTACACTTTACTTTTACTTGATAAATCCGACTTTCTATATAAATAACACATTACCGGGAAGTGCAAACATGTTTTTATTTTTACACATAACAAATGGTTTAATTTAGAGTAAAAATAAAGAAAAATAAACGAAAAATTTCTAAACTGAAAAGTTTCAGAAGCATTTTAAATAAACATACGCAGAATTTTGCCTCAAAAAATTGAGAATACACCAATGAAATTTTTGCAATATCACGCATAGAAACAAAGTGTCACTATTAATTTGCATGTCTTTTGGCTTTTATAATGGCCTCTAAACGTCATGGTACCGATTCGTCCCATTTTTGGCGGTATCTGAAGATATTTTATCCCATTCTTCTTGCAACACTTGTTTTAAAAGTGTTTCGTTTCTATTTTTGTGTTGTTGGACCAATGCTTCGAATGTGGCCCACAGATAATCAACGGTACTGATGTCGGGGTACTGTGGTGGCGTGTGTAACTGCTGTTTGCAATGAAAAAGACACCATATTTTGACGTTACGTGCATTCTGTGTGGAGTCGTTGTCCTGCTGGAAAAGGGAATTTCCATCTAAACCAACATTTTTAGCATTTTTCTTTAGATTGCTGCGACCATACAGTTCATCCAACTTGTTACAAAAATTTCGGAAATCATAGGCAGAAGTGAAAGTGTTGAAACTGTGCAAAATGTAATTAGACAAGCTGGATATAAAAGTCGCATTGTTAGAGGGAAACCGTTCATCAGCTTGCAAATTCAGAAAAAGCATTTGAAGTTTGCAAAAACTCATCAACTGAAGACCAATAACCGTTGGAAAAAAGCTATATTTAGTAATAAAAGAAAACTCAACATTTTTGGCAGTGACAGCCATCGTACTGTAACGTGAATGTCTAATACTGCTTTGGATCCAAAAAATTTACGCCCTACAGTTAAACAGGATGGTGACTCCGTCATGATTTCAGGTTGCATGGCTTCATCCAGGGTAGGAAATTTAATTTGTATAGATGGCATTGTAATTTCTTGGATATACTTCGCAGGAATCTAAAGGAAAGTTTTAAAAATGTGGGTTTATATGGAAATTTTGTTTTTCAGTAGGACAACGACCTCAAACAGAATGCACGTAACGTCAATTGTGTCGTTATCGTTGTAAACAGCAATTACACACACTTCCGCAGTACCTCGACATCAAAACCATTGAATATATGTGGGCTACATTCGAATCAATGGTCCAAAAACACAAAATTAGAAACAAAACACTTTTAAAACAAGTGGTGCAAGGAGAAAGAGGTAAAATATCTTCAGATATCACCAAAAATGGGTCAAATGGGTATCACGACGTTTAGAGGCCATTATAAAAGCCAAAAGATATGCAACTAAATACTGACACATTCTTTCTATGCGAGATATTACAAAAAATTTCATTGGTGTATTCTAAATTTTTTAAAGCAAAATTCTGCGTAAGTTTATTTAAAATGCTTCTGAAACTTTTCAATTTTGAAGTTTTTCGTTGATTTTTCTTTATTTTTTCTCTAAATTAAATCATTTGTTATGTGTAAAAATAAAAACATGTTTGCACCCCCCGGTAATTTGTTATTTATATTGAAAGTCGGATTTATCAAGTAAAAATATGGTATACTCTCAATTTTTTGAGCCACTGCATGTTTTCGCTTTTGATTGGCTGTTTGGTAAAACCGATTATTATATCTTCTGTGATTGACTATGTGTTAACGTTTCTTTTGTTTTCTATATTATATATATATATATATATATATATATATATATATATATATATATATATATATATATATATATATATATATATATATATATATATATATATATATAATTTAGAGTAAAAATTATCAATGTCAGTGATCATTTTCTCGTTCTTTTCCCTCTATCCTGAAGTAAAATTTACCATTAAGTTAGCTGCCAAATATACGCATGAGTCAGATGCGCATATTTGGCATCTTATTTGGCAAAGATTTCAGTCACATGTATTTTGTATGATTGGAGATCCTTTCAATGTGGTTGATTAACCTAAACTTCCTTCATGTTCTTAAAATTTTACTGGAGTGTCTTAGTGTATGTGTGCTATTGTATAAATAAATGCTTTTGATGACTTGTAATGTTTACTGCGTAAATCTCCTACACTTGAAAATACAACAATTGTTTTACAGCATTTAACAGTCTAAATAATTTTCAACTTAACGCTAATAGAAAGTTCATAAGCTAAAATTAATTTAAAAAAAAGATCCTCCTTGGTACAAATAAGGAAAATCTGTACTTTAATAATTTTGAATATTAGTTTAAAATCAAATAAAAATTAATTATTTTATGTATTTTATGAATCCATTCTGACCGTATTTTTCGAAAAATGCATCAGATTCAAGGCGACTAATTTCTTTTGTATATAACAATTCTTTAACGTATACAAATATCTTTAAGTTTTTGCCGTTCTCGTAGGCGATGCTCAAAGAGAAAATTATTGTTATTGGAAATCTTCCATGTGTCCCTACTTATTTACCAAAGTACCTTCAAATGGCCAACTATAAAAAAAATTAACAATTTCCGTGAAGAACTGATGTAAGAAGAATTACTTAAATGAGATCACATTCTACCGTAGAGCAGAAAAAAGAAAACGTAAGAACATAGCACACGGCTTACAGAAAAAAATCAACTCATGAGTTGATTTTCAAGGTGTTTATCCTGTTTGTAAATCGTCTAAATATTTGATTTTTAACTGTTAAGAAATCTCTCATTTAAAACTTATCTTGGGCTGTCAGAAATAATTTAAAATTATGTCTATCTATAAAAGCGATAACACAAACCACAAAAATCGAAAAGGTTGTTATTTTCCGTTCTGTCTTTACATCAAATTTGCAGTTCCCAGCTGAAATTCAGTAACAGTCGGAACATTTGATCCCTAATTATTAAGGACTATTCATATTTTTTACCTGCCTAAAACCGAATTATTTTGAAATTATAAAATGAAATTGCAAATACCAAAATCTATTTGATTAGATTAAATACTCATATTGATCAATCGTCGTTCTAGTAGTCGACACTTATCGCACAATGATTCTATAAATGATTGGTACCACACAAATAAGATCATAGCTTCTCACTCACACCTTCTATGAAATCCCACTTCTTATCTCAAAGGTCTCACTTCCCAGGAAGCACAAATTGCTTTGCAATATTGTACAAAAGTGGAAGATATTTGATTATTAAATATTCAACAACGTTGTACAATATTGCGAATATTTTTTTTAATATCGTATAATATTGTAGAATATACATGTTCCATTTGGATTGTAAAGTTTTCCCTAGTGCTCATAAAAGGGTGTAGTCCTTCAACCAATGACGTGAGGGGTGGTAGGCATTTATGAACATGGGCATTTTTTTTTTCTTAATTTAAACTTTCTTTTCATCGCACCCAAGTGGCTCGTTCACAACATCTGCGCAACATTTTCCCTTCTCAAGAAGTCTGCAAACAAAAAGAACAATTTGAGAAGAAGGATTTGAACTTCAGTTAACATCATTATTGAGAAGAAAGATTTGAACTTCCGTTAACATCATTATTGAGAAGAAGGATTTGAACTTCCGTTAACATCATTATTGAGAAGAAGGATTTGAACTTCCGTTAACATCATTATTGAGAAGAAGGATTTGAACTTCCGTTAACATCATTATTGAGAAGAAGGATTTGAACTTCCGTTAACATCATTATTGAGAAGAAGGATTTGAACTTCCGTTAACATCATTATTGAGAAGAAGGATTTGAACTTCAGTTAACATCATTATTGAGAAGAAGGATTTGAACTTCCGTTAACATCATTATTGAGAAGAAGGATTTGAGCTTCCGTTAACATCATTATTGAGAAGAAGGATTTGAACTTCCGTTAACATCGTTACTTTTATTTATTTATTTATTATTTATTTTGAGTATTTAGCTTTTACGTTTATAGAATTTTTTATTTTCATTGATTTTTCTGTATTTCATACACAAATAAATTTTTATGAATCGAAAAGTAGAACTGAATATTAGAAATAATTTTGTTTTTCAATATGGTTAAGTTATGACAAATATCGAACGCAAAATAACCAACACAAAACTAAACATTAAATATCCATAAAAATATTTTCAGCAATAAATTTAAAGCCACAGATGTTTATAAGGATTTATTCACAAAGTGTATGATATTAGACTTCTTTTAGTGTGGGTAGTATTTGTTAAGAAAAAAAATATTTTCGAAAAGCATTAAAGTTCACTTGTTTAACTATCTAGTCAAATTGCATTACTTGATTTATCGATTTATATCTGAAGATACAACTGTCGTCCGCCTTCTGGGAAAATTCGTCTAGACAATATCAATAAAATACGACTCAGTAACGCAGTAAACCTTTGAGCTTAAAAGGATTTTGGAATGTCAAATGTTTTTAGAATTAAATAATTTCTTTCTATTTATTCTCTACTTCGAAATATTTCTAGCGTTATGTCATAATAAGGAATTAAATTCTGAAAAATGAACTAAGAAATATTGTAATAAATGTTAATACAAGGTAGTCATGTAATAAATATATTTCCCTGTTTCGAAATATCTGCTGAAAATATCTAAAACTGCTGACCAGAACAGCCAAATTCCTCATAGGCACTGTGGATAATTTGTTTCAACTCTATTAATATCTCGTTTTAAATTAACCCTAAGGCTGTTTTAAAGCCTTGTAACGATGAACCGCATTTAGAAGACGAGGACGACTCTTGAACAGGCATTATCCTCTCGAAACTTCTACATCACACGAACGGGAAGACATTTGGCCATGATGGATTTCACGTGAATTAGACGAGCTTACATAGTAGTTCTTCGGTGGATTCAAATCTTACACCTGGAACTTTACCACCAGACCACCGTAGTCTCTGGAAGCCATGGGAACATGAATTCATCGAAAACCCGGCATCTCGGAATCCTTCTTAAGTATTTCATCATAAAAGTGTTATCCCCTTTCCTAACCACTTAAAATAATGTTGATTTTAGGGAAGGTCACTCACACCACGAGTGCTCGGATTTTTAATTTCAGAGTCCTTCACACGAGCGATTTGCGCTTAGTAGTATATTAAAGATAGCAGAATATGCAATTTAAAAGTATTTTTACTGATCATTAGAAAAAAATCAATCATAGAGCTTCAACTTCAATAACAAGATACTCTATCTGATATTACATATTACGATAAATAAAAATTATGAAATTTGTATAATTTTCATTATTATATTTAGCTATTTTCACTGTTACTTAATATGATTTGTTGTTTTTTTTTTCATTGTGTTCTTGAATTAAGTCATTTACATTACATTACTGTATATACAGGCATACAGTTCACTTCTTGACAAATTTGCTTCAAAATTCTTTTTTTTTTATTTATTTAGGGAAGGGAAATGTATTTGTATATCCGCAAATATAGATATTTGTTTTTTAAATTCAGAGAGGACAGAACCATGGAGATTCCTAAACATCTGGAGTTCGATTTAAATGCTTTTTTTACTATTTTTCGCATATGAGAAAGCGAACATTTCAAGGTATAATATCTGGAACACGAAGGTAAAATTTGCACGTTTAAAAATGAAAAAAAAAAATCTTTAAAGCATAGACAAAAAGTGTATACTATTGTTCTATGGGGGGGGGGAAGTATTTCTGGAAGGAATTATATTTCTTAATCTACATTTGGATTACTACTCTTTCAAATATGTAGACATTTCATTGCTTTTCCTGTAATAATTCATAACTTAATAATAGATAACGTTTATTATTTAATTTCCTTTCTCTATACATTCTCTGTGTTCTTTAATCGGCAAAAATAGATCCTACTTCCCTCGGAATTCTGTTTAAAGGAGTTATAAGGAATTGAAAATTCCTTCTCCCACCTTTTTATACGCCTCACCCGCTTTGAACTAGATGGCTCATCTACGAACTCATTCAAATTTCCAACCTTCTTACAGAATAGTCTAGGAAGATTCTAAATCCAATCAAAATTATTCTAGTTATTATATTAACAAGCTAAATGGAATTAGCATGAACGGAAAGTAATTTAGTGCTCTAAATACCATGATGAAAGAAGATCTGCAGAAATTTTCTCGAAGTCTTGCCAAGAAAAACATTGCAATAGGAATTCCTTCTTTTTAGAAGGAATCTACCTAATTTCTGTAATAACTAATTTCAATACGAAAACTTCTTGAAATAATTTTATTGTCTTGTCGATTCTTGAGCCTTCGTCTTAATCTTATGTATTTTTGAAAAAAATATATTAAGTACATGTATTTTAAACAACTATTCGTTTTATCACCAATTTCTACAATCTTTTTTCAATGTATATTCTATATAAGAGAAAGTGTAAAAAACTTATTTCAACTCTCAAATTCACAGTATTTCAAATAAATAATAAAAATAAATTTCAGATTTAAAAATATTGTGCTTGTGCTGAAAGGGGTTTCCATATTACAAAATATTGAATGAATTAAAAACTATAATTTCGCTCAAATGCATTTGACTATAACTTTCCTTAATTTATATTTTTCGTCAATTCCTTAATAAACTTTTTATAAATTTGGATGGCATCTCCGAAATATATTTCTTAAAAGGATGTAAAATACTTTGTTTTCGTTTACAAGAAAGAAAATACATTAGCCTTGTTCCAATGCCTTATCTATATTTCCTACCTAACCAAAATCAATGCCCTATTTGTAGATTAACTCCTCCAAGAAAAGTTATTTGATTTATTGAAAAAAAGACCAAAAAAACCCGTTTTTTACTCTATTTACGTTAATAACACACAGAAGCTTTAGAGTAATTATTATTATTTTTTTATTTTCAAGATAAGTGAATTTTAATGATAAGAAAATAATTGGCCGTCATAATTTTGGTTGAATATTTCGAAAATAAGATTCAAAAAATTATAACATTACGTACCAACTTTTGAGGTTTCTTTGAAACCGAAGATAAGTATAGCAATTGAAATTCATTCAGAATTTTATGTGTAGAAAATAATATTATTTTATTTTTATTTTTCTGTCTCATATCTCTTACTCTTAAACGTCGCAGGAAATTCTTGCCAACAAAATAATAGCTTAGAAAATAGCGATATTACAGAAAAAAATCAAATATTTCATCTTCTTTTCCTATTTTGTATTATCATTTGAACTTTTTGATTAATGAAGACTTCGTAAATAATTGCCCAATTTCAAATAAACTACACCACTATGATCGAAAATTAGTGAATTATGAAAAAAAAAAAGAACATGCCAAGTGTGGATTTTTTAAAACCTTTTTGAACATTTTCTAAGAAAACGATTTTACTAGTATTCTTTCTGAAGTGACGTGAGTTAACTTTACATATATAAATATTTCAATTAGGATATTCAGGGTGTTTTTTTTTGTTTTTTTTTAAATATAGTTTTCGACTCCATTTGAGTTAGATCGGTTGCTAAACCTTTTAAAATTGGGGAAAATATTACTTGAAGCTATTTTTTATGTTTGTATTTTTTCTAAGCGTTTTTGTTGTTTGCATATCTTAATTACAGTAGAAAATAGAAATGATTTTTTCGGTAACTTTAGATCTCCTGTCAAAAAGAAAATTAAATAAAATTCAAAAATTAAATAAATAATTACGAAAAAGTTGAATGAACAATGGTAGTAAATATTTCCTAGGAGTCTATAAAATATTTTAAAAACAGGCCTTATTCCTAAGTATTCTTTTTTTTTTTTTTGCTGTACATTAATTCAAGGGAATTGAGCTTTTAATTGCATTTTTTTATTTAGGATGTACTATTTCATTTTTATTTTCGAAAATATCAAGACCCTAGTATGGTTTATCATATATAAAATAATTTAGGACAATATCAAGATAAGTTAGTAGTTAGATTTTTCATAATTATAGCATATAATTCATCAGTATTCATTGTTATAAAATTACTATTTTCAAAACTATTGCAAATACTAACCATTATTACAGATTCTTCTGCTATTACTATTTACGAAAATGTCTAGAATTTTTCTTAAATTGGAATGTTATTTTTCAAAAAGCGTTTCTAATATGCTTCAAGAGCTCATTCACTGTATATGAAATTTCTGACATGTGCATAGTGTTATTTAATTAAACGTCAAAGGAGAAAAAAAATAACCTTAAGAGTCTGTAATTTCAATGCTTACTTAAACATCAAACCTATTTGTTTTATACATAGCAGCAAAATGGATATTTTCGGAGGGGGGGGGATTTAAAGTCCATGTATTGACTTACTTTGCAAAGTGAGAATATATCAATAAAAATTTAACTTCTGATTCTTCGTACCTCGATTCCAGTTATACAGTAAATTTTATTTCTTAAATAAATTACATGCTAAAGTAGGAGTTTTAAATTTTCATCCAACCGCCTCCAGGACAAATTGTTTGTTCACTACATACATACCGGGGGTGGCATGAATTCGGGCAAACTTCAAAAAATCATAATAAAAAAAGTAATGCTCGAAAAAAATTGTGGTTTGCGGGAATATGTTCAGAGAGCCTTTGGATTTTGTTATTTCCATTTAAAAAATTTACTTAAAAATGACCGATAGATGGCGCTCACACGTCATGCCGAGTCTGTTTATGCAAATCAGTATAGCTATAAAACACAAGGCTGGAAATGGATCTGTCATTCGACGCTAGTAGCATGCTATCACTACCAGATTGAGCGTTGGTGGTGAAATTGCTTTATAAGAACGGTGAATCTGCGACTAAAGCATTGCGACAGTTACGAACGGTGAAAGGAATTAAGGCGAAGAAAAATTTCATTGAATGGCATATTGAATGTAGTTCGCCGTTTTGAGGAAACTGGAAGATTAGAGGATCGTCCATGAAGTGGCAGACCATCCATCAGCGTTGACCGCTTCGTTGTTGTCCAAAGGGTCATGAGAAATGTGACTTCAACGGGGAGTTTCAGTGCGCGATAGTTCAGTACAAGATAGAGACATTTCACCAGTTGTTGCAGCAGATTGCGAGAAAAGACAAACCTTTGCAACATGGGTGCTCGCACAAATGGAACGAGACCCACAATGGTTACTGAACATCATGTGGACAGATGAAGCCCACTTTTCATTGCATGATGACGTCAATACGCAAAACAGTCGCATCTGGGCAGCATCAAACCCTCGTGCGTACACGACCAAACCACTACATAATCCACATGTGACTGTTTGGTGCGGTTTCACTGTGCCCTGCATTCTAGGCCCTTTCTTTTTTGAAGAGCGGTGTCCTGTATCCGATTGGAAAACCTTTTCCGTCACTGCAGAATGCTATCTAAGGCTTTTGAGAGACCACGTTTTGCCTGCTTTGCAGGAAACACGTGCGTTATCTTCCGTCACCTTCATGCAGAATGGTGCCCAGCCCCACGTTGCTAGCTCCGTTAAGACATTCCTCCTAGATATATTCACTGAGGATAGAGTGATAAGCAGAGGATGTAAGAATGAGTGGCCCTTACGATCGCCAGATCTTTCACCAGCGGACTTTTGGTTGTGGGGATACCTGAAGTCTCGTGTCTACCGGGACTCTCCTGCCACTTTGATGGAACTGAAAGATGCGATTCAATTGCCCGTTAGTGGCATCGATGCCGACATGTTACACGCAGCTGTAATAGGCGTAGTTACGCGCCTCACTTGCTTAATACATTGTGGTGGCGGTCATGTTGAGCATCTTTTGCTTTAAAATAAAATGTACTATAATGTGACTGTGCTATGTTTTCCTGATTTGCATAACCGTCTCGGTATGACCGTGTGAGCGCCATCTATCGGTCATTTTTAAATACATTTTTTAATGGAAATAACGAAATCCAAAGGCTCTTTCAACATATTCCCGCAAACCGCAATTTTTTTCGAGCATTTATTTTTTTAATGATTTTCGAAGTTTGCACGCATTTATGCCGCACCCGGTATTTAAAATTATTTTAAATTTCAATTTTTTGATAAATTCAAAGGCGAATATTTATTGAATGATACTGCAGATAATGCCAATCAGTCTTCCAGAAATTGCGATCAGCAAGTCGCAATATGATGTCATCAGGATGATACGTCCTACTGCAATATGCAATTTGCAACATGATATTGATGATATGATGTAATCAAGATGCTTGTGTGTGGATGTTTTAAATGATACCAGCATTTCATTTTAGACAGTAACATTATTTTCAGACAATGCATGAAAATGTATGACAATCTGTGTATTTTCATATACTCTGTCGCTTTTTGCTCTGAGCAGGTAAGAGCATCACATTCAGTCGAAGAATCAATTTCAAGGTCTTATAATTGTTACGTTTAAATATTGTAAATAAAATTATTATTGATTAATCATGTTTTATAACTGAAAAGCAAACTTTGGAATAACACTCAAAATTATGATCTAAAAATCATCTAAATACGCCATTAATTGTCCGCTGCACTCGACCGCTCAGCGTTTCGACACAGATCTCAAAAATACAACTTTAATACACATTTCCTATGCATTTAATGTACATTGATATAATTCCCCTATCATAATTACTAAATAATATATCTAATGTATCAATTTGACCAATTTGTTTTTGTATGAATATCAAGAACCTTAAATATATCAGTAAGGATCATCTGTCCCCTTCGCTTTCTTTTTCCATAGATATAGCAAAATAAAATTTAATACAGTAAACAACTTCAACAACTGAACTTATGCACAGTTCCCGTTAGAATTTCATTTCGAAAACATTGCAAATATGCTAGTCAATCAGTATGCTATATCATTATCTATACTTATGATAAAGCTCAATGTGTGTGTGTGTGTTGGCGCTCTACAGGCCAGGTCATTTGACATACAGCTACCAAATTTGGTACATGTATACCTTAGAGGTCGGGAATGTGCACCTGGGGTCCCTTTTTTTGGAATTTTAATTAGAATTTTAATTATTAATTAAAAACTAACTTTCCCGCCAAAAAATCTTCCATTTTCCCCACCGCCAACTTTTTCGCCAAAAAAATCTTCCATCCCCCCCCCCCGCCAAATCGCCAAATGAGTAAGGCTTCAATTTTTTTTTTTCTCCCAACAGTCATGAGGCTAGGGTTAATATTTTTCGGCGGATTATTTCAAACGATTCTGTTTATTTTCTTAATGTTTGACGCATTTAAAATTAAACATTGTTAATTAATCCATGTTTCAGATTCATTCTGAAGTACTTTTGAATTAAAATAACACAGAATAAAGGAAATTAAAAATGTATAATCTGCATAGCGTTACCCCAACTGGCGTATAAAAATTCACGCATTTGCGTTACCGGAGCTGGCGAAGAAAATTCACGCATGCGCATTCTGATTGTTGCCATGGCAACCGTTATCAACGGATGATTTAAATTATTTTTGGGTTAGTTGCATGCTTTTGTAAGTAAATTGTATTTCTGTTAGTTATATATTTTTGTATATGCTTATAGTTTTAAGTACATCGTTTTTTAAATAGTTTTATAAACCTGTTTTCGACTTATTATTTTAAACGATTCATTTTATTTTCTTAAAGTTTGATGCGTTTAAAATGAAACATTGTTAATGAATCGATCTGTTCATGATGAATCTGAGAAAATTTTGTAGACAAATTCTTGAGATATTACATAACTTAAGAAAGATATTCTTTAGTGCCCATAAAGTTTAAACGCTCAGTGACTCTATTATCAGTAATCATAGTATTAAAAAAATGCTTTGTTTCAGTAAAAAATATTATTATATTAATTGCAGTTTAGTCATTTCCATTTTAATTTTAAGCATAAATTCTACCGGAACTAACAGAAAATTAGAGAGATACATATTATGTTATGGCTGAAGGACTTTATATTATTATGAGTGAATTACATGACTATCAAAATTTGAAGCTTTAAAATATTTGATGAAGAAGCTATTAAAGTAGGAATTACATAAAATATTTAATGATTAAAATTTTAACGAGCATTAAGATTGGCGAACCGGCTGGTCGCCAAAGGCGGCTAGTTACGTAATAAATTAAAAAATATCTTCTTTTGATTTGGTAAGAATGTATTTCATCAACATTGGCCAATATGATTAGATTAATACTATAAATATGGTTAACGAAGGCGATTATTATTTAATTATGTTAATAAAATATCATGAAATGGGTATCCCAGCAGTAATATAATAAAGATGCAATTGAAAACATTATAAGTAAAACATACTATCAATTCTAATAATAAAGATGAATGTGTTTGTATATGCCGCTCTATAGGTCAAAAGTATGTTACTGTCTATACAAAAAGTGTGAATTATTGCTGCCAAATTTAGTTCATATATAATCAATCCGAAAATTGAGTATACACTTGAAAGTATAAGCTACATTTTTACTTAACAGACTAAATGTTTCTCTAAGGAAATTGTATGTTTTACTAATGATTTTTGGACTCATCCACTAACAAAAGGTGAAAAAAAATTACGTAACAAAATTTATTTTTACAGAAAAATATATAAGCACAGAACTTAACCGAAAAAGAATGTCATAAAGATGAGTATACCATTTTATTAATTTTGTTGTAATCAGAAAATCAATATGAAGTTGTGAAATCTTTTGACTGGACCCCAGGTTGTAATCACTCAGGCATGGATATGGCCAATTTTTTATTGTTTCAACCGAAATTTCTGCCTACTCTCCCCTTAAAATTTTCTTGAGATCTTCTTTGCTTGTCACGAACGGATTTCTCCAACTGAGGTTGTACATTTTCTATAACATTTGAGATTGAGGTGGGGTGTGTAGCTATTGCTTGTAGTGGTACAACAAATATAAATTGATAACAAATATAACTGACCTACAGTTGCCAAATTTGGCACACATATATATATCATGGAGTATGGAAATATAAATTAAAAATGTTTTATAAAAAATTTAAATTATAATTCTAATTATTTAAAAAGTAATCAGAATTATGGTGTTTTTCGGCGATATTTACCGAAATATTATGGCATAAAAATAAATTCTAAATCGTTTCAAATTTTTTTTAAAAAAAGTATAATTAATAATTCTAATTTAATAATGCTGTGAAGTTCAGCTGAATTTTAGCAATTTTTTTTAAATATTGTTTGCCTAATTTTTAATAAAAGATTACATCGTTGCCTTGAAATTCAAATCGTTTTCATTCTTCCATCAAGGCTCTAGTAGAATGGATTTCTTCCATTGCTCAGAAATAAAGAAGGATTCTGTTTGGTATATGTGTAGTTTACGAGACTTATAAAAAAGTGTAGTTGCAATACTTTGAAATTTATCAGATAGATGAAATTTAAATTTGCGTTTTTAATATTACCATAAAGCCAAGGGACGAAGGAGATTAGTTTTAAATAATATTGGCACAATAGTATTATAATGTTAACGCGAAGTTGGCAATGAAGATTATTGATATTGGTCGTATTATTGAACTTGAGGAACCTGTCAAATTATGAAAAAAGGTATTGTTAAAAAAAGTGTATGTTATTATCAATAACGCATGATTTAGCTTTAAATTTAAATCCTTGAAGATAATAAGCCTAATTGAGTAATTGTAATTGTTGAACACAAAATTCATCATTTTTTTTTATTTTTGTAAATAATTCAAATAATTAACACACTTCACTAAAAAAGCTGTTTTTACTATTGTTTTCTATATTATTTTTCATTTTTTTTTATAAAAATACATATAGTCATATATGCATACATATATAGCCATCCATATTATCCATAATTTTTCTTTCACATATAGAAAAATAACTAATCAATAAATTCTAAATATTGTAGGGTACATAATAAACATAATTCATTCCGCACATAAAATGTGTTGGGAAATTAAAATATTTTCCTACAGACACTATGACTAAAATCTCGTTTCAAAATCAAATCATGTAAGTTAAATATTCTTCTTGAGTTACTGGGGAATGGCAACAGTAACAGTTTTCTCTCCTAAGACTAACTCGAAACAACCTATTCTATCCAGACTCAAATGATTTAAAACAATTGTTTTTATATTCCAGTTTGGCGAAATTTAACGGCGCGAAAATAAATGCCGGACATTATTCTTGTAGAATCGCCAAAGGAAAAGAAAAGATAAATATTTAAAATTACCGCTTCAGTCTTTGAATTCTTTCTGAAACTAGGTAATAAATTCTGCAATTGAAAATTATTAAGAAACTTTAAGTGGCAAGTGAGGGAAAAAACGATCCTATTTTAAGTCTTCTTCTGGCATTTTTTTGAATTCAGCCATAGCAGGAAGTTCTTTCTTTTAGAAGAGAAGAAAAAGAAGGGAAAAAATGGAAAATGGCGTTAGCAATGCCATAAAAAAGACTAAAATAATTTTATCTTTTTTGTGCAACGAAGTTTTAACTTTTTGATTAAAATGCATTTGATAAATAATTACCCAATTTTTGAAGTTGCTACAGAATCATGATTGGGAATCAGTGGATTGTGAAAAACGCAAACCAACCGTGGATTTTTGAAAACTAGTTCGAACAAATTACGCCCCCCCCCCTCCCATTTCCGTAGAAAAATGTCGGCTATTTTCTTTTTAAATATCATCAATATCCCCATACGTATATTTGGATTGAAGGATTTAGTTCGTTCCACAACTTTTCAAATCCATTTTAATTATATCGTCTGCTATTCCTGTAATAAAAAGAAGATATTTTTACTTGGAAAGATTTCTATGATTTTACATTTCTTGTTTTGATTCTTTTGTGGGTTCATTCATTCTTTATGACTTTTAAGAATTGGAAACTAGTAATATCTCTTTCACCATGCTTCAGATCAGATGTCAAAAATTATATAATTTGTTCTGAAAAAGTTAGATGAACAGTAATGGATAAATATTACTTTGGAATACGTGAAATTATTTTTAAATGTTCTTTATTGTAGTCATTTTTTGCTTATACTGTATAATCGATGGACTGTTACCTATTTTTATATATTTGACAGATTTAAATGAAAACTTTTAACGTGTGTATTTTAATATGATTTTAAAAATGTCACTTCTACCAAACTCATTTTTTTTTTCTTTTCTTTTTGACTCAGTGACAATACTAATAAGGAAAATTAGTTTTTAGTTTTGGAATTTTAAAATAAATTATATTTTATTCCCTATTATGTTCTGCTTTAATATCTTATTGCGTATTTATCTGGCAGTATTTATGAAAACTTACTTAGAAGTATTAACATTGTCAGAACTCAGAGGTTGAAATTTCAACAAATGGTAGAAAAAGAAACTGGAAATGAGTATTTTACCTAAATTTGCTTATCATGGGTTAGATCATAAGACTCGTGAGGCATTTCAGGTATAATATTCGTTGTAATTTTTATTTATTTTGATAAAAAGTTGTCGAAGAAATTCTATTTCGAATACTAAAATGTAACTACACATAACATACTTTTATTTCATAAATATTATCCCTTAAAACTCGGTATAGAAGTGTGAGTTTGAGAGGAATTCCGAAGAAAATCGATTATTTATGATTTTAAAATATGCGTTCAAATTATTTTGATATTATTTTGTTCATAGTTATAGAAACATATGTATCCGTTCTTAACTGAAAAACGAATCATTTCAGATCCCGATACTGCACGTGATAAAGCATATTTATACGCATTTATGTAATATTAGGATTTAGAATGAAACAAATCATGAGAGTTTCTGTAATGCTATGTAAATAACTTCAGTTTCGTATTTATTTGCACATTTGTATTCGCTTCAAAATATTACAAAAGAGGAAATCAGCAGTGGTTTATACCAATTTCATATCTGAGCGGTTTTGCATAAATCATTTTTTTCGGCGCAGCTGCCATGCATCAAAATGACGCCAAACGAATAATACTAACTTATTCCCACGGTAAGAAAATAGAAAACCATCTGGACATTTTCAATAACATCTGCGAATGATAGAAAAACTGGATGAAAAACAAAACACCACCAAACCATGTAGAATATTGCTATTAATGATGCACGATTATTAAAAATTGATGTTAGATTTATAAATATCGTCTTAAAGTTTATATGGTTGAAACATTTTCTATTTTGACACAAAACTACAGTTACAGTTACAAATTTCCATATTAAATTTGATATATTTAGGTCATCGCGTTTTTCAATTATCACGTATATTTACATCTGGAAATAATCTGCAGACGGTCAGTCCAGAAGTTGGATTTGCTTCCAAAATTTAACAGGGTCTGCACTATGGATGCGAAATCTCTGCACCGAATTTTATCCATCTAGCTCTCTTCGATTTGTAAGGATCATGCAAACTTGTTTTCCGACAGCTCAACAGACAGACTACTTCAGAACAGATTTTGCTCAAAATTTGACAGATTTCTGCAAATTTGATCTAAAGATCGTAAACCAAATTTCATCCATTTAGTTTGTGCAGTTTTTGAATTATCTTTATCACAGACCGACGAACATTTTCCAAATAAGTGTTTTTCGATCTCAGGGAGCACTAAAACGTGGACATTCGCCAAACTCTAGGTTTCGAATTTTTTGACGATTATAATAAGCACGTGTGAAAGTAAAAAGTCAAGAAAAGTAAAATGTGTCGTGGAACCTTATTTTAACTATTATCAAAGACAGATGCAGAACATCTCTAGAAGTAGACTGGAGTGGTAAAATTCTTTGTATTCCATTAAACTTAAAGGGCATTCATCTGTTTACGATATAGAAACGTAAAACTCAATAGAACATTTCGTCCTTCCTTTACAATTTAGCTCATAACATCTTTGTTATGACTTTAACCCAAACTTTTACTGTCAAATTTTGTGTCTTCTCCTTGGTATTAGCTAGTTGTAAACCAGCGGTGTATTTTCCAAGGCAACTAAATAATTCATTAGATATCTAGGTCTTTGCTGGCCCGGACTTTGTGTTACGATAAACCTTATTTATAGGGTATTTCAGCGAAGATAAACCGAGGTATACGACCCTCGAGTTTATGGGGGAGACATCAAAAGCAGCCTAGTTGTAGAGTTATGACTGAAACTATACATTCGGTAGATTTTACAGTGGAAATGCTTGAAATTTACTTCTAAAATTATTCTTAAATAGGTTGTCGTAGCTACATAGCTGTACCTTATGCTTTCAAGACTTGAACAGATATTTATTTGGATATAGATTACCATTTTAATTATTGGCGAAATCAGGTGAAATTGTCTTTTCGCGGTATATTACTTTGTAAAGTAAGAGAGGAAAATATCATAAATTTAATAATCAAACCTAATTCCCTAAAAATATAAGAATTTAATACTTAATGAGGAAATTACTTTCATTATTTTCTGAATTTAAGAAATATTTTGTTTCAAAAGAGTCTTGGTTGAAAATTTCCTTTTTTCTCAAAAACTGTGCAATACTTATGCCGTATGAATTCATCTTGTGGGATAAATGTGCATAATAACCAGCAGAAGTGATATCGCGGAAACTTTTGTACACGTCATTTTATACATCTAATTCTTTTATAGTTATTGCATTAGCTTGTACTTAGACATTCTAATAGAATAAGTACACCAATTAAAAATGATTGAAATATTAAACACAAAATAAGAAAATACTTTTTTTAATTATTTTTGTTTTAATATTTCTCAATTGCAATCGTATTAATAATCTTTTCCTCTTAAATAAAAATATCACGGAAAACAATATTTTTTGAAGACAAAATTATTTTTTATTTTCTTCATCGAAGGATTTTTAATCGTTTGGATTTTTATTTAAACTTAATTTGTTAATCATTATACAGTCCTTAATAAAAAATATAACCCCATGATTGGTAATTATTAAGTTACTAAAAAAAAGCAAACGATCTCTATTTTTTCTTTCTTTTATACTGTTCTTTGTCTCTCTGTCTTTTCTTTCCCTCGGAAAAAAGCATTGAGATATTCTATTTTCCAAAGTGGCACGATCTTTTTCGTTGTTATTTGATTCAGCATCATTAATTTGTTCAAAACATTTTTAAATCATTGTAATTATATCGTTTTATATATCAGTAACGAAAAGAAAAAGAAGAAATTAAATTTTCGCTTCATCTGCTATTTTCTTTCTTTTTTTTCGGCTGTCTGGTTTTAAATTTTAATTTAAATATAATTATTCGGCCGATTGGTGTGATTTTTGGGGGATTTAAGTGGAATGAAAAATAGAAACTACATCTTCGCTTCGCTTCAACTCAGATATTGAAAAAGTCATAATTATATTTAAAATTCTTTCATAGTCATAATTATTTAAAGAAATCTTTTTCTTTAAAAAATAGAACAATAAATTTTTTAAGTCAAATTTATTTTTTATTTTCTTCATTGGAAGATTGTACTGTTTTGCCTTTTGATTTAAACTTAATCTGTTAATAATTATTCAATTTTCGATTCAAATATGAGCTATAATAGGTTATCGATAACTGACTAACAAAAGCAAATGATATTTTTTTTTTCCTTTCGTTTTAGACTTTTTCCTTCTATCTCTCTCTCTCTCTCTTTCCTCGGAAAAAGCTTTAAGTAATTTTATTTTTCAAACTGGTACTTTGTTTTTCATTGATATTTGATTCAGTATCATTAGTTTGCTATCAAAATTTTCAAATCCTTTGTAGTAATGGAGTCTGAAGAAGAAAAGAAACTTTTGGTTTGTCTGTTATTTTCTTACTATTTTTATTTGGCTATTTATCATTCTGCCAATTGGTTTGATTTTTAGAGGGTTTAAAAAAAATAGAAAATAGGAATTACCTCTTCATTTCACTTCATAGTTGAAAAAGTCATAGTTACGTTTTAAAAGTTTCGATGAACAATAATCGATAAATATGACTTTCGAATTAATCAAAAAGATTTTTAGATATAAAAAGTGGATACTAATCTAGCAGTTTAAAATTAATCAAAAACGGACCTTGCAATATTAAAAAAACACATTTTGCATTTTATTTTTATTTTGATTTTCTATAATTTTTTATTCCAACCAGGAAAAGGAAGTTTTTCCCTCGAATTTATTATATCGATGATAAAATAATTCATATATACATTTTTTATTTTATTTGAGGGCTTTTTTATTGTTTGACAATTTGATGTAAACAGATTTAATCAATAAGTAATATTTGACACCACTACGAAGCTCTGATTGGATAACAGTGAATTACATAACTAGAAAACGAAGAGTATAATTTTGACAACACATTCGAATAAATTCCTATCACTTTTAGAATGTTCTTGAATAAATTCTTAATTAAAAAAAACAAAAAAAAACGGCCTGACCTTTTACGTTTATAACTAATTTGGCTGGCTGTAGTTTGTTTACAAACATTTCAAATCAATCCACCTTGTGGGGCTTCAGATTAAAAATGGAGGAATTTTTAGTGAAAAATCATTTTACATTTTAAAATTAGATTTGATACATTCATTATCTCAAGAATCAGTTTGTTCTTTCTGAGATTTGAGATGGAGGGACTTTATCGCCATGCTTCAGGAATATACTAAAAACTGCATAATTAGGTTTGAAATGGATCGAAATCATAAATGCTACTTCGGATAAATAACTTTTGAACTAATAATATTTGTTCCTAGCTTCCGAATGTACAATTCATAGGATTTTATATCACGTATTTTTCACTAACTAGGTGGCAAAGGAATATCTCCATTAATACTGTAAAAGGATTACAACGTGTAAGATTATATATCTTTATGATAAAAAATTAAAAACATTTATAAGAAAAAATTAAGCAGTGAATTATTGATTGGTTTGGTTTGGTTATATTAACGTACCGTTTGAAGCAACACTAGGGCTATTTTGGGACGGACCTCGTAATTTGGAACCGCGGTCAGATGACGAGGACGACACCTGAGCTGGCACCCCCCTCTCCACACCACACCACTCCAGCGGGAGGACATTTGGTCATAACGGATTTAACGTTCAACAGACCCCCTTACACGACGGTTCTTTTGTGGAATCGGGTCACGAACAGTGAATTATTGAATTTCAGTGCTTAAAAATTTATTTTTGCTTTTGTACAATTTTAAATCACAGCATATTTGTCATACAATATCCAAATACTTGCAAATACTCTTTCTTCTTATCTTTGAAACTTTACGAATGTCTGACATTATTGCTGTAAAAATAATGAAACAGTAAAACCCATTTACTAAATTGATATTTTAATTATCAGTTGATATTTTTAATCATAAATTTCTAGGTTTTATTACGAGTCGTATAATAAATACAATTTAGGCCATGAAGTCTTTCCCTAATCACAAGAAATTTTTGTAAACCAATGATCTCCCTAGAGCTTCCTCACATACTTTCTAGTAAAGAAGTAATCCTATAGAACTCATGGATGGCATTGGCATGCAATAGTTACAAAATATGAAACTTTGGCACGAATTTAGCACTTTTAAAGAAACTATCGTGTCATCATTGACGAGTTATTTGACGATTTACTGACTGAAGCTAAATAATGTTACGAACCTATAATATTGCTACCCGGCACGAATAGAGTCATCGCAAGAAAGACCGTTGTACGATCGGCCCTGTACGTGCTGAGATCAATGAACTTAGAGCTTGGCGACAGACTTGGCCAGCTTTTGGCGGCTTGGCGATAAATTTGGCTTCGAGAACTTTCCGGTACTATCTATTTAGTCGCTAAACTCGCCAAATTTATCGCCAAGCCGCCAAATGCTGGCCAAGTCTGTCGCCAAGCTCTAAGTTCATTGATCTCAGCACGTACAGGGCCGATCGTACAACGGTCTTTCTTGCGATGACTCTATTCGTGCCGGGTAGCAATATTATAGGTTCGTAACAATATTAACACAAAGCGACTCTTGTAGCCACAAAATTTCAAGCTGATTTTTATATATTAAAATCATTGTATTTTTTAGTTATTACGTTTTTATGTTTGGGAAAGTACAGACCGACAGACGGTCAACCTTTTGTTGAATTTGGCTCAAGATGCGGGAGAGGGTTACTCTATTGGTGTTAAACCCGTGTTTTATCTGTGTTGCTGTATCCGATTTGAAGTTATAGTGTTAAATATTTGTCGGACAGACGGATAGACAGATTCCCTTTAGATAGAGTTTGCTCAACATTTGATAGAAATCTACAAATTCAAATGCCAAACTTACAAATCATCACCGACCTATACCAAATTTCATCCATCTAGCTCAAAGAGTTTAGAAGTTGTCTTATTCACTGCCAAACAGGCAAACTTATTCCAAAATGTGTGTGTGTGTGTGTGTGTGTGTGTGTGTGTGTGTGTGTGTGTGTGTGTGTGTGTGTGTGTGTGTGTGTGTGGTTTGTGTGTGTGTGTGTGTGTGTGTTTCGATATACTCTCGAGATGTTAAGATATACTGTAAAGACATATAATATTGGGAAAAAAAAATCTATTTAGTTGAAAACGATTTTTGAAAATAATCATTATTTATAATGAGACAGTATTTATTGCAATTGATCGAAATCATTTGACATCTAGAAAGCAGTGTGTTGTATAAGAGATGTGTAAATGATTATTTCATGTTGTTAAATATCAAAGTTAACAAATTAACTGAAATTCCAAAACGAAATGATAGAGGAAAAATAATTAATAGCGAAAAACGCCAGCGTCTAGTAAAATATTTAATTAAATATAATTTAGGAAAATTAATTAAATCAAAAATATAAAGTAGTTAATATAATTAGAAATGTTTTTAAACCAAATAACTGATAGGTGCACATTTTCATCTTCCAAGTATATCTTTGCCAAATTTTGTAGCTTTAGAAATAACAGTCTATTTTATATAGTACGAAATAAACGTGCACACGCATTCAACTGTATTGTTGATAAAAATATGTTTTGTTTTAATTTATCTAGAATATTTTTTTAAAAAAATGAAAAATTAATAGGAGGAACACAGTTGATAAAAAATAATAAATGACAAGCAATGTTTTAGACCAAATTTTGTGGTCAAATTTGTGCCACTAAATTTATCTCTTCAAAATGTGTACAGTAAAAAGGGATGTACAAGATCATGAAAAGGGAATGCTAGTTGATACTTAATAATGTTTAAGGGCATTTTTAAGTTTGAAAATACAAAATTCCATCATGGATTTCAGGATGTTGGGAATGCTTTAACTTTTCAAAATAAATCTACGTTTAAATAAATTAATTTCTAAAAATATTTTTGTATTTTCCTTCATTTATTTATTTTAATAAAAATATACATTACATGCATAAAACATTAGTCCTAAGAAAGCAATACTACAAGAAAAGTTTGCTCAGTGTATTGAATATATTGTAAAATGCATTTGAAATTAATTTTGTTATACAGATAAAATCAAAAATTTTCAGTAAGGCATTTTCACTTTTGCTTGAGTTAGTAAGACAAAACTTTCTTTACTTCAGTTTATTTTTCAATAATATAAATAATAGATGTAATTTTCTCCGTTTAATTTAAAGCTTAACCACATTGAGTATTATACCAAAATAATTTATTAAAAAACTATTACTCCTCTTAAACTTGAAAGCGAGTGCTTGCAACCTTTGCATGATTGGGAATTATGGGATAGCTTGCACCTGTGACCCATATCCCAGAATTCCGCTATCCATCATGAGACGTCGAATCTTGGACTATAGCAGATTATTTATTTCATAAAAGAGTATTATATATTTCTAAAAGAAATATTTGCGGAGTTTGACAGAGCTTAAAAGTTAGATATTGGCATTTAAAGTAAATTGGGATCGTTTTTTCATTTGTTTTGTGCTGTTATCTGACAGAGTTTGAACTTGCTCATTTGATTTATGACTAACTTGTGTTTATGCTTACTTTAACGAAAAAATATATCAAATTGAATTTTATATGAAGAGCAAGTATTTAAATGTTTAAAAAATGGCTTTTCCAAAGTCAATTTTTTTGCTTATGGTTTTGAAAATAATTATATAACTTTACATAATAACGAACAAAATGTGATAGTAAAATTCACTAGATTTTTATTTCCATTTATATGATAATTTTCGTTCTGATTTTTTATAATGGGAGGACTGAAAGATGGATTTTGAATTTTCATGAATTGTTCTTAAAGCTATTATTTTTAAAAAGGCCAGCTGATTTTCGAGGTCAAAAGTTAAATTCTATTAAGTGTATGTCTACGTTTTTCATATTAATTTTGTCTAAACAAATATTAAATACAAATATTTTAATAAAGAAATAAAATAGTGACACAACATTTTTAGAAATATAGATATAATATAATATGGATTTAGATAGCATAAGAAGCAATCAAAATAAAACTACATAAAGAACATGGCGCGGAATTTGGTAACGAAGGAGGTGAGTGTATATAAGCGACCTCTATTGGTAATAAAGAAGGAACAGCGGGAACATTCATCGCTGTATCATTTGCCTGTTAGACGTGCTCAGAATGAGACGTGTTAGCTTTCGACATCACTACGGAGGTCGAGAAAAAAGAACAAAGTGCTGACTGCGGAAATAATATCTGAAAGTAAAAATTATGACCGAGTGTCTACATGAACGGAATACATGACATGGCGCAGAATGACAACATCATTGCATTATCTTGATGGAGAATATCATTTCTGTCATACATTAGCTTGGGAAATGAAGCATGGTGTCATTTTTTTGAAGCGGAGAGGAAGCTCTGGAGTCAACAATAGAAGCACATGAATTTATCCCCATCGAAAAAAAATTCAAAGTCATAGGCACCAATTTCGAAAAAGTCATGATGACCTTTTTTTCTTTGATTGCTAGATCGCGCTTCTAATTGATTTTCTGTAAACTGACTCCACAACTTAAGGCACATCGGCCTCCTGGGAACTTTACAAACATTGAAGTTCACCATCAAGGTCAAACAGTGAGGAATTTCGACGGATGCCATCATTCAGTTACAAGATAATCCCCGCCAACAGGTTGTCATGGTCATTAAGACCACATTGCAAAAGTTGAAGTCCAAACAGTGAGGAATTTCGAAGGATGCCATCATTCAGTTACAAGATGATCCCCGCCAACAGGTTGTCATGCTCATTAAGACCACATTGCAAAAGTTGAAGTCCAAACAGTGAGGAATTTCGATGGATGCCATCATTCAGTTACAAGATAATCCCCGTCAACAAGTTGTCATGGTCATTAAGACCACATTGCAGAAGTTGAAGTCCAAACAGTGAGGAATTTCGATGGATGCCATCATTCAGTTACAAGATGATCCCCGCCAACAGGCTGTCATGGTCATTAAGACCACATTGCAGAAGTTCAACATCACGTCCAAACAGTCAGGAATTTCGATGGACGCCATCATTCAGTTACAAGATAATCCCCACCAACAGGTTGTCACGGTCATTAAGACCACATTGCAGAAGTTGAAGTCCAAACAGTGAGGAATTTCGATGGATGCCATCATTCAGTTACAAGATGATCCCCGTCAACAAGTTGTCACGGTCATTAAGACCACATTGCAGAAGTTGAAGTCCAAACAGTGAGGAATTTCGATGGACGCCATCTTTCAGTTACAAGATAATCCCCACCAACAGGTTGTCACGGTCATTAAGAACACACTGCAGAAGTAGAAGTCCAAACAGTCAAGAATTTCGATGGACACCATCATTCAGTTACAAGATAATCCCCGCCAACAGGTTGTCATGGTCATTAAGACCACATTACAGAAGTTCAACATCACGTCCAAACAGTCAGGAATTTCGATGGACGCCATCATTCAGTTACAAGATAATCCCCACCAACAGGTTGTCACGGTCATTAAAACCACATTGCAGAAGTTGAAGTCCAAACAGTGAGGAATTTCGATGGACGCCATCATTCAGTTACAAGATAATCCTCGCCAACAGGCTGTCAAGGTCATTAAGACCACATTGCAGAAGTTCACAAGCATTGAAGGAGAAAATTTAAATCTGCGTCAACGAAATGCAGCCACATTTATGCAAAATGGTCATGTAAAATTTCGACAGAAGTTTAACTATGTGCCAGCGATGTTATGGAGGCAATTTGTTTGTCCTATGCATTAGTCCATATATAACCCTATCCTATGTACTTTACAATTCAAAGGAAATATAACAATTTAAAGAAAAAAAACTATGTATTTTATACAATTTAGGTGTTGCATTAACACGTTATTCTATCGTGGAATACCTTAATTTTACTAACCCTAAACTACCAGCGGTCAAATGGTTAAAAACCATTGTAAAAGGATTGTCAAACCTTTACTGCAAGAATAGCAAATTCAAATCTTGCTTTAATATTCATATACCCGTTTGAGAAGAGAATATACCTCTGTAATAATTCTTTTGTATACTCCAATTTTGGAGAACCTTACTATAAATATCTTGACACTTTGTTTGTCCAGTGACAGCATTCTTGATTTCATTTCCATTTTGTTTTCATGTTCTTTCCTTTTGTATTTTGATGGGTGAATATAGACCACACATCCACCGAACCAATTTAGTTGATGTGTTTTCCTTTGCTATCAAGAAATCATAAAAAAGATTCGATTTCTTTCTGCGAGACGGCGTGTACCGACTGCTTGTTCGGCACTTCCGGAAAATGATGAGTAATAAAAGCTTTCGTCCTTTTTAGAGTAATAAAACAGAAGGACGATAAGTGCACAATTGTTTTCGGAACGTTTCAGGGGGGGGGGGGGTATTTTCTTTCCTGCTCTTTCTATAGATGGAAACATGTTGTGGAATTGCAATTTAGTTAATTGCATTTTTCTCAATATTGTTACGAACCTGTGATGCGGCTTCCCAGCATAGTGGATTCCATAGGAGGTCCCAGAGCTTGGCGACAAACTGGGCGACCATTTGGCGACTTGGCGACGAATTTGGTGACTTTGGCGCCAAAATAGATTATACCCGAAACATCAAGAATTTTTCCGGAGCGTCCAGTAGGAACCGAGATACGCCTCGAACGTTCCTGATTGGTTGAGAGGCTTCTAGCCCCGCCTCCTGAGACCTATAAAAGGAGCAGCCTGCAGCTGCCGGGGAGTGGCGGTGAATTGAGTAGTCGGAAGCGACAGAGAAGAGTAGTCGGGATCGACAGTGAAGAGAGTAGTCGGAATTGACGGTAAAGAACTGACCTTCCAGATCTAAGCGGAGCAGCGACGGAGTGAAACTAGTGCTGAACTAAGCTGTGCGCTACTGTCTGCCTTAGAGTCTGGTTGTATGCTACTGTTGTATGCTGCACGTCTCGGCTGAAGATAATCGTCTTCTGTGCTGTATATAGTTGTCGTCCTTGTGCTGTCCTGTGTGTCTTCGTATAAATAAACGTCGTTGTTTTATTTTCTACTTCCGCCTGCTGATTGAGCGTTCTCCACACCATATAACTCCCACTATCCAAACGAACCCCGGGAAATTTCGTAACAATATCTTTTTTGGTGAATATTATATAATTTAATTGTATAATTATTATGCTAATTCTTAAAATCTCTATTATAAGTACTCTAAATAAGCTGCGCAATTTCTAAAAAAATTTATTTATGAATTATTTCTGGTCATTTATTATTCTGTATTTCACATTGTTTTTTTGTAATAGATAACGAAAATTTAATTTTGTGATTGCGTTTTGAATTAGCAAATGCGGGCTCTTATCACAAACCAGCAGGAGTGGTTTCCCCGAAATTTTCTCACAATGCTTTAATAAATTATCATGCTACAGAAGCCTTACATGGCATTGATTTATAACGGTTACGATATATAAACCTTTGACGTGAATTTAGTATTGTTACACACATACGCACACATAAACACACACTCTTTCTAATTTAATCTTGATTCCAATTTATTCATCATGATTAATTTAATTAATCAAATAATTTCTGAAAATAACTTAGTTTAATTAATCAGCAAAAATAAATTAAAGCATTTCTAAATTACATATTATTATGCTAATGAATTAAAATTATTTATTCATTTTCATTTGAATTATATTATGTTGTCATCAAGCATTCATAATTCTTATTATAAAACTTAGCTTATACATAATATTTAATAATCAAGCACTCATAATACTTATGAAAGTATCTTAATTCGTTGATACCAAAAGGCATCATTTAGCCAGTAAATATTGAAATTGCGATCAATAGGTAAGAGTTTTATCCTGTAATTGGGGCTTCGATGTGATCAGTTGATCATCTTTAATTTGACATTAGACCGCTTTATTTCAAAGAGTTACATTTGTTGCAAAGTGCTCGGGAAAATTTAATTCAATCATTATTCTATCAGGCGGTCGACTACTTCAATTCTTACTTGAAAAAAAAATTTGTTCATAAATTAGGTAAAATTTGTTTTTGATTGAGATTTTCTCTCATTTTTATTTCATTTATTTCCTTTTCCTGTTTGAACTATACGTTTTGAACCATATGCCTACGCATTCAATAAATTAACACCTGCTCTCTACTATTTTTTTTTGATTACTGCAGTTGGGGAACTTTGTTTACATATTTAACAAATATCAGCTGCTCCCTTCAATTTTTGATATAAATACAGCTTCGCTGTGTTAAAATTGATAATTTTTTATTATTAAAATCCAAGAATTTGAAAATTGTTTGAAAACGATGCAAACAAGTTAATTTGTATGTTGCCATTAATGTTACGTTTTTAATTATTTTTCCTTTAAACATTAAATTATAATTTAAGTATTAAAAGAATAAACATTTATTCTTGCATAAAAATAAGTAGCATATTAATTAAAACTATCTGTAAATAGTGAATTAAATTTAAGTAATTTTATTTTGTTTAAAAAATGCATCTGTATTAATAACTTTTCCTTTTAAAATTTTAATTTTATTATTATGTATTTTGATAATAAATATTTATTTTGGATGAAAAAAATTAAAAACATATTAATTAAGAATATTTGTAAATTTTGAATTGAATAAAAGTTATTAAAAAGAAAAAAAATCCCTAGCAGGCTCGAAACATGCCCTTTCGTACACGAGACGGTTACCTAAACAACCATGCCGTTGGGATCATCGAGACGGGAGTCGAGTTATCAATATATTAGTTTTACCAAAAGTTTGTGGATCATTTACTCAAAATTTACTGGCTATTACGTTTAAATGTTTTCATGAATGAACATTCTAAATGTATGCTATGATTATACTAAATCTCATCCCCATCCCAGATTTCAAACCCGTGATCTCCCCTTGTTAGGATCCGAAACTTCATATAGAAGTTTCGAGAGCGTGACTTCTTTTCAAATGCAGCGTCGATATCAAACCTTTGTTGTTGTTTTTTATCATGTTCTTCTGAATACATTTCCCGAAGTAATATCTGATTGACAATAGGATAATTTAAAAAAATGCAGAGGTTAGAATTATTGATACAAGTCTATAGTATCTAAGTTATAGACTTATCAATAGTATTGTTACAAAATTTTTTCTTCTACAACAAATACCGCCACTCAATTGTAATTACTCAGCGCATTTAATTGTAAGTTTAGCAGCTTGCTTGCTTGCTAATCCTCTAGCCTTTTTACTCGTCGGCGACTACGACCACTCTCACACACACAATTTCCGCCGATACACACACTTCTTCACTATCCACACGACTTCTTCGGACGATTCAGATTGCCTGTCTTTTATAGTTCCGGGAGGCGGGGTTGGAATCTTCAGACCAATCAGGGCGTACCTGGCTGTATCTCGAGTCTTAGTGGATGGATCGTGAAAGTTCTCGAACTTTCCAGTAGTATCCATTTAGTCGCCAAACTCGCCAAATTCGTCGCCAAATGGTCGCCAAGCTCACAGGTCATTGACGCACAGGACAGATCTTACAAAGGGTCTTTCTTACGGTGATACTAGCCGTGATGGGAAGCAAATTACAAGTTTGTAACAATATCAATGTTTAAATGAAATTCATCAAAGGGAAAGTATGTCTGTTTACCCCGTTTATATTTTAAAACTATACGGATGTAAATATACATTCAAATGTGTTTCCGTACGCTAGTTTTTAAATATGTTGTGATTAAGCAACAAAAATTATCTTTAAAAAATTGTTAGCCGTTTTGATAATCATAAAAAAAATCATTTTCATTTTCTTGCACGTTAAAATAAATGTGGTATATTGAACATCTGCTTTTTACTATCTTTGTATAGATATTGTATATTCTTGTTGTAAGTAGTTGCAACAAGAATTTCAAGAATTTTGTTTATTACTGAAAAGCAAAATATGCAAACGATTGTTTTTTTATTTTTTAAAATATTTCTTTTTGATGCTTAAAAATAGCAGATTTTTGTTCATATAAAGCTTTGAGATTGATGCTTGTAGTTTTTTTATATATCTGGTAGATTCAAGACATAATTTTTTTAAAATTAATTTATGATTCATTTTATTATACACTATGCAATGTAAAATTACAACTTCATTGTAGAAACTGGTTTACACTATGCATTATAAAATGACGATTTTCTTCTAAAAACTCATTTCAACTAATTTTTTTTACACACACATAAAAAGAATTCTATTTTAAGACATTTTTTATATTCACGGTTTTTTTCTTTTTCTTTTTTTTTTAACAATATGGTACTATAATTAATCTTCTTTATGTATTCTAAAGCGTTAACGCTGAAATTGATTTTCTATATTGAAGCTACTATATCTAAATGGCACAATGTTATTTAAATTTACATACATTTTCAAAACAGTTATTTAAAATTTTATCAAAAGGAAAATTTACCGTTTGTCAGTGCTCCAGTTTCTAAACTGTGGTTGTTTGAAAAATTACATCTGAAATTCTACAAAATTGCAATTTTGCAATTTTTATTTTTTAAATCGTCTTTGGTCATTTGAATAACACATTTTCAAAGTGATGTATGAATATGGATATGATAATTAAGAAATGCTATTACTTAAAAATGAGAAATTCGGTACCTCGCCTCCCTATCAAAGATCAAAACTTGCTTCCTATTTTTAATTCTACTTAATTTCTGAAAAATTAAATTGTTGTAAAATATTACGAAACATTTTCGATATTGTTTTTGGCATTATTCTCGTTACACTAATTCGTAAATATTATTTTCATGAAAAATAAGGCAATTGCTTATTGCTCTTTTCCATTTTTGAATTGTACGTATGTATGTCCAAAAAAAAAATGTTTATTAGTACTTTGTTTACCCTGGAAAAAGAAAGTAAACGAAATATAGCTTTTCCTTTTGTTTTAAAGTTTTGTTGCATTTAAAGTTTTGTTTTAAAGTTGTTTTGAGTCTGTTTGAGTGAGTGTTCACAGATGACTACGAAACAAGATAGATAAAAACGTGGCACTCAGCTTTGTATTTGAGCTGTAAATCTATATTAGTTTTGAAGCAAATATGCCATGGAATAGATAGAAAATCTATTGATAAATATTTTTTCATGAGTGTAAACGTCATAATGTAAAAGTGTAAAGACTTAGGTAAATATAATTTGATGTATGATTTTGCTTTTATAATTATTGTTGCTTGTGGAATTTTTGTATTAATCTGAAGTACACTGAAAATAAAAGGCTGAGCAATCGTAGCGTATATATTTTCCCTATGGAATATATTTTACGGTAAACCACTCCAGCTGTTTATGTGTTTCTCTCTCTCCTTCTATATATATATGTATAGATATTTTAAACTCTTAATTTCAATTTAATTAATTTTAATTTTAATTTTTTATCCTAATTTAGCCCATAGTAACTTCATTCTAAAATATTCTCTTATTTCGTGATCCAATTCCACTTTCTCTACTTAATTAATTCAAGAAAAGCTTTGTTAAACTGCTGAATCAGCTAAACGCCGATACTTTCACACGCTCGGCGTGAAGGGGTGAAAAATGTCCAGTAAGCACATTCTTTCTTAAAAGATCCCTGTGTTTCCCGTACATGTGATTGACATGCGTCAGAAATCCCTATCAGAATCTTAATAATATATTAGCACTGTACAGAAATATTTTCCCTATCAAAATCTAAGATTATATAAGGCGAGGGATAATTTATTTCGGGCCTTGTAATGATATGTTTGACGGAGCGCCTAGCCCCTATGGTTGGGGCTTAATCTCCGGTAGATGGAAAACTTTTTAAAGGCCTGGCTTTCAGTAGTTGACGTGATCATCTTCGCAAAAAAGTCCGATGAACTGGGTTACAGGAACAGACAGGAGATGTGGAGTGAGGCGCTTGACGAAGCTACGGTTACTAATGACTGTCAGGATGTGATAAGAAGTGCAACATGGATTGGGAAAACGCTGCCGAGCAATTTATTAAGTTTATGAAAAATAAAGTAAAAATGAGAAGTAATTAATATGGAAAAAACAAAAGATTAGGGAGGGCTAAATCAAAATATTACGAGGTCTTTTAATACGGAGATTAGGAATATATTTAGGAATATCCAGAACTGCTTTGTTATCATGATTGTCAATATTTTTGAAGAATTTTTCAGCAAATTTTTTAATAAATTTTTTAAGTGGAAGGTAATCAAAGGCTTTATGCATGTTGGTGTTTGGCATATACCAATGGCAGTTACAAAATCATCTGATAAGGTTGTTTTGTTGAATTTCTATTATTCTTAGATTAGATTTAGCAGCGTATCCCCAAACCGGACATGCGTGATATAAAACTGGACGCAGATAGGCAGTGTAAATAAGTATTTGGTTGTCCCTCCTCATTTTGGAGTTTCGAGAAATTAAGGAAAGAATTTACGAGTTAGGTCTCGAAACTTCTTTTTAACATAAATAAAATGGAGTTTCCATGTTAGTTTATTGTCAGGAATGACACCTAAATATTTGCATTCCTTAGACCACGGGATGTTTGGATTTTTAATTTTAATTGGGCGGAATTCTTTAAAAACTTGATTTTTAGTGAACATGATAGCTTCAGTTTTACTAGGATTAATTTTGATTTACCATTTATTGAACCAGTCTTCAAGAGTTTTGAGATGTCTAGTGAGTGCTATTGAGATGAAATTTGGATTTTTATTTCTGGCTAGTATTGCAGTGCCGTCGGCATACATGCAGAGCATGGTATTAAATTGTCTTGGTATGTCGTTAATGTAAAGTGAAAAAAGAATAGGACCCATTTTGGAGCCTTGGGCAACACCTGCTTTTATAGGTTTAATGTCTGAGAGATTATTATTAACGCGAACACAAAATAATCTGTTGTTTAAATATGAGATGATAATTTTGATAATATAATGTGGTAAATTGTAGGTAATGAGCTTGTAAATAAGGCCATCTTGCCAAACTCGGTCAAAGGCTTTCTGAATATCAAGGAAAACAGCAGCAGATTTTTGATTATTTGCATTTTTTAGGGCCTTCTTCCCCACTTCGGCTTTTGTACTGCGCTGTGGCGGACGTCTTGTCCGCGTCTCTGCTTGTAAATAATTATGCTTTCCTGATGGATATTAAAAAAGAATTTAAAAAGTCTCTTCAATGTCTTCAAACTGCATTCTGCTTCAGATAAAATAATGCTTAAACACACACACACACACACACATATATATATATATATATATATATATATATATATATATATATATATATATATATATATATATATATATATATATATATATATATATATATATATATATATATATATATATATATATATATATATATATATATATATATATATATATATATATATATATGTGTTGCCCCAGGTATATATATATATGTTGCACCAGGTATATATATATATATATATATATATTATATATATACATACAAAAGAATTGAATGAATAAATTTGATTAAAAGAATTCCTACCTGGCAATGAATAATTGATAATCTTCATTGTTTAAAATGTAATATATGTTAAATATATATTTTTTATTGTTAATTCAGATTATGTTTTTTTTTTTTTTAATTTATGGCTAATTTTCCAATTATAGACGTCACATAATTTTTACTTTCTTCTATCTGTCTGATATTTTTTATGAAACATAAAGTAAAAGGGCTCCGGGACACATAAATCGTCAAATTTTCGAATTTCTTTTTAGCTGAAAAAATCCTGCATGCTTTTCTGCTTAAAATAACATTCAAATCATGTTTCTATCGTAATTAGAACGAGAGATATCATAATTTTTGTTGACCACTGCTTTGAAATTCTAACTGTCAAAAAGGCGTTGCCATGGCAACTTCATCTCTTTAAATGTGAAACGACATTTCCTGGCATTATTTTAGTGTAATTTTTGATTTTTTGGAAATAAATTTTTAATTAAACCAAACACTTGTGAGGAAGGGAGGTGTCTCTTATGCATCTGGAAGCTTTTAAAGGTATTTAAATAGTTTTAATTCTTATAAATTTTATTTTTAAACTTTAAACGCATTTTTAACCATGTTGCGTTTTTTCATTATTTGTTGTGATCAAATTGATATAAGTCCAGATCATATAAGGATAGAGGTCTGAAATTTGAAACACATACTTTTCAAACTGTTTACTTTAATTTTGATTCAGCAAATTTAAAAAAAAAAACAATTTACTTTTCTAGATATAAATTTTTTTTTTTAAAGTACGCAAGATTTTTTCAAAATTTTCATTCAATTTTTTAAAATTTTTTTTAAATTAATATTTTTTAAATTGCCGAATCAAAATGAAAGAATATATATTTGTGTTTGATTTAATGAAAAAATTTTGAAAATTGACCAAAAATATTTTGAGTTATATCGATTTAAAACAACGTCATTTTTTTTAAATTTAAATTTTAAGTTTAAAAAAAATTTTGAAAACTTTTGTGTTGTGATTTTGCTTATTAATAAGATGGTTGATCAGTACAAAAAATTTCAAAATTTTAAATTAATTAATAAAATTTTTTTCAAAATGTGTCCCGGACCCCCTTAAATACTTATTTTAGTCACAATCTCTTATTTACTACATTGACATTGAACTGACGGAAATCATTGGATGCCAATAAAATATTGTGACTTTACCATTATTCATATTTTTTCAGATACAACGATATGTCTGGTAAGGTAAGTGAAATGCAAACACAAATTAAATTCCTAATATCGTTTTATGTCATACATTAAAATAACAAAAGATAGAGTAAGATAAGAATTTCTCATTTTTATTTAAAAAATTTCTCATTTTAAATGTCATTTTCTCTTTCTTTACCCTCTTTATCCTAAAGAAGAGTGAGCCCTTACGTAAACTGCCAAAGCTGCACATGCGCTTAATGCTAGACGTATACGCCAAATGTATTCTATATGTTTGAAGATCCTTCCAATGCTGTTGCTAAACTTCCTTCATGTTTTTGTAAGTGAATCATTTACTGTAATGTCTTTATGTAAGTGTTGCTTTATAAATAAATACTTTTGATGTTTTGCAATATTCGCTTTGTAAATCTCCATCAAACTTTAACATTTAACCACACTTAAAAAAAAAGAAATTATTTTCAATCGAAACTATTTTAAATTAAGACTAATAGAAAGTTCAAAGTCGATAACTAATGAAAGTAATAGATATTCCTTAGCACGAGTAATGAAAAGCTGCACTTAATTCATTCTTAATATTAGTTCTAAATCAAGTAAAAATTAATTCTTTTATGTAATTTATGAAACTATTCTAGTTACAGTTTTCTAGAAATTGCATCAGACTCGCGGCAGCTAATTTTTTGCATATAACAATTCGTTAACTGATAGAAATATGTTTAACTTTTTTACTTTCCTGCAGACGATGTTAAAAGAGGAAAATCGTTGTGATTGTAAAGCCATCTGGCCACAGCGCCCTCAAACGGTTATCAGTTTCTATGAAAAAGTCATATTAAAATGAAAGCTTATGTGACACGACATTCGACCATAGAGTGGAAAAAAGAAAGAAAGAAAAAAAAACATATGTCTATCAGATCATGTATAAGGTTTGAAATGATCTCTAGCTGTTAAGAAATGTTTAATTTTAAACCTATAGGCGGGCAGAAATAATTTAAAATTTTGTCTATCTGGAAACACGGTAACTCACAAACATAAAAATCGAAAAGGTTTTTATTTTCTATTATGTCTTTATATCAAATTTGTAATTTCCTACTGATATTAAGTAATCGTCAAAAAATTGGATTCCTAAATATTAATGATTATTCACGTTTTATGTTTGCCTGCTTCCGACAGAATTAATTTGAAATTATAAAATGAAATCGCAAATATCAAAATCTATATCATAAGATTTAATACTCATTCTGAACAATCGTAATTCTAGTAGTCAACACCTATCGTACGATGATTCTATAAATGACTGGTACACAACTCACACGTTCTATAAAATCCCACTTCTTATCCGAAAAGGTCTCACTTCCCAGGAAGCACAGAATGATGTGCAACTTTGTACAATAGTGTAAGATATTATATTATTAAATCTTAAATAATATTGTACAATATTGCAAATATTGTTCAATATCGTATATTATTGTACAATATTGCAAATATTGTTCAGCATCGTATAATATTGTACAATATTGCAAATATTGTTCAATATCGTATAATATTAAACAATATTGCAAATATTGTTCAATATCGTATAATATTGTACAATATTGAAATGAATCGTATAATATTGTGCAATATTGTACAATATCGTATAATATTGTACAATATTGCAAATATTGTACAATATCGTATATTGCAATATTGCAAATATTGTTCAATATCGTATAATATTGTACAATATTGCAAATATTGTTCAATATCGTATAATATTAAACAATATTGCAAATATTGTTCAGTACGTGTAATATTGTAGAATATTGCAAATATTGTTCAATATCGTATAATATTGTACAATATTGCAAATATTGTTCAATATCGTATAATATTAAACAATATTGCAAATATTGTTCAATATCGTATAATATTGTTCAATATACATGTGCTGTTTGGGTTGTAATATTTTCCCTACTGCTCATAAAAGGGTGTAGTCCTTCAACCAATGACGTGCGGGGGATGAACATTTATGAACCCTTGTTATTTTCATAATTTACACTTTTTTTTCAGTGGATCGTTTACAACATCTGCGAAACACTTGCCCTTCTCTACAAGCCTGCAAACAAAAAGAACAATTTGTGTAGAAGGCTTTGCACTTCCGTTAGCACCGTTACTTTTATTTGTTTACTTATTTTCAGTATTTAGATTTACTTTTATAGAATTTTATATTTTCAGTATTCGATACTAAAATAAATTTTTGTGAGTGGAAAACTACAATTGTATATCTGAAATATTTTTTTTTCAATATGGTTAATGTTATGCCATGTATCGAACACAGATAACCGATCCGAAATAAAACATTAAATACCCATAAAACTATTTTCAGCCATAAATTTAAAGCTAGAAAAAAGTTAGAACACTATGCTTATAAAGATTTATTCAAGGAGCTTATAATATTAGACTTTCTTTAAGTGTGGGTAATACCCAGTTAAGAAAAAAAAAGTATTTTCGAAAAGCATTATAGTTCACTTGTTTAACTATCTTGTCAAAATGCATTACTTGATTCATCGATTTCTATATGAAGATTCAACCGCCGCTCGCCTTCTACGAAAAATGGTCTAAGCAAAATCAATAAAATACGACTTAGGGAAACAGTAAATTTTTGAGCTTAAATGGATCTTGGAAAGTCAAACGTTTTTAGAATTAAAGAATATTTTTCTATTTATGTGCCTCTTAGAAATATTTCTAGATTTACGTCATAATAAGAAATGAGATTTTGGAAAATGAACTATGAAATATTGTATTCAAAATACTAGACGATTATGAAATAAATGTTTCCCTTTTTGGAAATGTTTACATTTAAAACTAATGACTAGAATAGCAATTTTTTTTTTATATAAACAGTCATGGGATAGTTCAGAATATATTAAATTTTAAGCTGTTTCGGCGTAGGTTTCACGAACTTGGGCCAGAAATCTAAATCCAAATCAAAATCAGAATATATTAATATCCCGGAAATGAAGAAACGATAGGCCTATTTTTTGGCCAACCTTGCAATGTCGAAACGGGTTCAGAAGACGAGGGCAGCATATGAGATTTCAACACCCACTTTAAACTTCCATACCCCACCAACGGGAGGACAATTTGCACGATGGATTTCACATGAGCCAGAGCAGCTTGCACAGCCATTCTTCGGTGGATTCAGGATTCGAACCTGGAACCTTAACACCAGGCCACCATGGCCTCTGGAAATCATGGGAACCAAAATTTGTAAAAAAGTCGATCGCCACAAATTCTTCTCATGTATTCGGTTTTAAAAGTGTTATCTCCCTTCCACCGCTAAAAAATTAATGATGACAGTACGAATGCTCAGATTTTTAGTTTCAAAATCCCCTAAAAGAGCGTTTTGTTCTTCGAAGTGTATTGAAGAAAACCAAATATGTAATTTAAACATATTTTGACTAACAGAAACAAAATTTTCTCCTAAAGATAAAACTTCAATTACAAGATAATATTCCAATATTATTTACTGCAATAAATAAATGTTACGAAATATTAATAATTTTCATTGTTAAATTTAATTATTTTCACGATAGTCTAATTTTATTTGTTTGCCTTTTTTTTTGTTTGTTTATGGCATTTAGATGCACGTGAATGTACAGACAGACAAACAATTAACAAATGTGCTTCAAACTTTGTTTTCTTACTTGTTCTCGCTCTCTTTTTTTAATTCTCGGTGGTCAGAGGTATTTACATCTATTTGTCTGTTAATGCAGAGATAGATAATTTTCCGATTTCCTGTTCGATTTCAATGCTTTCTACTTCAATTATCCGTATAAGAGAAAGCAAAATTTAATGTTGCACTATCTTATACATAAAGGAAAGATTTGCAAATTGAAAAATAACGTTTTATCTAAAAGTGATAGACAAAATCTTGATATCATTTTTCCATGGGCAAAAAAAAGCAGTTTGGAGAAGGATCATGTTTTTTTGCACGATGTCTAGAGAATCTCTTTTAAATATACAGATATTTCGTTGTTTTTCCTGTAATAATTCATCACTGAATAGTAGATAACTTTTTAATTTTTTTTTATCCCTCCATTCCTTATGTTCTTCCATCGGTAAAAAAAAGATCAGTCTTTCCTTGGTATCAGCCGTAAAGAATTTATTGGGAAATGAAATTTTTACAGACTTTCTATGCAAAATTAAAATATGTCAATAAAAATTCAACTTCACATTATTCTTACCTAGATTAGCATTATACAGAAAACTTTCATTTATTAAATGAATCATTTGCTAGCGTATCAGTTTTAATATTTTTGTTTATCTGACTTCGTAACACATTTCATCAATATTGGCAGATATATCTATGTTTAGAATAATACCATTAATATGGTTACGGAAAGCCAGTAGTATTAAGATTAATTTTTAAGATAAATTTTAATTCATTAAAATTAATCGGAATTATGGTGTTTCTAGACGATAAATTCCCAAATATTATAGCAAAAAATGAATTATACATCGTTTCAAAATTTGAAGAAATTGTCTTTTCAATGCTTCTAACTTAATAATCATGTGATGTTTGGCAAAATGTTAGTAATTTTTTAAAATATTTTTTGCCTAATTTCCAACAAAACATTACCTGAAATTCAAACTGTTTTCAATGATTCATCAGCTCTTTGATTGGATGATGTTGTTATGTCCATCCATTGTTGTCCAGATGTCTATTGTTGAAAATTAAAGAAAAAGGATTTTGTTCTCTATAATATAAAGAGTAATGAAACTATAACTCATAGCCAATCACAGAAGATATAACAATCAGTTGCAACAAACAGCCAATCAGAAGCTAGAACACATATCTGCTGAAGAGTTACAGCTGAACTCAATATAACATACATTCTAAATTCAAATTCTAAAGAATTTGTTTACTTCAGTTATCAGTTGTAACAGACAGCCAATCGGAAGCAAGAACACATATCTGTTGAAGAGCTACAGCTGAACTCAACATAAAATCGCTTCTAAATTCAAATTCTAAAGAAATTTTTTTACGTCAGTTATCAGTTGCCACAAACAGCCAATCAGAAGGTAGAACACATATCTGCCGAAGAGTTACAGCTGAATTCAACATAACATCGTTTTTAAATTCAAATTCTAAAGAATTAGTTTATGTCAATTTTCAGTTGCAACGAACCACCATTCAGAAGCGAGAACACATATTTGCTGAAGAGTTACAGCTGAACTCAACATAACATCGCTTCTAAATTCTAATTCTAAAGAATTTGTTTGTTTGTGAGCATTAATTTTGCATCAAAATGGCTAATAATCTAAATATTTGATGCGATTATTATAAATGTTATCGATAATGACATGCAGCTGACCGTATTTATAGGCAAAATAACCGATATGTAATTACCACACGGCGAAGAAAAGCTCGCAGAAGAAGAATTGAACAAAATGAAAATGAGTGCATGGAAGACATTTTATCAGATGATGTACCTTCTTTGTTAATTGGTACACTCAGTGAAGGATGTATACATTGTGATACTCGGAGCTTGATGCATCTAAACACAACTATTGTCAACACGATAAAGTTGAACTCTGTGATGGCATTTATCCAAAAATATTTAAAAAGTTAATGTATTGCAATTATAGGGATTTGGGGAGTTGTAGCGAACAAGGGGTCTAGTCCCTTGGCAGTATTACTCTTTGTTTCGGTATTCTGAGACAACCACTTCTACGATTCTAACTCCCTAAGGGGTGAGAGAGGAATTTATATTATTATTAAATGTAATAATCCCTTCCTTGAATCTTTCCTCTCACCCCTATTCTGTTGGATTAAATTCATCGAAACGCATGTGTAAAGAGCGGAGTGTTTTAGAATCCATTGGCAAACAATATGAAGTTTACGAGACATGAAAAATGTGCTAGTTATAATACTGAGAAATTTATTAGAGAAATGAATTTCAAATATGCAATTTTAATATAACCTTAATACCGTTAGGAGAAGGCGACTATTTAAAAAAAAATATTTTCACAAAAGTGGTGGAGCGGAAATGAAAATTATTGCTATCGGTCGAATTATTGAAGTTGAGGAATAAAAAAAAGTATTATTAATAAAAGTATACGTTATTGTCAGTAAAGCAAAATTTAGCTTCAAATTTAAATCCTTCAAGATAATTGACAATCTTGAGTAATTATTAATCTCCAAAATTTTTCAACAACAACAGGATTTTTTAAATAGATAATTGAAAAAATAAACACGTACTTCAATGAAAGTTCTAATTTTACTATCGTCTTTTACATAATTTTTTATAACAATATGTATAGTCCCGTTAAAATAGATGTATTATCCACTATTTCCCTTTTACAGACTGAAAAACAAGTAGTCAATACATTCTAACTTATTTATATTTCTCTACAAATACTATGACAGGAATCCCGTTCTAAAATCAAATTCTCTTTGTTAAATATCCCTTTTGAGTTATTGGGGAATGGCAACAGTAACAGTTTTTTCTCCTAACACTAACTCGAAACAACCTATTCTAACTAGACACAAATGATTTAAAACAATTGTTTTTATATTCCAGTTTGGCGAAATTTAACGGCGTGAAAATAAATGCCAGACATTATTCTTGTCGAATCGCCAAAGGAAAACAAAAAAGAAATATTTAAAATTACCGCTTCGGTCTTTGAATTCTTTCCGAAACTAGGTAATAAATTCAGCAATTGAAAATTATGAAGAAACTTTAAGTGGCAAAGAAGGAAAAAAATCCTATTTTAAGTCTTCTCGGGTTTCTTGAATTCAGCCATAGCAAGAAGTTCTTTCTTTCAGAAAAAAAAATAATGAAAAATTGTGTTAGCAATGCCGTAAAAAAGACTAATTTTTTTTCCTTTTTTGTGCAACGAAGTTTTGACTTTTTGATTAAAATGCATTTGATAAATAATTACCCAATTTTTGAAGTTGCTACAGAATCATGATTGGGAATCAGTGGATTGTGAAAAACGCAAACCAACCGTGGATTTTTGAAAACTAGTTCGAACAAATTACGCTTTTTCCCCCATTTCCTTAGAAAAATGTCATCTATTTTCTTTTTAAAGGACATCAATATCCCCACACGTATATTTGGATTGAAGGATTTAGTTCGTTCCACAACTTTTCAAATACATTCTAATTAGATCGTCTGCGTTTCTTATAAAAAAAAAGAAGATATTTTTACTTGAAAAGATATCTATGACTTTACATTTCTTGTTTTGATAGCATTCTGATTTAGCATAATATTTTCAAAACTCGGAGGTTGAAATTTCAACGAATGGTAAAAGAAGAAACAAGAAATGAGTATTTTACCTCAATTCGCTTATCTTTCCGATATTTCATAAAAATTGCGATGATTCTCAGATATAGTGTTCATTATGATTTTTATTTGTTCCGATAAAAAGTTATCAAAAAAAATTCTATTTCTAATACTAAAATGTAACTATACATAACATACTTTAATTTCTTAAATATAATCTCTTAAAACTCGGTATAGAAGTGTGTATTTGAGAGGATTTCCGAAGAAAATTGATTACTTATGGTTTTAAAATATGCGTTTAAACTATTTTGATAATATTTTTTTCGTGTTTATATAAACGTGTGTATCTTTTCTTTACTGAAAAATAAATCATTTCAGTTTCATATACTGTACGTGATAAAACATATTTATATGCATTTATGTAATATTAGGATTTAGAATGAAAGAAACCATGAGAGTTTCGGTAATACTATGCAAATAACTTCAGGTTCGTATTTATTTGCACATTTGTATTCGCTTCACAATATTACATAAGGAAAGAACCACAGCGGTTTATACCAATTTCAAATCTCAGAGGTTTTGCATAAAATATTTTTTCGGTTCAGCTGCCATGCAACAATATGACGCCAAACGCACCAGCAAACGAACAATACTAACTTATTCCCCCGCTGAAATAAAAAGAAAGAAAAACCAGCTGGACATTTTCAATAACATCTGCGAAAGATAAAGAAGCTGGATTAAAAATCAAAACACCACCAAACCATGTAGATTAATTCAATTAATGATACACGATAATTAACAAAAGTACAATTGATATTAGATTTATAAACTTCATAAAGTTTATATGGTTGAAATATTATTGACACAAAACTACACTTATAGTCACAAATTCCCATATTAAATATGATATATTTAGGTCCTCATTTTTTATATTATTACATTTATTTATTTCTGAATTTACAGACTTACAGATGGTCAACTCAGAAATTGGACTTGCCTCAAAATTTCATGTGTCTACACTATAGATGTGAAATCTGTGCACCGAATTTTAACCATCTAGCTCCCTTCTTTTTGTAAGTATCATGCAAACTTGTTTTCGGACAGCCGGACAGACAAACTTCTTCTGAATAAATGTTGCATAAAATTAGACAGATTTCTGCAAATTTGATGTAAAGACCGTACACCAAATTTCATCAATATAGCTCATATCCTTTTTGAGTTTTCTTTGTTACAGACACGCAAATGGACGGGCATTTTCCTAAAATGTGTTTTTCGAACTCAGGTAGGTCTAGAATGTGGAGATTAGTTAAAATCACGCGTTCGATTCTTTTGACGATTATTTATTTTCTCCATACTAATTATCCGTCAAGAAAGATAAAATGTGCGATGAAACATATATTTCTGCTGATTTACTGAAAAATTCTTTAGAAGTGGACTCGAGTGGCAAAATTCTTTGACAGCCATAAAACTTAAAAGTCATTCATCTGTTTACTATATAGAAACGTAAAACTCAATAGAACATTGAGTCCCTCCTTTACAATTTAGATCATAACATCTTTGTTATGACTTTAACCCAAACTTTTACTGTCAAATTTTGTGTCTTATCCTTGGTATTAGCTGGTTATAAACCAGCGGTGTCTTTTCCAAGTCAGCTAAATAATTTATTACATATCTAGGTCTTTGCTGGCCCGGACTTTGTGTTACGATAAACCTTATTTATAGGGCATTTCAGTGAAAAGAAACCGAGGTATACGACCATCGAGTTTAGGGGAAATACATCAAGAACCGTCTAGTTGAAGAGTTATGACCAAATTATACATTCGCTTGATTCCAAAGCGGAAGTGCTTGGAATTTAGTTTTAAAATTATTCTTAAATAGGTGCTAGTAGCTACATAGCTGTATCTTAAGCTTTCAAGGCTTGAACAGATATTTAGGTGGTATGCAAATTATCAATTTATTTATTGATGAAATGAGATGAAATTGTCCTTTTTCTGTATATTATTTTGTAAAATAAGATAGGAAAAATAACATAAATTTAATAACCAGACTTAATTTCCTAAAAATGTAAGAATTTAATACTTGATCAGGAAATATCTTTCATTATACTCTAAATTTAAGAAATATTTTGCTTCAAAAGATCCTTGGTTGGAAATACCCTTTGAGCTCAGAAACTATGAAATACTTGCGTAGCAGCCTTGATGCGCTTTTGGGGATAACTATATATAGGAACCAGCAGAAGTGATATATAGAAAACTTTCTCGCATATTCTGTAACAAAGGCATTCTTCATATTTCTCCTAGCACAAAATTGTGGAGCATGGCCATAATACGAGATACGAGATTTTTATTTTCAGATTCCTTACAGAGAAGAACTGGTGGTTTGTAGTTTATTAAAGGAAACTGAATGTGGATTTTGGACACCTTTTATAGACCGATTCAAATTAAATTTGACAAAGAAGTACCACTCTATGAGCAAGATTTCATAATTTTTTTTTATTTGATTCCATGAGTTTTACAGTTATGGCTATGATATGCATGCGAAAATGAAAAATCCACAGATGTCTAACTCTTCCACAGATTTTCTTCAAAGTTTCATATGGATCTTTATATTTTAGATGCTAAATTTGTGTACGACCTTTCATATATCTAATTTTTTATGTCTTGTAGTTATCATGTTTCCCTTGCATTTAAATATTCTGACTGAATAAATATACCAATTAGAAATGATTAAAAGAATTAAACAGAAAATAAGATAATACTATTTTTAATTATTTTTGGCTTACTATTTCTTGGGTGCGGTAGCGTAAAGAATCTTTTTCCCTTAAAAAAATATCACTAAAAACAATATTTTTTGAAGACAATTTTTTTTTATTATTATTTTCTTCATCGGAGGATTTTATCGTTTGGCTTTTTGATTTAAACTTAATTTTTTAATAATTATATAATCTTTAATAAAAAATATAACCTCATTATTGGCAATCTTTAAGTTACTAAAAAAGCAAACGATCTATATTTTCTCTTTGTTTTGTTTGGGTCTTTTTCTTATCTCTCTCTATCTCTTAATTTTTTTCCTTTCCTAGGAAAAAAAATTAAGTTATTTTCTTTTTCAAAGTGGCACGATATGTTTCGTTGATATTTGATTCAGTAGCAGTAATTTGTTCTGAAAATTTTCAAATCTATTGTAATTATGTCGTCTTATATATGAGTAAAGAAAAGGAAAATTAAACTCTTGATTCATTTGCTATTTTCTTTTCTTCTTTCTATCTTTACTTTTTTTTTTTGGTTGCGGAGTTTTAAATTTTAATTTAAATATAATTATTCTGCCAATTGGTTTGAATTTATCAGGATTTAAGTACAATGAATTACAGAAATTACTTCTGCGCTTCAATTCCTTTTTAGATGTAGAAAAAGACATAGTTAAATTTAACATTCTTTCATAGTCATAATTATTTAAAAGAAACTTTTTCTTTAAAAAAGGATAATAGTAAAAGATGTTTTTTTGAAGAAAAATTTATTTTTTATTCTGTTCGCCAGAGGATTTCATCGCTTTACTGTTCGATTTAAATTTAATCTGTTAATTATTAAATTTTAATTAATATATGAGCTATAATCAGCTATAATTGATGATTGGAAACTGACTAACAAAAGCAAACGATCTCTATTTTCTTTTTCTTTTGTTTTCGTCTCTCTCTCTGTTTTTCTTTCTTTTTTCTTTTCCTCAGAAAAATTCTATTTTTCTAAATTCTATTATTCTGTTTTTCAAAATAGTACGTTCCTTTTTTGTTGATATTTGATTCAGGGGCAATATTTATTATTAATTCAGTGATATTGTATTCTCAAAATTTTCAAATCCATATATAAATATATTGTAAAGATGTATAATATTATTGAATACAGTATAATATAATATCGTACAATAATGGAAAATATTGTGCAACAAGCGTTCCCACTTTGGACTATATAGGATACCAATGTGAATACAAAGTATTAAACGATATATATTTTCATAAAATTATCAAGAGAATGTCAAAATGATGCAAGATAATTAAAATATATATTAACAGGCAATCAGAATAGGCAAGCAAAATTCAAATACATGAATTAAAATAGTCTCTTATACTTACCTATTAAAATGAATGTAGCATAATCCTGTTTAGAAAACCCCATCACTCTGTACTGTCACTTATTTAAATCTGGTTAATTTATCACTAGCAACTTGGCCCAAGCTGATCTGCAATCCCCAAAATCATCCGGGACTTGAGAAGGACATCCCGTAATTTTTCGTAGACTTAAACAACCATCAGCAGTCAAAATGCGTGATTCCGGTGAATTACCTCTTTCTCATAATTTTCATTCCCTGGGTTGGAGTTAAATGGAGCTTACCGTCGAAAACTGAGACCGATTGATGAGCGGCTAACATTTCAGCACCGGCCCGCATTTACTACTATTCTTTAAATAAGAAATTCTTTTGCGCTTTTGATGTTGATAGAAAATGTGTATCTTAGAAAGATTGTGAAATTTGGATTATCTGAACAATTTTGAAAATGCTAAAAAGTGCTGCATCTGGATTAGGGATTGCAATACCGGACCAAAATTTCAATACCGGTATTCGGTATTTTTCAGATCTTAATACCAGGATACCGGTTTTAATACCGGTATTAGAAATTTTAGAAAAAGAAAGAAAACACAGGTGTTTCTTTGTTTTATTTGCCAGTTTCATTAGAGAGTGTAAATGTTACAAAAAATAACTTGTAACTTATAAAATATAACATTATATAAAGAGTCGCAAAAAAGTAAAGGAACATCTTATTTAATTTAATCATAAAAAAAGTGTAAATATCACTATTCAGTCTGTAGTACTATTAAAAGTTTTTGAAATTTGATAATAAAAAACATAATGCATCAATTGTACTATCATTAAGCCTGAAAAGTAATTTTGTGCAAAAATGACCAGCTGTCGAAAACGCTCTTTCGACATCTACGCTAGTGGGTGGTACTGTTAGGAATGAGCGATATACTTTTTCCAAGTATTTACCTATATATCCCTCATCTTCAACTAAATCGATTTCTCGTCGGGTGGTTTTTGATATAGCTGATTTCTGTATTGTCGTTTGGTTCTTTGAAATTTTTTTTATCAATCGCTAATTCTAATTTTTGTTCAAGAGACAATTCATTTTCACTATCGACATTGATGTCATCATAATCTTCGATAAGTGAACCGTATTCTTCTGAATGTGTATAGGTTTGTGGGTAAAAACATTTAAGAAAATTTACTATAAACTTAATCAGATTTGAATTGGTTATTTTCTTTTCTTCTTTTTCATTTTTAAAATCATTATAATTACGTAAATACCATAAGACATTTTCTATTTCGGTATGCCTTTCAACTGTGTGATTTTTCAATGTAATATATAATTCTTCAGATAGTGATGTGTGCTGTTCTTTCAGTGACTGCAACATGAAATTTATTGTTGCATTAGCTGTTAATAAATTAGAATCTCTCTGACATAATGCCTCAACAGTCAGTTTTATTGGAAGTAGAGCTGATGCAGTTCTGGATATTGAGTCGAATTCACTATCTGAAAAATTAATTTACGAGTTGAAGTCGATTATTGCTTTTTGAATTGGATTTCTCAGTTTCAAAAATCGTTCCATCACTAGGAGTAAACTGTTTCAACGTGTTTTAGAATCTAATATTAACATATATTCTGCTTTATTTTCAGTTAGCATATATTTTAGTAATATGTCATTTTTTATAGGGGAACGTTTAAATATCTTAACAATTTTTTGAACTTTATAAACTATAGGAAGCAATTCGTGATTGGTTAATATTTCATCCTCATTAGAAATATCTTCTTCAGCAATGAGATTGTCATTATTTTCATTGTCAATATCACTCACTCTCACTCTTACTCTCTTCAAAGTAGGAATCCGAAGTTTCTATATCCACAGTATTTGGATTCTTCTGTTCTTTATTTTTTGATATCTATTACTCCTAATTGAATTCCATCAGCATAACACAATTGCTGATTTGCACCAATCAACTTTCTAACTTAGTTCATAACTGTTGCTCCATCAGTCGTTATGGATACAATATTTTCTTTCAGGGATAATCCATGTTTCGCTAATTTAGATTTAAGCAATTAATTAAGCCATTAATTTCGTCCATTAGAGAGAGATATAAAAGCAAAAACGTATACTATTTTGCTATGTTGGCGATTTCTGAACATTTAGTGGAAACAATTTTAAAAATTTCTAGTAAATACCGAAAAACCGGTATTTAAACTTGCGAATACCGGTGTTACAAAATCGTACAAATAGCTCAAAATACCGGTATTCGGTATCCCGGTATTGCAATCCCTAATCTGGATTACATGAATATTTTATAAAATGCTGGAAAGTGTTGCTTGAATAGATTTGAAACTCGAGAAAAGGGACGAATTTGGATTACCTGAATAGTTTCTAAAGTGCTGTATTTGGATTACTTGAATATTTTAGAAAATACAGAAAAGTATTGCATTTGAATTACTTGAATAGTTTTGAAAATCTAGAAAAGGGTTGAATTTGGATTACCTAATTAGTTTCTAAAGTGCAGAAAAGTACTACATTTGGATTATTTGAATTGTTTTGAAAATTTAGAAAATTACTGTATTTGAATTACTTGAATAGATGTGAAAATCTAGAGAAAGAGTTGAATTTGGATTACTAGAACATTTTCTAAAGCCTTAATAAATGTAGTGAAAGATTTTTATAGCTTGTTTATTTTCAAAACAGTGTAATTAACTTATTACTATCACGTATAAGAAATATAGAAAGAAAGAGAATATTGTAATCATCAGACCTCCTATTTTATGAATTATATGTGCATGTCGCTCTGTTTATGTATAAACAAATCTGTCTGCTTGTCTGTGAATATAATAACACAAAATGGCTTAAAGCTTAACAGATTAAATTTGGTATATTGTTTTATCGCCAATTTTGTAGTTTTGTATCAAATTTTTAAGGTGTATGGACACACTTGAAACTTCAAAATATCGAATATTTTTTTTATTGCTTAATAATGTTGTCTGATTCTTTAGCTTTCAAACGATACCAAGATGTTGTCAATATTCGAAATATTTCTCGAGTTATAATTATTTTTCTTAAGCTGCTTTCATTAAAAACTCCAGTTACGGTGTTTTTAAAACTCATTTTATGAAGAATGGTATTTTTCGACTATGTTGCTTCATTCAAACAATCATAACTCAACAAGAAATGTACCAAATACAGTTATTTATATATCAAAATAATCTGTATGAAATAGCGGATGTTTTGTGCCTCAATCAAAGTTATATTTATAGAAATAAATTTTTTTATAGCTATTTAAAAATTAAAATGACAGAAAAAATCTCGCTTTTTCTATTCATCATTGATGAAAAAGTTGTTTAAAAAAACTATATATTTTTATAACTTGATTGAGGCAGACAACATGAAGATTAATATTAGGCATCATTTCCAACTGGAATTATGTGTCTGTGCAAATTAGAATTTAAGATATCATGTTTCAAAAAATAGGCTCATTAGCTCATTAAATATTATTTAATTAAATTATAACTAGTGTAATATGGTTTTTTTCTCACTGAAATGAGTTTAAACATATATTAATGACCTACTGTGAAAAAACTGGATTTTTAAAGTTAAAATTAAAAAAAAAAATCTTCAAGTGTGTACGTACACCTTAATGAAAATCATTGGGGTCTCTTTGTCTCGCTGGCTATCCAAGTAAGGTGACAACGGCAACTACCAAACATAAAGAACCATATAAATTAAACTAAATATACATTTTTATCACAGGAACTAATTATTCTGTACAAGGAACTGCTGAAACATTGAAAGTACGTAAATATTTTCTAAATATAAAAATTAGAATACATAAAATAAATTTAATAATTAATTAGATATTATTTATTTTGTTGATTATGGAATAATCAATTGTTAGAAAATTTATAATGTTTTATTATTTGCGAAGCTATGAATATTTTAGGACAAATTGTGTTATACTGCATATATTAATTAGTTGTATTTACTTTATATATATTGTATTTATATTTTTGCTCCTATTATTATCTGTATTGATCTTCATATGCTTTGCGGAATAGTATAAACATTGATGTATATAGCCTCTACAATGTAGATGTATCAAATTTCGAACAAGATCCGCCAATTAGATGATCCGTTGTTGTTCTGCCGTTTACTATGCATTTAATTAATGACTTAAATATATGAAATCCGATATTATTTCTGTGACCACAGCTAGAGTTTTATATCAGATTTTTGTTCAATCGATTTGGAAAAAGTTGTTCAGTAATATTAGGATTTTTTTTTTTGTAATTTTGTATTAAGCGCATGCTAGCGATTAATCACCTAAAATAGCTCTCTAGATTCGATCTTTCATAATTATTGTTCTCCGCCGGCATGCAGTTAACGCAAAAGTACTGGTTTTATTTATTATACCACAAGACACACAATTCTCTTATTTTGGATTCTGAAAATAAAAATCTGAGCACTCTTCACCACCTTTTCAAAAGCTCATATTTTATGGGTTGGAGGAGGATAACACCTTTATTATAGAGTATGCAAGAAAGTTTAGGAAAAACTACTTTCACTGCTTCATTGCCTATTCAGATTAATTTACCTCAAAAGTGTAAAACTTGCATGAAAAAATAATCATTTTACAAGCAACACCAACACTCTGAGTTTTCTAAATTTTACAAAAGAAAAAAACTCAAATTTTTCGCGACTAAAAGATTCAATATGGTATGTTTCCGCTATCTTTCATGAATATTAACCCCCGTTCCCATGACCCGTGCGCGCTTTGCATCGACGCATTTTGCCTCTTTTTTTTTTTTTCCTTTATTTGTGGTTATCCGGGGTTCTTTGATGTCTGTTCATTTTACCGACAGTTTGCAGGAAGCTCTCGACCGACTACCACAGGCGAGAATTGTCCGACAATGGGTCCGATGCCAGATTTACGAACATATCCGTGAAGACACCGAGCCAGGGGAACAGTGATTTGGGCCATGCTTATAAGTTTCGGAAATAAAACCTCCTAATCTTATTTTTGCTTGATGTAAATTCTTTAAAATTTTCTTAGCCTCTTGTAAAATTGTACAAATTTAAATAATTACTATTACTTGTAAAAGACGGAATACTTTGAACAGACCAGCTAATTTTATAATCACTCTTCTCATAATAACTGAAAAACTATCAAATTGTCATAAAGATACTAATATGATTATCAAAACGAGCTAGAAATTTTTCTTTGAAGCGATTAAAACAAACTGTTTGATTTCAATAATGTTTTAGTTTAATAATGTCGTTTCCACTTTTCCTTTCTCTTTCTGTATTTATTCAGAGCATGATGTGGATGGAGATTAATACAAAAAGCAATAATACATTCTACTTGTTCTGAAAGTAAAGGGAAAATAAATTAGGAACCCGGACTTGCTTTGTATAACATTTAATCAACTCATTCCTCCTAATGACACAATTATAATATCTGTATAAATAACTCTGTCGAGCGACTTCTAAAAACCGCGTTATTTAGCTATAAGGTTTAGCAACAGCTAAAATCTTGATCACATGATCCTTCCGTTGAAATGTAAATTCACGCTATCTTCTGTATAACGTAATTTCAAATGTTTACTGCCATTATTGAATCATAAATCTCAGTCGAGCTGTAAAGTATTTTAAAAATAATTAAAAAAGGCTAATTTTACAATCAATTGAATGATTTGGAACGGTTCAGGAAGAAGATGATTATTATAATTTAAGGTTTGAAAGTACTATGTTGGGGAAATAATGCACAATGTATTTATAAATCTCTTGTACAGATACTGCACAAGAGATTTAAATGGAGTTATTTTGCTAGAGAACTAGCTGGTCCTCAAAGGCAGTTAGTTTCGATAAATATTTTTTATCATTCACAGATTTTAAAGGCCGGGATAGCCTGGCTGGTAGAGCGTCGGATTCGCGTCCCTTAGGTTGCGAGTTCGAACCCTGCCTGCCGAAGATTCCCTGCGTGCTTGGTGGCTGACGCGCGTTAAATCTGTCGTGGTCGCAAAGTCCTCCATGTCGAGAGTAATACCACTGGGGGTGCTGGATCAGGGGTGATCGTTCTCTGATTCAAGTCTAAATTACGATCTGTGTGTAAATGATATGTGTGAATGAAGTCCGCCCCGTAAAAAGGGTTGTGACGTGTGTGTAGCTAAGTCGTTCTCTTGGCCCTAGATGGCGCTACTATAAAAACAAGAGGCGCTCCCCCTCAGGCTAAAATCGGCTGTCTTCGAACAGCGGGCTTGTCCATGGCAAGTGCCATAAGAAACAACAACAAAAGCAATAGCTATTAAGATTTTCAGTAGAAATGTCACAGAGATTTACATTAAAAAAAAGAAATGTATTTAGCTTAAAAGGATTAGTGAAAATAGTATTTGGTGTGTAATAACAATTCATTGCTTTTGATCGAAATCATTTGACCTTCAGAAAGTAGTATGTGTTATAAGAGATGTGTAAATGATTAATTCATAAAGTTAAATATTAATGATAATAAATTAGCTTAAATTCCAAAATGTCAAATGGTATAGAAAAAATAATTCAACGAGGAAAATGTCAGCTCTTTGTATACTATTTGATTAACTATAATTTTAGAAAGAATTTAAACAAAATCGGTGATAGGTGCGTATTTTCATCTTTCAAAGTATATCTCTTAAAAATTTCGGAGCTCTAGATCTAAATGTTTGTCCTGTAGAGATCGAATGACACACACACTTTCACCTTTATTATTAGGAAAAATAAGTTTTATTTTGCTTTTTTATTCGAATATTTTTAAAAAAGGTAAACAATAAGACGAATGTAAAAAATAATAAATGACCTGCAGGTTTTACTTCAAATTCACCACTAAATTTGTTTCTTCAAAATGTGTATAATTATATTTATCTACAGGGAATTCGAATGGTAGTACAGCATTAAGGAAAGGGGAATGATAGTTGATTCTTAATAACTTTTTAGTTTAATATTTAAGTTTGATAATCATAATTCCGTCATGGATTTTACAGTTTGGTGTGCTTTTAAACTTTCAAAAAATATACATTTAAATTAAATAATTTCTAAAAATATATTTGTATTTTCATTCATTTATTTATTTTATTCCCCAAAACCATATATTAGCTACACAATAAATTAAGCCTAAAAAAAGATATTCTGCAAGAATACAAATTTTATATTGTTCTTAGTATATTGAATATATTTTGAAATTCTTTTCATTTTATTTTTCTGACGAAATCTAAAATTTTTAATGGGCAATTTCAGTTAGCAAGGCATTTTTTTTACTTCAGTTTATTTTTTAATAAAAGAAATAATTGATATAATATTCTCCGTTTAATTTAAAACTTAACCACATTGAGTATTATACCAAAAGAATTTACTAAAAAAATTATTATTTCTCTTAAACTTAAAGCGAGAACTCGCAACTTTTGCGTGATTAGGAATTATGGGATAGCTTGCACCTGTGTATCCCAGAATTCCGCTATCCATCATCAGACGTCGAATCTTGGACCATAGCAGATAATGTATTTCAGAAAAGAGGGTTATATATTTCTAAAAGAATTATTTACGGAGTTTGACAGAGCTTAAAAATTAGATTTTGGCCTTTAAACTAAGTTGAGATTGCTTTTTCCAATTGTTTTCAGCTCTAACCTGACATAGTTTGAACTTAAACGTTTGATTTATGACTGGCTTGCGTTTATACTTTCTTTAACGATAAAATATATCGAATTGAATTTTATATGAAGAGAACAATTAAATGTTTAAATACAGCTTTTTCAAAGTCAAATTTTATGCTAAAATTTTTCACAATTATTATATTACTTTGCATAATAATAATCAAAATTGCAATTATATTGTCACTAGATATTTATTTCTGTTTATATGAAAATTTCCGTTCTGATTGGTTTTATTGAGGGAATCAAAAAATGAGCTATATTTAGAGCTATTACTTTTACGCCAGCTAATTTTCAAGATACATATTTAAGTTCAATTAAACATAGTTTATATTTTGCTAAAAATCAAAGTTATCTGTTTTATACATAGAGCATTAAAGATATATTTTTTATTTAAAAAAAGTATCATATATAATTATATTAAGAAAGATATAAAAATATAGTTAATAAAGTTTTTTTAAAATTTGAATATGCAGCGAGTCAAAATGAAAATGACCCACCTAAGTAATGGCATTTCAAAAAATAATAATTAATCTATTGAATTTAATTTGCCATAAATTATATTTAAAAAACAGCATTTTTTAGACATTAAATTATCATATATTGAATATTAACATTTATGCATTTTTTGTGGTAACCCTAAAATAAGAGAAAAGTATGAAAATGGCATCAAAATGAAAAGAGCAGATGATTCAGAGCAGATGTTTTTTTCGAGTTATTTTTATTTACTGGCAAATAACGATTTATTTAAATCATAATCGTGTTTTAGGAATTTATATTTTGTGTTTTCACTTTTTAAGTGAACACTTATTAAGTGAATTTAATTCGATGCTAGTTATACTATTGATCAATTAGTAATAATCTCGATTACTGTGCCATGTATGTTACAGAGAAAAGACATTATTTGAAATGTGAAAATTTCCTAACTTGAAATAATAGTAAAAACTATAATACTTTCATTGCAAATGAAAAAATACTTCTAGAAGTTCTATAAAACATCTTTCTTTCAAACAGAGAGATCAGGAAAGGTTTGATTTTATGGATGAACGACAGCTATTTCGAAAGCAATTTTATTGCTTAGTCCCACTGTTCTAGAAGATTTATATAAATATTTCTAGATGTGTTTGTCTTTCATGTGACAATATGCTAGATAAAAATTCTTTTTTATTACTTTTATTTGTTTTATGCCTCTCTTTGTGTTTAAACTCTTACAGAGCGTACTTCATCAGACGAATTCAGATGATAATTTTTCTTCTTTCCCTCAAAAACTATTCCGTATCTTTGTCGAACAATGAAATATCGACTCAAAGTGCGGCACTTCAGGATGATTATGAGCAATAAAAGCTTTCATCATTTTTAAGAGTAATAAAACAAATGGATGGTAAGTGGGCGCGATTGCTTTTTGAAAGTTTTCGGATATTGCTTCCAAGCCGTTTCTTTGGATTCAAGCATGCCGTTTAATTTCAATTTACGGAATGGGTATTGAGATTGTCTCCTTCTTGTTTTAATTCTAGGAAGTGACATTTATTTTTTATTACTTTTCATTATCATCGATTTCCAAATTCTCCAAAGGTTATTTTTATTTTATTTTCTCGTATATCAAGCAGTGTAAAGATTTGATCATAGTGAATTTCAAATGATTTGATTTATATTTTATTGAAATTCCATTTTTCAGAGCAGTCATAGTCATTAAAATTCATAATTTCTTCACAAAATATATAATAAATATATATAAGGCAACTAAATAATTATCATTGAAAGGACAGTTTTTTTTTTTAATTTTAGAACAATGTCAAAACTAAATTTAAATAATAATGTATTTGGAATTTGTTATGAAGAGATGCCAAAATCATTGTAATTTTTTTTTTAATTTTTCATTATAATTATGCTTTTATATAGTGTTTCAAGTAATAATTCTGTGATGCACATTTCTAAACTCCAAAGTTATCAGTATTAAGTCTAACTGATCCGTTGAGCTCCAACTACAAGCACAGTCATTTAGAGTAGCATTATTTAGGACCAATTTTTTCTTTAAAATTAATCATTGTTTAAAATTTTATGTAAATTGATCATAGTAGCTTTTTCAGCAAAATAGGCTTCAAAAAATTTTAATAGGTGTAAAATATATATTATTTTAGAAGTCTCACACCATTCGGCTGATTGTACTAATATTTAGCGCCTACATGTCTATGGAAATAATTATACATCACAGAATAGAAAAACTGTCTTTAAAAATGCTTCATCAGTGATTGATTCTGATATTTATAATTGTATGTAGTAAAATATAATTCTATATAACAACACATTGTTGTTGTTTCTTATGGCACTTACCATGGGCAAGCCCGCTGTTCGAAGACAGCCGAATTTAAGCCTGAAGAGGAGCGCCTCTTGTTTCTATAGTAGCGCCATCTAGGGCCAAGAGTACGACTTAGCTACACACACGTCACAACCCTTTTTACGGGGCGGACTTCATTCGCCCATTTCATTCAACCACAGATCGTAATTTAGACCTGAATCAGAGAACGATCACCCCTGATCCAGTACCCCTAGTGGTATTACTCTCGACATGGGGGACTTTGTTACCACGACAGATTTAACGCGCGTCAGCCACCAAGCACGTGGGGAATCTTCTGCTGGCGAGGTTCGAACTCGCAACCTAAGGGACGCGAATCCGGCGCTCTGCCAACCAGGCTATCCCGGCCCTATAACAATATATAATTGTACATAGTAAAATATAATTTTATGTAACAATATATGATTGTACATAGTAAAATATAATTTTATATAACAATATATAATTGTACATAATAAAATATTGATTATAAATATAACAGGATTCCAAAAAATTGTCATTAAAAGCTAAATTTACACCGAAATCTACTCAGCATTGGAAAATGTAAGCCAAATATTCATATCTTGATATGAATATTAATGAATAATGAAAAAAATTGAGTGTAAAATATTAGTAGCAATAATTTAAAGGTTTAATCTCACTTTAATAATGAAATATGTTGTTATGAAATACGGTAAAAATATTTTTCAAAAATTAATTAAAAACATAAAGTTAAACAGCAAAACGTTGATACATTTTTAAAGACAAATTTTCTACTTTTAAAATGACATAAACATTTTTTCTTTTGTAGAATTTTCGGAAGTCATCAAAGAAAAACAACATAATTTCGTTTAATTTTTAATTAAATAAAAGTTTGAAAATTCGCTCCGAGTTGTACATTTCCATTCTTCAAGGCCCTTAAAGGTATCCAGTTATGTAGAGTTAGGTAGCTTTCTATTAAAGAATCTCAGAGTTCAGAGCAAAATCTAACTTCCCACACAGGCACCCCCTCACTTATATCGTAATTATTAATAGAGAATTAAACATGAAAGTGTTTCCAATAATAGTGCTAATAGTTTACTACTTCTGCTATTATTTTTTTACAATATTTTAAAGTCTTATCAACTCAAATACTGATATATCAGTATCCAATCAACAGAATACACCTCACTAAATAAATATCCCAGCATATGCTAAACTATTTATAAACATTTGGTTCATACACCTCATTTAATCTCTCTAAAGCACCCAATAAATAAGGTTTACTATAACATATCACTATAAATCAAAAACTAAGATATCTGATGAATTATTAACCGGCCTTTCAAGACATATTGTAGTCCAGAAACATTATCAGATGAAGGCGTATAATTACTTGTCATAAACTCCGGCGAGTTAATGCCATCAAAGTAGAAAATAATGGTTAAGTTATAAGGGGGCATTCCTCCTAAATACTGCATTAGGTTATAATTTCGTATTCTTGAAACAGAAGGGAAAATGAATATTATTTATGCTTCATAAAGAATTTCCCAAAATGAATGAAAGATTTGAATTTGCCACCATTCCAGCAGTAAAGTGTTGATAATCTTATTTTAAAAAAAACTATTTGGCAGCTGCTCGTTTAGATTTAGTAAAAATGAAGTGTTATATTATAGAACAACTTGTTTTCTTTGTTGAATAATATTTCATAAGTAATGAAAGTCGGCGGCCACAGTTCGAAAATTTTTAGAATTGGTCCCTCTGGATCGTCTGATTTAACACCACAGGATTTCTATTTATAGGGATATTTGAAGTCAGTTTATGCCAACAAACCCACATGCATTCGTGCATTGAAAGAGGAATTTCAAAGCTCCATCGACGAAATTCAGCCACATTTGTGCAAAAGGGTCATTGAAAATTTCGACAAAAGAGTGCGCATGTGCTAGCAACGCCATAGAGGATATTTGACCTATGTGTTATACCATACATATCCTTGTCCTATGTACTTTGTGATTCAATAAAAATATAGCAATTTAAAGAAAAACAACTGTATTTTTTTATTCAAACCTTGCGTTAACACGTTGTTGTATCGGGCAACGCTCCATTTTCATTAACCCTACACCATCAGTTGACAAATGATTTTTTCAATAGAATTGCCAATATTTTACAGCATGAAGGGTTGCCAATTCAAACCTTGCATTAATTTTGAGGCACCCTTTTGAAAAGAGTGTATATCTAGGAAATCATTCTTTTCTATATTCCGATTTTGTAGAACTTTACTATAAATATCTTGACACTTTGTTTGTCCAGTAACAGCATTCTTGATTTCCTTTCCATTTTGTTTCCATGTTCTTTCCTTTTGTATTTTGATGGGTGAATATAGACCACACATCCACCGAACCAATTTAGTTGATGTGTTTTCCTTTGCTATCAAAAAATCATAAAAAAGATTCGATTTCTTTCTGCGAGACGGGGTGTACCGACTGCTTGTTCGGCACTTCCGGAAAATGATGAGTAATAAAAGCTTTCGTCCTTTTTAGAGTAATAAAACAGAAGGACGATAAGTGCACAATTGTTTTCGGAACGTTTCAGGGGGATGTTGCGTTCCTTTTCTACTTTTTCAATAGACGGAAACATGTCGTGGAAATGCAGTTTAGCTAATTGCATTTTTCACAATATTTTCTTTTCTGGAATATATCTATGTTTTAATTTTATAATTATTATGAAAGTCGTAAAATTTCTGTTATGCGTATTCTAAATAAATTGCATAAATTCTAAAAAAATGTAATCATTAATTATTTCTAGTCATTTATTATTCCTTATAATACAGACCCTCTAATAATAAATAAATAATTAAATTATCATGCTAGACATTGGTGAATAATAGTTACGAAATATTAATCTTTGGCGTGAATTTAGCATTTTCACTGAATCTGTCATGTGATACTTGGCGAGTTATTTGGATACTTGGCGAATTGTTTGGCGATTAATCCATGGCTTGCGTTAATAGTATCCAAAATTCTAATTTTGTTTTAGACAAGTTTTCTCAACCGATTGAAACAAAGATTTGACACAAAAATGAAGTTGTGATCACAAAATACCATATCAAATTTGTATATTTAAGTCATTGCGTTTACATGTTTCGGAAAGTAGACGTCAACGGACAATCAACCTGTAGTTAGATTTGGCGCAAAATCTTTCAAGTGTCTATACTATAGATGTTAAATCTGTGTACCGAATTTCATGTATTTAGCTCCCTTCCTTTCTGAATTATCATGTTAACTTAAATTCGAATAACCAAGCAGACGAACATCCTCTGAACAGGTTTTATTCAAAACTTGACAGAAATCTGCAAATTTGGAGTAAAGACAATAAATTAAATTTCAACCTTCAATCTCAAAGCATTTTTGTGTTATCTTTGTCACAGATAGACAGATGGACATTTTTCAAAAATATATTCTTCGGACGTAAGAAAGTCAAAAACTTGGAGATTCATCAAAATCCCGAGTTCGGATTTTCTGACGATTACTATATTTTCTCTTTACTGCACGAAAAATTAAGAGGACTGAAAGACTCATTTTATTTGTGAATATAGACATTTTCATTTCGAACATTAAAAAATGTATTACTAAAAATTTTGATATTTCTGATTTTTCAATATTTTCAAATACCTTTTAATTAAAAATTACTTTCTTTGATGCTTCACGCTTCTTCAAACTTATGTAGATTGAAAGAAAACTCAGATAGCAATTTATTTGTTTTTCTTAAATATTTACAGATTATTTGTTAAAATTAGAAAATTGTTTTAGGGGATTTTTTCTAATAAATACAGGCATTTATTTTATCCAAACATTTACTTCTGCGATATTATTTTTCAATATTTGACATAACATTCATGAGATAAACCAACAAGTAAGAATTGTCACCTCCAAACTTCCTCGCATGCATACTAATACAGGTGTTATATCCTTATCCTGTATTTTAGACAGAACTGAGAATCCTAAAAATGCAGAGATTTTCATTTTCACTCATGAAAATACTATAAATAGTAATAAAATAAATAAAATCGGCATTTGTGTAAGAATTCCATGCAAACTGTGAATAACAAAAGATAGTACAAGGCTATATACAAATTTCATCTAGTTTTGATTCAAAAACGCATTTGAGTAATGTATTCTCAGAGAGAGAGATTCTGCCATAATTTTAAAATGTGTTTTTCCGACTCAGAAATATCTAAAATATGGATATTCGCCCAAATGTTAGTATTTCTTGATGGTTAGAATGCATTTCCTTTCATGCACTTTCTACGCAAGAAAAGCAAATGGCTAGTTTAAACAAATTCATTTGTTTAACTATTTACAAATGATATATACCACTGGAACAGACACTGTATTAAGCAAATTCAGTTGAAGTTAATTAGCTTGACGAGCGAAAGAGCTTTTTCTTGAAAATATATAATTGCTAATTTTGTTTTAAAACTTGTAATTAGTAGGAGAATCCAATAGGAGTATAACTTATCTTCCAATTAATTGATTGAATATAAAGTTTGAAACGATATCAACAATTGGCAGTTTTATGTAAGAAATTTCTTTTAACATGACTGTTATGCTTTTATGTTATTGTATTGGCATACACATATGAAGAGAATGCTTTGCGTTTTCTTGCAAAATTCTTCGTTGAAAATAAGTCAATAATCTACAATTGTGTACACATTATCTATAATATAATCGTCCTGTGCCTTATGTTAAGCTGGGTGGAGTTTAAAAATATCCGCGCTCATTTAATATGTGAAAATTGCAGAATTTGTTTAACGTCAAGGAACGCACAACGTGTTTTTTTTAAATATTTTAATTGACTGCCTAATCACTTAAATATAAAAAAATCGGTATTGAAACAAAGCTAAGTATAAAAAATATATAGTTATGTTATCATAAATTTCAAGTTTTGTTTACCTACTTTTGCGTTGAAAAGTAATGAAGGTTTCCGAACTGACGCATACAATTGTTATTATTTTATATTTATGCTGAATCATTATATTCTTCACTCTTGGAGCAACTGGATTTATTACTAATATTTTCTTTCAGCAATTTTTATTTTGAATTTTCTGCTTTTTCCCTGTGAATATATTTCGATGTGTTTTAAAGATTGGATTTGATTTTAGTTCTAGTGAGATTTAAAATTCACTGAATTATTTCTTGGTCCTTATTATTTACTTTAATGCCACTATATATTTGCATCTAAAATACATTACAAATTATATATATTTTTTTATTTTTGATGCTCTTTACGGAGATTTTCTACAACAAGCTCGATTAATTAATCTGCATTTATCAGATCTAAAATACTGTTGATAGGATAATGTCCCGTTTAGACGCTTATTTCTTCTTATATATTAATATTCACTCATATATTCATATATTCACTCATAATTTCTGCTTTATAGCACATAATTTAAAATTGATATTCAATTATATATATATATATATATATATATATATACAGGGTGTTTATAAAGTCCCGGACCCATTTTGATGTTTAATAACTCATAAAATAATAAAGATATAAACACACTTATGACATTTATTGATGGAATAACTCATATATTTTCCTTTTCAGGTTTGAATATTTTTACTTTTGTAAATATCGTCTGCGCGTGTGGTTAATTTCAGATAATTTCATTTTCCAGTCTAAATATCTGTACTTTTCTAAATATTGTCTACTTATTAATTGCATTTTTCTCTCTTTTGTTTTTGTCAACTATTGCAATGTTATGTTTACTTTTGATGTGTTTGTTCTATGTAGTACTTTTGTATGTGATGTTTTATTCGAGCGGATATTAAGGAGAATGCATACACCACAAGAGAAAGCACAGATTTTATGGTGGTTCATAGAAATGAAATCGATAGTACAAGCACAGAGAAATTTCAGAAGAATTTACCAAAAAGATCCTCCATCCAAAAACAGCATCTTGCGGTGGAAAAAGAATTTTCTAGAAATTGGAAGTATCGAAGATAAGAAACGTTCCAGACGTCCTTGCACAAGTGATTTTGATGTTGAGCGTGTCAGAGAGACATTTTTACACAATCCTAGAATATCTGTGACATCAGCGGCAACAGAATTGGATATTCCAATTTCGACGGTGTACAAGGTTATTAAGAAAAAATTAAGACTGCATGCATACAAAATTCAAATTGTTCAAGTTTTGGAACCGAACGATAGACCTAGGAGGATGGCCTTTGCAACATATATGCTAAGGAGGATAGAAGATGCTGCTGATTTTCTGAAGAACATAATGTTCTCCGATGAAGCATCCTTTCATGTTTCTGGCATTGTTAATCGCCATAAAGTGCGCAAATGGCTCTGTGGATGCCGACTTGCTTGTCGCTACCTGGCGTGAAATTGACTATCGACTTGATATTCTCCGTGCGACGAAGGGGGCACACGTGGGAGTTCATTGACAAGGGTCATGAAACTTTTTGAGTCTATTTAACCATTTATGTTATTAATTTAAATCTATCTTTATTATTTTATGAGTTATTAAACATCAAAATGGGTCCGGGACTTTATAAACACCCTGTTTATATATATATATATATATATATATATATATATATATATATATATATATATATATATATATATATATATATATATATATATATATATATATATATATATTACTTTGTCAATATTCCTTTTAGTACTTGATACAACGCATATTTCCATACTATTAAAATTATGCAATCTTAAAGTGAATATTTCTCAATTTTAATAGTACATGACATCCTTATAGAATCAAAATTAAATTAAAATAGTTGATTAACATATATTCAAATTCTAGAAAAATTTTAATGTTGTAATGATATCGGATTGCAAGTGAAATAACTTTTATTGACATTGAAAAAAAAATTATAAACTCATGAGGAAGTGATGGAAAATAGTTAATAAATTTCTTCTTTATACACATATATTTAAAATTGGAAGTTAAATAAAAGAATGCGAATATAAAATTCATGAATTTTTTTTTCTTTAAAGCAAAAGTTTGATGATCTGGCTATTAATTAAAAGGCATTTTCTATTTCATTTCTCTTTCCACAATTGCTAATTTAGATATTAGTGTTTGAATCTTAACCATATTTCCTGTTCAAAAATGAAATGGCCTTTTTATGATTTAAATTGTAAGAAAAATATATTTCACGCACTAAAAATATTCTTAAATCTAAATTTAATATTCTTCTAAAAATTGAACATTGAGTTAAAAAAATCTTTGCTTTTACGCATATTTTGCTTTTTTGCAAGCTCCACAATTTTTCACATGAAAACTACATTTTAGTAAATAAACTTTTATTAGAAACCAAACTTTAAGCTCAAAAAGGAATATTGAAGCTCTGAAAGTTTAATCACAGATACATTCAATCCCATAATTCCTAATTCTTCAACGATAACGGAAAATCGTTTTCAAGTTTATGAAATTTCTTTGAACTAAAATCTTATAAGACTGCATTCCATATAAATTTATTTTAACTTAAATGTAAAATAGATTTTTTAAATTTAATTTTACCACATAAACGAAAACTAAGCAGTTTTATCTTTTATTCTGAAAAGAAAGTGAAGCTGCCTTATTAAAAATGAAGAGCTTTCAGCGAAGGAGATTTGATTTCAGTTTGTTATTCAACAAAAACAATTTAAAGTAAACTTTCATAAATTGCTTTTTTTTTTTCAGTGAATATTTTTTTTCTCGAAAACATGTTTACTGATTTAAAAATGTTTCTTTTATTATGATAAGAGTAAAAATGTCGTTTGCTGTACTTTATCGGTGGCGTTTTATTAATTTTTTTTTACTTTTTATATATATATAAACGATTTTAGTACATTTTTATTAAAAATCCGAAGGATTTTTTCGAAGTTTTAAAAGCAAGTATACAAGCAAATATTTCTAACATTTTTTTTTCAAATTGTCGAAACAGCAAAATGTCGCTACTTGGTATAGTTTCGAAAAACGTTTATTCCAATTATTATACGTTTTATATAATACTAGCCGCCTTTGGCGACCAGCCGGTTCGCCAATATTAATGTTCGTTTAAATTTTAATAATTAAATAGGTTGAACCGGAATACTCCGGTCGTACCATTAAATATTTTACTCAATTCCAACTTTAATAGATTCTTCAGCAAAATATTTTAAAACTTCAAATTTTGATAGTCATATAATTCACTCATAATATTATAAAGGCCTTCAGTCATAGCGTGGTATGTATCTCTCTAATTTTCTGTTACCCCTCGTAGAAATTATGCTTTAAATTAAAGTGTAAATGATTAATCTTCAATTAATATAATAATATTTTTTACTGAAACAAAGCATTTTTTTTAATAATATGATTACTGATAATAGAGTCACTGAGCGTTTAGACTTTATGGGCACTAAAGAATATCTTTCTTAATTTATGTAATATCTCAAGAATTTGTCAACAAAAATTTCTCAGATTCATCATGAACAGATCGATTAATGAACAATGTTTCATTTTAAATGTATCAAACACTCAGAAAATAAAATGAATCGTTTAAAATAATCGGTCGAAAACAGGTTTAAAAAAACTACTTAAAACACGATGTACGTAAAGCTATAAGCATATACAAAAAAATATATAACTAACATAAGTACAATTTAATTACAAAAGCATGCAATTAACCCAAAAATAATTTAAATCATTGAAAACAGGTTAAAAAAATCTACTTAAAAAACGATGTACTTAAAACTATAAGTATATACAGAAAATATATAACCAACATAAATACAATTTACTTACAAAAGCATGCAACTAACTTAAAAATAATTTAAATTATCCGTTGGTTGTCATGTCAACATTCAGAACAAACTGCGCATGCGTGAATTTTCTTCGCCAGTTACGTTAACGCAAATGCGTGAATTTTTCTACACCAGTTGGGGTAACGCTATGCAGATTATACATTTTTAATTTCCTTTATTCTGTGTTATTTTAATTCAAAAGTACTTCAGAATGAATCCGAAACATGGATTCATTAACAATGTTTCATTTTAAATGCATAAAGCATTAAGAAAATAAACAGAATCGTTTAAAATAATCCGCCGAAAAATGTTAACCCTAGCCTCTTTACTGTTGGGAGAAAAAAAAGCATTACTCATTTGACGGTGGGGAAAATGGAAAATTTTTTTGGCGGAAAAGTTGGCGGTGGGGAAAATGGAAGTGTTTATTGGCGGGAAAGTTAGTTTTTAATTAATAATTAAAATTCTAGTTAAAATTTCAAAAAAAGGGACCTCAGGTGCACATTCCCAACCTCTAAGGTATACATGTACCAAATTTGGTAGCTGTATGTCAAATGACCTGGCCTGTAGAGCGCCAACACACACACACATTGAGCTTTATTATAAGTATATAGATAATGAATAGGGTATAGAGGGCTGCAATAAATTTAGGAATCATGATTTTTTGAAGTGCATATACTGACTAAAAGAACTTAAAATATATTTCCTTATGTCATCTAGAACATTTTTTCAACCGAAAGTATAAGATAATATCAAATGGTTTGGAATTTAGTTATTGGGCAATGAGGAGTCCATGCTTCATATAGATTGAAGTAATAAATTAAAGAAGATTTAGTGTACCTATCACTGTTCTGACCTAATATTCTTTTATAAATCCATTTTTAAAATCCAAAAATTCCGTCATAAAGTAAAATTTTTGACATGAATTTGAACATTTTTACAACTGGAATTAAACTTGTCCCAAGGATTTTGAATATTTGTCTTACTAGAAGTAATATTTGTATATAGTACTTGCGTCAAATATTTTGAACATCAAATACTAGATATTCATTGGATTATAATCCCTGTAGTTCTAAGTAATGTAGTGCTCAATGCGTAACGTGTAATGTCAATGTACAAGTATTCCTTTATAAATTCGATAATTAATTGGATTAGAATATAGGCGACAAGAAGAGTTCTGGACCACTATTTTACAATGGCAAGTGGGCTTTATTTCAATTTCAAACCTAATTTAAACTTTTCTCTTCACAAATCTTGCATTGTATGTTCTTTGAGATTCGTGTTATAAAAAAAAAAAAAAAAAAAAAAAAAAACTTTAGAATATTTCTAAAGGTCCAGATTGTTTTCAATTATTGATATTTTTTTTAATCATTTGTTAAAAAGTCTTTAAAGCTCTATCGCAAGAATGCGAAAAATAAGATGTTTTTAAGAAATTTATCTGAATTTCTGTTAGACCTATTTCTCACTGTTTTATGATTGTTTTATCTTATAATTTTCGACTTAATTCCGAATGATAAAATTGATTTAAAAAAAAGGAATCTTACTTAAGAAAATATTCTGTTTATCCTTATATTTCAAATCGCATACAATACTGATGCATTTTATTTTATTTTTACCTATAAGTTTTTAAAAGACTCTTATATTTAATCCTTTTATCAAAATTAGTACTTTAGTATCTCTGTCATTTTGAATTTAATGAATAGAATTTTGAGTTTCTAACTTATAAATCGTTACTGCTAATATAATCTTTGGTCTATTCATTTTAGTTTCAAAATGTGAAACAAACTGATTATCTTTATTTTTTAATAAATATGTACTGGAACTAATGTTACACATTGTTATGAATCTATAAAACTTTTCCCTACGCACGTAATCTCACAGTAATGATATTTTAATGAATACAAAATTGATGCCAAATCAGGGACTCCTGACCATGGTGACAACCTCCAACTCATTGGCGACTTCGTGGGGAATATTGCAAATTTGGTGGCAAAAACAGAGGTTCAATAAAATATAAGAATATAATAAAGATATCTCTACAAGATTTGAAGATTTTTTTTTCACAAAACTTCATATTATGTTTGGAGACTATAAAAAACGAAGCACGCACATGATCTCGGAATATTTTGGCTGCACTCTAAGTTTTAATTGTTGCTTTTGGTTAATAAAGATTTACTATCAGCATCTGTTTCGTTGATTTTTGAAAGTGCTATCGCTATGTATGATTCCACTTGTTTTATCACCTATGTTTTGATACTTTCTTGTCGAATAAAGATCCATTAGCCGTTATTCAACTTGCTGTTCTTTATACAGTATATCCAACCAACCATTTCCGCAACTAAATTTAGCTTGTAGTGATAGTGTAGCAAATATGGTCATATGCATAAGCCGTGTCTTTTGGCTGATGGTCAATATACTTTATTCAGTATGTAGGTGTTACAAAAAAGATCGTTTCCCAAATTGGTATAACAAACATTCAGTAGCAAATCATATTTATGAAAGAATATGAAATTGCAAATTGGATTAGTAATCAATACAAAGAATACTTTGCCAGTGCATTAAGTAAAAAAGCAAATACTTAAAATTAAGTGTACAACACATGTTTAATGGATATAAATTCATAAAAGAATGAAAAACAAGTAATAAGCTGCATAATAATAACAACATGTGACAAGTTGGACAACAAATTGTTTGAATAACTAATAAAAATCAAATAAATCATATCAGATATGATAATTACAAATGAGATGCAGTATCAATAACAAATCTTTAGCGTAAATTATATGTTCATAGGACTTGCAGTAAATTCATAATAATTTTACATAATTTTATCCATATATTTGTGGTTTTATTCTATTATATTTTAATCCCATTTTGAGGCTGCGGTGGCCTGGTGGTAAGCTCTCGGTTTTGGAACCGGAGGATTTTACTTTCGAAACCCGATTCCACCGAAGAACAGTCGTGTAAGCGGGCCTGGCGCACGATAAATCCTTTGGGACCAAACATCCCCGCGCTGTTGTGGTACTTGGGAAGTCTGGAGAAGGGGGTGGCAGCTCAAGTGCCGTCATCGGCATCTGACTGCGATTCCAAATTACGAGGTCTGTCACAAAGTAGTCCTAGTGTTGCTTTAAAACGGGGCGTTAATATAACTTAATTAAACTTGTATTCCATTTAACTTCTTCCCTGCACTTTATATGGTGTGTCGATTTTCCAAGCTTCAAAATTCGTAAGAGGTCTTAGACATTTCCTAACTATTAATATTGTGATGCATTTCAGTTTACTAAAAAGTTGCCGAAATATAAATTTTAGTTAAAATTCTAACTCAAATCTGACGGTAAATTTCTCAAGTTCTCCCTTTTCGGAATAATTTTTTTATTTTTGATAAAATATTGATGTCTAGTCGCCTTTGGCAATCATTTGGCTCTCAGGAATGAAGGGGTGATAAAATCTTCAATTATATGCTCTCTAGTAATTAGATTTTAGAAGCTTCTTCGACAAAATATTTTTAAACTTCAAACTTTAACAAGTAGATATATCTCGTTATTTTGAAAGCCGTATGTCAATAGCATCATGCTATTTATTTTCTTATTTTTATCTTCATATCATCTCTACCTTTCCAATTATATCACAGATAATAGGTTTAAGGTGTACGTACACGCTTGAAACTTAGAAAATCGTTCAAAATACCGATTTTTTTTTTATTGCTTAATAATGTTCTCTGATCCTTTAGCTTTCAAACGATACCAAGATGTTGTCAATATTCGAAATATTTCTCGAGTTATAAGTATTTTTCTTGAGGTGCTTTCATTAAAAACTCTACTTAGGGTTTTTTTTAAACTCATTTTATGAAGAATGATATTTTTCCACTGTGTTGCTTCATTCAAACAATCATAACTCAACAAGAAATGAACCAAATACAATGATTTATATATCAAAATAATCTGTATGAAAAAGTGGATGTTTTGTGCCTCAATCAAAGTTATAGATAAATTTTTAATAACTATTTAAAATTTAAATTACAGAAAAAATCTCGCTTTTTTCTATTCATCGTTGATGAAAAAAACAATATTTTTATAACTTGATTGAGGCAGACAGCATGAAGACTAATATTAGGCATCATTTCCAACTAGAATGGTGTATCTGTACAAATTAGAAATTAAGATATCATGTTTCAAAAAATAGGCCAATTAGCTCATTAAATATTATTTAATTAATCAATAATTAGTGTAATATGGTTTTTTTCTCTATGAAATGAGTTTAAACATATACTAATGTCCTACTGTGAAAAGACTGGATTTCTAAAGTTAAAATTTTAAAAAAAATCATCTAGTGTGTACGTACACCTTAAAAATCAACGCACTTTAAAAACTTTTTGACATTACTTGATTCTGAAGTTAAACCTTAGTTGCAACTAAAAAAGAAGAAAAAAATGATGAAATCCTCCATATATAGAAAAATGTATGTAATATAGAAAAATTAGTCGAAACTTCGTATTTTAATGAACAAAAATAGAAAGATCCAGGATGAATCTTTGATAGCAAGAAAACGCTACTTGAATTTTACTTCTAATATTTGTAATACATGTTGTAATTGATATATAATATCAATTGTTGTTGTAAAATATGCTTCAAACTTTTTTTAAAAAGTTAATTCAAATGCGGAAAAGTATACATTAAAAATATAATATTGTTAAAAAATAATTTAAAGGCTTTAAAGCCGGTGTAAAAATAATTTATGTGCTGTAATATTTTTGCAAGCTATAGCAGAATAAAACAAAAATTCGTTTAATTTTTATTTAATGAAAGTTCCCATTGAAATTTTAAAATTCTCTATAAGGTATACATTTCCGACCTCCGAAGTATATTTGTTCCAAGTTCGACAGATCTAGGGCAAATGATTATCCTTGTAGAGTATGTTTATATATATTGATTCAAACACAACATCGACACAAACACATTTGTCTTTATTATTAGTAGAAATAAAATGCATCGAAATAAAGTAATATTGCAATTTATTCATTTATCTACCAATGTAAACCATAATAACTATAATACTAACCACAATAAGTACATATGTATTTTTAATTTCCTCAAGCAAAGCAATTCCCTTTTATCGTAAGTTTGTTACCATTTCTTTCAACTCTTAGTATAATGCAAATTATATAAATCCACAATTCAAATATTGAAAATACTGAACACAACATTTAGATATTGAAAAGAATATATAAACAATTTACAAAGTTTTATTTCAATCAGTGTTGTAAGGAAATTGAAATCGTATCGAAGCAAATATTTCATCTCCAATTTTTAGTCCATTGTTATTGATAAGAGTCTGAAGAAATACACACAACTAATTTTTAAAAATCTTAAATAGGTTTCTCTTTAAATTTTTCTTTTAAAATTTTTGAGTTGACAAGCAAAATTTAACTTCACAAATAGGGAATGGTATAATACTTTTAAAAACCATCCATTTTTAAACAGTGTCAGGAAAAACAAACCTTTTGTACTGTTTGAAATTTAATCACTTACATTTCAATTTGATTTTAAGTGAGATGATAATAAATTAAAGAGGTGCTTGGCACGGTGGGCCAAATATTAGGCCTCTAAAATAATATATATTACACACATGTTAAATATTTGAAGTTCAGAAAACCTTGCTATAGAAGCCACGACGAGCAAGTTACATAAAATATTTAACTGAATAAATACTTCAGTAACTCTCAATTTCATTTAACCAGATAGTAATCAAGGGTGACTATTACATACATATAGTTTTCGTACCAAAGCAAGAACCATTATGAAACACCCTCATTAAAGAACAGTGACAAATGCGGGTCACGGCCTGAGCTGAAGGGTTAACGACCCATCCGTCGGATCCACTTTTCGCCAACAAGCCCCATTTAACTGCGACTCAGAGAATGAAATTAAGAAGGGAGAGGGGGGGGGGGGATAACTCACCGGAATCCTCCGTTTCAACTCTTAGTGGATGATTCTTTGAAAGAAAAATGATGGGCGGTTTCATTTTAAACCCAGATCCTTTAGGTTGACAGGTGAAATAGCGACAACTTATAGTCGTCATCTCAGAAAATCGAAAACGTCTTGGCCAACAAAATAAATGGCGATTAAATTTGTGACTTTGCCAGAAATTTGCCAAGATAATGATATAAAATAAGTTGAGAGTCAACCTATCTTATAATCAGATATTTGAAACGAAATCTATTAAGATTATTCCTCTGGAATTTTGATGCAGATGAAAAGATGATACTGCATTTTGGAGAAGTATTTTCTTTTTAAATATTTTTTTTTAACTTTGTAATAGTTAAAACTGTATAATTTTATGTCAATTCAAGTTAAAATCAAATGATCTACGCTATCGAATTAGGGCAATAAAGTAAAAATGAAAAAAATTGAAATTTGCCATCATGTTAAATTTTAAGTTATCATGTCAGAATATTATTTTTGAAGTCATGTGGTATCAATCCGAGAGGAAAACGTCATGTTCTCACATGATTCCTATTTCGAGATAACCAACATTTAAAAAAAGTGATGATTTTTGACTATCTCAAATTAAGTAGAGTTCTATTTTTTTTTTTTTTTTTTTTCCCCCTTCGAAGTCAGAATTATTTTTTTTTCAGTAAAAATCCAGTTTAAACCAGAGTTTTAAAAAATCACGTAACAATCAAATTACGCATTCACTGATATTTAGAAAATCATTTGTTTTCTTTTCTATCTGAAAATGGTTAAATCTCCAAGCCTTTTTTACCAGCTAGCTAAATTGAAAATTATATATATACAAGACGATTACGTTTTACAACCCTCCCTAAATTGGCCAGACAAGAGAATCGTGTACATGTCAGATATTCATTCCAAGTTGTTACTTTTGTTGGCGATATGTGCCAAATGCGACAAACTTAATTGTTATTTCTAATACCCCTAAAAGAAAAAAAATCATTCTTCAAAAGCGATACATCAGCGTTTTTCTGCCCGTGCACTTTTGGTTTCAAAAAAAAAAAAAGAAAACCAAAAGCAGCATAATTTTCACACATGATAATAATAAAAATTCTGAAACGTGTATATATATATATCTTTAATATATCTTTTTATATCAATAAACATATTACCTCTTATTTCTTTCTAAACAAAATTATTTAAGAAATAGGAGCTTCATACAGATGATGGAGCCCAACATAAAGCACACAATAATTATTACATTGTTTCCAAAAATCGTCTCCCAAATATTCCGTAAGTCTTCCGATAATATTCAATATATTCACGAAATAACATTTCCACACCGCTACCCTTTATTAGAATGTGGCTCTCAAGCAGTGACATTGAGTGAATACCGCAGAACGCCAGCAATTTCTGCTTAATTTAAGTTTCGCTTTCATCGCACCCTGGTGGCTCATTCTCGAGAAAAAGGGAGAATTTCTTTTTTCTTTCTGCTCTCCAAGAAAGAAGTGAAGGAAAAGAACATTTCAAGAAGATGTATTTCGCTTTTCCACTTGCTCTTCTATTTTCTCTTATGTTGAAAATTCTCTATTTGGTCATTATCTTTTTTTTTTTTTTTTTTTTTTTTTTTTATTGATTACCTATTCGTAGATGAATTCTCTGTGATAGAAGGTGAAATTTTATATCGAGAAGAATTGTTTCGTTAATCATGATAATGTTTATATTTATATATTGATTTTATTTTTGAGATACCTTTCATGGTGAGATAAGGAGAGATTGGTTTTGTTTAATTTAAATAAAAAAGTATTTGGAAGATAGAGCTTCACTCGGTAGTTATTATCATGTGACAACATGATGTTGTTTTGGTTTGATGTTTTTGAAGCGATGAAATGCGCATGCAGAAAATTGGTGATTTATGGCTTTTGAATTATCCATTTTTCGGTTTTAGGATCATTAGAAAGCAATAAAGAAGATTATGATATGAAATTTGTATTAGGTGATTCAGTTTCTTTCTTTTATTATTTATATTGTTAATTTTTCCTGAGTACATCTACCGAGTCCTGGCCTAAGTGAGTTGTACTATTGAAAAATATTAAATACTTCAAAGAGAATGTAAAACAAAGTAATAGAAAACCCTTATTCACTTTTTTATTTATTTTTAAATTAAACTGGAACATAAGAAATTCGGACGACAAAAGGTAAAATCTTTATTAAAGAAATTCTTTTTTTCTTTTACCATTTCTTTAATTTTCATTAATTTCTTAAATCTTCCTTACCTTCTTTTAGGGTCTTTTTTCTTTCTTTTCTTCCATTAAGAAACAAGATTTTTGAATTGTGGAATGTCATAGAATTTATTTTTGTGTGATAATAATCCGAATTTACATATGGAAATTCTCGTTAAAATTTTGAAAAAAATAGCACCAAGCTTACACATTTTCAAATTTTAAAGTATATTTGTGCCCATTTTAACTGCATTATGTTTAACAGTATGTCTTGCAGAGCGCTAACAATAAACAATCACATATTCGATTCGGTTATTGGTTACGTAAAACTCTTTTTCTTCTGGCTTCTTTTCTTTTTTTACTTTCTCTTGTTTTTTCCCTTGCTTCCTTTCCACTCTTTTTTCTTTAATCACGTCGCATCCATCTTGAAATGTCACCTAGCTTTTTTAATAAGTAATGTATAAATTCATTTAAAGAAAAGAAGGACTTTTTCCTTTTCATTAAAAAAATCGTATATTTCCCTGAATGAACTAGAAAATTCGCATACTCAGTGCCTGATCAATATGAATGGTTCAACAACCAATGAGCATGGTCTCCTTAAACCTTCTGACATGCTATTTTTTAAAAGATGCTATTCCTCATACACTCACGCAGATTGTTGGTTAATGCTATGAGTATAACTACAAGCGCTATGAGTGCACAGATTTTCCTTTTCAGAATCCCCCATCATGGCCTTTTTGTGATTGGCAGTATAATAAAGAAAGCATAAAAGAAATTTTTTTGAATCTTTTTTATGACCAATTGAAATCAAAATTTGACATGGAATTATAAATTTAGTAAAAGAATACAACTTCGTTCATCCATTCCTTTACCCAATTAATTGCATTTTTCAAGTATTGCATTTACATATTTATATGCTTGCAAAAGTACAGACAAACAAATGCTAAATCGTGTGAAGAATTAACTTGAAAGTCTAAAAAAAACTTAATAAAATTATCCAATATGCTGTGTTATGGAGTTGCAGCGTTTATATGTTTCTGAATGTACAGATCTACTAACAGCCAACGCCTTCACGAATTTAGTTCAAAATTTAATACGTAATAACATTTCAGATGCTAAATCTATGAACCAAATTTTACTCATCTAGATCTTTATATTTTATAGTTATCGTGTTAACTTGTATTTAGACAGGCAAAGCAATCAGTCTTCCTTTGAATGGATTTCATTCAAATTCTATAAAAATTAACAAATGAAATTCTAGTACCATATCAGATTTTTTCTGCTTAGCTTAATACGTTTTTCAGTTATTTGCTCACATTCAAATACAAGGGCCGACAGGCAGACGTACACGCATTGTTTCAAAAAATTTTTATGTCAAAGTAATTTTTACAAATTTTAGATTTTTTACAATCTTGAGTTCATTGTTTTTGTCGGCAATTACAATACTTCGCTTCGTATATTTTGTAGATAAGAAAGTAAAAAGGATCGATAATGAACTTTCTTTAAGTAACCATTTGATAAAATGATTGTATTTTGTCTATTAAATTACTTCTAAGTAGTGGTTTGGTTTGGTTTGGTTATATTAACGTCCCATTTGAAGCAACACTAGGGCTATTTTGGGACGGATTTCGTAATTTTGAACCGCGGCCAGATGACGAGGACGACACCTGAGCTGGCACCCCTCTCTCCACACCAGCGGGAGGACGTTTGGTCATGACGGATTTAACGTGCAACAGACCCCCTTACACGACGGTTCTTCGGTGGAATCTGGAGGGTCGAACCTGAAACCCTCCGAGACCTTACCACCAGGCCACCGCGACCCACTTCTAAGTAGTGATTGTATATAAAGTAACAGATATGTATAGCGATTTAATTTTTAGAGCGAAATGCAAATTCTGCTTTGAAAGTGATAATCAATGAACGACTTTCTTTTTTCAGATCCTGGCTTACAGTGGTCTCTAAAAGCAATTAATATTTGTTTAACGTTGATCATTTATATATTTTTCTCTATAATTTATCTGTTTTCCCAATTCGTTCCATTAAATTTTTATTTTTGTATGAGTTCCGTATTTCGCTCTCATAATATACACGGTAAAATGTTTATTATTGATACATTGTTTCTACAATACTTCTTATTGCTTTGTCATAGATGTCTAAAAATACAGACTATTGTAATCTTCAAAGGAATTAGACCCCTAGAATTTTATGAATATCACTGTTTTAGACCACTCTAAGAAAAGGTAGTTCATTTTTGGAATTATATATATATATATATATATATATGAAGCAATTAATAATGACAATTCGACAATAATAACAGAATAAAAATAAAATAAATGGATAAAACAATAGAAGTAACCATAAGTATATTAATTAAATAAATTTATATAATAAATAAACGAGAAATAAATATTAAATACAATTGTAAGATTAGGAGAAAAAAATAAAGAATAAAACATGCTATAATAATTGACATAATTAATAATTTAACTATAACAATCAATGAATTAAACCAATCAGCGATTTAATTTATGTAATAAATAAATAAAAAGATATTAATAAATATATTCACAAACTTAAGAGGAAAAAGCAACGAATAAAACATGCGATCATAACTGACATTGCAATTAGTAATTTAACGATAACAACCAGTGAATTGAACGAGCCAGTGATTAAATTAATGTAATATATAAACAAGAAGATAATAAAAAATACATTTACAAAATTAAGAAGAACAAATTAGGACTAAAACATGCGTCCCTAATTGACATGGCAATTAGTAATTTAACGATAACAATCAATGAATTGAACCAGTAAAGGATTTAAATAACAATCAATGAATTGAGCAAATGAGTGATTTGAAAAAACCATTAGTGAACTGAACCAATCTGTGATTTGAAATAACAGTTAATGAACTGAGCCAGATAGTGATTTGAATAATGAAATCAAAACATAGAAAATAAAAATCAAATAAAACTACGAGTAAACATTTGCATATTTAGTCATATTTCGTCAATAGAATCAAGATACATTTCAGGTGAAGTTGCAAATATAAAGATCATAATTATTTAATAACAGAACTTCTCAGTCGTGGAATAATATTTACTATTCTGACTGAAATGTTAGAATAATAACCCTTTCCCGGAGCTTTAAATTCACTTGTTGAACTATTCTGTCAAAATGGATCATTTTCAACTTCGATTTTGTTCCAGATATTTCGCCGCCACTCACATATCATCAAAAACTGTCTAGACAGGAGCAATAAAACACTGCTTAGCTTTGCACTGAAGCATTATCTTCAAGTATCTACAAACATCAATTGCTTGTAGAGCGAAAGCTCTTATTTTAGTCAGTTCGATCTTTTAAGTTTATAACGAAACAGAAATTTTGATACTATTATGAAGTTTAAAAAAGCACTTAAAATAGCAAGTATTTTTAAGAATTCTTATGATTTTTATATTTTCTTTTTTGTTATTGTACCCAGATATTATGAAGTTGCATGTTCTAAGAAATATTCAAAAAAGTTATTAGAAATTTATGAAGATTTTTGACAAATTTAGTAATATGTCTTTGAAAATCCTGGGTGTCGAAAAGACATGTTTCAAATATTTTAAATTTAGAAATAATAGAAAGAATGGAATCGGCAAACCAAAATGATTTATACTGCTTATTTATATTAATTAATACTAATGATTGAAAACATTTAAACAGTTTTATTTTCATTATAGTTATAACTCAATTTTAAAGAGTTCTGATTAAGAAAAAGAAAAAAATAATAATCTTAGATTCTTTTTTATAGCAGTATCTACAACTTAAGAAGGAAACAGGAGAAAATTCATTTACTATAAACCATTCCCTGTATAGAATTTGGAAGGGTTTTTAAATCAGATATCACACAAAGCAATTTAGCAGAAGTTAATCATTCTGTAATTATTGTTTTATTACGGGCATTGAATTTTTATTTGTATTTCTCGATTTCGAACTGTCAGAACAGGAGGTCAATGGTGGAGTTCTTAGTCAATAATATTTTTAGAATCATCGAGAAGTACTTGTCTACTAAAAATAATGGCTGCCTAGGAAACGCCGCTATAAGACTATAACTCAGGTAACAAAGCATGTTGTACAATTTTGTACAGTATTGTTCAACATGCGTGCATATACAATATTCATTGTACGTACGATGTAAATGCATGTTAAATATTCATTGTACAATAATATATAACATACATGTACATTATTTTGCAATATTGCGTGTCATTACATTATATTATACAACATATATACTGCAATCCTGCGAATATTGCTTTAAATCATACAATATCATTCAATGCTTGTGTTGTACTAGGGAAGCACGTTACATACTTATTTTCCTTGCTCTAAATTTGTCTTTCGAATTTGACATTGTTCTCTCAAACATCGGTACTGGATGTTGCAGCGATGTTTTCTGGTTCCCATTTTAGTTTTTCTCTAATATCTTTAAAACTCCCCAGTTCTCACATTTCATGTTTATATCAAATTATAGAATATAAAATTCCTTACATTTTCAAGCTTTTATTTTTCTTCAAGTTTTAATATTTTTGCAAATAGTTTTAAACTACCTTTCCATTTTCAGTCATTTACGATCTCCTGGATCAGGAAATGGGCATGCTACCTACATGAAAAAAAGCTTTTAATAATGTGCTTTCACTTAAAAAAAATTCATAGTTAAAACGCAATTTGTTATTTCTTTATTGATTTTTTACAGTTTCCAACAGTTTTCCGACTCTATATTAATGCGATTTTCACCAATTAAACGTCGCTTGGGACCCCATGTTGTATGGTGATTCCTTATCCTCTTGATACCTACTATCATCCCTCTGAATTTGTCGGTCAAATTCGGCACCACCCTGTATATGTGTGTGTGTGTGTGTGTGTGTGTGTGTGTGTGTGTGCACAAAAAAGTAAAATTAAATTTGAAAGAACAGTTTTAGAATATTGCATACATTATTTTTGGTCATATTTTTAATCATATATGTAATTTCTTTTTGAAATTAAGTGTGATTAAAATAAAATAAAATATGTTTTGACATATTATTTAACTTTATATAATTTTTTTTATTTATTTTTACTTTTTAATACTCGCATACATGTAGTTTAAAAGAAGTACAGTTATCGTCAGAAAATTCAAACTCGATATTTTGACAAATTTCCCAGTTTTAAACCTCCTTCGGTTCGGAAATCTCATTTTTGGAAAATGTCTATTTGCGACAAAGGTAGATCAATAACGATTTGAGCGAGAATTTGATATACAACCTTTATAACAAATTTGCATATTTCTGTCAAAATTTGAGTGAAATCTATTCTGAGGTAATCCGGTACATATATACGTTAACACGATAATTACAAAACGAAGAGTAACATTTCGTTGCACAGATTTAACATCTAAGACGCCAATCAAATTTTCAGCGAAATAGAATTACGGATTGACTGTTTGTCAGCCTGTGGCTTCAAAAATAAATAAACTAGATTATTCAAAAACGCAACTTAAAAATATCAAATTTGGTATGGGAATTTATGATTACAAGTGCAGTTTTGTATCGAATTTTTGTTTCAATGGATTGGGAGAAACATGTCTAAATCAGAAACTGTAATTTGGGACACTTTTAAAGTTTTCCAGAGATTTATCGCCAAATAACTCGCCAAGGATGAGACGATAAATTCAGTAAAATCGCTAAATTCACGCCAAAAGTTAATATTTCGCAAATACTGAATGCAATGTCATGTAAGACGTTCTCTGGCATGACAAGTTTATTAGAGAGTTGATTTAAGTTTTATATTTATTATTTATTTACGTTTTGGAGAAACCACTCATGCTGGATCATTTTTCTAAACAAAAATAAGATTTTCCAATTTGTATAAAAAAATTGTAAAGGAAATATTTTATAATATTATTAATATTATTTTATATTTTATAATATTATTTTATATAAAAAAAGCAAATTCAATAAAAAAAATAGTTACGTACATTTTTGTTACTGAATTACGTACGATAAGAAGCTGAATTGCAATTTGTTCTATTAACATCATTCTATTTTTAAGTAATGTGACTTCCCATTTATTAAAATAACGAGACAAAATTATTGAACTCTAGTTTATTTATTAAAAATTCAGAACTGATGCTCCTATCTGAAATCAAATTAAAATATATCTTCAATAAAAGTTAAACAAAAGGATTTGAATACGAAAAAAAGCTTTCCTTAAACTTCAAAAAAAAATCACTCTTGCGTTTGTGTGACTGGGAGTTATGGAATAAATCGCACTTAAGCAGTATACTCAAAATTCCACTAACTCTCATTGGATGTCGAAATCTTGCTCGATGACGTATGATATTAAAAAATCGTCTGCTGTTTTTAAGATTAAAAAAACGCATTAATAAAAGTTATAAAATATAAAGGCGACTCCATGTAAAGAAGCTAGGATTGTAATTTGATGGTACGAGGACTTACTTTTTTTGTTTTCAAATTTTAAAGCACTGATTTTTTTTTTTTTTTGGCTTTGAAATTGATAAAACAAAAAAATTTGTAAATGATTAAAAAAATTATATACATTTGGTAATAATTTTAGAACACCATGTTTAGTTCGAGCTATCAAAAGTTTTAGAAAATGAATAAACAAAATATAAGCAAACAATTGAGTAAAAGTGACTAAGCAAAATAATAAAAACAAAAGGCTTTTAAAAAATGAAAAGTAAAATATAATAAGAAAAGAGAATTCAACAAAAGACTAAAAGAATTCTAAATAATTCTAAAATTTTAATCAAAATTTTTTTGGAAAAAGAATAAGCAAAACATAATAGGTTCGAAATTTTGTTTAAAAAAATAAGCTCTTAACTGTGGAAAAAGATATTGGACTAACAATTAGAATTCAAAAAGTAATAGACAAAGGTTTTAGAAAAAAAAAATATTATAAGCAAATAATTTTATATAAAAACATAATCAAAGAGCTTTCTAAAAAAGAATAAGCAAAATTTTATGCTATTCTTATATTAAAGACCTTAAAGTATGAGATATATTCTTGAACACTGCAAAGATTATTTTGCTTTAGAATTTATTTTTATAATCCGTCATTCTTAATTTTAATTTATTGAAATAATTAATTCTGAAATTAATATTTGGAATCATTTCTAACTAATTTATCAAACTTTAAAATAGGTTATTTTTAAATTAGAAATCGTGGAACAAGTTCGGAATGTCTTTAAAAATTTCCTCATTTTTATCGCACTAGAATGTTTTAAAAATGATTCATTTATTGGAATTTTTCAATAATAAATACAATTGTTTTGTAGCTTTTGTTTTAAAATTGAAATATTGTTCATCGCTTGTTTAATTCAACATATTTTAATTTAACATATAATTCAACAAATAATTTAACATATTTTACTATAAATCTTTAAATTCTTTTTCATAATATGTTAAAGTTAAAATATCTGAGAAAAATTTCAAAACTAATTATACAAAAATATAGACAGTCAAACTAAACTTTTTTTACCTTTAATGAAATAAGAGAAGCTATGTCCAGAGTTCGCTCGGAATACTGGATTCTAATCTGTTAAAATAATTAACATGGACTGCATTTATTTAAACTTTCACCACCTTATTTGACAAAACATAGTTATTCCGGGTTTACATTCGGCCAGATATAAGACGGCAAGTAGGCAGCGCCTGAGTGGAAAAGCTGAAAAATGTTGTTCGGTCGATGGTAAGTAATTGTCTCAACAGGACAAGCCGATGTATAGTATTTTTTCTTACAGCGAATGAGTTTGTAGAATTTGGCGGTATAATTGGCATGAAAAAATTGATCACTTATCATAGATTAATTCCACTCTTTTTTTTATCTTTGTTCTTTCTAGAGAGCCTTTGTGTGTGCGTCTTTTCATTTTGTTCAACCTTTTATTTTCTATAGTTTTTTTATAAATTAAGTATATTGACCTTTTTTTTTTATTTTACCACGTTTCTTTGTGTAAATATCCGTTATTTGAATACGATACGCAGTAAAAAAGAAAAATTCAGGGACGCCAAAATGGCAATTTATAGCCAAGCATGGAATGCCTGAATCTATCTTGTGAAATTGTGGTAAACATAAATCAGTCACTTCCTACGCATGCTCTGCCTATTTGCCGTCTTATAACTGGTCGAGTGTAAACACGGCATTAATATATATTGAATGGAATCAGACAGTTATAAATTACTGCAAGTGCAAATTAAATTATGTATCTACTGTGAAGTAAAAATTGAATAGAAAACCATACTTCCGAATTAATGTTCAAAGAAGGCAAATTTTCAATGAATTAAATTTTAACAATGAAAAAAGCAGCGATGGAATGATTTGATGGGGTAATGAAATTATGATGAATATCATCATAATAACAACAAAAATTGCTATTACAGATTGTGCATCAAAATAATGAAGTTTTTAAAAGTACCGTTAATGAACCACTAGTAGAAATGCCATAATGAATTCTTCCGCTTAATTTTAATGAAATCTTTTATGCATTTCTTGTTCATGAGTGCCTCACCGAAATATTCTTAAGCAACAAATTATGACTGTTACTGTGCTATTTTAATATTCTTACACATGTTCTATTTAATGCGTTGATGAACCTTCATTATGTAATCGCATCTTACGACATTTCATTGTCATTAACTATGAGTGAAAATGATTTAAAAACAAAAATCAGTAAAAAAAAATATTTTTTTTTTAAATTTTAAAGTAGATTAAAAATTATTTTTAAGGTTATATTTAAAAATATTTTTAGATAAATATGTACTTTTAATTAAATTATATTTTAATTAGTTTTTGGACTTTGGAAAGTCATAAGACTTTCCTATTTTCTTGGTAGGGTATGCGTGCTGAATTTTTTCAATATTGGAAAATTTATAGAATTGTTTAAAAGACCTGCAAACAAACTTTCACCTTTAAACACAAATATTTTTTTTAATAAGCGGACACTGAGAAATGTTTAATGGTAGGATTGAATAAATGAAAAAAATTTCAAACAAATTGTCTAGATTATTAATTAGCATAACAGTTCTTTGTTTGTATTCGCGATCTCATTAAAATGAAGCAGCAAAATGACCATGTAAATAATCAATTCGATAAAATGCAGCTTTAAGATTCGCATAAAATCAAAGATACACAAACAAAACAATTACCCAAAAATTTAGTAAAAATTATTCTTTCCTTTATTCTACGAATATTTTTTTTATCACTCTGAAGAGAAGGAATGCTTTTATTACCTACTAGCCGCCTTTGGGGACCAGCCGGTTCGCCAGTCTTAATGTTCGTTTAAATTTTATTAATTAAATAGGTTGAACCGGAGTTTAACCCCCTTCTTCGCCAAGTTGCGATAACGCGCCAAAGCTGGCAATCTTTATTATGCACTGTAATTGAACATCTGCCCCTTTGCTTTTGAACATTGCGCAAGGCCGTTGTTGGCGATTTTTAAAAATTGCGCAAGCAGGGGGTTAAACTCCGGCCGTACCATTAAATATTTTATGCAATTCCAACTTTAATAGATTCTTCAGCAAAATATTTTAAAACTTCCAATTTTGATAGTCATATAATTCACTCATAATATTATAAAGGCCTTCAAACATAGCGTGATATGTATCTCTCTCATTTTCTGTTACCCTCGTAGAAATTATGCTTTAAATTAAAGTGGAAATGATTAATCTTCAATTAATATAATAATATTTTTTACTAAAACAAAGCATTTTTTTTAATAATATGATTACTGATAATAGAGTCACTGAGCATTTAAACTTTATGGGCACTAAAGAATATTTTTCTTAATTTATGTAATATCTCAAGAATTTGTCAACAAAATTTTCTCAGACTCATCATGAACAGATCGATTCATTAACAATGTCTCATTTTAAATGCATCAAACACTAAGAAAATAAAATGAACCGTTTAAAAAAATAAAATGAACCGTTCTAAAACAGGTTTATAAAAACTACTTAAAAAACGATGTACTTAAAACTATAAGCATATACAAAAAATATATAACTAACATAAATACAATTTAATTACAAAAGCATGCAACTAACCTAAAAATAATTTAAATCATTGAAAACAGGTTAAAAAAAACTACTTAAAAAACGATGTACTTAAAACTATAAGCATATACAAAAAATATATAACTAACATAAATACGATTTACTTACAAAAGCATGCAACTAACCTAAAAATAATTTAAATCGTCCGTTGACAATGGTTACCATGGCAACAATCAGAACACAATGAGCATGCGTGAATTTTCTTCGCCACTTACGGTAACGCAAATGCATGAATTTTTCTACGCCAGTTGGGGTAACGATCATTGCTTCTCACAGAAAAGAAATGCCTGTATATTAATAAAGAGCATCTCATGTATTAAAGTTTGGCAAAAATATTGTCTTAGAAACAGATTATATTTGTCTGTAAAAACATAGCATTATTCATCCGTCCATCTGTCCTGGCAATGAAGTGCAAAACTTTATTATACTTGCAGGAGATATATCGATTCTTAGTTAATCCATTGATGTCATAGATGAAACTTCAACCCATCCAGAGTTTAATCTTTGACGTATCAATTTGTAATTAACTTTAACTGCACTTTTAAATGTACCTAAATAATTTATAAGATTCCATTACACATAAAAAGGGAATATAATTTTTTTTTTTTACTATTTTTATTTAAAATCAAATATTTGCAAAAAATTTAGTTTGAAAAAGCAAATATCTTTTTATTATTTTTTGTTCTGCTTTAAAATCCTGCTTTCTGTTCATCTTTGACATTCGAAGATGGATTGCCAAGATCTACGATAAGCAGAATCACAGGTGCAAACTATCCCATGATTCTTAGCCATGCAACAGTTGCAGTCACTCACTGCGAAGTTTTAGAAAAACGATGCATTCTCAATAAAATTGTGTACAGTTATGTTCCATTTTGGTAACGTTTAGATTAAATCTAAAAAAGTGTTTCAATTGTTTTTCTTTGTTGTTGTTTTTCTTTTCGGTGGCAATCAGAATAAAACAATTTTTGTTCTTTAACTTGTGACAGAGTGAAGCTATCAAATTAAATAAGAAATTCCATCAAAAAAGTAGATTTATTTCAAATTAATTTAGCTTATTATTTGATTAAAAGTTATAAAGTTTTTAATTACATTTACATTTTACTAAATTAAAAATAAATTTAAACGTTTTACAAAATATATATTTATTATAAACTAGCCACATTTAGTGAATAGCTGATTTCAAATAAAATTAATTTCAATTCAAATTCCTTTGTATGACTTGATTAACTCAAGAAAGCATTTTTATGTGACATTTATCCTTGATATTCATGCTATGTCATTTTAATGACCTGAAAATTATTATTTTTAGTATGTAAATGAATATTTTTAAAGAAATCACGTCCTTTGACTTTCTGTATTAAAAAGTAATTGTAAAAATATATTTTTAAAAAAAAACGTAATTAGTTTCGCTTTCTTACATTTCAAATAAATTACGGTTTGAACTTTATTGCAACAATGAAATTTTATTTGAAACTCATTCAAATATTTTTTTGTGAAAATACTGCCAAAAGTCACGAAAGTTCTGCATGGCAGCTACAGTGTTTCAAACAATTCAGATTACACTTTATTTTTACCTATAAAATCCGACTTTCAATGTAAATGACACATTATCAAGAAATGCAAACATTTTTTTTTATTTTTATACATAAAAAAATGGTTTGATTTAAAGTAAAAATAAAGAACTACCAACAAAAAAACTTCTAAATTGAAAATTTTCAGAAAACTTTTAAATAAACATATGCAGAGAAAAACATATGCCTCGAAAAATTGAGAATACACCAATTAAATGTTTGTAATATTTCGCATACATAGAAAGTGTCAGTATTTATTTGTATGTCCTTTGGCTTTTATAATGATCTCTAAATGTCGTGATACCGATTCGACCAACTTTTTGGTGGTATTTGAAGATAATTTACACATTCTTCTTGCAATACTTGTTTTAAATGAGTTTTTGTTTCTAATTTTGTGTTCTTGGACCACTGTTTCGAGTGTGACCCATAGATTTTCAATGACATTGATATCGGGGGACCGTGGGTATGTGTGTAATTGCTGTTTACAATGAAAAGGAATCACATTTTGTCATTTCGTGCCGTGTGTTTGGGGTCATTGTCCTTCTGGAAAATGAAATTTCCATTCTAAATCTAAATTCTTTGCAACTCACTTTCCTTTAGATTGTTACAAAGTATATCTAAGTAAACCATATGGTTCATAATGCCATCTATAAAAACTAAATTTCCTACCTCGGATGAAATCATACAATCCCAAATCATGGCAGAGTCACCGCCATTTTTAACTGTAGGATCACTCCTTAGAACCAAAGGACTATCTAAAATTTAACCCGTAACAGGGGAAGCAAAAATTTAGGATTTAACTGGGAAGGCGCAGTCTACGAGCAGCATTTTCTTTACACTCAAATTAAATTTTCTAATGAAATTATTAATATGAAAATAAGCTAATACAATTTGCAGGTGTTTTTTTATAAATAAATAGGTTTTAGAAATTTTTCAAAATATATTGTAGTTGAAAAAAGTAATTGCTTTTGAACATATATTTTCTTCTCAAATTACATGTTACAACAGATAATATTCTTGATTAAAGATATTACATTTTATTCTTTCAGACATATTTATTTTTTCCAATATGCAAAGTTATATAGATAATATAATGAAAAATCCTATGATTTTATAATCAAAATGCAATGGGTAAAATTGACCCTATTTTTTATTGGCATTATTTGGATGCAGAAACATTCGGAGCGTGGTTTTCGAGGGCACATAATTCTTAATATTATAAATTATGAAAAATATTCCATAGTTTAGATAAGACTTCCTTGCCGAACGACTCTGTCTTCAGTTCTCATTAAAAAAAGGCAAGCTTGGTTTCAGTAAAAACTGTCTTTGTATTAATTGCAGTTGAATCATTTCCATTTTAATTTAAAATTGAATTATACGTCCGCCGATAGAAAATCAGAGAGAGATCGTAATACAATGAATAGATCGGCTTAAGACCTACTTAATTGTATAAATGATTCATATCACTATCAAAATTTGAAGCTTAAAATTATATTTTCAAACTCTTATTATGAGACCAAGATACATAAAACAGTTAATGGAAAATTTTAGAGAGTATTAATACTGGTGAATCCACTGGTCGCCAAATGCGACTATACTCTGTTTCACCCTAACTTGGCAGTATTGTAAAAGGCAGAAAACGTGACGCTCCGCGTTGGAAAAGAGTTCCCCATCAATTCCGCCTTTAAAATAGTTAAAATGCTCAGAAATTTATCAAATAATATCATAAATTACAGAAATCCTTTTTTTATCAGTATGTATTTAAAATTATTCTCAAGTTAGAAGTGTTTATCTGTTAAGTATTTTGTAAGTAAAGCGAACGAATAAAACGAAACGATTGACATAATGAATTCCACTTTCGCTAGAACCGGTCTTCAAGGTCAAATATGTGGCGCGCTTTTCTTTTACGTCTCCGCCAACTCAGCTTCATTTAGTTCCCAACCATTATCATCTTTCGTACTTTCTTATTCTCGCTTTTTTACCAGCTGATATTTTTGATACTAATAATCACATTAGTAGTTATTAGCTTTGATTGTTGAATATTTATTTGATTCGTCATTTCTAATCACTTCTAAAATGTCTGAAAAAGAAAAAGTGTTATCACCGAATACGCTTTGCACATCTTTAAGACGAGTGAAATCAACAAAAAGTGCAACATGAAAACAGAAATAAAGGCATCCAGTCCTTTAAGTACCCCTGGAAAGAAGCAACCTGGCTCAGTAGGTAAACATTCAGGTCATCTTATGAAAAAGTAAATATGATGATGTAAAAATGATGATTTTACATTATCCTGTATCTGACGAAAAATCCATGCATTTATTCGTAGAAATGAGATCCCAGCAATAGATAAAGTTTTAAAAGATGTGAACGATGATACAGATATCTTTTCTAAAAACATTAACCGAACTAAGCTTTACAGAATATTGAAAGATTTAGGGTTTTCTTTTGAGAAACGATGAAACGAAATGAAATAACATTAATGATTTATTAAAATAATGCATCAATAATATTGAAAAAATAATGAAAATAAGGAAACAATTAATTCTCCGATAAAGTGATAATATAATAAATAAATTAATATTTACTATTTGGCGAAAAATTTGCGAGATAAAGTTTCGCCAGCGATCTGCATTTCTAGTAACTTTGTACTTTAAAGAAACCCAGTTCCCCTGACAGCGACTGTGATTCGGCCTGCCTAGAATATACACTACTGCCAAGTTAGGGTGAAACAGAGTATAGTAAAACTTAAAACTTAATTAAAAATCTGCTTCTCAAAATATTTTCTCTTGGAAAAAAAGAATCAGTGAAGTCAATAAGTATGCATCGATCTTTTTTATAAATCTGACAGTCTAGACAGTCTTTTTTCTGACAGTCTAGAAAAGAGACATTTCAGAACAATTTTTTTTGTCTACTATCACCTCATCTGTTTATATGTACTATCTGACTCCATATACCCAGCAGGTTATATCTGAACTTATGAAACTTTTGTCGTACTTCTTTAAGTTGACCCGTCTGCAATTTTTTTTTATCACTTTTCTTGTGTGAATGAGGTATATTTATTTTTTATTTGTCGATAGCAAACTCTTCACATTTGAAATGAAATGGTCAAAATGGTCTACTGGACACTCACGGCTTCTCTTGGGAAACTCAGAATACGTTGCAAAAGATTTTTCTCGCGAATGGAATGTGCTTTTTATTATTTTGCAATTCAGAAATCCCTACATTTATTATAACTTTTGGTTGAAATAAATGTAAAGGTTATATTTATTTATTGTAAGACCAGTTATGCAATTGGGAAACAACGCCAAAAATATACTTATAATTTAAAATTTTGAATAAGATAATTTGTGTAATTATATTTAAATTGCGTCAAGCAATCTCCATGAAAAGTATTATGCAGAAAGTTGTTTAAATAATATATTTTCCTTCAAAAGCACTCAATTCGGAGGATGGCTGAATCTAGAGCAGTAAATATTTAGTTATAAGAGGTTTAAAAATGTACTATAATTTTATTATATTTTGAATAACAATAATAAATAAATAATATTACTTATTATTTTACTTTTTCAATGTTGAAAAGCGTAGGATTTTACAAACATTTCAGTTATACTAATTGGCTTCGGTACAATTTTTTCTCTAATTTATATAAGTTTTTCAAAACATTTTAGACATGTCTAGCATATGCCAACTTCGAAGTTTCAGAAAATTCATTTATAAATACATACTTTTCAAAGATATTAAGTATGTTTTATCTTTAATATGATTCAGTGTAAATATTTATAAAAAATGTATTGTTACAAATTTTTAATATTACTTTCCTCTTGTTAAAGAAAAAATGTTTTTCAAATAGTTCTAACCGATTATTAATTCAGGCTGGTCAATGACTGCAGACCTTAGTGACAAATTAAGCCACTACCAACCGATAAATTTTAATTAAGCGACAAAATAGAAATATTCAAGATTCTTAATGATAGCTGCATTAGAACTGAAACTCAGCCCTTGTTCTAAAACATTTGATTTTCTTATTTATCTGCTTGTCTATTTATTTATCTATATATTGTATCTATATGTTTTACAATTATGAACGAAAATTCAAACAAAAATATAACAATAATAAATAAAAGAAAGTGAAACCTAAAAGTAAACCTGAGTAAATAAGTAAAATTCCGAAACTCATAAATAAAATAAAAAAGATGTAAAACATGGGCGATATGAGTATACAAATAGCTGCAATTCATAAAATGTCGAGAAAATAAATCCTAATAATTTTATTCTGCAACAATTAAAGTAAAATAAAAATATATAAAATAATATATGAAAAAATTATTAATTCTTTTTTTAAATCGATCTAACATTCACTGCGTTTGAAACTTTGCAAAACTATATAATATAAATCAATTTTAATTCAAATGTGTACAAAATTTATCCATTCTAATTTAATAAATTTTATTAAAATATAATAAAATCCACTATCTACAGATTTCTAATTTGCTAATTAATACAAATCACTGAATTCAAACATAGCGTATCGTTTGTATTCCTATTTGAATCATTGTACAGAAATTTCAAAAATCCCCATAATCTGCGGATGACTTCGTGTTTCCATTGTTTTATAATAAATTTAAAGCGAATTTTAGCTTTTCCAATTTTTTTTTTAATTCCAGTATTTTATGCTTCATAAAAATACGAATTTATTGTAGTTATTATGAAAATGTTAGAAATCGTTTTATAATTTATGACGTACGACATACGTCTCACTTCCCAAGATGCAATTCGGTCAAATACTCTTTGCTTCGTGACAATTAACAAAATATAAAGGGCATCTGCATAAATAAAGTATTTTGCTTCGCTTTCGAGATTTAGTTTTTCTTGCCATTTAATGAGACGAAAAATGCAGTTTTCAGTGATATCGGAAAAAATTGTAGAATCCTTTGAAACCAAAAATTAAATCAAAGATGTTAAAAATTCTGAGTTCACTGCGGGGTGCCGCCTTTCGTTGAGTAGAATTTTGTCAACTTTCAGTTTTATATTTTTGAATGTTTCAAAAAAATGCACTTAATACTGAAGAGTCACTTTTAAATGAGACTATTTCCGGAATTTAACTCTTTCTTTTAGTCCTCTTTTAAAACAATTATAATTTTTTTTAAAAAAAAGAAAATAAAATAAATAATCATCATTTTAGAAAGGAATGCCAGTGATTAAGCTATAAATTTTTAGCTTCGCTATTTTTCGAATTGAAAAAGGAAGTTAACTGTGTGTATGTTAAAATAAAAGGCTTAAAAATTTTAATGTTTTTTGAAATATTAACATTAACTATTCTGGTGAATATATTTGCTTATTTTATGCAAATCCATTCTAACACAGAAGTCAAAATTTCTTAGCTTGTTAATAAAACATAATTTAGGCTCAAAAACTTAATTAAAATAATGATAGATATTGTTACGAGAATTGTCCGGGTCCGTTTGGATAGTGGGAGTTATATGGTGTGAAGAACGCTCAATCACCAGGCGGCAGTAGAAAATAAAACAACGACGTTTATTGACACGAAGACACACAGGACAGCACAAAGACGACAACTATATACAGCACAGAAGACGATTATCTTCAGCCGAGACGTGCAGCATACACAGCAGCATACAAAACAGCATAAACAGCAGCATACAACAGACTCTACTGCAGACAGTAGAACACATCTTAGTTCAGCACTAGCTTCACTCCGTCGCTTCTCCGCTTATCTCTGGAAGGCCGGTTCTTTACTGTCGTTTCCGACTACTCTTCGACTCCACTGGTGCACGACTCCAATTCACCACTACGACTCTGGTTCACTCTACTCTGCTCTGCTCTGTCGCTTCCGACTTCTCCTCAATCCCCCACTGGTTCAGCACTCGACTCACCACTACTGGGTCACGACTTCAATTCACTCGGTTCACTCTACTCTGCTCTGCTCTGTCGCTTCCGACTTCTCAATTCACCGCTCGGTTCACGACTGCTCAGCAGCTGCGGCTGCTTCCTTTTATAGGTCTCAGGAGGCGGGGCTAGACGCCTCTCAACCAATCAGGAACGTTCGAGGCTTATCTCCGTTCCTACTCGACGGATCGGGAAAATTCTCGATGTTTCGTGTATAATCTATTTTGGCGCCAAAGTCGCCAAATTCGTCGCCAAGTGGGTGCCAAGTTTGACTCCAAACTCTGGATCCTCCTATGGAACCAGCTATGCTGGGAACCGCATCACAGGTTCGTAACAATATGTTCTGTTATAATGAAATTTTAAATTTCTTAATTTAGGCGTATTTTGGAGAGATTTATGCGGTATTTTGAAAAAAGTATATAAATGAAGTTTTCTTATAATCTTAAGACATGGTACAATATCTCAAAAATATTGTTAACCGTTATTCTTGAGTGCTTTAGAAATTGAGTTTGGACTAATCCTTTTGAACTACAGTGAAAACATAAAAATAATTATACTAGAAGATAAATTATTTTTATTATACTCTGAGCTGCAATTTGTTGAAAATGCAATTTCTAATATCGCGTATCACAATCCTGAATCAGGAATAACTGCATAAGAGCAATCAAAGCTGCATATGAAAGGAGGCCAGCAATTACAGAATATTACGGCCGCAACCGAATATTTCTTTAATATTTATTTTAAGTGCAATTGCATATAGAACACGTGGACCTTTTGAATTCCATGTAATAACTTAACGATGGTCTTTTGGTTTTTTTGTTTATTTATTTTGTTCATATCTTTTGCTGATCATATATTAATTGTTTGTTAACTTTTTCATTTCCATAGATTGATTGAATTTTTTGTTGTTGTTGTTGTTGTTTCTGTATGTGGATGAATTCACCTATTAATATAACCCTTTCAATGTTTAAAGTTTTCATTTTAACCCTTTGGTTTCCATATATTGATTAATTGATTATATTTTTTATCAAACAGATTATAAATTAGAATATTATGGTATCATCCTGATTTCCTAGTTATATTTATTTAAGAGCGATTGTATATAGTGCGTATGGACATTATGAATTCCATATATTATTTTATTGCTGGCTTTTTGGTTCTTTATACATTAATTCAGTTCTTACCTTTTGCTTTTCATATATTAATTATGTGTTAATTGTGTCATTCTAAAAAATGAGTGGATTTTGACATTTTGGCTATTGTATATGAATTGATGTTTGACCTTTGTGTTTCCATATATTGATTCATTATTGACACATTTGGTCCCCATATATGGATAGTTTGCTGAATTTTTGGTTCCCACATATAGATTGAATTTTGACCTTTTGGTTTCCATATATTGATTGAATTTTGACCTTTCGGTTTCCATATATTGATTGAATTTTGACCTTTTGGTTCCCACATATTGATTGAATTTTGACCTTTTGGTTCCCACATATTGATTGAATTTTGACCTTTTGGTTTCTATATATTGATTGAATTTTGACCTTTTGGTTTCCATATATTGATTGAATTTTGACCTTTTGGTTTCCATATATTGATTGAATTTTGACCTTTTGGTTCCCACATATAGATTGAATTTTGACCTTTCGGTTTCCATATATTGATTGAATTTTGACCTTTTGGTTTCTATATATTGATTGATTGATGACCTTTTGGTTTCCATATATTGATTGATTGATGACCTTTTGATTTCGGTAGAATAATAGATTAATGCCCTTTTATTTTCTATATATTTATTGATTGTTAGTCATTTGATTTCCATACATTAATTAAGTAAAAAGTGAATTTGAGTAATTTTCATGTTTACCAAATTAGTTTATATTTTGCATAATATTGAGTAAGTTATAAAATTGCAGCATTTATTTGCTATTCGATAAAAATGCTATGATTATCTGTGTAAAATAGGAAAACAATGCATACTACATCTTTTGCAAAAAAATTTAAATTATTTTTATTTAAAATAATATCAATAAAATTTACGTACATAGGGTGTCTTTTATTAATTTTAAAAATAATGCAATCTGTAATTACATTCCATTTACAGGAATTTTAATATTCATGCTAAATACACACACGTTTATAAAGAAAATGTTGTCTTTCAAAAAGGAGCATTTAGTATACAATTGAAATAGACAAATAGCATGTTTATGAACAATAAATTTTTACGGTAATATTCTTTTTCTCTTTTAACAAAAAAAAGTCCGTCTAGAAAGAATGTTGAACTCTTATATTCTAATAAAATATTTAATTGTCAAGAAAAAAAAATTTATAGGAAAGAAGAAAATTAAACTAAAAGTAAATAATAATTTTTTCATCATATATAATATACAAAACATTGCAGTCCAATCTGCTATGTTGACGGCTATTTATTTTTTAACGAAGCAACTTCCAGTCTTCCCTTAAGTTAATGAGGTAAAATGCCAAAACTTAGGACTGTAGGCTGAAATTAAATAACTCGTGCTCTATGTTTAACCTAAAATTTGTTTTCATCGAATTCTATCCAGACAGATTTCGCTTGAAAAAAAAAGTACTTTCATTAAACTTTAACGAAAGTGCTCATAGTCGTTGCGGATAAACGCACCTGGGATTCCTATTACAGAATCCTTTTATTAATTTTTTATCATAGAATCTTTCTGTAAGTCAAATTATTTATTTAATAAAAAGAAATTCTACCTTTTATGAAATAACAAGTATTCTGTTCATATAGTTTAAGTCAAAGCAACAAAAATTGTACTTTGTTTGCAAAAACCCTTGATTTTTTTTAAAGTTACAATAAGAATGGCACTAAATATTTTACAAACATTATTTTATTTTAGATTACATACATGAATATCAAATACGGTAAAAAATTGAACATAAAAAATAATGAATTTTCACTCTAATAGTTTCATTGAAATAGACAATAATCATTATAAAAATAGTTTTATAAGATTGTTTAATTCTACCACGAAACATATTAAGAGCAAAAAAAAAGAACACGTTGACGTTTTTCATCTTTAAATGATCTGTAAAGTCTTTCGACGTTAAAAAAAAATCGTCTGCACTAAAAAAAAGTTGCCATTTGCGGAAATAAAGAGATAAAATGTTTTACCAAACGATTAAAACTCATTATAATTATCTGAAATGTTATGATATTCAGTAACAATTCTTTAGATGGATAAAGCCGCGAATTCCTTACATGGTGCACGCCACTCTTTAGCATAAATCTAATATTTTTATTGAATATATCATTTGATCATATTTTTGCAAAACATTTTTGCTTACCGAATGAAACCCAAATTTACGAAGAAAAACAACTGAAGTTCACAATATAACATATCAAAATTTTATTCACTTAGATAATCCATTTATCAGTTATTGCGTTTCTATGCATGCAAAAGCATAAACCTTCAAGTGATCACCCTTTGAGAAGTATATTGAGAATTTTATAGGCAAAGATATTTTTGGTATATATATTTTTTTTAATTTAGATTTTCTTTTACCCTATCTCATTGGATTGAATAGTTACAGAGTTCACTTGTACACGAATAACTGGACAGACGGATTTCCAATCAATGGATTTCGTTCAAAATTTCATCCACAAATTTTGTCATACATGTACGCACCGAATTTCATCTGTCTTGCCCAAGGTGTTTCTGAATTATCATGTTCAAATACGGTCCGAAAGACATAATTCGAAAAATATGTTTTTCGACCTCTGGAAGGTCTGAAATGCGGAGATTCATCGAAATCTCGAGTTTGTACTTTTCGATGAATAAAATACTTTCTCTACACTTTGTATACAAATATGTAAAAAATAATAGCATCTTATATAAATGGATTTTGATGGCCGCGGTGGCCTGGTGGTAAGATCTCGGCTTCGGAACTGGTGGGTTTCAGGTTCGTGACCCGATTCCACCGAAGAACCGACGTGTAAGGGGGTCTGTTGCACGTTAAATCCGTCATTACCAAACGTCCTCCCGCTGGTGTGGTGTGGTGTGGAGAGGGGGTGCCAGTTCAGGTGTCGTCCTCGTCATCTGACCGTGGTTCAAAATGACGAGGTCCGTCCCAAAATAGCCCTAGTGTTGCTTCAAACGGGACGTTAATATAACCAAACCAAAATGGATTTTGATGCACGATCATGATACTACAAGTATATGTGTGTCAAATTTTGGTTTCAAACGGTCAGAAAAATACTCCACCATTCATCCTTGGTTTACGTCACTATATTACTTACTATACTCAAAATGCTCATTTGTAGGGATCTAAGTATTGGTGTCTTTCAGACATTTCCTGATATCCACAATTTTATATGATAAAATGGGGAGACACTTTTATTAAAAATTTTGAGACAAAATTTCAGAGGTGCATTCCAGCTAATTCAACTTGACTTTACATTTGACATTACATTTCATAAATTTCATTAAATAAAAATATGAGTTAATTGCCTCGATACAAGGTCCAAAATTTTAATGCGAGAGAATCAGGGTAAGTACCCTTATTAAGGAGTAACCAATAAATGAGTGTTTATTTTCGTTGTTTTCCTATCACAAATTTTTATATTAAACAATTTGAATTACCGACAACATGGTGAAATAAATATATTTTTAAATAAACTAGAGTAGAACACGGAGCTCTTTAAAAAAATTATGTTTTCTTCAATTGAAATAAATTCCGCTAACATGAATTATCGAATTTTAATTCATTTATGTTTTAATTTTATTATCAGGATTTTTTTTTAAATTTCAAATATAAAAACATTTTTTCTAGTAATATTAAAGTTAATTCAAAATAAAAATAATTCATTTAAATGGAATTTTAAACAGGGATAGAATTCTCATGCATTTTTTTTTTTTTTTTTTTTTTTTTACTAAGTGAAATTAACGTTTTACAACAAACGATATTAAAAAAATGTGTTTTTATTTTGTTTCCATTGTCTTAAAAATGAATAATGTAAAAATAATACATTTTTATTTTTATCGATTATTTTTATAAATTCCTTCTATTTTTATTTTCTAACACTTCAGAGAATAGAGGCGGCAAAACAACCTTTCGGCAACAGTCACCACATATCTTTACCGACTCGTCTACTTGCCCAATCAATGCAGAGAAGATTATATCCAAAGTTTTGAAACTTTCATTTCACTTTTTTTACTTAGACTGTCTGGTTCTTTTACTTTTTTCTGTCTGACAGAAACATTTCGAGGGTTTTTTTATGTCTTCTTTTGAAAACTTATCGGATTTATGTGATCGTGTTATTTGATCATCAATAGTGATTTTACAATTAAAATTAAAATGTGTATATTTATGTTTTTTTCTGATTCAGTGGAATTAGTACCAAACGATAATTTTCCTGCACTTTAATCTGGATTAAATATGCATTTCTTTATATCTATTTTTCAATTACGATTTCATGCATTTATGAAATAGATAAATACTCTAATTTAGGATGTTTAAGAAATAGTTTATTTTTTTATTTATAATAATAAAAAACGCAAGGAATCATTATGACCCTACATGCCAATTAGGGAACTGTAAGTAATTTGCCGATTTCTTTATTGAATCAATGTATCTAACTTATTTTTAGACAGCATTATCTATACTTATAATAAAGCTCAATGTGTGTGTGTGTTGGCGCTCTACAGGGCATATCGTTTGACCTACAGCTATCTAATTTGGTACATGCATATCTTGGAAGTCGGAAATGGAGCCCTTTTTTAAATTTTAATTAAAATTTCAATTAATTAAAAATAAAATAAAAAAGCTTTCCCGCCAATTTTTTTTATTTATTTTCCCACCGCCAAATGAGTAAGGTTTCAGTTTTTTCCCACACTAACGAGGTTAGGCTTAACATGTTTTTGACCGATTATTTTAAATGGTTCTGTTAATTTTCTTAATGTTTGATGCATTTAAAACTAAACATTGTTAATGAATCGATCTGTTTATGGTGAATCTTAGAATTTTTTTTTTTTGAAAACTTCTCGAGATATTACATAAATTAAGAAAGATATTCTTAAGTGCCCATAAGTTTTAAATTCTCAGATATTCTGTTTTGCAGTACTCATATTTTAAAAAATACTTTGTTTCAGTAAAAAAAATGTTTTTATATTAATTGCAGTTTAATCATTTGCACTTTAATTTAAAGCATAAATTCTATGGGAGCTAACAGAAAATTAGAGGGATACATATTACGTTATGACTGAAGGCTTTTATAATATTATGAGTGAATTATATGAATATCGAAATTTGAAGTTTTGAAATATTTTAATGAAGAAGCTATTAAAGTAGGAATTAAATAAAATATTTAATGGTACGACCGGAGTTTGCTTAGCGCAATTTTTAAAAATAGCCAACAACGGTCTTGCGAAATGTTCAAAAGCAATTATTAAAATTAATTATTAAAATTTTAACGAGCATTAAGATTGACGAACCGGGCTGGTTACCAAAGGTGGCTAGTTTATAAAATAAATACTGACGTAGCTTGAGAAAATTCATATATTAATTATTGTTAAAAATTAAAACAAATGTCTACTCTTTTAAAAAATTTACAAAATATTCAAAATGATTTTATATCATTACCGATATAAATATAATACATCAGATAGAGTTTTTTTGTAGTTAAATTTTTCCAAGGTAGAAAATTCATCATAAAGTATTTCTGAAAAATTATACAAATTCGTTCTATGAAACACTGCATACCTCTTTTTAAAATAACTAGAAAGAAGCAAAAAAGGTATAAAAATCTCTATTAAATCTGCATTATTAATAGCTACACCATTAAAAAGGAACAGTATCTTGTGAAAATAAGGGGCCGAAATGCAAAATCAAGTTTTTTTCTTAGCTTTTTGCTCCTGAGTATGGACAGTATCTAAGACAGATCCAGTGTACATATTTCTTTTTCTTTTTTTTCTTTTTTTTCCATTTATTTATATATATTTAATCTGTTTTCTTTCAAATTATTTTACTTCCATTTTTATTATTTTTCTGTTTTTTTTTAAATTTAAAATTCCTTATCTTTGGCAAATTTTGTTATTTACTAATTATGTTTAAATTATGTAACCATATAATACCATATAAGCTCTTCTACTTAGGTCATTCAGACATCCTCCTCGTTTTCTTTTTATGAATATTCCTATATTTCTTTGTTTTGCCTTTTTTTTTATTTTCTTTGTATGTCCTTAGGTTTATTTGCACTATGAAAGCTCTTTTTTAATGGCTAAACCCTGGTCATTTGTTTAAATTCTATTTTTTTAAATTTAATTACTAGCAAAAGTCATTATCCACGGCATTATTTAGTTTTCTGCCAAAATTGGCGTTACCATACCAATGTAACGCCACTTTTCGTGCATTCTTAATTAACACCAGAATATTCCATAATACAAAACTCGTTAAATAATTGGCATTAAAGAAGTACAGAAACAGAATTTCGCTTAACAATTCATGATAAATTAAAAGTGCACAAAAATATTTGCACCAGTAAGCATTAGTATGAAGACCTTTATAATATTATGAGTGAATTATATGACTATCAAAATTTGAAGCTTTAAAATATTTTATTGAAGAAGCTATTAAAATAGGAGTTACAGAAAATATTTGACTGTTAAAATTTTAATGAGCTTCAAGATTGGCGAACCAGCTGGTTGCCAGAAGCGGCTAGTAACTTTTAAATTTGGTTTAAAATTTCTTATGCACTGAATAAGACGGCATTTTTATCACTCATGTTTATATCATAAATTGCTATCACATTGTTACGAATCTGTGATGCGGCTTCCCAGCATAGTTGGTCCCATCATAAGAAAGAATGTTTTACAGTCATCTGCATTGGACGGAGTACGGGTGTCGCTTTGGAGGACCCGGAGCTTGGCGACAAACTTGGCAACTTTGGCGCAAAAATACATTATACCCGAAACATCGAGAATTTTCCCGATCCGTCCAGTAGGAACCGATATACGCCTCGAACGTTCCTGATTGGTTGAGAGGCGTCTAGCCCGCCTCCTGAGACCTATAAAAGGAGCAGCCTGCAGCTGCCGGAGTCGTCATGAACCAGATCGGAGAGAGTAGTCGGGATCGACGGTGAAGAACTGGGCTTCCAGGCATAACAGGAGCAGCGACGGAGTCAAGCTAGTGCTGAACTAAGCTGTGCGCTACTGTCTGAAGTAGAGTCTTGTTGTATGCTGCTGTGTATGATGTTGTATGCTTCTGTGTATGCTGTTGTATGCTGCACGTCTCGGCTGAAGATAATCGTCTTCTATGCTGTATATAGTTGTCGTCTTTGTGCCGTCCTGTGTGTCTTCGTATAAATAAACGTCGTTGTTTTATTTCCTACTACCGCCTGCTGATTGAGTGTTCTCCACACCATATAACTCCCACTATCCAAACGAACCCCCGGAAATTTCGCAACAATATATTGCTTACCGTTAGAATTTCTTACTGCAAGCCACGGCCACAGTGTTTTTAGAAGCAGTTCATTCTTTACATTCAGTGTGAACATCGGTCCGATCAATATATATATATATATATATATATATATATATATATATATATATATATATATATATATATATATATATATATATATATATATATATATATATATATATATATATATATATATATATATATATATATATATATATATATATATATATATATATATATATACTGAAAGAAAAAACTGTTAAATAAACACCATAATGGTCATGAGTTTTTCAGATTATGAAGAAGAATCCCCCCTCCCAATCAGAGGAAAACGATACATGTACATGTACCTGATACGGATAACGAAACTACAGATAGTGAAATATTACCAAGAAGACGAAAACGCTAGGCGACTAAAAAATTATTCTAAGTGAATGCTCTGGAATGGTAGACACATTATCCGAAGAATGGATTTGGAAGAAAATGAACAATGTGCCTGAAATAAAGAAATTCGCATTATGGCCTAGAGTAAGCGTTCTGATTTTGTAAAATCTAAGGAGTAATTCGCAGTTATTAGAGGTTTTGGGAGAAATGTTGATCATGAACTTACGAATTACAATTATATCAATATCAATAATATAATTTTAATTAACAGTATGTAAGAAATATAATATATAATAAGTTTTTTAAATAAAAATTTAACTGCTATTTCATTCACAGTTTTTCATTATTAAATCGTACCGGTAGGGGTCAGTATTCATAGTAAAGTCATTTGAAAAATGAGATAACTTGGCATTATATTATTCTTTATAAAAATTCATTGTTTTTCTTACATTTTTATAAGATTTAAGCTGATTATAACTCTTCAAAGAGCAGTATATTTAAAATATGTGTACTTTATTACTTTCTCATATGCAAAAAATACAAACCAATGTAATAATGAAACAACTCGAGATATGGAAAACTTTCCATGTCTCTTTGGATTAGTCTTCGAACATGATAACTTAAAAACTGCTTTCAGCTTGATGGATGAAAGTTGGATTGAATTGTGTAGGCTACACCAAAAATTTCTTTTTCTTTCATATTTTGAACGAAATCTATTCAAAAGAAATCTATCTGTCTTTCTGTGCGAATATAGATTAGCCTAATATCTAGAAAGATGGATAAAACGTAGGAAGAAAGCTAGATGGATTAAATATACTAAATAAATAAGTATAAAATTTGGAACCAAATCCGTGAATTCAAAAACGCAATGATTTAAACATATTCCATTCGATATGCGATTTTGTGACACCATTTGTAGTTCTATGTCAAAGTTTGGCTTCAATCAGTCGGACAAAAAGCATTTAAAATATGCATTTGTTGTACTGTTGCTTGCGTAATAAATAGCATCTCAACGATTAATCGCATGCCCCTGATAAAGAATTTTTATAAAGAGTAACTCATTTATTAGAGAATCTTAGAAAACGCTTCGGTGAGGCCACTTCCCTTGCTTTATTAATGCTGAACAACTTTGAAAAACTAAATGTTATTACAGTAGAGAAAAGTTTTATATTAAATTATAATTGCACAGCAGACATAGTGTATTCTAAATGGTTATAGGAAAACATATAAGCATATAAGGAAACAGCTTTCATATATTTAATTATTTTTCTTCTAAAAATGAAATTATAAGGCAAGAATTACGAGAAAAAACATTCTTTTTTGCGTAATTTTTTTTTTAATAAAACGTATTAAAACTTTTTGGGTTAAATAAATTTGAAATAATTTTGTAAAAAAAAAAAAAAATTAAAAAGTTACCATGACCCGAGCTCAGGTCTCGCGAACGCTAATTCAGCGCTTTACTGATTGTGCTATTCGGGCGCTCGGCACTGTTGGCACAATATTTTTTGAGAGCCATTTTTTTTTCAAAATTGTTAAATGTGAATCCTAGCGGCGTACAGCCATTATACTAAATCTGAACTCGAACTCAATATTCTAAATTGCGTGGTTTCCTTGTAAGTATGGGAAAATTCAATGGCATTTAAAATTGATGAAATTAGTTCTGTTCTTGAACCTGGACTATGAAAATATTTTAGTTTATGATATCACTAAACAATAGAATACCAGGTACCATTGTTAACCATTTATCTATGCGTCCGCAGCCAGCTACCATCTAAATATCATGACCTTTTAAAAAAAATTAATATATGGTGGAATCTTAGCAATGTTTGATAGAAGGGGATACATTTTTTGGGGGACAGGGAGGTCTCGTAGAAGAATGTATTCTCTGTTACCCCCCCCCCCCCGTTCAGTTTTTCCGAATTAAGCAATGAAGTGAAATTTAAGCAAAGAAAAAAAAATTCCAAGAATTATAAAATATAGAAACCACCCTTAGGAGAGGGGATCTCAGGACGAACCTCTTTTTTAAATCACGGAATGTTCATCGTTTTAATCGCTAATATCTCCATCAATTTTACAGATAACCCAATGAAATTTTTCTTTTGTTTTTAGTATTTTATACGTACATTTTTCTAACTGGATTTTTCAAACCATCTTCTGTATTTTTTTAATAATTATTTTTGTAGTTTCTTACTTCGTTTAGCAGTTTCCTTGGGCGCTACAACCTGTCATAATAAATTCAGCATAATCATTTCACTATAAGTACATGTAACTTCACTGGCTATACAAGATGCAATGCTGAATTCAAAACACTTAAACGGACTTTATCGATCACCCTGTTATATATCGATTTTTAATCAAAAATGATTGGTAATAAAAATTTCTAGCGACAAGAAATTCCCTGCTTGGCAACTTAAAATAATTATATTGAATTTTTGTTCTGATTCAATGTACACTAACCAAAATTTCCACATCGAAATGTCCACTCGAAATAGGAATTCTCTAAACTTAAATTGAGACTTCTTAAATAGGAATCCAAGTTTCTTGAAAATTGCATTTAGAAATGCAAAGTTCATTATGGATTCCAATCGCATGTGACATTTAAAATTGGAAATTGAAGGTCATTATAAAGTTATTATACAAAATTGCAGTTTCGACAATTTTATTTTCTAAATCAATTATTAGCGTTTTTTTTTATTATTTTTATTATTACTTTCTCGCATGCATATTGTAGAGAAAATATAGTAATAATGAAAAAATACGAACTCCAGGTTTGACTAATATCCCTTAGTTCGAAAAATACATTTTTGGAAGATGTCCGTCCATCTATCTACCTCTGTGTTGCAAAGATAACTAAAAATGCTTTGAACTAGACAGATAAAATTTGGTATATGGTTTTTACCCAAAAATGGTAGCTTTCTGTCAAAATATTGAACAGGTATAAATCTGCCTTTATTCGAATTAAACCTAAAACGATAAATACAAAACGAATACAACTGGATAAATAAAATTCAGTACACTGATTTAAAATCTCTAGCGTAAAATCTCAAGCAACTTGCGAGCCAAACCAAGAATGGGTTGGCTATCTGTCTACCTGTACCCTCAAAAGCATGTAAATGCGATAATTCAAAGAAAAAAAACATTGATTTAAATATATTATATATTTTAGGACTACGAGTGTTGCTTAGTGTCAATTTTTTTTTTATTTCAATCGATTGGGAAAAACGCGTTTAAAATGCAAATTTGTTTTCGAATATTCCAGGATTAATCGCCAAATAACTCGCCAAGGATGACACGATATATTAAATAAAAATGTTAAATTCGCGCCCAAGGTTGAAATTTCGTAGCTATTGTATGCCAATGTCATGTAAAGCGTTTTCTGGGATAACACTTTTATTAGAGAGTATTGGGGAAATCTTTGAGGACAGCACCCAAGCTAATTTTATTTATATTTAAAAGTTTCTCATAAGGAGAAGCAAGAGAATCAAATAAACAGCAACAGACTTCATAAAAGATCTAAGATCAAATAATTCCTAGGTCAGATCATGTTTAACTGTCACTAGGGCTTAAATGATTTTAAACTTTATCAGGCTTTGAAAACTAAACTACGTAGAACTGAGAATCTAAACTACTTAAACTATTTACTTTGCTTGAAGTGATACCAGTTCACCTAGTAATAACATTCAATTATTGTTTTCTGGCAGGTAAAATAAATAGAGAAATTTATAAAATTTCAACCATTTTTCCAAAACCTAAAAAGTCTTATCATAAATCCTAGACATCAGTTCATCTAAATGATAAATCATAAAAGACATTAAGAAAAAATACTGTTGAAAAATGGCCGTTTCATTGGCTTCAATCCATATAAAATGCATATGAGAAATAATTCAAAATTTTGTTAAAACATTGCCTTTATTTACCACTCTCCTATTTTATTCCTCTAAAAGCTATGAAAGCTTTTGTTGCTCATAATCATCTGAAAATATGACACTTCCAGTCCATATCTCACTACATTCAGAAAGAAATAGAATCGTTTTATGATTTGTCTTGATTGAAAAGGAAAAGGAAACAAACAAATTGGTTCGGTGGTTGTGTGGTCTATATTTACAGATCAAAGCACAAAACACAAAACAAAATAGAAAACTTCTGTAACATACTGCCATATCCTCTCACAAGAAAACAAAGCAATGCACATTTATTTATAGAAAGCATCTCCAGTAGTAAAGTTTAGCTAGAGTTTTCTGTCCGAAACAGTTCCCGTTTGACCATAAAACTGAAACATTATCCATCTGTTTAGCCTTTTCTAGCACGGAAACACAAAACTTTATGGCACTTATATGTGAAATGTCCATTCTTCGTTCAGCCATTGAAGTCTTTGTTGCAACTTCAACCCAGTGAGGATTTATGATCAAGTATTGTACGTCTTCACTTCGGGATCAGTTTATGATTAAAGTACAGTGTTTTTTGAATTCAACTAAATAATTCCTCGAATCTCGATCTTTTCTGGAGTAGTAGAGTGAATTTATGGAGCATTTTAAAGATGGTAAAGAGAAGGAATGACCTTGAAATTTATAAGACGTTTTCTAAAGGTTTTCTTGTTCTACGGGACATAATTCTCAGCTAATACTCTAAAGTGGAATCACCCAGTGACTGATAATAGAATTCTTTTATTAAACATGATCCTTGTAATGATTTCTGTTGTATTTTTAAGAGAATCTCTTAAAAATTGTTTTGAGTGGGGATCATTTGACCCTCATTTGAATGGAGATCACATTCGGTGTGATTTAATTTTCACTTATTCAATGTTATTTAAATATTTAATAATATACTCAGGTTCACACTTTTTCATAGGTATAAGGAATATAAGTACTAAGGGTATAAGTACTTTAAAGAGATAATAATTAATAGCTATAACATACGGATTACATAAATTCAAATATGACATATATTATAATGCATTAGTATTGTGTCATGTTATATAATACATAAAATTCACAACATTCATTGTTTAAATTTCAGAAAACTCATTATTTATACAACTGCATTATTTATTACAACGAAATAAATTCGATTTGCAATTAATAAAATATTCTTAAAATTATAATAAATGCTTTATATAGTTGAAATTATGAAATATAATTGGAAAATATTTGACACACGTTTTCAAGTCTATCTCCCATATCATTTAGATCATTCTACTAATAAAGATCTAAGGACCGCCCACTAAACACAACAAATAATAACAGTAATGCTCACCTGTAGGTGGTTGGCTTTAAAAAAAGAGAAAAATCAAACGGAACATTGTTTAATTTACGACCCAACTGAGAAATCCATCCACAGTATAGATACAGAAGAAAAGGAAATAACTGAGGAAAAGTTGACCTGGGTACAATTGAAAAATAAATCGAAAAGGCATAATGATGTTCGACAAGAATTCATATAAGAAAGCTTTGATCATTACACGATAGGTTGGAGCTTTTTCATTTCACAGTGTCTTTTTCAATGGCAATTTTTCTGAAGAAAACTCTTAGAGAACAAGAATTCAGATAAGATATTATCAAAAATGCCATGTGTCAAAAATTATTCGGATAAACCCTTAGGAATTTTATGATATTTGTAATGGAAGCAGTTGCATCACTCTATCCTCTCTTTTGGATAATAGATGGCGATGCCTGATTAGATACGCATCCCATTGTGCTTTGCAATTATAATTAATGAGATGAGATGCTGTTCTGTTAAGGTGTACGCGCGTTAATTTCTTGTGTTGTCTTTCGTGTTTGTGTTTGTTTTGTGCGAAATGGGATCATTAAAGAAATGTTTTCGGAAACATACGTCCTCTTGATTCCACTGCACGGATCATAATGATCTTCATTCCATCTCATAATGATATTGTTTTGTTTTTTATATTCGCTACAGTAAATGTCTTCATAATAAAATGCAAAAAAATATTACATTATTTTCATGTCAGGTTTCAAGTTACATTATTTTCAGTCATCAGGGTATTTTATTCATGTTTCATGTCAGTGTGAAAATTAAATCCCTCAAAACAATTCTGCCATTCAACTTAGTCATATACAAAATGCATAAAGTAAAACTATTGTAATCGTCAAAAAATTTAAACTCGAGCTTTTTATGCAATAATTTCAAGTTTTTATTTCAGTTCCAAAACACATTTTTAAAATTACGTTTTTCTCTCTGTCTTTGAATTTGATAATCCAAAAATATCTGGAAACGACAAATGAAATTGGCGCATCAAATTTATATGAAATTTTTAGATTAATTTCAAATTTTAAATGAAATCCATTCAACAGAAATGTGTCTCTTAGAATACAAGTAAACACAATATCTACAAACCCAATATCTACAAAACAAAAAAGAGCTAAATAAATGAAATTTGGAGCATAGTTTCACCAACACAAGTCAAGATCTCTGCCAGAGTTTCAGCCTGATTCGTCGAGGAGATGACCGTCGTCGGTTTATACTTTTGATTGCATAATAACGAAAAATAAAAATGGAATGACTTAGATAGATCAAACTGGTATAAAACCTTGAGATGTATTCTGCTTGAGAGTATTACTTTATTGTGATTTGTTTCAGGATGAAATAGAATTAGAAAAACCTACTAAGTTCACGCCTCCAATCCACACTTTAACTCATCTCTAACCTTTAACCCAATATTGCCCCTGTGTAAGAATGACGTGTAATAAGCTTCATACGTTTCGGTTTTTGACTACAAATTTATAATTAACTAGCAGCATCGCAATTGGCATAACATCCAGGAAGAAAACTACCTTTAAACGAGCCTCACCCGATATTTCATGGGCATATTACGCAACATCAATCAAATATAAAAATATACTTAGAAATCATCAAAAGCAAATACAAACAAAATTTTTATAACACTCTTTCAGAAATATTTAGACTGTTAAAAAGGTAAAAATATGATATGTTTATAGACAAAACAATTCACGAAAAATAATGTTCTCCGGCCAGGGCTGGATTTCCTTTTTTCGGGCATTATGAGTTTAGAATCGCTGTTTAAAATCTTATTTAAATGTGGTGTCGCATATGCATACCACAGCTCTTGCTATTTTCGCATGTGTATTTTGAGGTTTTCGCACATGCGCGGATAAGTGCAAAGCGCAGATGTTGCTGTTTTACGCATGCGGGAATCTTAGTAGGAAAATAATTAAAATCGCAATTATAAAACTCCTTTTTTTATTTTCATTTGACTACAATATACTAAAATCTTCCCCAATAAATACCTAACTGCAATATTAGTTAGGTATTTCTCGAATTTTTTCTCTTTCAAACATACAGACGCTTTCAGGACATTTCGTTTTATACTACGTATTGTGGTGGTATGTAGATTATTATGATCTATGCAGGAAGCAAAAGGACGAATGTGTTTAGGAACATTTCTTTTAATAATCACATTCACACACTAAACAAGCACAAACACAAAGACAAGACATTCACGCTCGCGGCTTCACAGTTCAGCATCACATCTCATTCCAATTACAATCGCAATGCACTATGGGATGACATATGGGATGGCCGAATCAGGTATCGCCATCTAGTATCCAAAAGAGAAGATAAGAGTAATGCAACTGCTACATTATAGATTTATAGTTTACCAATAATAAAGATAAATTTGTGATTAATTTAATTTGATATTATAGAATTAAAAAGATCAAAATGTACTATAATTTTTTTATAATATGGATCAATTATATGGCTTTCGGCGGTTAAGGTATAATAATTTTAAAATTTTAAAAAGAATTTCATTATTTATTTAAAAAGAGATAATGTGGTGGTAACATCATAAGCCAGATAACAACCTCCGGAGAAGAGTGTACACTTTTGTCTAGTGGCTTTGTTACTCGGCTATGAACCCTAACGTTGCGAGTTCGAATCTAAAACATGCTCAATAATTTTCTTACTCCAAATAATAAAGAATAGATTAAATCTAAACAGAGGTTTTGAGAATTCTTTGAAAGAGATGCTTTGAACAATTCACATAAAATTCTCCAAAGTAAAGAAGATTTGTTGTAATGGATGGAAAGTATAAAGATTGATGTCTATGCCCTAATTTTTTACCTAACACATTACAGGGAAAATATTTTTTTCTCATTTATCTGAGATGAACATATATAAATGAATCCAAAACACGTTCTATTACTTTTCTTTCAAAATTAAGAGATATCCACAATCATTTATAAGACATAATAATATTTCTAAATATTGTAAATCCTATTTTTTCACTAAGAAATGCAATTTAATTTTAATAAAGTTGAAATGAAGAATAAATTGAAAACTCAATAGAAAAAATTTGAAATTTTTTGAATAAGTCTTTCCATTTTTGTAAAGACTACAATTGGAAAAAAAATATACTTCTTGCATAGCAGTCTGAAGATTATTTGCTGCTAGAAAGGTATTACAAGTACTCATTTTACAATATTTACACAAACACACAAAAATATCATGTGGCATTCGTTCATCGCATCTTTCACCTGCCTCGTATCATCAAAACAATAACATCAAATGGTACGCGTTTTTTTTTTTTTAATTTCCGTTTTCTTTTATAAATGACGATATTTTTATTTTGTGACAACTGAGAAAATGGAAACATCAAAAAATCTTTTTTTTTCTCCGGTTTCACATATCTTTATCTACCTCACGGGGCTCCAGAATGCTCACATTGTTATTTCAGAGCTCCTGAAACTTATACTACATTCCTTTTTTCCTGTTTCCACGATATGGATCTCTTGCCATTTTCTCTTTTACTTACATATTTCGATTTCTTGTATTTATCACCATCGATTTTATTTTTTGAAAAGGAATTGCGATAGCTAAATTTGATTAGCTGCTGATATACATTGAACAGAACTTTTTTTTTCCCTTATTTTTCAACAATGGAATAAAATATTGCCTTTGATATACTGAAAATGACGAAAATATTTTGAAATGAAAATATTTGAATAATGAAATGACGAAAATATTTTGAATTTCTTTGCAATTAGGAAATCTAATGAATCGGGAGAAATAAACTTAAAAAAACAGCCAATTTTTGACAAAAATTTTAACAATAAAAAAATTACGGACATCATTAGAAACTCATAAATTTATCAGAATCATCTTCGTAGAAAATACATAAACTCTTAATTTTAAACTAATCAAAATTTAAATAAATATTTTTTAAATGCTCCCCGTAGTGGATGCATATTTCAACCCTCCAAAATAATGTTAAATGGATTATCTTAGTTTAGACCAGGGGTGGCGAACCTTTAAGGATCAAAGTGTCATTTTCTTCTGAAAAAAATGTTCAATGAGGTATAGACATGCCGTCAAATAATTTTGACTTGTGATTATTGAGAAAATAATAAAATTAAATACTAACAACTCAAAACTCTTTCTTTACTACGAAAGAAATACATTTTGCACTGTACAGTAGTAAATGATTTAGTTATGTGTAATTCAAATTAAAGTAACGTTAGTATGACTTCTGCTGTTGCAGTTAGAAGATAAAGATCATATATTAGGATTGCAGGGTGTTTCTTTTAGCAGAATGCATGCTGAATTGAAAGTCATCTGCCAAAGCGAGTCTTTAATGTTATTCATCTCTGTAAATAATGACTCGCATGCATAGGTAGATGAAAATACGGTTAAAATAGAATGAGCCAGCTTCTTCAAACAGCTAAATGTTTCTGGATTTGTTTTTTTTTATTGTTGTTTGTTTGTTTGGTTGGTTGGTTAGAGTTTTTTGGCGCAAGAGCCATATTTGGCTATGCTGCGCCAAGAAAATGGGTAAATTCTATGTTTCCAAATTCGAATTCCATGTTTCCAAAATTTCGTTACAGTCATTTTTACTTATATTGCTTGTTAATCTTTCTTTTTCAATTTATTCCCACTTTTCTTCTCTTTCAATAAATTTTTAAATCCATATTTAACTAGACTGGAAATCCATCAGTTGCATTTCAAATTCTTCCATTTCCAACCCATCGAACTGGGACAAATTCAATTTATCAAATAGAATCACATTGGGGTACATAATAAACTTCTGATAATTCTTTGAACTCAGAAAATATCGTTGAAAATTCCTTGATTGTAGAATCAATTACGGAAATAAATTCTTCAATAACTTTTCCTTCGTCTGTTTTCTCATATACATCTAAATTTGATATATATTGATATTTTTTTTATATTGATATATTGATATTTTTTTTTCAAGTTTGGGAACTGATATTTTTGATATTTTTTTTCAAGTTTGTAGTTTCTTGTAATAATACCGTTTCTGAAAATACGCAGTTTAGCGACAAAAGTGCGAATAAGATCCATCATGGTGACAATTTTTTTATTTGCGCCTTGAAGTTTTACATTCAATTGATTGAAATGTTGTGAAATGTCTGTAATAAACATCCATTTTGAAAGCCACATAATACCCAACAACTGTGGGTATTGTTCAATTTTCGCCTCATTTTGCAGAAACAGTCTGATTTCTTTCAAGTAGTTCAACAAACATTTGAAGTACGTTCCCGAAGCTCAACCAGCGAACATTATTATACATTGAGTTGACTTCATCCAACAACGCATCCAACTTTCATTTATTTCAAATCTTCAACAATATAAGGTTGACTATTTTTGTGACTAACGCCATTACAGTATCAAAAGATGTTAAACCACTCTTAGCACACAAGGCTTGTTAGTGACTAACGCAGTGAAATTCCAGAATCTTTTGAAATCAATTTCTTTCTCAGCACGTGATTTTTTAACATCTTTACAAATATATGTGACCTTTGTAGTTGTTAACAATTAATTCTTCCCTAATGACGTTTCCTACAAAATATCGAGCAAAAATAGCTAAACGTGCAGATTTAGTGACGTCAGTTACTTTCGTCAAGACACGGCGATATAAAAGGAGCGGAGTTAATGCCACCTGTTACATTTCCGGCCAGTTTTAAGATCCTTTCTTTTATTGTGTTTCTGGATAGAGGAATATCTTTGATGCGCTGAATTATTTTACCTGAATTATTGAAATCCTCAAAAAGTGAGAACACGTATGCTAACCAGGTGTCCTTCAAAAACTCAACCTCTTGAAAAGGCTTACTATGCCGATCAGTGACATTTGCAGCCAACTTGCCGCGCCTCATATGGCAATTTTTGCTAATATATTTAATCATAGACGTCGATTGTTTATTTCTGTCTTTTACTGCACTTGCAGGGAATGGGAATATGCACCCCGTGCACCACGACCGGTCACTCGCGTTTAAGTTGGCGGCACAGAAAGAGGGTGTTGATATGGTTGTCCCCAAATCAAATGGTCTCTTAAAATGGGAATTAAGAGAAGGAATAAAGCTGCAATGGTTTGACAGATGGTATATGTCCAAAAACGGAAGAGTAACTTTTGATTTTATTCCTAATCCAGAAATAAAAATAAGAAGATACCATCCACTGATAGTTCTAATTATATCAGGACATGGGAGTTTTCCTGCATATTTCCAAAGATTTGGAAGAATGCAGGACAATAAATGCATTTGTGGGGGAATCGGTACTGTTTCCCACTATTTAAAGGAATGTATTGAAATCTCGGAGTTAAGAAAAAATCTGAAAATTATAAATAATGACCTTAGTACAGTACTGATGGTACCAGGTAATCTTAAAACTCTGAAGGACATGATGCCGAAAATTGTCAGTTTTTTACCAACTATTTGAGAGTTTGTAGATAAAATAGAAGGACAGTCATTGACCACTTTGTGACCAATTACCTCGAGGAGAATGTCAGTTTGACAAATCGGTCAATGCAAGGATGGACAATGCTCAAGATAGCAGTCGTCCACAACAAATCCTGTCGATACTGCTACGTTCAGTGGTGGCGGGGTGGTCGGCTGTACGCAAGAAGAAGAAGGTCACTCGCGTTTATTCCAATTACTTCATAGTGAACTTTGTTATTTTGAACTAAAAGGCAAACCTTTTAGATCGGTGACGTGCCCAAAATATTGTGTCGCATGCCATTGGTTCACCATCCCTGGCCTAGACGATCTATCAAGTAGAGTTCTAATACAAACGATATTTTACCTCAATTTTAGTAGAGATACAAGTGTGTACTGCTTCCTTTGTTTATGTATTTTTCAAAAAAAACCCGATAATTTCAAGGAAATATAACGAAAAGTGTATAAAATCGTTTGAAAAGTAAGTCACTCTTCCTAAGAGGCAGTACGCCATCTGGTTTCCCTACTGAAATATTTAACCTGTTCTACACGACCTTTACCTGCATAAATAACGCGTTTCACTTTTCATGCGAATGTCGTTTTAAAGAGAGATAAAACGGGAAGTTTCTAGTAGAATTCACGTAAGTGCGGTGTCTTGAGAGACCGAAAAAAGCATCAAGTTGATAACATCAAAGAAGCGAAAAATTATGCCAAGTTCATCGTCAAATATTTTTCCACCGAATCGCTTTTTAGTAGCTTTCACGTGGGATTTTTGAAATATTTCCGAGAAATGGAATTAATGATGGGAGGTCACGTTTGAAAGAAAATGCTTTCGGAATTTAACTCCGTATACCGCCTTTGTCTTTTTAAATTAATTTAAGTTTTTCAGAACGAAATAGCATGATATTCGCCATTTTAGAAAAGAATGCTAGTGAATGCTATAAACAGTTCTGAATGATTCTGAAATTTTTTTGAATTCCTTAAGTGAGTTAAAGTTCTGTTTGCTCAGAAGACCGTTTTTAGTGATGGAAGGTCAAACAATAAAATGGATTTGAAATATTTGTATTTTTTACTTGCTATTTCTTTCTTTTATTGTTGGATTTTTATAAAATAAATACTAAGATAGCTTGAGAAAATTCATGTATTAAATTATGTTAAAAATCGAAATTAAAAAGTGGAAAAGTTTAATCATTTACTCGTTTAAAATTGTGCAAAGTAATCAAAACGATTTTAAATTATTACCAAATTAAATTTATTGTGTTTGATTAAATCATTTTCTAAATGATTTCTGTCAGAAAGTTTTTCATAAAGTATCTCTCTCAACAACTGAACTAATTTCTTATGAAACACCGAATACATTATTTTATAAATAATCATAAAAAATAAAAAAAGATATATAAAAAATGTTTTACAAATGATATTAATTAAGTGGAGGAACAGAATTTTTAATTTAGTATAAATTTATAAGTGTTTTAGAATATTTCCATCAATATACGTTACACCTATTAGAAACGGTTCTGCGTTTCAGTCCTTAGAATCCAGTCTTGGTATTTTTTATTTCAATGGTATGTAATAAAGGCATTTTTACGAATTTCTAATATTGCTTTCCTGAATATTAAGGTTCATAGTAAAGAAGGGAGATTTATTTACATAGTAAAGGCTGGAGAATGAATATCAAAACAATAATTCCGTTATTGGCGATAAATTTGAAGACCATTTGTCAATTTGGCGAAGAAGAAAAAAAGGATATCAAATAATTGAGAATCTTGGCAATAACTCATTTTGGACTCCAATTCTGAATTTGTTCTGGAACATGTAATGCCCTGTCATTGAAATAATAAAAATTAAAAAGTTAAAGCTTAACAGTTATCAAGTCGTGAAAACAAAGGATTTAAGCAAAGCTAAAGCGAGTCGAAGTTTCTCTTTACAATTCTGATTTCCTGCGAATTCTCTTTGGACATTTTATATTTTTATGTTTCATTGCTGATTGGCTGCATTTGTGCTGCTATTTAATCCAAGTGATGAATTCTGATGCTTCATCTATGTTTTGTTACGGATGGGTCATGTTGTAGTGTAAAATGCAGCTTTGTTATTTGATTTTTTTTTATATTTTTGTTCCTTTAATGTGCATGGTTCCAATATCAAAAATAGGAAAGAAATTGTTCACCCTAATATTCAATCGGATTTGCGTCCCGTACCTCATGGTCCTGGAATACCCATACCGACAATTATTGAATTACTATAATTTTTTGTATTTCCAAAAAAAAAAAAAACTCATTCAGGCAATTGGTATGGCATATTGTACAGAGTCTTTCTATATTAAAAGTTTTGTATCTAAATGTGTTAAATTGTCATCTATCGCCAAATTAAAAATGAGCATTTCATTTTAGCTCAATCATGTTTACATTTTAATTTTTTTTAAACAATTTTGTTATTTTTTTTTATGGCATAACAGGGGAGGAATTTTTATTTTCGATCCGATTCGTTCTTTTCTGAAATCGTTTTGAATTGATTCCTTAAATTCTCATTTATAATAAAACTATTGATTTGTAACTTTTAGGTTTGTCATTTATTTATTTATAAAATGATCCTAATAGAAAACATTCTTCCATTCACACACATAACAAAAAGAGTGAACTTTTTGTCATCATTTTTGTTTTTAAATCAAATATCACTTAAAATTGTAGTTCTAAAAAAACAGTTATTCTTATCATGAAATGGACAATCTACTTTAAAACTAGATCTCGCATTCGAAGATGGATTTCCATGATCTACGATAAGCAGAACCACAGGTGCAAACGATCCCATAATTCTTAGCCATGTAACTGTTACAGTTATATGTTTTGAAATTTTAGAAAAACATTTCTTTTTCTGTAATATTTTATACGGTAATGTTCAATGTCTATAACTTTTAGATTAAATCTGAAAAATGGTTTCAAGTATTTTATTTATTTTTTTAGGCCCAAACGAGAACAAAACATTTCTTACTCTTTAACATACCAGAGTAAAGTAGTTAAATAAGAAAAATCAGTCAATAAAGCAGATTGATTGAAAATTTATATCTTTTATCATTCCATTTGACATATTTGTAAAACCTTTGATTATATTTCTATTAGGATAAATTTAAAACCAAATTAAATGTTTTACAATATGAATGTTTATCATAAACTAATTACTTTTTACCAAACAGTTGGTTTCCAAAATATTAATCTCGATTCAATCTCTTTTTGCATAACTAAATTACCTCAATAAAGTAATTTTAAGTTCGGATTTAATTTAAATGTTAATACTATGTCACTTTAGTAACTTACTATGTTTAAAATAATTAGTTGTTGAAAAGTATTTAGTTTCAATGTCTACTTTTCATATAAGCTGCTTTTTGAACGACACAAAAAAAGACCAAATGATTAAATATTTGATTAATATATATATATATATATATATATATATATATATATATATATATATATATATATATATATATATATATATATATATACATACAAAAGTATTAGAATCAAGTTAATAGGAAAAACAAAAAATCAAATAAAAATTAAACCAAAAAAATTATAAAGAATATAAAAAAAAAATCCGGCCTGAAGACTTTTTCAAGGGTCACCCTCAGGCAGGGATTCAAAGAAAGGGATTTTTTCTGTGAGGAAATACAGACATTGTCTAATAATGATTCCTCGTGACCCGAAAATCCCCTGAAATTATGCTCAAGAGTTTAAACTAAACTAAACTAAACTCAGAGTCAACTAAATTTTAGTTGCGATTTCGAAACTGTTTTTGTTTCGTTTTCATTTTAGTTTCGTTTTCAAACTTTTTCTTACTTAAGATTGGTTATATATATATATATATATATATATATATATATATATATATATATATATATATATATATATATATATATATATATATATTTAAAAAATTACCAAAGGCCCTGAAATATTTGTGATTCAACTTTGTTGGTATCTTTCATAGTAAAATTTTTTAAATCATAAAATAGTGGAAAAAACAACTTTATTCAAAGGTATATTTAAATATTTATCACGAAAATACACTAAAACTTCACCTAGCTTTAAATTAATCGAAATTTCAAAAAGAATATTAAATATATACTTTCACTTTATACAGTATATTTTAACCAAATTTGGCTGCTCTAGATCAACTGCTGAGTCCTATACAATGCCAGCGCACACACATATTCTTTTTTATTAATTGCAGGAATTCTAAAAGAAAGTTATTTTCACTAAATAGATTCGAGAAAATAAACCCTTTTAAATAGGGTATTTATGAATGTTTTTAATATTCATTTGTGCATTCATACTGTTTTAAAAATATAAATTAATAAAAAATAAAACATGACTAAAAATGTAGCTTACACTGTTTTCTTTTATACAAAAGAATCAATAAATTCAAAAATTATAAATCTTGATTTGCATCTAACCTTTTTGAAAAATCTAAGCATTTTTATCTTATAGTCTTGAAAAGAGACATTTGGAAACATTTTTTTTTTCTCTACAATCATTTCATCTGTTTATATGCTCTGTCTGGCTCCATATACACAGCGGGTTATATCTGAAGTTCTGAAACTTTCGGGGCACTTTTTTAAGTTCACCCGTCTGCATTTTTTCAATTTTCTTGTTTGAATGAGGTACATTTATTTTTTTTAATTTTTTATTTATCGCTATTAAATACTTCGCATTTGAAGTGAAGTGGTCAAAATGGTCAACTGGACACTCAGAGCTTCTCTAGAGAAACTCAGAATACGTTGCAAAAGTTTTTTTCTCGCGAATAGAATTTGATTTTTATTAATTTGCATTCAGAAATCCTTACATGTATTATAACTTTTAGTTCATATAAATGTAAAGACTCTATTTATTTATTGTGGGACCAGTTATGCAATTGGGAAACAATTCCAAAAAATATAACTCGATTTTTTTTAATGTGATAATTTGTGTAATTATATTTAAATTGTATCAAGCTACATTCGTGGTGCAACAAACAGTTTAAATGATACATTTTTCTTGCAAGAGCACTCAATTCGGAGGATAATTGAATCTTGATCAGTAAATATTTAGTTTGAAGAGGCTTCAAAAATGCTCTACTTTTTTATTATACTTTGAGTAATAATAGTAAACAAATAATAATTATCATTATTTTCCTTAAAAATAATCAATTTTCGAGCACGTATGATTTCACAAACATTTTAATTGTACTAATTGGCTTCGGTACAATTTTTTCTCTAATTTATATAAGTTTTCAAAATGTTTTTAACATATTTAGCATACCTCACTTTAGAAGTTTGAGAAAATGCATTTATAAATACACACTTTTCAAAGATATTAAGTATATTTTATCTGTAATTTATCTTTACTATGATTCAGTGTAAATATTTAAAAAAGCATTGTTACAAATGTTTAATATTACTTCTATCGTATTTTACAAATAGTTTTAACCGATTTTGAATGGAGTCTGAGTCACTGACCTCAAACCTTGGTGACAAATTAAGCTACTAGCAGTCGATTCATTTTAGTTTGACGAAAAAAGAGGAATGCCTAGAATATTCAAGATTCTTGGTAATAGCCGCTTGTTCTGAAAAATTTGATTTTATTATTTATTTTCTTGTCTATTTATTTATCTATATATTCTTATCTATATTTCACACAAATAGAAACAAAAATTCAAACAAAAATATAACAATAATAAATAAAATAAGGTGAAACCTAAAAGTAAACCTGAGTAAAGAAGTAAAATTCCGAAACTCATAAATAAAAGAAAGAAGATGTAAAACATGGACGATATGAGTATACAAATAGCTGCAATTCATAGAATGTCTAGGAAATAAATTATAATAATTTTATGCTTCAACAATAAAATATAAATTAGAAATAAATATTATAAATTTAATGCATGAAAAAATATCTAATTTTATGAAAAAAAAAACTGAATTTATCATTCGGCACTATTTAAAAATATATAATATAAATATATTCTAATCAAATGTGTGCAAGATTTCAAAATTGCTAATAACTGGTATTAAAACACAATAAAATCCACTGTTTTCTTATTTCCAATTTCTAAATAATATAAATCATTGAATGCAAATGTTGTGTATATTTAGTATTCCTATTTAAGTCATTAAAACAATTATGAAATAACCAAAATTCCCAAGAGTATACTGTTGGCTTCATGTTTTCATAGTTTTATAACAAATATGAAAAAGACTTTAATTAGCCCAAATTCAATATGGAATATTGAGTTTAAAAAAATAATAACTTATTCTAGTTATTATGAAAAATTTTAAATTTGTTTTGCAATCTATTACGTACGATATACGTCACTCTTCCCAAGATGCAATTCGGTCTACTACTCTTGTGACACTTAACCAAATTTGAGATGAATCCGCAAAAATAAAATATTTCACTTCGCTTTGGAAATTCCTTTCTCTTGTCATTTAAAGAGACGAAAAATGCAAAGTTTCGAGTGATGTCGGAAAAAAATGTAGTCCTTAAAAAACAAAAATTACATCAAAGATGTTAAAAATTCTGAGTTTATCTCAGTGTGCCTTTCGTTGAATAGAAAAGTGCCAACTTTCGTTTTTATATTTTTGAATGCTTTAAAGAAATGGAATTAATACCGAAGTAGAGGAAACTATTTCCGGAATTTAACTTCTTCTTTTACTCTTTTCTAAAAGCAGTCTTAAGTTTTCCAAAAACAAAAGAAGAAATATTCATCATTTAGAAAGGAATACCAGTGAATAAACTATAACTTTTTAACTTCTTCATTTTTTAAATTGAAACAGAAAATAACTGAATGTATGTTATTATAAAAGGCTTAAAAATGTAAAAGCTTTTTTAAATGTTAACGTTGATTATTCTGGCGAATTCTTTTACTTATTTTATGTAAATCCATTTTAAAACAGAATTCAAAATTCCTTAAGTAAGTTGACTAAGGTTGAAATGTGTATGGTCTTTTAAAACGTGGTATTCTCTAAAAATTAGATATTGTCCATCAAGTTACTCTTCGATTGTGTTCTGGGGCAATTAGAATATCACCTGTACAAAGTTAGTATACAGATTGTACTGAGCCGTCTCTACACATCAGAAGGCAGATATTATCTCTCCATTATTATTTTAAAATTCATCCCTATTGTAATTTTAATCAAAGCCGATTTATACAACGCCTTCTGGTTGCTCGACCATCATTAATACCCTCATTCTTTGAGAGAATAACTCGGTTAGTTTCAGAACTGCATCTAGAGAAGGAGCAAAGAGTTTCTAAACAATGATTTCTCTTACCACCCTGGAAATCTCATGGCATCCAATACTTGAATCCCTTTTAACATTTTGATAAATAAAACACTACATATATCATTGATTAGCAAAACTTTCCTGATCATCGTCAAAAATATCGTCAATTCAAACCTATTTTTACATATGATTCTAGAGATCTCGATCATACTTCGTTCGCTTGTATTATTTCAAATTCCACAATAGATTATACAATTCATTCATTTTATTCCATTTTTAAAGCAGAAGCAACTTCTATTTTAAAAGCTTTATCGTTTATTTCAGATTGTTCTTCAGGCAGCTAAATAATATACACTGGTTCACTGAGATCTCTGGAATCCCTCTCATCTTTACATGCACGCAGCCATCTTTTGCTTTTCAGCATTTTAAACTGTTCTGATAAACGTATCTGGAAGGACTTTCAAATTATTTTATGTTGGGTCACCTCACATTATATTAGAAGATAAATTATTATATTCTGAGCTGCAATTTGTTCAAAATGCAATTTCTAATATCGCGTATCAGTATCTTAATGGATGAAAAACTGCATAAAGGCAATGAAAGCTGCATATCAAAGGAGGCCAACAATTACAAAATATTACTCCCGCAACCCTGTTTCTATGTTACACTTATTTTAAATACAATTGAATATAGTGAATGTGGACTTTTTGAATTCCATGTAATGATTTAATAATGGGCTTTTGGTTCTTTATTTATTAATTCAGTTTTGACCGTTTGTTTATCATATATTCTTTGTTAACTTTTTCATTTCCATAGATTAATTGAATTTTGATTTTTTGTTTTCTGTATATGGATTGATTGTTCTTCTTCAAGTTTTCATGTATTTATTTATTTTAACCTTTTGGTTTATATGTATTGATTGATTGATGACTTTTTATTTTCAATACATAGATTTATTGGTGAACTTTTGGTTTCCATATATTGATTGATTGATGAGACTTTTTATCAAAGGAGATCAACAATTAGAATATTACATCATGTGGAACTTTTGTATTTCGTATACTAACTTGATGCTAGTCTTTTGGATCTTTATATATTAATTCAGTTGTTATGTTTTTATATATATTAATTGTGTGTTAACTTTTTCAATTCCAGAGATTGATTGAATCATGAATTTTTGATTTTTGTGTATGGAATGAAAGTTAAACCTTCTGGTTTTCATGTGTTGATTCATAGTTAACCCATCAGTTTCCATATATCAATGGATTGTTGTCTTTTTCCATTTCCGTATATAAATTGATTGTTAACTTTTTGCTTTCCATATATTGCTTGATAGATTATCTTTTATTTTTGTATATTGATTGATAAATTCTCTTTTAGTTTATATACATTGAATAATTGTTTATCTATTAATTTTCGTATATTTAGAGCAGAGTGAATTTGTTTGAGGTCTTTGCATATTTCCAAATATGTTTATTATTACATAATTAATGAGTTTTAAAATCCCAGAATGAATCTGCTATTTAATAAAATGCTCTAATTTTCTATGAAATATAGAAAAGCATTGCACTATATATTATGCTAAAGAATTTAAATTCTAACATTAAAATAAAGTTATTTAAATAAAATCACCTTTGTTCTAAAATAACAATAAAATAATGTACATAAGAAATATTTTAATAATTTTAAGAATAATGCAATTTGTAATTATATTCCATTTACATGAATTCTTAATATTCATCATGAATATTTACACATTTATAAAAAGAATATTATCTTTGAATAAGAGGAACAATCAGCATACATTTGAAATAAACAAATAGCATCCTTATGAATAATAAAATTTTACGATAATTCTTTTATCAAATCACTTTTGTTCTAAAAAAATAATAAAATAATGTACATAGGAATATACTATTATAAAAGTAAATATACGATTATAAAAAAAAGCATTCTTGGAAGAAAAAGATTATTTAACTTACATTTGAAATAAATAAATAATAGTTCAAAAAATGCCAATAATTTTATTTATTTATTATTCTGCCATGATTGGAAGAAAAGATCTTTATAAGGTTTCAAAGATAATTCTTTACACATAAAATAATTCTTTTTAAAAAAAGGGAAAAAAATGAAACTAAAAGTAAATTAAAAAATTTTTTCATCTTATATAAAATAAAAAAAAATACTCTAATCCAATCTGCTGTGTTCCCGGCTATTTATTTTTTAATGAAGCAACTTCGTTTTCCTGTAAGTTAACGAGATAAAATGCCAGAACTTAGGATTGTATGATAAAATTAAATAACTAGTGTTCTTTGTTTAACCTAAAACTTGTTTTCGTCAAAAGCTATCCCGACAGATTTCACTTGTAGAAAAAAAATACTTTTATTAAACTTTAACGAAAATGCTCATAGTAGTTTCGTGATATGGAATTATGGGATCGAACGCACCTGGGAATCACATCGCAGAATCCTCTTATTAATTTTTGAGCATAGAGTCTTGCTCTATGTCAAATTATTTATTTAAAAGAAAGAAATTTTGTTTTTAATGAAATAATAATTATAGTGATCAAAGAGTTTGTCAGAGGAGAGATTTATTTTGTTTGCAGAAATCGTGTTTTTTTTTTTAATTTCTATATATGGATTACTAAATATTTTGATGACATTAATAAATTTTACATTGCATATATGAATAGAAAATACACTAATAAAAATTGAAAATAAAAAGTAATAAAATTTATACCTATAATAGTTTTTATTGAAATCGATTGAATCATTATCGACGAACAAAAATAAATTTTTCTGAATTGTCTGATTCCACTTCGAAAAACTTTAAAAGGAGAAAAAAATACTTGACCTTTTAACTTTTATCTTTAAAATAATTGGAAACTTTTCTACATGAAAAAATCGTTTGCAGTAATTAAATGTTGCCAATTGTAGAAATAAGGAGATAAAATGTTTTACCAAACGATTAAAATGAAGTATAAGCCTTTGAAGTGTTACTATATTCAGTAGTCACTCTCTAAATATTAAATATAAAATTTCATAGTGGATTCGCAGTATAGATGAAAACTTCTTTTTGAAAATATGTTTGTTATTGTGAAATAAAATAATTAAGGCAATATGTTTTATTCATTACTGAAATATTATAATTACCCTTTCCAATATAAAAAAAACTATAATGGAGTTTCTTTTAATGGAGAAATATGAAAATCGATTTAAGAAACAAAGTTATTGTATAGTTAAATTTCGGTTTTAAAAATCGTAAGACCTTACCTATAATAATTTACTAATTTTCTAAAGATTTCTTCAAGACTTTGTTTAATTAATTTATGGATGTAATTATGGAATTTTTAAAGGGAAAAATAATATCCAAACGTTCAGGATAATTTTATGTAATTAGGGGTTAAACAGAAGTCAACACTATTTCTTTTTTCTTTTTATCTAGCTGATATGTCAAATTTTTTGTCTAATATTTTAATGTAAAAAAATTAAATGTTTGCTTAAAATATTATGAGGCACCAACTTCTTTTATTATATGAAATGTACCATAATTAGATTGCAATTCAACTAGATGATTTTTTAAAACCACGTAATGTTTTTTCATATGTTAAAACGATTTTTTTTATATTAGAACTTGACATTTTATTAGCAGGTCTAAATGAAAAATCTCTAGATAATTAATCAAGCTTTTAACTGATGATAGTTAATTAAGTATTTATCTGATGATAGTTAACTAAGCATTTAATTGATGATAGTTAATTAAGTATTTATCTGATGATAGTTAGCTAAGCATTTAACTGATGATAGTTAACTAAGCAATTAATTGATGAAAGTTAATTAAGCATTTTACTAACAACTTTGTTTAGAAGCGAATCTCCCAAGAAGATTTGTCAAACTCTACAATTCGAATTTTTTTAACTATTACAATACTTTCACTATATTTGATATATGAGAATATAAAAGCACAATATATATAAATGACATTTAATGAAGATAATTTCACGAATTTCAACAAATAAGAATATGAGTTAACTGCTTCAATCAAAATTCAAAATTTTCTGCAAGAGAGACAGGGAAAATAGCTTTATTAAGAAATAAGCAATAAATGAGTGACAACTTTCGCTGTTTTCCTATAAAAATCATATATATTAATTTATTTAATTTTTTTAAAAAATAGTAAAATAAATTAATTTTTTCTAAATAATCCAGAGTAAAAAAATCTTAAACTAATTATATTTTTTCTATTAAATAAATTCCACTAATAGAACGTATTCCATTTTAATTAATTTATATTTTTATTTTATTACTCTGAAAAAGTTATAATAATAAAGTAAATTAAAAATAAAAGGTCCTTGCATTTTTCGAACATGTCGGTTTATAACGATCTATAACCTATAGCATTAAAAATATGTATTATTTATATTCTCATTGTCTTAAAAGAATATAATATCAAAATAATGCATTTTCATTTTTATCGTTTACTTTTATAAATTGCACATTTTTTTTCGATATTTCAGAGAACAGCGGTAGCAGAGCAATCTTTTCGTCAACGGTCGGTACATATCTTTACCGACCTCGTCTACTTGCACGATACAGAAAAGATTATATCCGAAATTTTGAAACTTTTATTTCACTTTTTTATCTTAGACTGACTTTTACTTTTATTCTGCCAGATTGAAGCTTTCTGCTTTTTTTTTAAATTTATCATTTGCTACCATTTTTTTTTCAAAATTTAGCAGTTACTATGGATTTATGTGGTCAGTATTACTTGGTAATTAATGATCATTTCTCAACTGAAAATTATTTGTGTGTATTTATGTTTCCTCTGATCTCAGTGGAATTTTGCATTTAAGACCAAACGATAAATTTGTTTCTTTTTAATCTGAATTAAATAAAAATTACTTTACATCTATTTCACTTAATTATATTCATGCATTTATAAAATAAATAAATACTTCCAATTAGAATGTTTAAAGAATATATTTTTTTATGGAAAAAAACACAGGGAACCTTTATAATAAGCATGCCTCCAATGGTAATTATAGAATTGCAATTGTTGTTTGTCCGATTAGCTGATTTAATTTATGTATTTAACTTAGGTTTAGACAACATACAAATCATTGAAAGTTAATTTTTATTAAAAATGTATCAAAGAATTTCATTTAAATGTAACCTTAAATAATTATGTAACAACATGATACATATTTTTTTAAATAAATATTTGAATAAAGAAAAATAAAATAATATTAATATGTGTTAAAAAGAAATTTTGAAGTATTAAGAGCGAAAACATACTTAAAGGTAATTGAAAAATTAATACATATACAGCAAGTAAAAAAAAAATCCTTTTTTCGAATTTCGAATTTTTTTTAAATGCTGTCTTTTAAATTTAACAATCAAATTAAGTAGATGATAAAGAATTTAATACATTGGAATCTCTTCCTGATATATAGTTTTTCTGCAATACCAGTTCTAAATTTAAATATATCTTTCATTAAATATCTTCCAGTGCAATAACGAATATACTTCGTTGCTGATTTTCAATGGCAGGTAACATAATGAACGAGCTATATTTAGTCATGCGACTAAAGCTACTGTTGAATATGATAATACGTTTCGTTTAAACTTTCTAGTGTACCGAATTCGGCAGAACTTTTATTGCTTACATTGATATCATAAGACTCTGTCACATACAGTTAGAATTTCTTCATACAAGCCACGGACATATTGTGGTTAGTAGATTTCATTTTTATAAACTTTTATCGTGAACATTGGTCCGATCAATACATATTTTAATAAAGGGGAAAATATGCTATCATGTAAACACCGTTATGGATAAGACTAGTGCAGATCAAATCCATGAATATCAAGCTGATTGGATCAGAAGAAATAAGTTTCATTTTACCTGATACTAATAATCAAACTACTAATAGTGAAATACTACTAAGATGAAAACTTAATAGACGATTCATAAGCGATTCTAGGACTGCTCTGGAGTCGTAGACAGATCTTCAGAAGAATGGATTTGGAAGCAAATAGATAATATGCCTGAAATAAAGAAATTTACATTAGGGCCTGGTGTAAGCGCTCTGATTTTGAGAAAACTAGGTTCTACTCTGAAGTCATTAGAAGTTTTTGAAAAAAATGTTGAATATGTGTTGAGAAATGATGGCTTTATGCATTTCGAAAATATAATTTTAATTAACAATATGTAAGAAATATTAAATGATACAAGTTTTAAAAATAAAAATTAAATAGATGTTACATGCACAGCTTTTCATTATTAAACCGTGCAGAAAAGAGTATCGTAAGTAAAATTATTTAAAGAATGAGATAATATAATCCTATAATATAATTCATCATAATGATACATTGTCTTTCTTATGAGTTTTTTTTTTTTTTTATTTTAAGCAGATTTGAATGTATTTGGCCATTTTGTGTAGTTTTGTTTAAAAAAAAAAATTCAATCGTTTGGGAAAAACGCGTTTAAAACACAAATTCGTTTTTCTGATATTATTAACACATTCCAGGAAATAATCGCCAAAAATTTCGCCAAGGATCCTACGATTTATTAAATAAAAATGCTAAATTCACGCCAAACATTGATATTTCGTAAGTGTTGAACGACAATGCCATGCAAAGCGTCTTCTAGGATAACACATTTATAATAGAGTATATTAGAAAGCTTCAGGGAGACAATCTTCCTCAGATTTCCTTAAAGATCTGACAATTCCTGATGATTATGTTAAACTTGTCACTTTGGGTTAAATGTTTTTAAATTTTATTACACTTTGAAAATTCAACTACATGACGCTTAGATACTAAATTGCTTAAACCACTTAGTTTACCCGAAATGACAGAAGGGATAACATTTAATACTTGATTTCTTGAAAGTATAAACAAATAGATACATTTTTAGAATTCAAAACGTTTATCCAAAACTCAAAATATCTTATCATAAATCTAAATTTCAGTTTATTTTAATAATGAATTTTATGAAAGCGCGATCAAAAAGAATAAATTCGATGAATTCCAGTTTCATTGGCATCAATCCATACAAAAAGCATATCAGTAATTAGTGAACATTTTCGAAAAACAATGGTTTCCATTTACCATCCTTCTATTTTTATGATTCTGAAAAGGCCTCTTATTGCTCATAATCATCTGAAAAAATTAGACCTCTAGTCCATGTCTTACTGCCCTCATAGTGAAATGGAATCCTTTTATGATTTGTCTCGATATAAAAGGAAAAACGCATCAACTGAATTGGTTCGCAGAATATGTGGTCGATATTTACAGATCAAAACACAAAAGGAAAGTGAAAACAAAACAAAATTGAAAAATTCTGTAACATACTGCCATTTCTTCTCACAAAAAAACAAAGAAATGTCTATTTATTTATAGAAAGCATCTCCAGTACTAAAGTTTGGTAAAAGATTTCATTCCTAAACAGTTCCCCTAAAATAAAACATTATCCTTCCGTTTCGCTGTTTCAAGCACAGAAGCACAAAACTTTATAGCACTTTTAGGTGAAATGTCCATTCTTAGCTCAGCCATCAAGTCTTTGTTGTAACTTCAACCCAGTAAGGATTTGTGGTCAAGTATCGGACGTCTTCACTTTGGTATAAGTTTAAGATTAAAGTGCAGTGTATTCTAAAGTCAACTAAATAATTCATCTGATATTTTGATCTCTACTGGAATATTATAATGTACCTTATTTATGATGTATTTTAAACACGGTAAACTGAAAATATTATCTTGAAGCTTATGGGACATTTCTAAAAGGCGTTTCCTATTCTAAGAAGCTAAGTTCTAAATTCTCACCCAATTTTCTGAAGTGGAACTATACAATGAGTAATAATATTTTTTTTATTAAATATGATTCTCCTTAATAAGTTTTAATGTATTTTTCAGAGAAAAACTTCATAAGTATTTTATTTCAGTTAGAACCATTTTTCGAATCGACATTGCAATCGGTATGATTTAGTTACTTATTAAAATTGTTATTAAGTGTATAACAAAATATATTTAATATCAAAATTATCTCACAACTTAAAAACTTTTCTTTGGTATAAGAATTCATGATTTTGAAGTTATAATCTATATTTATAATAAAGCTCAATGTGTGCGTGTGTGTGTGTCTGTGTCTGTGTATTGGCGCTCTACAGGCCAGACCGTTTGACATACAGCTACCAAATTTCATACATGTATATCTTGGAGGTCGGGAATGTGCTCCTGAGGTCCCTTTTTTGAATTTTTAATTAGAATTTTAATTATTAATTAAAAACTAACTTTCCTGCCAAAAATTCTTTTCATTTTCTCCATTGCCAAATGAGTAAGGCTTCAGTTTTTTTCCCCAAGCTAATGAGGCTAGGCTTAACATATTTTTGGCCGATTGTTTCAAACTATTCTTTTTATTTTCTTGGTGTTTGATGCATTTAAAATTAAACATTGTTAATTAATCGGTCTCTCAAATTCATTCTGAAGTACTTTTGAATTAAAATAAAACAGAATAAAGGAAATTAAAAATTTCTAATCTGCATAGCGTTACCCCAACTGGTGTAAAAAAGCTAACGCATTTGCGTTGCCATAACTGGCGTTTAAAATTCACGCATGCACATTGTGTTCTGATTGTTGACAACTATTATCAACGGATGTGGACTTGATTTAAATTATTTTTAGGTTAGTTGCATGCTTTTGTAATTAAATTGTATTTATGTTAGTTACATATACATATATATATTGTATATGCTTATAGTTTTAAATACATCATTTTTAAGTGGTTTTTTTTAACATGCTTCCGACCAATTATTTAAACGATTCTGTTTATTTTCTTAGTGTTTGATGCATTTAAAATGAAACATTGTTAATGAATCAATCTGTTCATGATGAATCTGAGAAAATTTTGTTGACAAATTCTTGAAATATTACATAAATTAAGAAAGATATTCTTTAGTGCATAAAATATTTAATTATTTAAATTTTAACGAGCATTAAGATTGGCGAACCGGCTAATCGCCAAAGGCGGCCAGTAATAAATAAAATAACATATGTGTTGTATGGTTACGAATACAATACTTATACTTTAGTAAGGGTATTCTGTTATATTATTTAATACAAAAAATATAAATATTTCTCATTTAAATTTGAAATAAACCCATTATCATATCGTTGTATTATTCATTAAAAATCGGATGTAATTTAAAAAAGGTTCTTGCAATTAGAATATTATTATTAAAGGAGAGAAAATATGAAATATAATTAGAAGATATTCCATACACATATTTTGAAATCCATCACTCACATTCTTGAATTCAGTCTGGAAATACGGATCTCAGAGCATTTACAAAAGATCCACGTGAAAGGCAATTAAGGCCTGGAAATATCTGAATAATAATGAGACTGCCACCTGATTGACTTTTTAAAAAAAGATACAGAAATCTTAACAGTGGTAATAATCAAATTAAGAAGAGATTGAATAATTGAATTAAAGAATGGATAGAAGAAATAAGGAAATTAACAGGGAAAATTTCGCCGCATTGAAATTAAAAATCAAATCGAAATGAGTGTTAAGTACCTTCTACAATTATTTTTATAAAGCATCTTCAACAAATATGACAATTGCAAAGCGCCCACGTACAAAACATTTTAGGTCTTGGAATATACCCATAACAATAAAGATTACACTTGCAGATGGTTCATTTAAAAAATAAACAAATAATAATAGTATTTATCAATTTTCAAAGAAACTGAGTAGTCCATTCAAAGAATGGATATAGGATAAAAGGAAATTGATGAAGAGAAGATTTGTCTCATTGCAGTTGAAAATTAACTCGAAATGACGATCGAATGACAAGTCGAAATGACTTTCTAAAATATTTCTACCCTTAATTACGATGTTCTCTTAAATACAAGAAATCAAATACAATCCTACTATAGCAAGTCGATACTTTCACTTTGTGATTTCACAACGCTAGATGATCTGAGGAAAACGTTCAGAGAACATGAGTAAGAATAAAATATTAGCATGAAAGCTGCGTTTCAGGAATTGTTTTGATAAATCCCGTTGCAATTTTATGATAATTGTGATATTACTTTTTATATCCGCAATGATGTTTATCGAAGTACTAGAATAAAGTGAAAAAAAAATTTAAAAATTCTTCTATTTAAACTTCTCATAATATAAAAACAGAAATTATTTTAATCCATTTTTCCAAAAAAATTAACTCTAGATGTTTATGCAGTTTGATATGCCAAGTATTTTTTAGTCCAAAGAACACATTTTTGAACTTGTGTTTGCCTTTCTTTCTGTGAATTTCATAGCCCAAATATACTTTGAAGCAGACGAATGAAATTGGCATAACGAAATTTACGCCAAATTCGTAAATTTCTATCAAATTTTTAACTAAATCCATTCACAGAAAGTCCTTCTATCCGAATACATGATAGCTGCAAAACAGAAACAGCTAGATAAATAAAATTTCGTACAGACTTTACTATATGAATTTTAAATTTGTATCTAATGTGAAAAGGACTGTCTGTTGTTCTGTATTTTCGTATGAATCAAAACACGATAATTTAAAAACGCAATCATTTAGATAAATGAAATTTGGTATAAAGCTTAAAGATGCGCTGCTTGAGCTTATCACTTTAATGCGGTTGACTCTAAATTGAGCAGAAACTAAAAAAAACGTCCCAAACATGAAGTTTCCGTCTACATTTTTGTTCGTCTTCAGTCTTTTGCCAACATTTGCTCAGTGTAAAATTTACGAATAGCGACTTCAGAAGTTTCAGTTTTTGTTAGTAATTTTATAATTTATTATTAAAAAAGATAAATTTTTGATAAATTTCAATTGATAATAAATAATTAAAAAGATAAAATATGCTGCGATATGGATAAATTTCAATGGCTTTCGGTGGTTAAGACAAATGACCAAAAATATTTATCCTTCATTTAGTTAACGTATAGAGAGAAATAAAATGCTTATTAATAAAATTTATTAGAAAAATCTAAGCAGATGTTAGCATTCATAAAATTCCCCTAGATCAAAAAGAAATGGTATAAAATTTGGAGAAAACATAGAATGGCATGTGATCATAATTGTGTTATTCAGTACATTTAGGAGATTTTTTTATATATTGTTACGAATCTGTAATGCTGCTTCCCAGCATAGTTGGTTCCACCATCGGAAAGAATGTTTTACAGTCATCCGTATTAGATGGAGTCCGTGTGTCGCGTCGGAGGTCCCGGAGCTTGGCGAGAAACTTCGCGACCATTCGGCGACTTGGCGACGAATTTGGCGACTTTGGCGCCAAAATAGATTATACCCGAAACATCGAGAATTTTCCCGATCCGTCCACTAGGAACCGAGATACGCCTCGAACGTTCCTGATTGGTTGAGAGGATTCTAGCCCCGCCCCCTGAGACCTATAAAAGGAAGCACCCACAGCTGCCGGGAGGTGGTGAGTCGAGTGGTGAACCAGTGGTGAATTGAGTAGTCGGAAGCGACAGAGAAGAGTGGTCGTGGACCAATGGAGTCGTCGTAGTTGTTGACCGACGGTGAATGGAGTCGTGGACCAGTGGAGTCGAAGTGTAATCGGAAGCGACGGTGAAGAAATCGTCTTCCAGGGACTAGCGGAGCAGCGACGGAGTAGAGCTGCTGTGTATACTGTTGTATGCTGCATATCTCGGTTGAAGATAATCGTCTTCTGTGCTGTATATAGTTGTCGTCTTTGTGCTGTCCTGTGTGTCTTCGTGTAAATAAACGTCGTTGTTTTATTTTCTACTGCCGTCTGGTGATTGAGCGTTCTTCACACCATATAACCCCGGAAATCCAAACAAACCCCGGAAATTCCGTAACAATATATTTTTTAATTTTTTATCTGTTTTTTTATTATTATATGTGGATGTATCAGAAACACAATCTATCATAATTTTTTTAAAAATAAATATACCTATTCCTAACCATTTCAGAGACATAATAGTCTTATTAAACACTAGAAATATTATGTTATTAAGAAACATAATAAATAGATTTAAAATATTTGAATACAAGATTACAGACATTTTTAAAGAATATACTTAAATGAATCAAACTTTAATTTTTTAAAAATGTTTACTTTTCGTAGTCCTTTGAACACGCTAATCGCATTACTTTGAAAAAGAATCTGTAACTAAACTTTTAAAACAAAATCTCATCTAATAACATTTCACTTAAAAATACTTATGTGCATGGAACTACAGCTAACAATTGTTTCTCACATCTTTCACCCACCTCGCATTATCATAAAAAAAAAAAACATCAAAAGACAGGCTTTTTGATTTTTCGATTTCTTTTATAAATGACGATATTTTTATTTTGTGACAGCTGAGAAAATGGGAGCATCAAAGCACTTTTTTTTATTTACGGGGTTCACATATCTTTACCTACCTCCTGTAGCTCCACAATATCGGACATGTTACTTCTGGACTATTGAAACTTTTACTACATTTTTTTTTTTAGCTTCCACAGTCTGGATCTCTTGAATTTTTCTGTATTATTTATGTATTTTGACTTCTTGTATTTTTTTACTAGTCCTCTTATTTTTAAAAAGAAGTTCCGATGGGTTTGATTATTTATTAGCTTTCAACAATGGAAGAAAATAGTGCTTTTAATATATTCCATGAAACGTTAAAAATGTATTGCGCTTCTTTGCAATAAGGAAACCTAATGAAAAATTGAAACATTTTTTTTAAAAAACTGCCATAATTCAGGAAAATTTCAATAACAACAAAAAACATGGCAACATTAAAAATTCATAAATTTATTCGAATCATCTTCGTCGGACATAAATAATTGCTTAATTTTTAATTAATTAAAAATGTATTAAAAATGTTTAAAGACACTTCAAAGGAAAGTAGTTATTTCTACCCTACAAAATATATCTGTGCGAACGAAATTCGATAGCCTTAGGCCAAACGATCTGTCTAATAGAGTGCGAAGATCCACGCATTCTTTCTTATTAGTAGTAGAGATACAAATGGGCACTCTCCTTCTTCATAATATCCGACTGATAGATATTCAAATGATCAATTATTTTAGTGGTAATTTTATTTATTTTATAACCAAAACAATTTTTCATACTCGGCTGACTCTCTACCGAATACAGAATCGTTATGGTGCATGATATTTATGGCATTAAATAATTAGATAATGGAAGCAATAACAAAAATTATTTATCTTCGCCATACCTAAGCATACCTGAGCAATCTGTATGACTGTTTTGCCAATAGTAGATGACAAGAAACTGAGATAATATTTCGAACGTCTCTCTGCAAATTGTCTACAGTTTTTTTTTTCTGTCATATTGTTTGAGGGGAGTTCCAGCCATTTGTTATCCCTTCAATTATTTTCAATGAACGCACATAATGAAGATCCTATTGTGAACTAAAATATATCCAAGCATTCGTGTTAGGTATTTCAGAAACATGTAAAGGCAATTTTAATTATTATAGCAATTTTACAATTACCAAAAAAAGGAAATTTTTATCTATTTATTTTTACTTAATGCAAAAGCAAAAGTTGATGCCAAATTTGTCCAAAATATATCATTACGGAAGAACACATCCGGTCAGTGCTTATATGATGAAGATATAAATTAGGTTAGTGAAGTATTAGAGCCATCAAAGTATTAGAGCCTAGCCATCAAACATCTATGCAATGTATCCAAAATAGCATTGCAGTAATAACCAAAATACAAGAAGTAAATATCTATTAAGCAACCATAAAAGCACAAAGCGCTCAGAAAGTCGAAAAAGATGAACACTACAAAGGGAGACATCGCACTACTCACTTCAGTTCAAATCAGTTGTCGACTGTTGACTCTATTTTCCAAGCATTTATAACTTAGCTGATAAGGCATCGAATGCTTTAGAATATATGGTGGAATTCCTGTACTATTTCAAATTTCACCAAGTTTCTCAAATAGTCTGTAAATTTAATTTTTATCGTAAAGTTTGTATCGTATCCGTCGCCAAGTCGATAGATGGTCGTGAAGTATGTCGGCAAATACCCGCAAGTCATTGACTCGACATCCATTCAAAAATCATTGCTGTCTTTGTGAAACTATCTTTCTTACCAGTGAAGATGTATTATAAATTTGTAACAATATATATTTGAGAATTAAATTTGTATAATTTAATAAAAATCAAATTTTAGAAATTACTTGATGATGCATTACAAAATAATATATTAGATGATCATTCTTTTATCAAACGTATTTAGCACAAAAACCGTTTAATGATACTTAATATAGTTATAATCCAAAGAATTTGTTAAAAAATCATATATTCAACAATTTTCAAAACTTAACCTCGAAATAAATTATAATATTTTTCTGAATACCAACGGCGGATGAAATTTTTTTATCTTTCAACAGCAACGTTAGTTAAATATTTTAAATAAATTAAGCATATAGGCAGTTAAAATTAATATACAATTTTGATCGATGAAAAATCTTTTGACAATGTTATAAATGGCTAAGATATACACGGCTAAATGGATGACGAGGAACATAATAACAGAACATGTAAGTTTTCTTTGTTTATGTATTTTTAAAAAAGATAATTCCATGCAAATATTACGAAAAAGATAAAAATCGTTTGGTAATTTCTGATATAAAGTAAGCCACGCTTCCCAAGATATATCGCGGCAGGATGGTTTTTTATTGTAATATTTCACTAACTCTACACACAAATTTATCTGCATAAATAAGCCTTTCACTTTTCATTCGAATACCGTTTTTTATCTGACGTTTAAAAAGAGATAAAATCCACCAGCGGAATCCACGATAGCGCGTGTCTTGAGAGGCCAAAGAAACACAACAAGTTGTTGACATCAAAGAAGCGAAAAATTTTGCCGAGTTCATCGTCGAATGTTTTTCCACCGAATCGCGTTTTAGTAGCTTTCGCTTGGGATTTTTGAAATGTTTCGATGAAATGGAATTAATGATGGGGAGTCACGTTTGAAAGAAAATGCTTTTGAAATTTAACTCTTTTTTAAAGTTGTGTAGGTCTTTCAAAAAAAAGTAATGTGATATTCGCCATTTTAGAAAGAAATGAGAAAGAATGTGGTAACCATTTGAGATTTTTTGAATTCGTTAAGTGAGTTAAAGTTCTGTTTGTTCCAAAATGTCGTTTTTCAGTGATGGTAGGTCAAACAAAAAACTGTTTTTGAAATGTTCGTATTTTGTAATTGTTAATTCTTTAGTTGTTTGAGTGCTACTTCTGTATTTAATAAATACAAACGTAGCTTGAGAACTTTATCGAATTTTATTAAAAATTGAAACGAAAAAGTAGAAAATTTCCGAATGTTTACTTATTTCAAAATTTCTGAATTACTCAAATCATTGCCAAAATATATAAAATGCGTCGAATTAAGTTGTATTCTAAATTCTTTTTGTCAGAAAAGTGGTCATAAAGTTAGTACTAAACAGTTAGCTGTATTAATTTCTTTGTGTGTGTAGCGTCGAATGCATCTTTTTTTAAATAAACATTAAAAGACAAAAGAATATGCAATCATTTAATAAATAACAGTAAAAATGCAGAAACAAATTATTTATTAATTAAGTGTTTAAGAATATTTCCGCCAATATACGTTAGACCTTCCAAGAATAAGATTGCCCTTCAATCTTTACAGTTCCATACTTGGTATTTTATATTTCAGTGGCGTGTAATAAAGATATTATTATAAATTTGTCATATTGTTTCCTTGAATAGTAAGTGAATTATTAAAGAAGGTAGTTTTACGTATAAAGTTTGTTTGTTTCTTATGGCACTTGCCACTGACAAGCCCGCTGTTACGAAGACAGCGATTTAAGCCTGAGGGGGACGTCTCTTATTTTTTTATAGCAGCGCCAACTAGGGCCAAGAGTACGACTTTGCCACTCACGCATCATTCATTCGCTTGCACAACCCCTTTTTACAGGAAGGCACATTCACACATCTCACAGATAGAACAACAGAAGAACAACCATGCTCAAACCGGGACTCGAACCCGGGACGCCCGGATCACGGGGAAGACGCGCTACCCCTATGCCAGGACGCCGGCACGTGTAAAGTAATGGCTTCTGAATATATGTCGATACAATGACGCCGGCATTGGCGATAAATATGGAAACAATTTGTTAACTTGGCGATAAAAAAGAAGGATTTTTGAATATTTGAGAATATTGTCAATTACTAGATTTGGACTCTTGTGCTGAATTTATTTTAGAATATTCAATGTCCTACTACTGAGATAATAAAAGAAATCGAAAAATAAGGTTTATCAGATAAGCTCAAGCGAGTCGAAGACCCTCTTTGCATTGCTTATTTTCTGCGAGTTCTCTTTGCTTTATTCTATTACAGTCACTAAAAATAAAAAATAATCACTGAAATCTGATTGTTACACATAATGATCTACTGACAGAAAAAAATCTGCAGTGCTTAAAAAAATTTTAAAACGAAATATGTTAACAAAAATATGAGAAATGACTTTGACGTGGTTCTATGAACGTACTATAAAATGAGCCAGGATGTAATGAATAAATGAACGCTACTGAAACAGTCAATATAAATATAAAACGAAACCCGTATCCTTTACAAGATGTCAAAATAAAAATTGGGATATTGCATCATATAATGATGCAGAACAAAAGAGGGGGGGGTAGAGGTTATTCCGCCCTGTATTATAGATGGCAGTGGACAGTTATATAATTATTATCTAAAAAATTTTGTTACGAACATAAGTTTCTATCGACAAGAAATTCTATACTTACAATAAGATTTATTTGAATTTCACTCAGATTCAATGTATAAAATTTGCAAGCAGAATTTTCGGTGAAATATCAACTTCAAACGTAGAGGCTTCTTACATAGGATACCAATATTCTTTTTATACCTTAGAAATTATACTAAAAACCCAAGGATACGTTATAGACAGCAATCGAATCTAAATTTTAAAATTTGAAGTTATTGGCTAAACAATTTTATCATTTAAAAAAACATCAAAATTTCCACCAATTTATTTCCTAAATAATTAATAATAGTGTGTGTGTGTGTGTTTTTTTTTTTTTTTTTCGTTTTTAAAATATACTAAGAACGGGAAACAAGAGATTCGTTTTAACAATACAAGTCATTATTAAATACCAAAACCTTTCAGGGGTCTAGCGTATGTTTAGATTATCGCCATGGGCTTCTTCAAGGTCTGCAATAGGCACAAACAGCACCTTGCAGACCATGACTGCCTCAACCACGCGCACTTTCCAGAGCTTTCTATTCTCTGCTACTCCCTTTCAGTTCATTATTCCCAGAACACTCAGGTCTCTTTCCACGTCATCCAGCCATCCAGCTGGTGGTCTTCCTCTTGCCCGGGATCCCACAAGACTTCTAAAAGTGGATATTTTTAGGGCGCTGTTTTCAGGGCTTCTCCAGATATGGCCGAGCCATCTTGACCTATTGCTGTGAATAACCAGTGTTATCTGTGGTCTTCTATAGAGTTTGTATAATTCAAAATTGAATATTGTTCAATAACATCATCCCTCTAGTACTGGGCTAAAGATAGTTATAAGGATCTTTCTCTTGAACCTGTTCAGAGAATGTTGAGAGTCCAATTTTCACTTACATAGAGCAGAACAGGCATAATAAGAATCTTATAAATTCTTAGTTTAGTTTTTCGACTGATTAAATTGGATCTTAGTTGTTTTTTCGGTCCAAAGAAACGTTTATTAGCCATTTTTATTCTTTTGTCAATTTCTGCTCTGGGTTTATTACTGTCATTAATCATTATGCCATTTCAAATGATTGACTTTTTCGAAGGTATGACCGTTAATACAAAGAGAAACACTGTGATTTATAGTTGAAGGCGGGAATTCCATAAATCTTCGTTGATGGTAAAGCCCAGATTTGTGGGAGAAGTTTCCAAAGTTTTCGTCATGGACCAAATGATTATTGTACTCTCAAACATGGTCTACTTACTAGTGTTATGCTAGTTAACCTTACATGAAGCTGGTCAACTTAGCAATCCACACAAGGAGAAATTTCTCTAGCAAGTGCAAATAAATAATCAAAATTATTAATTTATAAGGTCAAAAATTTACATTTTATCATGATTCCTATGACACGCGAAAGAAGATTCATGAAAAGCTGTCAGAAATATCTAATCGGTATATTGCGGTTTCATTGGCAAAAACCCAAATAAAATGCATATGAGAAATTACTAAAAACTTTCTAAAAACATTTGTTCTCATTTACCAACTTCTTATTTATTTCCTCTAAAAGGGATGAAAAGAGATTTTATTGGTCATAATCTTCAGAAAATACTAAACTTCCAATCCATATCTCACTGTTCACAAGGAGAAATGGAATCCTTTTATGATTTGTCTTGATATAAAAGGGAAAACGCATCAGCCAAATTGCTCCAAACGATTTTTGTTCTAAATTTACTGATCAATGCACAAAAGGCGAGTGAAAACAAAAGAAAATTGAAAAATTCTGAAACATACTGTCATCGCTTCTCACAAGAAAACAAAGAAATATCTATTTATTTTTAGAAAGTATCTCCAGTACTAAAGTGTGGCTAACGGCTGCTTTCCGAAACAGTTCTCCTTTGACTATAAAACTCAAACATTATCCATCCGCTTAGCTGTTTCCAGCACGGGAACACAAAACTTTATGGCACTTATATGGGAAATGTCCATTCTTTATTCAGCCATTGAAGTCTTTGTTGTGACTTCAACCCAGTGAATATTTATGGTTAAATATTGTACGTCTTCACTTTGGTATCAGTTTATGATTAAAATAATGGAATGTGTTCCAAAATAAACTAAATAATTCATCCGATATCTTGGTCTTTATTTGGATATTATAGTGAACCTTATTTATGAAGCATTTTTAAGACGATTAAGTGAAAACTTGATGCTCTCTAAAGCCTTTCTAGCTCTAAAGGATATAATTTTCAGCTAATATTCTGACGTGAAAACATCCTGTGACTAGCAATACAGTATATTTAATTAAATATGATTCTCCATAATAAGCTTTATATTTTTTCAGAGGATCTTTTCGTAAGTATTTTAATTAACTTACAACCATCATTTGAATCAAGATCACAATCGGTGCGATTAAGTTCTCACTTAATATAAAGCATATTAATCATATAACAGAACATACTAATTATATAATTCATCACTGAGTTTCAAAAATTATCATAAGCATAAGAAATAGCATAAGAGCAGGACTTAAACCGATATGAGTGAATAGCGTACGGATTACATGAATACAAATATAATGCATATCAAATTGTAGTAGTTCTGTGTCTTGATATGTAATAGATAAATATCAAAATATTCCATTCCTAAATTTCCAAAAAAAAACCTGATTTTATACAACACTGCATTATTTATTGTAATAACAAAACACTCGCTTGAAATTTAAAAAAAAGTTCTTAGAATAAAAGCATTAGATGATAAAAAATATGAAATATAATTGGAAACACATATTTTCAAATCCATCATCTATGTCAGTAATGTCATTACATTAATAAGTATCCCAGGTCCTCCACAAAACACCTATGCAAAAGACAATTAAAATCAGAGAAAAGAGCATAATAACAGGAATGTGTGTTTACAAATGGTTGACTTTAAAAAGAGAGAGAGAGAGAGAGAAATCAATCACAACATTGATTAATTTACAACTGAACTCAGCAATCGATTCATAGTACGGATGCAGAAAAAAAGAAAATCAACGAGGGAAAGTTGCCCTAAAATGTTAAACCCAAAAATTCCTCTTGGAAATTAAATCAAAATGACGGTGTACACTTTTACAAAATCTCCTCCTTAACCTCCCATTACCATGTTAGCAAAAACAGAAGAGCTCAAGTTGGGAGATTTTGACCTTTTAATGACAATTCAGAACTTTGTAATTTCACAAAGAGATCTATGAAAAACTCGGATAGAACAAGAATTCAACCCATATACTGTCATAAAATCTATGTTTCAAAAAAAATTTCGATAAAAACCATAAAAAATTTATGAGAGTTGTGATGATACTGCTTTTTATATGCGCTGTTATATATATATATATATATATATATATATATATATATATAGCACAAGTAAAAAAGTACAAAGAAAAAGAAAAATTAAATTATTTATTACACTTCATGTCAGTGTGTAATATAAACTCAGAAAAAAAACCCTACCATTTAACTTTCTCACGTGCAAAATATATGAGAAGCAGTTTTGTAACTATCAGAAAATTTATACTCGAGTTTTTGACGAAATTCTACATTTCAGATGACTTTGAGGTTAAAAAAGATTTTTTTAAACTTAGGTTTGACTTTATGTTTCTGAATTTTATATCCTAAAAATGCTTTGAAATAGACGAATGAAATCAGCATATCGATTTTAAAACAAATTTGTAGATTTTTTTTCAATGAAATCCATTTACAGGAAGTCTGTCTGTCCGAATACAGGTAAACTCAATAACTACAAAAACAGAAAAACATAGATAAATTAAATTTGGTACATAGTTTCAGCATATCTAGTGTAAGTCTGCCAGAGTTTAAAACTGATTTGTCAAGGAGACAGCCATCATCGGTTTATACTTTAGCATGCGTGTAAACATCATTTTTCGAGTCATTTAAAACGGAATGACTCAGACTGATGAAATGTGATTTAAAGTCTTGAGATGTATTCTTTATAGTGATCTGCTTCAGGTTAAGAAAGAATTAGGTAAACCTTACACGCTTGCGTCTCCAACTCAAACCTAAGTCGTCTCTAGCTTTCTACATAGTATTTGTCCAGTATAAGATTCATGAGTAACGGGTTTCATAAACTTTCTGATATTTCTAATAAATTTATAATTTATTAGAGATAAAGATAAATCTATGATTCATTTAAATTGATAATACATAATTAAAAAGATAAAAATATACTGATATCTTATCTAATATGTATGAATTACAGGGTTTTCAGCTATTAAGGTAAATATTTTTTAAAAATTCATTATTTACTTAGAAATCATTATTTTTGACACCAAATTAATCTTTAATACGTAAAATCCAAAAGGATATTATTTAGAAAATACTCCAAGAGAAAAACGGTTAAGAATTTTCATAAAATTCTTCCAAATAAAGAATTGGTGTGAATGTTTGAAAATATAAAGAATGGAATCGCATAATATCTGTAATATATTCTCTTAATCTTAATCTCTTAATCAATTATTCTTCATCTCTTAATATAATAGCTTAATAATCTCTTAATTCGTACTCGTAATTCTCTTAATATATTCAAAGAGAAATTTTATTATTATTATTCTGAAGTAAATATTTGTGAATGGGGAAAAAACTGAGTCTATCACAATTTATTTTTAAAATTAAAAGATATTTATAGTTATTTATAAGACATAATAGCATTCATAAGTATTGTAAACATTATTAATTCATTAAAAAATGCTTAAAGTTTACAGTATTTGAATAAAAGTCTTTAGGTTTTTATAAAGAATGGAGTTAAAGGAATCACAGTCTGATTCCAATAAAAAATACACATTCTACAATGTCAGTCTAAACATTATGTAAAACTGTATATGTACTACAAAAACTTATCTAATAACAGTTCACACACATACACACACACAAAAACTTCAATTGGCAGTTGTTTTCCGCATCTTTCACCTGCCTCGCATCACAAAAACAATAACATCGAATGGCATGCTTTTTGATATTTCCGATTTCTTTTATAAATAGCGATATTTTTAGTTTGTGACAGCTAAGAAAATGGAAGCATCAAGGATTATTTTTTGTCTACGGGGTTCACATATCTTTACCTGCCTCCTGTGGCTCCACAATACTCAAAAGGTTATTTCGGAACTTCAGAAACTTATACTGCATTCTTTTTCTTTTCGGTGTCCACAATCTGGATCTCTTTCCCTTTTTCTGTATTACTTAAAATATTTTTATTTTTGTATTTATCACGTCATCTTATTTTTAAAATATAGTTGCGATAGCTTTGGCTAATTAGCTATCGATATATACTAAGCAGGGCCTTTTTTCCCATTAGATTTAAAAAATGAGAGAAAATAGAGCATTTAATATATTTCATGAAAGAAATCAAATGTTTTGAATTTCTTTGCGATGATAAAAATACAATGATGAAAAAGGTAAAAAAATAATTAGAAAACTGCTAAAATTTATCAAAAATTTCAACAACAGAAACAAAAAAAAGGCATTATAAAAACTCATAAATTCATTAGAGTCATCTTCATGAAAAATAATAAAATCACTTCATTTTTAACTAATTAAAAGTGTATTTTTTTTAAGTTTCGAGGTGAGTGCACATTTCCTTCCTTCAAAATATACCTGGAACAGATTCAATGGTATTAGGCTAGACTGCCTGCCCAATAGAACACCAATACATACGCATTTATTCATATTAGTAGTAGAAATACAAATGAGTAATCTCTTTCTTCAAAATATCTGATTGATAAATATTCCATTATTGTATTGATGGTTTTATTTATTTACTATCCGCCTTTGGCGACCAGCCTGTAATCTAGCCGGTAAAAAATATCTTTTTTAATTTATGTAATATGTTAAGAATTTGTCAACAAAATTTTCTCAGATTCATCATGAACAGATCTATTCATTAACAATGTTTCATTTTAAATGCATCAAACACTAAGAAAATAAAATGAATCGTTTAAAATAATCGGTGAAAACAGGTTTTAAAAAACTACTTAAAAAACGATGTACTTAAAACTATAAGCATATACAAAAAATATATAACTAACATAAATACAATTTACTTACAAAAGCATGCAACTAACCTAAAAATAATTTAAATCCTCACGTTGATAATGGTTGTCATGGCAACAATCAGAACACAAAGCACATGCGTGATTTTTCTTCGCCACTTACGGTAACGCAAATGCGTGAATTTTTCTACTGCAGTTGGGGTAACGCTATGCAGATTAGACATTTTTAATTTCCTTTATTCTGTGTTATTTTTATTCAAAAGTACTTCAGAATGAATCTGAAATTTGGATTCATTAACAATGTTTCATTTTAAATGCATAAAACATTAAGAAAATAAACAGAATCGTTTGAAATAATCCGCCGAAAAATGTTAACCCTAGCCTCATTACTGTTGGGAGAAAAAAAAGAACTAAAGCCTAAATCATTTGGCGTTGGGGAAAATGGAAGATTATTTTGGCGGTGGGGAAAATGGAAGATTTTTTTAGCGGGAAAGTTAGTTTTTAATTAATAATTAAAATTTCAAAAAAAGCCTTACTCATTTGGCGGTGGGAAAAATAGAAGATTTTTTTTTGGCGGAAAAGTTGGCTGTGGTGAAAATGGAAGATTTTTTTTGGCGGAAAAGTTAGTTTTTAATTAATAATTAAAATTCTAATTAAAATTTCAAAAAAAGGGACCCCAGGTGCACATTCCCGACCTCCAAGGTATACATGTACCAAATTTGGTAGCTGTAGGTCAAATGACCTGGCCTGTAGAGCGCCAACACACACACACACATTGAGCTTTATTATAAGTATAGATAACAAAAACATTTTTTCATATTCCATGAACTCTCTCTGATGCAGAAGCGTTATGACAGATAATGCTATCTTTGATAAAGTTGTTTATAGATGATGGACATTTTGTTATTTTAGGCAATAATAGAATGACAAAAAATTATTTACTTTCACCATGTCTAAGCACCTAAATAATATATATCATAATCTTCGTGCAGTAGATAGAAACGAACAGTTTAAACTTTAAGCGTCTCTATGCAAATTGTCTTCAGTATTTTCCCCTTTTATCCTTGAATCAAATGAATTTTAGCCATTTGTTAGAGCGACAGTTATTTACAATGAATTCGCATAATCAAGAGCCTGTTATCAACTTAAGTTTAGCTAAATATTCTTTCTTGGTAAAATTCGTTTTTCATAAATATACGATGCACTTTTAAATCTCAAATGTAAAAAAAAAAAAAAAAAAATATTTTATTGATTTTTATTTAATTTTTTTGAAAAGGCGAAAAATGTTTTTCAAAATTTAAAATTTTTATGAAATTGCAAAATACTGACAATATTTTCCGTAATATATTTTTACAAAGTAATACTTAATATATCCATTCGATTCTTATATGGTGAAAAACCAAGTATGCTCAGTAAAGGATAAGAACCTTATGATTTTACGATGACAGATGATCTGAGAAAAAATAAAATGTAAAAGAAATATAATTACTTATTTATTAGATTTTATCAGTGTGAAAAACAAATCCCTCATAAAATCTGTCTTTTATCTTTCTCGCGTACAAAATATATCAGAGAAAGTATTGTAATAGACAAAAAAATTTACTTTTTTATTTTTTTAAATTTAAACTTTAAAAAAATTTAAATTTTGATGAAATTCAAAAGTTTAGGTCCATATTAATTCGAAAAACATATTTTTAAAGTTATGTTTGTCTTTATGTCTGTGAATTTTATAACCCGAAAATGCTTTGCAATAGACGAATGGAATCGTCATATCGAATTTATTCCCAATTTGTAGATTTCTTTCAAATTTTGAAAAGAAATCTGTTCACATGAAATCTGTCAGTCCAAATACAAATGATCACGATAAATGCAAAATAGAAAGAACAATATAAATAAAATTTGGTACAGACTTCAGCATATAAAGTTTAAATTTGTACCAGTGTTTAAAGCTAATATATCGTAGAGTTTACCGTCTGTTTGTCTGTATTTTTTATGCATCTAACCGCGATAATTTAAAAAAGCAATTACTTAGATAAATGAAATTTGGTTTAAAGCCTTCATGTGTTTGTTGCGTAAACGTGTCATTTTACTATGATACAATCACTGTATGCCAAGTTGCGTAGAAATTAGAAAAAAGGACCAAACATGCATTTTCGTCTACAAGCTAATTTGTCTAATATTTTGCCCAGTGTAAAATTTTCAAATAACGAGTTTTATAAGTATCTGTCTTTACCAATAAATTCATAGTTCATTATTATTAGAAAAGATAAATTCGTGATTAATTTAAATTATATTTGATAATTAAGAAGATAAAATATTCTGCTGTTTTTCTCTAATATGGATCAATTGCTTGCATTCAAGCAATAAAGGTAAATGACCTCACAATATTTCCCATTTATTTAATTAACATTTAGTCAGCCATAAATTTCTCTATGAAAATTTACATTTAATAGATTAAATCTAAGAAAATATAATTTTTCATAAAATTCTTCAAAAAAAGAATTGGTGTAAAGTATGAAGAGAATATAGAAAATACTGTCTATAATTCTTCTTTTTTTTTAAATTAAGATATCTTTACACTTATTCCAGAGACATAATAGCATTAGTAAATACTAAAAATCTTATTATTTTATTAAGAAACATAATCAAAAATATTTATAGTATTTGAATAAAAGGTTACAGATAGTTTCAAAGAATAAGCCTAAATTAATCACACTTTAATTTCAACAAAAAATGCACTTTTTGGACAGAATTTTAAACAGTGGAATTGTGTTTTATTTGTACCATAACCTGCAATTAAAGATTTAAAACAAAATGTCATCTAATAACTGCTCATAAAAATAGACCTGCATTCGAACCTTCAGATAACAGTTTCAATCATCTTTCAAAAGCCACATATCACCAAAACAATAACATTAAAAGGCACGAGTTTTGATATTTCCGATTTCTTTTATAAATGAAGATCTTTTTATTTTCTGACAGCTGAGAAAATCGAAGCATCAGAGCATTTTTTGTTTACGAGATGCACATATTGGCATCTGTAAATTTTCATAGTGGCTCCAGAATATCTGAAATATTATTTCTGAAATTTTTACACCTTTATTTTAAGTTTTCGGAATATGAATCAACAAATTAAGTGGTGACCTCGATAAACTATTCACTATCTTAATTGCCGAATGCTGACTCACTCTCTCATATTTTTAGTTGATCGAATGTTCACGAACAAATCAAGAGCTCTCGTGCTAATTTAAACATCACTACGATACTCAAAAATTAGGGATTCGTTATTTGCTGTCTCCAAAGCTGTCAAATTCGTCCACAAGGCGATAGATAGTAACCACGTTTCTCGTCAAAGTGGTGGACCATTGACTCAGCTTCCATTCAACAAGCATTTGTATGTTTCTAAAACTCTCTTTCTCATCGGGAAACTTATTGCACATGGAAAATATTAAGAATTAGTAATATTTTAATTGAGTAAATTAAATGTGAATAAATTAATAAAAATGAAATTTGAAAAATAATTGATGAAGCATTACGAAGTATTTTATTATTTTTATCAATCTTTTTTTGAAAGCGTTTTGTATAAAATTTTTTAATGATATTTAATGTATTCTAATTCAAAATATTTGTAAAGATAATCATTTCATTCAATAATCTACAAAAAACTGGACTTCGAATTTAATTGTAATCTTTTTTCTGAAAACCGACAGCAAATACAAAATGTTTCCTTCAAAGGCAGTATTATTTCAATAATTTAAATAAATCAGACGTGTAGACAATTAAATTTTATGACTACATATTAAAGGTGAGCAAAATTAAATCATTCTTTGACTATATTATACTTGCTGACGAGTATCAGAATGACCGAAAATATTATTTTTCTTTGTTTATATATATTTTAAAAAATAGTGATTTCATATAAATATGATGAAATGAATATAAAATCGTTCGGAAGTTTATGTTATAAAATAAGTCATTCTTCCCATGATGCATCACCACAGGCTGGTGTTTCTACTGATATATTTACCTGGTACCACACACAACTTTTATCTGCGTTCTTCTTTCCATTCGAATATATTATTTTTTGTCTGTCGTTTAAAGAGGAATAAAATGGAAAGTTTCGAGTGGAATCCATGAAAGCGCGGAGTCTTGAGAGGCCAAAAAACATATCAAGTTGATCACCTCAAAGAAACGAAAAATTATACCGAGTTCATCGTCGAATGTTTTTCCACCGAATCGCGTTTTAGTAGCTTTCGCTCGGGATTTTTGGAATGTTTCGAAGAAATGGAATTAATGCTGAGCGAGTCATGTTTGAAAGAAAATGCTTTCGGAATTTAACTCCGGATCCCCGTCGTCTCTTTTTAAAGTTGTTTAAGTTGTTCAAAAAGAAAATTGTGTGATATTCGCCATTTAAGAAAAGAATTCGAGTGAATGTAATACCTTTTTTGATCTGAGATTTTTTCAATTCGTTAAGTGAGTTAAGGTTCTGTTTGATCCAAAAGGTCTTTTGCAGTGATGGAATGTCAAACAATAAACTGGTCTTTAAATGTTCGTATTTTCTACTTGTTATCGCTTTCTTTAGTTGTATGATGCTTATTTTTTAAAATAAATACTGGCGTAGCTTAAGAAAATTCATATATTAATTTTTGTTAAAAATTAAAATTAAAATGTTTACTTCTCTAAAAAATTTACAAAATATTCAAAATTATTTTAAATCATTACCGATATAAATATAATACATCAGATAGAGTTGCTTTGTAAATAAACTTTTCAAAGGTAGAAAATTCATCAAAAAGTATTTCTGAAAAATTATACAAATTCGATCTATGAAACACTGTATATCTTTTTTTTAAAAATAACTATAAAAAAAGAAAAAAGGGTTTAAAAATCGCTATTAAATCTGTATTATTAATAGCTACACAATTTAAAAGGAACAGTATCTTGTGAATATAAGGGTAAGAAATGCAAATTCATGTTTTTTTTTTCTAGCTTTTTGCTTCTAGGCAGGGACTGTATCTAAGACAGACCCAGTGTACATATTTCTTTTTCTTTTTTTTCCATTTATTGATTTATATTTAATCTCTTGTCTTTCAAATTCTTTTACTTTCATTTTATTATTTTTCTGTTTTTTTAAATTTAAAATTCCTTATCTTTCATAAATTTTATTATTTACTAATTATGTTTAAATTATTTTGTTACCATATAATACTATGTAAGCTCTTCATATGCTTAGGTCATTCAGACATCTTCCACGTTTTCTTTTTGAGAATATCACTATATTTCTTTGTTTTGCTTTTTTTTATTTTCTTTGTATGGTCTTGGGTTCATTTGCATTTAGCACACATGCATATAAAAGCTCTTTTTTAATGGCTAATCTCTGGTCATTTGTTTAAATTCTATTTTTTTTTAAATTTAATTACTAGCAAAAGTCATTAGCCTCAGATATTTTTAGTTTTCTACCGAAATTGGCATTACCATACCAATGTAACGCCACTTTTCGTACAACCATCTAACTCTCAGACCCGCCCGAAGGCACACGGATTAAAACCATAAAACTGAATGACCGGACCGCCGCAACAGCAACATTGGCGGGAACTGTGGTTGAGTCCTAAGGGCCGTCACCGGCCACGGTACAACCCTCCCCGAAAGAAGTACGTCCCGTCATCGATGGGAGGAGCCAGATCCCCCACCTATTAGTGTACCCTCCAGGGTGGCGAGATCCAACCACCACGCCGGAAGCATCTCATCCTCATTTCGAGGTGCCTCCCCGAGGGACCCCACTTTTCATACATACTTAATTAACACCAAAATATTCCATAATACAAAACTCGCTAAATAGTTGGCATTAAAGAAGTATAGAAACAGAATTCCGCTTAACAATTCATGATAAATTAAAAGTGCACAAAAATATTTGCACCAGTATGCATTAAATCTTCCAAAAATATTACTGACTTTGAATCCTTGCAGTTCATACATTTTATTGTGTTGTGTATTACACTGATGAGTAATAAAGATATTGTTTCGCATTTGTAATATTGTTTCCTTGTACCGTAAGTCCCTTCGTAAGGAAGATAGTTTTACATGTGTAGTGAAGGCCGTTGAATGCATATCGAAACGGTAAACTTCAGACTTGATGAAGAATTTGGAAACCATTTGGCGACAAAAATAAAAGACCCAGAATGTTGGAGAATATTACCAATACTCTGGTCCTGGGTTTGTTTCTAGAACATTCAATTCCCTGTCGCGGATGCTATAAAAACCAGATCCGCAGGTAGTAGTCAAATCGAGAAACAGAGTAATTCAATTGAGCTTAAGCGAGAAGTTGAGCGAAGTCTCCCTTTGGAATACTAATCACCTGGGTGTTCTCTTTCCGTCATAGTGTCCCGCCTCGCAACACAATAGACTCAGTGTTCCAGCTATTAGAACATCTAATTTCATCCAAAGATTTTTCATAGACTCAGAGTAGGGCCTTTGAAAAAGAGGAGGAGTTCTTCATCTTCAAAAATTTTAAATCTCTTAAACAATATTACTTGAATTGAGTTCATTTTTCGCTGAAAAAAGAGAACAGGAAACGAAGACACATATATTTTCTTTCCGCCAAACGGCTCCATGTTCCAGCTGATGGAACGCCTAATTTTTTCAACGATTATACGCATGCTTTCTCTTTTTAAAAATTAATATAGAAAAAAATAAAAATAATAAAGCATTGTTACAGAATTTCTCGGGGTTCGTTTGGATAGTGGATGTTATATGGTGTGGAGAACGCTCAATCACCAGGCGGAAGTAGAAAATAAAACAACGACGTTTATTGACACGAAGACACAGAGGACAGCACAAAGACGACAACTATATACAGCACAGAAGACGATTATCTTCAGCCGAGACGTGCAGCATACAACAGTATACACAGCAGCTCTACTCCGTCGCTGCTCCGCTAGTCCCTGGAAGACGATTTCTTCACCGTCGCTTCCGATTACACTTCGACTCCACTGGTCCACGACTCCATTCACCGTCGGTCAACAACTACGACGACTCCACTGGTCCACGACCACTCTTCTCTGTCGCTTCCGACTGCTCAATTCACCACTCGACTCACCACCTCCCGGCAGCTGTGGGTGCTTCCTTTTATAGGTCTCGGGAGGTGGGGCTAGAAGCATCTCAGCCAATCAGGAACGTTCGAGGCGTAACTCCGTTCCTACTGGACGGAACGTGAAAATTCTCGATGTTTCGGGTATAATCTATTTTGGAGCCAAAGTCGCCAAATTCGTCACCAAGTGGCCAAATGGTTGCCAAGTTTGTCGCCAAGCTCTGGGATCCCCTATGGAACCTACTATGCTGGGAAGCCGCATCAAGGATTCGTAACAGTATAAATATAATATATTAATAAACAAATATAATATATTAATTAATTATATATAGAATATTAATTAATTCTATTATAGAATAAATGCATGAATAAATCATTTAAAATGCATCCAATAAAATATTGTTAAAAAAATTATCAACAATTATTTTTTTATTAAAAAGATTAGCAAAATTCCTTGAAAAATTGGCTTTTATATAAGGCGCTAGAGCTGAAAATTATGGATCTGCTTGTTTAAAATGTCACCTACTATTTAAAAAAATGAAAAGTGAATCTTAAAACTATTTTTAATTTTTTATAGTTGAATTTCACGATTTTAAAAGGTAACGAATTTGTTGTTGTTGTTGTTACACATCCCCCTGGAGAAGGAAAGCCTAGACCAGGTCCAGGAGGCCCCGTCGCGTCAGTTCCTCATAAATCTGCAGAAAGTCCCGTTCAACCAGCAGCTGCTTATAAGAAGCGCCAAGACAAAAAAAAGAAGGTGAACCGGAATAGCAGGTTGGGAGCAAGAAAAAGGTTTGAAAGGCTTCTCCCCATTCTGAAACCTTAAACACTTAAGATGGCCACTACGAAATCTGGCCATGGCCGTTTGGAAAGGCCGAGGGCCACAACACTGCAACAGATAACGAATTCAGATGCTCTATATAGTGGAACATTGCACTGCAACAGATAACACAAGGAAATAAAATATTTACAAAACCATTCAAGGCAATTTTTTAACGATTTGGAATCTTCCATATTATTTAAATCATTGTCTTAGATTTCAATTACGGCTGTCTCAATGATCAAGAATTGAACAATCTACTCAAAAATTACTGCTGTCGTTGTAAATTTTATTTCATTTGAAATTATATTTAAAAAATGCTAATGTGTACTTCACGGCATAATAAATTACCACACTTTATAATACTTATTAATACTTGGACCTACTTCTCAATTTAACTCTTTCAATTCGTTTGTATAAACGAATACTAAACATTCAAGCGAAGTCATATACTTGATGTATTATAATCACGAAGTGAATATATTTGATGGAAGCTTTGCAGGGTGCAATCATTAAATACTGATACCTTTACTTCGCACTCCGCGTGACCCTCCCTCAAACTAAATAAACATCATTATTCAGTTTAATATTCGGACGTTTTAATTGCGCCTCATTATAAATATATTCGAGTGAGAAGGTTTCGCTTATATGATTAAATTGAATCCATTTGTTTAACCGAAATGAGCACTGGAACTTGACCATTAGGATGTGCGTGTGCACTTGTAAACTATCTTTGCCTTTGATTCATATTCATAAACTTCTGTGATCTATAAAAAGATTTCAATTAATCGTGAACACTTTCTAAACAAATAAAGATTTTCAGAGGACAGAAATTACATAGTCGTATCTGAATTAATGGGAAATAATAAAATAAGCTCAGATGTGAAATCCCTTAACAAGGGAGGTGAAAATGTAGGACTTAACTGAGGAGGTGCGGTCTTCAAGACTACATTTTCTTTACACTCAAATTAAATTTTCTAATGAAAGTATTAGTATGAAAATCTGCCATATGTTATTTAATAATTCCGTAGATACATCAGTAATCTGAACTGGCCAAAAACTATAATGAAATAGTTAAAAAGTAGGTCAAGTAACTAAGTACACTGACGCTAAATAACAATTGAAGGAAAAATTGATGATGATAATAATTTACTTATTTTCTTTTGGTTTATGTCATTATTATATTAAAAAAACATATCGCTTCTGAAAGAAAAATGAGACACTTTTCCTGACGTTGTTTTAAATTTTTTTATTTCTGAGACCCTCAGAACCTTGAGATATTAAAATACAAAATACAGATATTTCGGACGATAGCCGTACTTAGTTTGAAGTGAAACAAAGTTACGAGTGCATCGGTACTGAAAGAGTTAATATAACCATAAAATCAGAAACAATATAAATATAAATTTCGTCTTAGAAATTTTTATAAAAATGTACAATAAAGAATTATGTTGTTAATTAATTAATTTAAAAATTTTTCAACAGAGAATGGAACAAAAGATTCCGTATACATTAATTGAAATTATTCTATTTAAATGAAAAGGTGACAATGGGTTTTATGTAAAATATTTCGCAACATATTAATATCAAAAACATAAAGTTTTATTCAAAACAATGAGTTCTGCATAGTTTATAAATGCAATAAACCATTAGTTTAAATTTAATTTCACATGTGATAATTATGAGTTCATTTCATAATTAAAGTACTCATCTTAATTTAATAGGAGAAGTTAGAGAAGTGAAGCGGTTAAGATGTCCTAAAACTTAAACAATGATTCGGAGAAATGACTTCTTTAATGTACAACATAATACTACATTAAATTCTTATAAAACTTCCAATTTCAATTGCAGATTTTTCCAAATAGTAATCAAATTAAAAGATGGCTTCATAGCCCAGAGCTTTGAAATTGATGAAGTACTCATGTTAAGGCGCAGGAACAAATTGATTCAATTTAATTGAAACGCAACGTTCCCATTCAAATATCTATATAATGAGGCACAATTAAAATTCCAGAATATTAATCCGAGTAATAACGTTTATTTAGTTGGCAGAGCGTAATGCGGGGATGGGAAAGGCTATCAGAGTTTAATGACAGTGTGTCCCACCGTAATATATTCACTTTGTAATTATAATTTCAAAATGATGTTATTCAGTTTCCCATTGCTTTGTATTCATTAACGGAAACAGTTATAAAATGAATTGTTATTTCTTTAAGTGATAAATTAATTTTCAGGTAGAAATAAAATAAAATGTCACTATAACTTTTTTTAACTTTCTCGTATGCGTAGCATAGGGAAAATATTATAATCATCATAAAATTCGAACTTGAGATTTTGACTCATTTCCAAATTCTAGACCCTCCTCAGTTCGAAAAAAATCGTTTTTAAAAAATGTCCATCTGTCTGACTATGACAAAGATAACTCAAAAATGCTGTGACCTACACGGTTGAAATTGGGCATATATTATTTCAACAAATTTGCATATTTCTGTCTGATTTCGTGTAAATACTCTGCAGAAGAAGTTCGTCTTTCTGGCTATTCGAATATAAGTCAACTGAATAAGTCAAGTCATCCAACTGACTCTCCGACCATCCACGAAGGCACACGGATTTAATCCATAAGGCTGAATGACTGAACCGCCGCAACAGCAGCACTGGCGGAAACTGTGGTTGAGTCCTAAGGGCCATCACCGGCCACAGTACAACCCTCCCCGAAGGAAGTACGTCCCGTCATCGATGGGAGGAGTCAGATCCCCCACCTATTTCTGTACCCTCCAGGGTCAAGTCAAGTAGATAAATAAGATTCGGTATACAGATTTAGCACGTACATACAGACATCCGTCAAATGTTGAGCCAGGTCTAACTAGGGATTTACAGTTTATAAATCTGTATTTTCAGAAAAATATAAGCGCTATAATTTAAAAACGCAATGACTTAGATATATCAAATATGGTATTGGATTTTGTGACTATAAATGCAGTTTTGTGTTTAATCTTTCTTCAATTGTTTAAGGAAAACGAGTCTAAAGCACAAATTCGATTTTTGGATGCTGTTAATACATGCCAGGGATTAATAGCTAAATAACTCGCCAACAGTAGCATGGTAGATTCAGTAAAAATTCTAAATTCACGCCAAAAATTAATATTTCGTAATTATTGTACATCAATGCCAAGCATGGTGTTCTTTGGCATGACAAGTTTCTTAGAAAGTATAAAAGAAAGTTTTGGAAAGGCTACTTCTGCTGGTTTTGATTTAGTTTTCTTGTGAAACTTAAATCCATATCTATAAGTTTAATAATTATTTGGTGGATTTGTTCCGCAATTCCTAAATCACAGAAATGATTTAATCAAAATTTGGACATTTAACTTAAAAGATAAGCAAAATATTCTTGTCGATGTTTAAAAGTAAAGAAGTCCATTTACTATCCAATGTACTAAAATTTGATAGAAATGTTGACTTTTCTCTAAAAATATATCAGAGTTAAATTATAACAAAAATAATTTTATCCCATCTTAAAATTTAAAAAATTACCTTTTCAGTTATACTACTTTCATATTTTCTCGTATTTTATCTTCAGTTATTGGCAGAACATTGTTAATTAGTTTGTGTAATTTATAATTTAGATAATTATTCTTTTTTATTTTTTAGCTCTTTACTGAATAGTAAGATTATTATAGTTTCAGTTAATATTTGACAATTTTTATTGCAAATATTTATATCGATTTTTAAAACAAGGGAAACATTATGCACTGTTATGCAATACCTGATTCTTACCGTATGCAAGTGATTATTGAAGTTTTTTAGAAAAAAAATTTTCAAACTGGGAACCGAACAGATGCAGACGATTTTGAAATAAGAAATTTCCTAAATATCGACAAAACCAAGATTGTAGATAATGTATGGCTGCCACAGACCCATTTTTCTGATTTTAATCGCAGTTAGCTTATTATTAGACCAGTTATATTTTTAGATGGGTAACATTCCATATATGTATGTCAAAAAAGGAAGTTACTCTTCAAAAATATAATAAACATGTTATATTTTACTCAAAAGAAAGTGCTGTAAAATGTTAATGCTGCTGTTTACAATTACTTACATTTGATTTTAAACAATTTTATTCTTTATATAGAATTCAAACTTTGATTCTCCATAAAAAGGCATTTAAATTTGTACATATTATGAAACGCTTTTCTGTTTACAAAAAACATTAAATAATTCATTAACACTAATGGTTGAATCAGAAACATTTCAAAAAGATCAAAGTTGCAAGTAGAATAGAAACACAGCAGCAGATATTACAAGCACAGATGTCTCTATTTCACTTATCATATCTAAAGTATCATGAAGACAAAGACTGCAATTGCATTTATACATGATTTAAATTCTAAAACTGTAAAAATCCATGTCATTCTCTATTGAATTGTATAAACCACTTCAGAAAAAGAATGATTAAATTTAAATTCTGAAAACATTTTTTTTTCAAACAGGACTTAGCATCATTAATTTCATTTGTTTGACATAACTCCAAAACATTCCAAAAATCCCAGCCAAAAGCTACTAAAACGCGATTTAGCAGAAAAATAAGACGCGTTGAACTCTGCATAATTTTTCTCTTCTTTGATGTTCTGTTTTTTGACCTCTCAAGACACCGCATTTTTGCCGACTTTATTCGAAACTGTCTTCAAAAGACAGGCAAAAACGTTACACGAATGAAAAATGAAACGCGTTATTTATGCAGACGCAACTCGTGTGTAGATCGGGTTAAATATTTTTACAAATTAAGCAGCAGGCAATGTTGCATCTTGGGAAGAGTGACGCATGCAGTATATCATAACTTGTACAATAAAGGTTTTAAAACATTTTCATAACAATTGCGTAAGTTGGCCTCTAAGACGTCCCAAAAGCAGTATCAGACTAAAGAAAAGAATATTAAAATGCAAATCTGGAATTTGATATAATTCTCTTAAAATAAAGAAAAGATTCAAAGTAGAATGTTTAAAGTCAGTGGAATACATTTTTAAAAAATGCTAATGTTTTGAAATAACTTTTTACCGTTGATTTAAAAAAATATTCAAATAAAACAAAAAATATGCCTCAGTTTTGATTTTGTTATATGGTATAATATTATTAGATACTATAGTTTATTTTTTCTAGCATTTCGAAACACACGCGTTAAGCCTAATCATAATCATGGCAGATGTTTCAGATTGGAGGGTTGTATTCTTTTGCGTTTAATTGTTGTATTCGCAAATATAAGCATACGTATAAAATGAATTTGAAAAAGTGGATTTTAAGGTTGAAGGATATAAGTAGATTCTTTTTTACAATTTCGATTATTTTATTATATATATTTTGCACAAGATGAATTTAAAAATAATACATGTTCGGAAACTAAACTGAATTATGATCCAACTGAAATGTTAATTTTAATAAAAATCAACTTCAAGCATTTACTTTTGTACGATGTACAACACATATAGCATTAGGGATTCATAGTTAAGCAGTACATTCTATTTAATTGGTTAGAAAAATAGAATTATTGTAATTAATTTAAATATTTATTTAAATAGAAAAAAACTCACACAAACATTTTTCATTTCAATTATTATCAAGTAAGCATCCTTTATTTCCCTATTCGTTAAAAATATATATTAGTTTTTGAAAGAGCAGTAACATCGAATATAATGAACAAAAGTAATTTAAATGAATGAACGGAAATAAAGTGCATCAGTTTGAATCAGTTATTTAATTGGATAAAATTATTAATAAGTTTATGTTTTCATTTTTATTTCATACATTTCATTTTTGTTTTTATCAGATACTAAACTAAGTTGGTGTAATTCCTAAAACCTTTCGAAAATAAAATTTTTATATAAAAGATAACATGAAATTGCACATGATTGTATTTTTCATGTAATTTCAAAATAAATGTTATTTTCAACTGTTAATGCAAAATGCATTTATGTTAGCAGACATTTTTGGGAAAATATTATTTTTCCTTAAATGAACTCAAATGTGAAAAAATTAAGGGATTCCAACCACTAATAAATCTCCAAATATTATTTAATTGGATAAAATTATTAATAAGTTTGTGTTTCCATTTTTATTTCATACATTTCATTTTTTGTTTTTATCAGATACTAAACTAAGTTGGTGTAATTCCTAAAACCTTTCGAAAATAAAATTTTTATATAAAAGATAACATGAAATTGCACATGATTGTATTTTTCATGTAATTTCAAAATAAATGTTATTTTCAACTGTTAATGCAAAATGCATTTATGTTAGCAGACATTTTTGGGAAAATATTATTTTTCCTTAAATGAACTCAAATGTGAAAAAATTAAGGGATTCCAACCCCTAATAAATCTCCAAATATTATTTAATTGGATAAAATTATTAATAAGTTTGTGTTTCCATTTTTATTTCATACATTTCATTTTTTGTTTTTATCAGATACTAAACTAAGTTGGTGTAATTCCTAAAACCTTTCGAAAATAAAATTTTTATATAAAAGATAACATGAAATTGTACATGATTGTATTTTTCATGTAATTTCAAAATAAATGTTATTTTCAACTGTTAATGCAAAATGCATTTATGTTAGCAGACATTTTTGGGAAAATATTATTTTTCCTTAAATGAACTCAAATGTGAAAAAATTAAGGGATTCCAACCCCTAATAAATCTCCAAATATTATTTAATTGGATAAAATTATTAATAAGTTTGTGTTTCCATTTTTATTTCATACATTTCATTTTTTGTTTTTATCAGATACTAAACTAAGTTGGTGTAATTCCTAAAACCTTTCGAAAATAAAATTTTTATATAAAAGATAACATGAAATTGTACATGATTGTATTTTTCATGTAATTTCAAAATAAATGTTATTTTCAACTGTTAATGCAAAATGCATTTATGTTAGCAGACATTTTTGGGAAAATATTATTTTTCCTTAAATGAACTCAAATGTGAAAAAATTAAGGGATTCCAACCCCTAATAAATCTCCAAATATTATTTAATTGGATAAAATTATTAATAAGTTTGTGTTTCCATTTTTATTTCATACATTTCATTTTTTGTTTTTATCAGATACTAAACTAAGTTGGTGTAATTCCTAAAACCTTTCGAAAATAAAATTTTTATATAAAAGATAACATGAAATTGTACTTGATTGTATTTTTCATGTAATTTCAAAATAAATGTTATTTTCAACTGTTAATGCAAAATGTATTTATGTTAGCAGACATTTTTGGGAAAATATTATTTTTCCTTAAATGAACTCAAATGTGAAAAAATTAAGGGATTCCAACCCCTAATAAATCTCCAAATATTATTTCAAAATTCAAATCATCTATTTTAGTCAATTTTGCTATGGTCTTTCTTGCATATATTTGATGTAGATATACTGATTGACAATATTTGGCTTATTATTGCCGTGTAATTTATTGCCATATTCCTCTCTTCAAAAACCTCACTATTGAAGAGGATTGATTAATCCATGATGTTATTATCATGATCTCACGTCCGGGTCACCACTGAAGAGGATTGATTAATCCATAATGTTATTATCATGATCTGACTCCATGTAAGGGTTTGGAAGCAATCACTTTTCGTTTATATCAAAAATATATCTTTATTCGACGCACAACAACATCGCACACTCTGTCCCTCGGAGCTATTCTCGTTCTATTCCTCTGCGCTCCCCGAGAGGAAACTGAGTCATGCTGCGCATTCAAGGCCATTTTATGATTAATGGAGATGAAACGCACATCGCTTTCTCTAAGAAAAGTAGAACGATCGCTAGAGAAGCATATAAGCCAGTTAACAACTCTTCTACCTGAACGATCGTTTTGGTATAATGGTTTAGTTACTGGACTGCTACCCATAAGGACCGAGGTTCTATCCTTAGCACATCTCTTATCACTTCACTATCTTGGAATTTTCAGTCACGAGGGGTCAATACTTGGATGGAAGTCAGACCCCTCTCAGAAAAACATCCCTGGTTTGAATCCCTAGTTGAAAGTGATCCTTAATAAAGCATTCCGATCGGATTTTTCATTTTTATTCCATTTAATTCATTTTTGTAATTTAAATTTAATATTAATTTCTAATTTGGATAAATTCATTTATGTTTTAGACGTAGCAGCATTCGCTCCTTTTAAATACAATTTATTTTTCTTTTAATACTTTTGATCCAGTGAATATTTACTTTTAAATTATCTTCATAAAAATTGCTTTAATTTTTGTCTGATAGTTTTTTTTAAATATATGAAATTAGTTTTATGGTCTTATAACTGCACTTGTAATTGGAGAGGGGACATTTTTATTAGGGAATATGCGATAAAGCTTCAGAGATTCCTTCCTAAGTTTGAGATTTTTGTCTGTACATTAAATGAGGCATCATATATTATGTCTACAGATGCTATATGAAAAGAAAATGTTGTTTGCGAAGTGAATCCCAGCATATGATTAGCAAATATTTCTAAAAAGGGGTTAGCAAACAATAGCAGAACAGATGGAAAAATTCCAGCAAATCTAGCTCTCATTCAATACGGAAAATTCTAGAAAGCCTGGCTGGCGTTCTGTATGTAAAATTCCGGCTAACATTTTTTGCAGACTTATGCCAGAATTTTAAAATAAATAGGTGTTTGAGTGATTTTTGCTTCAGTCAAATATTTACATCGCGTTGGGCTTTCCCATTTTATTAAAGCAGATTTTCTGGAAAGAGAAAGAAACGCAGAGGTGATTTAAATGTTAATAATGCAACGCACTATACTTATGGATGTTCTTGCTTTATCATTTTCTATAAAAAATACTTTCCGAAAACCTTTAACTTGGAATTGGTGGTTAATCACCATGCGATAAAGTGTCTCATAATCCGAAATGTATTAAAAAATTGTTTATATGATTCAGCATGTATCCTTTGACAGTTTATAGGAATCCAAATGTTTATTGAACATTAATTATTTTAGACAATATAATCAATTAATTTTATTTTAGAATCTTGATAAACAGTTTAAGCAAGTAGATACAGACATAAGGTTTGAGCAGGTGGGGTTTCTTTTGTGGTGAACTGTGGTAAATGACCGTGGTTGGAAGGCTTCTTTTGACCAAATGCTTCGCCCTATCTGACCAATGATTAGAGATTTCTTGCTCGACGAGTTTTCATAAATTCTGGATATCAAGGATGGACTGGAGTTTACATTTCTGGAGAGAATGAAAAATGGACAAATGGAGGGATTTCTCAAAACCGAATTTCCCTTATAACTGAAGATATGCCTAAAATCATGTCCAAAATATCGTATAGGAAACTTTATACCACTAGTTTTTAGCGTGTAATTAGCCCACTCATAAACACACTGACCGATAAAAAAATAAAATTATATCATTTTTTTTAATATTTTGAAGACTACAGTGCTTGTTACTTTTCACATACGAAGTGTAAAGTATTATAATCGTTAAAAAATTCGAACTTAAGATTTTGACTTGCTTCAGTTCAAAAAATAAATGTGTGGTAAATGTATGTCTGTCGTACTGTCTGTGACAAAGATAATTCAAATGCGCTTTGAGCTAGAAAGATATAATTTAATATATGATTTTTATACTAAATTTACAAATTTATATTACATTTTCAGAAAAATCTATTCAAAAACCTATCTATTCGGTTGTTCGAATATAAGTTAATATCGTAACTGCAAAACGAAGGAATCTAGATCGATGAAATTCAGTACACGGATTTGGCATCTATAGTGTGGTCGCTTGTCAAATGTTGAGCCAAATCTGACAAAGGGTTTACTGTCTGTTGGTCTGCCCTTTCAGAAATAAGTAAAAGTAAATAATTCAAAAATAAATTGATTTAAATATATCAAATTTGATATGGGATTTTGTGACTTTAAATGCAGATTTGTGTCAAATTTTTGTTTCAATCGGTTGAGAAAAACGCGTCTAAAACACAAATTGGGTTTTTGAATACTATTGTTATGAATCCTTGATGCTGCTTCCCCGCATAGTGGGTTCCATGGGAGGACCCAGAGCTTGGCGACAAACTTGGCGAGCATTTGGCGACTTGGCGACGACTTTGGCCTCAAAATAGATTGTACCCGAAACATCGAGAATTTTCCCGATCCGTCCAGTAGGAACGGAGATGCGCCTCGAACGTTCCTGACTGGTTGAAAGGCGTCTAGCCCACCTCCTGAGACCTATAAAAGGAGCAGTGGTGAACCGGTGGTGAATTGGGTCGTGTACCAGTGGAGTCGAAGAGTAGTCGGAAGCGACGGTGAAGAACTCGTCTTTCAGGGACTAGCGGAGCAGCGACGGAGTAGAGCTGCTGTGTATACTGTTGTATGCTGCACGTCTCGGTGGAAGATAATCGTCTTCTGTGCTGTATATAGTTGTCGTCTTTGTGCTGTTCTGTGTGTCTTCGTGTCAATAAACGTCGTTGTTTCATTTTCTACTGCCGCCTGCTGATTGAGTGTTCTCCACACCATATAGCTCCCACTATCCAAACGAACCCCGGAAATTTCGTAACACTATTAACCACATGTCATGGATTAATTGCCAAATAAATAAATTGCTAGGATGACATAATAGATTAATTAAAATTTCTAGATGAATAAAATTCATTACAGATATTTAACAGTCATAGCTTAGACGCCCGTCAAATTTGGAGTCAATTGCAACAAGAGATTAACTTTCAATTGGACTGTATTTCCATAATCATATAAACGCGATAGCTAAAGAACGAAGTAACTTAAATATATCAAATTTGGTATATGATTTTTGATTGCAATTGTTGGCTTATATCGAATTTTATTTTTAATAAGTTGGAAGAAAACACAATTCCACCTTCATTAGAAAGTATGCCAGAAAGTTTTAAGAAGACCATTCTCTCTGATTTTGTATAATTTTTATACTGAGTCAAAAACAAGAAATCTAAAACGTGCGCCTCTTTTAGCATGCATATGCAACACTAAAACATGTTTCTCCTACAACGAAATTAAATCCCTAACGGTGAATATCCGATGAACTTGATTTAGCAAAAAGCCGCTTTTGTTGGAGGAAAAAAAAGTCTTCAACTCAAATACGCAGAAAAAAAAAATCCACTCAGGACTGGGAGTTGATAAAAAAATCATCGGAACGGAACATATTTCGAAGTCTTCAATCGAAACTTCTACTGCCTCTTCCTTTTTGATCATTTGCGGGTACGTGACCACTTAGTGTTACGCGCTGATTCAGTGATTCCCGGATCACGAAGTCACATTTAGTTTGAGAATTTTATTCTCAAAATGGAAGGCCAATTTTTTCTTATTGGAGGGCCGCGTCCGTCTCTTAACCACCGTTTTTGGAGTAGTTTCCTGCCAAGGGAAAAGAATAGTTTGAAACGAGGAGTATCAACCCGATGAAGTAGAAACAATAAGCATTGTTTTATTTTGAAGTGTTCTTTTGTTGAGAATTGGGAAATCTGAGTGATGAGAAAAAGCCAAAAAAAATTGTTGGATTTTTTTTTTTTTTAAGACGGTTTATTTTATTTTTCTGGTAATCATGGGGGAACAATTGAGGACTTAATCCAAAATGGTAAAGGAATTTTAAAATGGTTTCAAAGACATCTAAGTAAAATGCCTTTTGTATTTCTTTAGTTCACTTGGTTTAGTGGCTTTATTTACTGTTTTAAAAAAATTCACTCGCACATTTTCTGTATTTTAAATAGCTAATTTTTATTTTACTCTTCTGCTAAATGGTCACATAATAATTGATGACTTAATCCATTATGTTAAAGGAATTTTAAAATAGTTTCAAGGACTTATCTAAGTAAAATACCTTTTATATTTCTTTGTTTCACTTTGTTTAGTAGCTTTATTTACTATTTTAGAGAAGTATTGATAAATTTTTCGCATCTCAAATGGTTGATTTTTATTTTATTTTCCTAATATAAAGTAACAGAATGATTAATGGCTTAATTCAAAGGGATAGAGGAATTTTAAAGTGAGAAACATCTGAACAGAAAATAAAGGACACATCTAAATAGAATATATTTTGCATTGCTTTGATTCATTTAAACTCTCTCTATATTCACAATTTTCGAAAAAGAATTTGGTAATTTTTCCAGTTTATAAATGGTTTATTCACGGATATTTTTCTTTCTAAAACTAGCCCAGCTTATTTATTATAATTGCAAAAATAACGGTTTTTCGAATCAGTGTTATTGTTTCATACTTTGAATCTGTTTGTCCAAATTCCGTGCATACAACGATCTCTTTAAACTTTTAAGCAATATAAAATCATTCATAAATATTATTTAATGCAAACATTTTTTGAAATGGATTAATATAAAGTATGCGATGGATTCTTAGTTGGATAAATACTGCATTGACCTTCCACTCTTGAAGCAGTCGTCTAATTCGGTAGTAGAGAGAAGAGTTAGGAAATTAAACCTTGGTCATCTATATATCTATATACTTATAATAAAGCTCAAAGTGTGTGTGTGTGTGTTGGCGCTTTACAGGCCAGGTCATTTGCCATACAGCTACCAAATTTGGTACATGTATACCTTGGAGGTCGGGAATGTGCACCTGGGGTCCCTTTTTTTTGAAATTTTAATTAGAATTTTAATTATTAATTAAAAACTAACTTTCCCGCCAAAAAAATCTTCCATTTTCCCCACCGCCAACTTTTCCGCCAAAATAATCTTCCATTTTCCCCAACGCCAAATGATTTAGGTTTCAGTTTTTTTTTCTCCCAACAGTAATGAGGCTAGGGTTAATATTTTTCGGCGGAATATTTCAAACGATTCTGTTTATTTTCTTAATGTTTTATGCATTTAAAATTAAACATTGTTAATGAATCCATGTTTCAGATTCATTCTGAAGAACTTTTGAATTAAAATAACACAGAATAAAGGAAATTAAAAATGTCTAATCTGCATAGCGTTACCCCAACTGGCGTAGAAAAATTCACGCATTTGCGTTACCTAACTGGCGAAGAAAATTCACGCATGCGCATTGTTCTGATTGTTGCCATGACAACCGTTATCAACGGATGATTTAAATTATTTTTGGGTTAGTTGCATGCTTTTGTAAGTAAATTGTATTTATGTTAGTTATATATTTTTTGCATATGCTTATAGTTTTAAGTACATCGTTTTTTAAGTAGTTTTTTTAAACCTGTTTTAGACCGATTATTTTAAATGATTCATTTCATTTTCTTAGTGTTTGATGCATTTATAATGAAACATTGTTAATGAATCGATCTGTTCATGATGAATCTGAGAAAATTTTGTTGACAAATTCTTGAGATATTACATAAATTAAGAAAGATATTCGTTAGTGCCCATAAAGTTTAAACGCTCAGTGACTCTATTAGCAGTAAATCGTAATATTAAAAAAAATTCTTTGTTTCAGTAAAAAATATTATTAGATTAATTGCAGATTCATCATTTACACTTTCATTTAAAGCATAAATTCTACGGGAGCTAACAGAAAATGAGAGAGATACATATCACGTTATGACTGAAGGCCTTTATAATATTATGAGTGAATTATATGACTATGAAAATTTGAAGTTTTTAAATATTTTGCTGAAGAATCTATTAAAGTTGGAATTGCATAAAATATTTAATTATTAAAATTTTAACGAAAATTAAGATTGGCGAACCGGCTGGTCGCCAAAGGCGGCTAGTATAATAATATATAGATCAAGATAATGTATAGATTATATGACAACATATAGATTTATTTTGGTGATATGACTTCTTGAGTGAGTATCACCGTTTTGAAATATCCACAACGCACTACTAAGAGGATATTTGTCAGTTTTAATGCAAACCATGCATATAAAAATAAAACGAGAACAAACGAAATAAATAGGTGTGAAATAATTTACATGGATCACAGAAATATGAAAACAAGCAAAATAAATAGGTGCTATATGAACTAGTTCCAAATTTATATTGGTCTCAGAAAAACAAAATAAATAGGTGTCAGATGAACAATCTCTAAATTTATGTGGGTCACAGAGAAATGAAAAGAAACAAAAGGAACAAAACAATAGGTGCCAAATAAACAAGATCTAAACTTATGTGGGCCACAGAAAAATGAGAACAAACAAAATAAATGGGTGTGAAATAAACAAGCCTTAAATTTATGAGGGTAACAGAAATATGAAAAAAAGCAAAATAAACAAAGTAAATCGGTGCTATATGAACAAATTCTAAATTTATATGGGTCCCAGAAAAATAAAATAAATAGGTGCCTAATAAACAATCTCTAAATTTATGTGGGTCACAGAGAAATGAAAATAAACAAAACAAATAGGTGCCAAATGAACAAGATCTAAATTTATGCGGGCCACAGAAACATAAGAACAACCAAAGTAAACAAAGCAAAGAGGTGCTAAACGAAACAAGTTCTAAATTTATGTTCGTCACTAAAAAATGAGAACAAACAAAATAAATATGTGTCAACCAAACAAGCCTTAAATTTATGTGGGTCACAGAAATATGACAATGCTATATGAACAAGTTCCAAATTTATATGGGTCTTAGAAAAATAAAATAAGCAAAATAAATAAATAGCTATCAAATAAAATTTATGTAGGTCACAGAGAAATGAAAACAAACAAAATAAACAAAACAAATAGATACCAAATGAACAAGATATAAATTTATATGGGTCACAGAGAAATGAAAAGAAACAAAAGGAACAAAACAATAGGTGTCAAATAAACAAGATCTAAACTTATGTGGGCCACAGAAAAATGAGAACAAACAAAATAAATGGGTGTGAAATAAACAAGCCTTAAATTTATGAGGGTAACAGAAATAGGAAAACAAGCAAAATAAACAAAATAAATAGGTGCTATATGAACAAATTCTAAATTTATATGGGTCCCAGAAAAATAAAATAAATAGGTGCCTAATAAACAATCTCTAAATTTATGTGGGTCACAGAGAAATGAAAAGAAACAAAAGGAACAAAACAATAGGTGTCAAATAAACAAGATCTAAACTTATGTGGACCACAGAAAAATGAGAACAAACAAAATAAATGGGTGTGAAATAAACAAGCCTTAAATTTATGAGGGTAACAGAAATAGGAAAACAAGCAAAATAAACAAAGTAAATCGGTGCTATATGAACAAATTCTAAATTTATATGGGTCCCAGAAAAATAAAATAAATAGGTGCCTAATAAACAATCTCTAAATTTATGTGAGTCACAGAGAAATGAAAAGAAACAAAAGGAACAAAACAATAGGTGTCAAATAAACAAGATCTAAACTTATGTGGGCCACAGAAAAATGAGAACAAACAAAATAAATGGGTGTGAAATAAACAAGCCTTAAATTTATGAGGGTAACAGAAATAGGAAAACAAGCAAAATAAACAAAATAAATAGGTGCTATATGAACAAATTCTAAATTTATATGGGTCCCAGAAAAATAAAATAAATAGGTGCCTAATAAACAATCTCTAAATTTATGTGGGTCACAGAGAAATGAAAATAAACAAAACAAATAGGTGCCAAATGAACAAGATCTAAATGTATGCGTGCCACAGAAAAATAAGAACAACCAAAGTAAACAAAACAAAGAGGTGCTAAACGAACAAGTTCTAAATTTATGTTCGTCACTAAAAAATGAGAACAAACAAAATAAATAGGTGTCAACCAAACAAGCCTTAAATTTATGTGGGTCACGGAAATATGACAATGCTATATGAACAAGTTTCAAATTTATATGGGTCTTAGAAAAATAAAATAAGCAAAATAAATAGGTATCAAATAAAATTTATGTAGGTCACAGAGAAATGAAAACAAACAAAATAAACAAAACAAATAGATACCAAATGAACAAGATATAAATTTATATGGGTCACAGAGAAATGAAAAGAAACAAAAGGAACAAATAAATAGGTGCCAAATAAACAAGATCTAAACATATGTGGGCCACAGAAAAATGAGAACAAACAAAATAAATGGGTGTGAAATAAACAAGCCTTAAATTTATAAGGGTGACAGAAATATGAAAACAAGCAAAATAAACAAAGTAAATCGGTGCTATATGAACAAATTCTAAATTTATATGGGTCCCTGAAAAATAAAATAAATAGGTGCCTAATAAACAATCTCTAAATTTATGTGGGTCACAGAGAAATGAAAATAAACAAAACAAATAGGTGCCAAATGAACAAGATCTAAATTTATGCGGGCCACAGAAACATAAGAACAACCAAAGTAAACAAAGCAAAGAGGTGCTAAACGAAACAAGTTCTAAATTTATGTTCGTCACTAAAAAATGAGAACAAACAAAATAAATAGGTGTCAACCAAACAAGCCTTAAATTTATGTGGGTCACAGAAATATGACAATGCTATATGAACAAGTTCCAAATTTATATGGGTCTTAGAAAAATAAAATAAGCAAAATAAATAGGTGTCAACCAAACAAGCCTTAAATTTATGTGGGTCACAGAAATATGACAATGCTATATGAACAAGTTCCAAATTTATATGGGTCTTAGAAAAATAAAATAAGCAAAATAAATAGGTGTCAAATAAACAATCTCTAAATTTATGTAGGTCACAGAGAAATGAAAACAAACAAAATAAACAAAACAAATAGATACCAAATGAACAAGATATAAATTTATATGGGTCACAGAAAAAATGAAAATAATTTTTATAGAGACATAGATTAATTTCGATGGCATAATACGACAATAGTACAACGGTAAAGCATGGTAATTGCTATTGCTTTCAAAACTGACCCAAACTGAATACCAATAATTCTAAATCTGAGAAGAGATAACCATACTTCTAAAAAACAATTTTCATCGGAAGTTTTTTATTTTCTCGCATAGAAAGTATAATCAAATTTGATGGTCTTCCCGAAACTTTCTCGCATAGACTCAGGAGATATATAGGGGATTTTGAACAAGGCTGTGGGTGCTACTATAGCTCAAATATTTATATTCAGAACAACGCACATATGCGTTTTGTGTTTCGTAATTTAGTAAAGGAAATCACATTGTGGAATGCTCCTTTTCTGATAGGTTGAAACCGAAGAACTTAAGGCTACATTTTAATAAAATTATACCAAATTTGCATTTTTGAGTTTTGAGTCTTAGCATTTTTATTTATTGCGGTTTCAAGTTTGCAAACATGCAAAGATTGATGACATTGGTCCAAAATTTGATATGGAATCTATAACTTTAGTAGCAAAATTTGTCTACCAAATTTTGTCCATCTAGATCTTTACGTTTTGAAATCATCTTTCCTACTTGTGTTTGGACAGATAGACAGACAATTTTCTGCTAAATACATTTCATTTAAAATCTGAAAGAAAACTGCAAATTTGATTGTAAGATCACTTACCAAATTTCATCTGCTTAAGCCTAAGCAATTTTATGCAATTTTGGTCCTAGACGAAAATGCATAATCGAAAAACTGCTTTTTTTCAGACTCACAAAAGTCAAAAACTTATAAATTATCAAAATTTTGACATCGAATTTTTTCAAAAATTTCTTTTTCTATGCTTTACACATAAGAAAATAAATTGAGTACTGTGCTATTTTAAAAATTTGACCTCAATATTTAGATGAATACCCAAAACTCAAACTTGTCTGGTATCGACAAAAACACTTTTAGAACTATTATTGCCTGGTTCGTCTCTCTCTGAAATCGATAATCCATAAAAGCTTTGAGCTAAATGAATGAAATTTATATTTTAATACTTTTATGAAGGTGTGATTTAAAAGGAATTTCAAAAAATATTAATTGCAGGTATCAATATATATATCATTACTATGAATCCCAATAAATTGTACCTAATTGACATTTGTGGTGGTATGTAGATTATTATGATCTGTGCAGGAAGCAACAGGACGAATGTTGTTGGAAACATTTCTTTTAATAATCACATTCACACACTTAAAACAAGCACAAACACAAAACATTCACGCGCGCGACTTCACAGTTCAGCGTCACATCTCATTCTCATTACAATCGCAATGCACTATGGGATGACATATGGGATGGCCTAATCAGGCATCGCCATCTAGTATCCAAAAGGGAAGGTAAGAGTAATGCAACTGTTACATCCTCCCCCTCTGGCTCCGACGACGTCTCGGCAAGGAGACAGAATTTGAATTGTCTGGAAGTCTATTGGTTCCTGAGGAAAGGGAGTTAAGTTTTGGTGGTCGGCCTCCTTTGCGAATCGGATGCAGTGGTGTATCCGCTTCCATGTTTCGACTGTACGAACGCAGAGCTGAGGTATGATATGTTCCTAAGGAGGTGGATGGATCACTTGGGCTAGCAATTTCATAGGTAGTTGGAGAACGCTGCGTTAATATGATGTATGGACCATCTCGACGTGGTGCAAATTTCGACGTTTTACGTTTAAATTTGTTACTAATGGGATGTGATGTTACCCAAACCTTATCACCCGGAGAATAAAATACTTGCTTCCTGTTTTTGTCGTAATATATCTTCCTTCTGTCTTGTTTCATTTCTATTCGTTCCCTTAATTCGTTCATGATGTTTGCAAACCTTTTAAGATAAGGCGTTATCTCAGGTACAAAATTGTCATTCTCTACAACTGCTTTGAAATCTCGTACAACATCATCAACAGTCCTTAATTCTCTTCCGAATTGGAGGAATGCAGGTGTATGGCCAGTGGTATCACAAACTGCGGTGTTCATGGCGAAACGAATCATTGGTAACTTCGAATGCCAGTTTCCGTGATCATCTCCAACCAATATGGCCAGTCGAGGCTTTAAATCTCTATTCTTTCGCTCTACAGGATTTGATTGAGGAAAATAAACAGGAATGAGATTTTGGCTAATGTTGAGGGTGCAACACACCTGTTGAAGAACAGCACTGACGAATTGAGACCCATTGTCGCTAATGATTCGTCTGGGAATTCCATATCTCAGGAATATCTCCTCAATGAGTGTAATGGCGCACTCACTAGCAGTTGCTTGAGATAGTGGAAATAGTTCAACCCATCGGGTTGCACAATCCTCAATAATAAATATCCATTGCTTACCATTTTCAGTCTTTGGTAATGGACCAAAAAGATCGATCGAGATTATCTCAAATCTTTGAGAATAGACTGGGGTTCGCAGTAAACCAGCTGGCTTCTGGTTGTTTGCTTTATATCTGTTGCATTCTGGACAATTTTTTACATAATCATTTATGTATTTTCTCATACCAGTCCAATAGTAACGCTTAGCAATTCTTTGAAAAGTACCTTCTTCTCCATAATGACCGGCCATCGGATCATCATGGTGTTTTTCCATTATAGAATCACGTTCTGAAGAAGGAATTACCAGTTGTGCCTCTTCGGAATCAGCATCTGGCAAATATCTGTAAAGGACACCTTGATTCATTAAGAACCCACGTTCTGTCCAGTTGGCATAATCTTCTGTTTTCTGAGTAGATTCGAAACTGTCAATAATCTTTTTCAGATTTTCATCAGCAAGTTGAGCTTCACGTATATCTTTAGCACTTCTGACAGGCAGGTCAGCAATGGCTATGTTACACACTTCATAAGGAGTTTCTTTCTCATCACATACAGGTCTACTGAGCATGTCTGCAACTACATTGGCTTTTCCAGCAACATACAAAACTTTCAGGTTGAAAGTTTGAATTTCTAAAGCCCATCGAGCAAGTCGACCCGTCGGAGACTTTAAAGTTAAGAGCCATCGTAAAGGTTGGTGGTCGGATGCCACAGTGATTTCAGAACCTTCTAAATACCCACGAAATTTCTTTAAAGCCCAAACAACAGCCAGTGCTTCCCGTTCTGTTGTTGAATAATTGCGTTCTGCTTGAGTGAGCAATCGACTTGCATATTCGATTGGATGTTCTTCTGAACCGGTACCTTGAAGTAAAACAGCTCCAAGTGCATAGTGGCTTGCGTCAGTCCGGATAATGTATGGCTTGGTGCCATTAGCTTGCTTCAACACTGGGGGTGTTGTAAGACACTTTTTAAGGGTTTCGAATGCGGTCTGCTGGGGAAATCCCCAATTCCAAGGAGATTTCTTTTTTGTGAGGTCACTGAGGGGTCGTGAAATCTCGGCAAAATTTTGTATGTATCTTCTGAACCAGGAACATGTCTGTAGAAATGATTGGACCTGTTTAACATTCTGCGGAGGTGGGATGCTCTGGATAGAGGCAATTTTTTCAGGATCAACTTCTATTCCTTTCTGAGTTATCCAAAAACCCAAATATTTCACTTTGCGGGATGCAAAGCAGCATTTCTCGCGGTTAGCTTGAAGTTTGAAGAGGATCAGTCTTTCAAAGACACACTGCAAATCTGAGAGGTGTTTTTCAAATGTCTCTGACAAAATGATAATGTCATCTAGGTAAGCGAGAGTAAAGATATCTTCCAGACCATTGCGGAAGCGGTCTATTAATCTTTGAAATGTTGCCGGTGCATTTCTGAGTCCAAATGGCATCCTTTTGAAGCGGTATGTTCCAAACGGGCAAACAAACGCTGTTTTGTCTTGATCATCTGGATGGACCTTTACTTGATGATAACCGGCTTTCAGATCAATTGCTGACATGAAAGGGGTTGGCTTTGCCTCATGTAGAAGATCGTCCATTCGTGGCAATGGATAAGAGTCTGGAATAGTGATGGAATTCAGTTTTCTGTAGTCTATACAAAGTCTCATGGTACCATTGGCTTTTGGAATTAGGACCACTGGAGAGGCATATGGTGACTCGCACTCTTCAATAATTCCTTCAGCAAGGAGTCGGTCAATTTCTTGTTTCAATGTTTCTTTTTTAGTTGGAGACATCCTATACGGTGGTACGGCGACTGGGAGATGATCACCAGTGTTGATTCGATGCTCGATGAAAGGAGTTGGTTCTCCCCTTGGTTGGAAACATTTCTCGTACCTTTTGAGCAGGGAATTGAATTTCGTCCGTTGTTCGCCCGAGAGATGGGTACCCTCCTTTTCTCGAAGTTGACAGGGATGGGATGCAACAGGCACAGCCAGGAGAGATTTAATATCAGCCGGAGGTTCAATAAAGTTAAACGATTGGTGAGCAGCCTCTGAGAAATACCAAAGTCCTTTCTGAAGATCCAGGACGATACCTGCGGCTCTCAGAAAATCTGTACCCAGAAGAGTTCGGTTTCCCTTGGAATTCTTCAAGACTATAAGTTTCGTGGGGATAACTTTTCCTGCCACACCAATACCTACCGTCGTTGTGAGTATATCTGTTTTTTGTACATGCCCGTCGGCTAGGGCCATGTCAACAGTACTATTTTCGAATCTTAGTCCTTTATTCTTGAGGAAATGGTAAAGTTTTTCTCCGGCAACCGAATGTGTAGCTCCAGTGTCGGCACACACTGCTGCTTGGGAACCACAAATCGTAATTTCAATAATGCTTGATGGCTGGCTTTCCATTAAGATACTATAAAAGTTCATGTGATTAAGGGTTGGAGGTTGAGTGCGGTCTCCTTGAACCATAGGATTACATTTCGCACATTTTGCCTTTACAACTCCTGGCTCTCCACAACCATAGCATGACAGAGGGGGTCTGTCTTTGTAGCTGGGATCCCGCCTACTTTGACTGGGGACCCCGGGATTCCGCCTACTTTGACTGGGAATCCATGGCAGACCCTGTCTATCATCTCTCTGTTCAAATCGGGTTGATTTATATTGATTTCTTTTTGGGTAAATAGCTTTTGTTTCATGTGGTTTTGAGGCAAGCTTTAGGTTTACAGAGCGTAAGTTGTCATAACTGTCCAGTTTCTCCACTAGATCATTTGGGGTAACCCATTCACTCCATACATCAATAAAATGGTTCTTGACTTCGGGAAGAACTCGTTTCTTCATTTGATCCAGGATCATTAGATCTTTCAATTCTTCAATTTTCGTTATGTTCAATTCTGCAAGCCATGCTTCAAAATAGCTACGCAGTTCAAAATGGAAGTCTTTCCATGTGCTTTCAGGTTTTTTCTTGTGAGTTACAAAGAGTTGTCGCATCCTCTCAGCGCTTAATTTAAACCGTTGAAGTAACATGGATCTAATATAATCAAAGTTATGTGCTTCCTGTTCTGGTTCTCTTGCGATGAGCTGTGCCACACTATTAGGTAGTAGCCCTAGAAGATGAGCAACCCAGTTCTGTTTACCTATTTTTAGAATTTTCATTTGACGTTCGAATAGATTTAAGAATAGGGTCATGTCTCCATCCTGCGGGTCAAAGTCAGGGAGCAACTTTTTCAAGTTAAATGTAGCTTGTTGGTCTGCAGGCAAAAGTTCAAGACCAGGAGTCTGCTCCAATTTCTGAGATTCCACTTGCAGACGGAGTTTCTCCAACTCGTAAGCTCTGTCCCGTTCTATTCTTTCTTTTTCATCAGGGACACGTTCTCGTTCCTCACGTTCTAATCTTTCAGTTATAATGTTTTCTAGGGTATCTTTCACAAAGTCTAAATCTTCTTTGTAAATCGACGTTTTCAATATTAATTCGCGTAATTCAATCACTTTAAGATCACCTTCCACCTCCTCACCAAGTTCTGTAGCAAGTTTTATTAAATCTTGTTTCCTGCCTTTAGACATAAATGCCATATTGAACGTTTATCTTTACGCAAACCAAATAAAAAGTTATTTTTCCTCTAAGCACAGTCAGTTGAAAAAAAACGTTCAAATAAAAGTCAATGTTCCTCAAAAGTTCACTTTAAATTCAAAATACTAACAATAAAAGTTGCAATTAATAAAAAAAAAAATCAATATTAACATTTTACTGATACACAATTTCTAATTCACTTTTCAATATGCAAAAATATGTATAAAAAATTCACAATTAACATTTGTAAAGCAAAATTATGTTTGAGATATATTATGGAATTTCTCAAAATAACAATATATCAAATCATATACTCATATCATAATCATCATATCTAAATCCTATACTCAAATTTCAAAAGAATAAAAAAAACGTAAACATTATCATTAAAACAAAACAGAAAATAAGATTTTCAGAATAATTCCAAGTAAAATTTAAATTAAGAAGTATTCTTAACCATAAAAATAACATTCTGAGAATCAGAAATAAAATTGCACATTTTATACGATTAAATGCTGAATCATTACTCTAAAAAAAATAATAAATCTATCAGAACAGTTTTTCATACCAAAATACCATGCAACTGAAAAAAGAAAACATATTCAATACTTGTTTAGATTAATCACTTTGAGAGCGACTGAGCTTATGAATACTTAATGAGACTTGGCGCGTCACTCAAGGGCACATACAATGGTATCAGTAAACGAGAACAGCTTTGGTTTCGGTTCGCAAATTTACGGACCAAGAAATGTATCAAGTACGATAAATTACTCCGTGCTTAATTAAAATACAGAAATACAACTACTTGAAATTCACTATATAGAATATCTTAATATTTTCAAGATATATTATTACGCACTTTCAATGATTGAGATCAAATAACAAAACCATACAGATATTTCAATATGCAAACTAGAAACGATGAATAGGCTATAAAAACAGAAGTAACTTAGAAATTATTAAATAGTATGAAAACATTTCACAGAAGACGAAGCACTTTGGTGTATTCAAACATGAAAGAATGTTGTTAGAATATATTTCAACGAAACAAATGCTGGATGCTATTGAATTTAAACAACAACAACAAAAAAAATGTACAAGTATTATGATACTTATCTGAGAACAGATACGGACAGGAACCACCAAAACAAAACTGATGCACTTTTCCGTGCTGTAAATTTGAAAAACAGAAACACACTTTCTTCACTGGATTTAAATGCAGATTTTTGCTGGAGATGCGCAAATAATAAATTATACTCGGTACAAGGGTCGACGTCCCGTACGAGTTAGGATTTAAAACTGAATACTCCTTAGGACATCAAGGAAGCGAAGATGGCAGACGCTGGTTCATCTTTTAGGACTGATGTCTGGAACACAATGATAGACAGTTCTTGGGATGAGAATAATCACATGTGTCAGGATGACACGTTCTCGGGATGAGAAAAACTTGTGTCGGGACGACACGTTTTATAATTTGCTGCGCGCGGAAAATTTTTCTTGCGATCGTCGGGACGACTTCATTTTCGTTTCATCATTTCACTGGAACACAATGATGAACTGTTCCCGGGATGGGAAAAATTATTTTGTGTCAGGACGACACGTTATCGGGATGAGAAAAATTACAACTTGTGTCGGGACGACTTTACTTTCATTTCATCAGAATTTCTTTTCCGTTGGCCGCCAATGTGGTGGCGGGAAAATTTTCTCGTGATCGTCGGGACGACTTCACTTCCGTTTCATCAGAAATTATTTTCCGTTGGGCGCCAATGTGGTGGTATGTAGATTATTATGATCTGTGCAGGAAGCAACAGGACGAATGTTGTTGGAAACATTTCTTTTAATAATCACATTCACACACTTAAAACAAGCACAAACACAAAACATTCACGCGCGCGACTTCACAGTTCAGCGTCACATCTCATTCTCATTACAATCGCAATGCACTATGGGATGACATATGGGATGGCCTAATCAGGCATCGCCATCTAGTATCCAAAAGGGAAGGTAAGAGTAATGCAACTGTTACACATTTTTTTTTCATCAACTTCGCTTTACCATTGTTCTACTTGCATTGAATGATTGCACTCTAATGAAAAATATTGGTTACAAATTCATTTGATTTAAGCTATGGGACTGTAAACTTCCATTTAAACTTAAAATAAACTGATGCATATAATTTCCATTTTTTTTATTGAAAAACCAACACGCAACTTGAAAATAAGAATTAAAATACAGTATATTGCATTGAATTTATTTCAAGTTTTATTTTTATAGCAGTTTAATAAATCAATATAATATATTTAAATTTTTAAAACTATATTATCATAAATATATCAGTTTACACTAAAAATTCAGGGCTTTTGTAATTATAAGTAATTAATACAAACTTATAATTTTCGATTTTTAAATACTTCTTTATCATACAGACACATTTTATTTACCATTTAGATGCAAACGCTAGACATTGACCTATTAGTAAACAAGCACAAAATATTAATCTAAAAATTTTAACAGAAATAAGTTAATTTAAAACAGAAGTTTTAAAACTAAAATTTGTAATCATTCAATTTGAAAGATTTGAATTATTCTATAATTGTTTCTGAGACAGTATTTCAATCTTCCAGAATATCGTTTATTTATTACAACTGTCCAAAAGATTGGCTATGACGCCATTAGATCTCTAGCTTTCCAATGTTTCTGAACTTTACAGTTCCAGAATATCATATTTTGTTTGAAAATTGTATCAAGTGATTAAAAGCAAACGATTTTTTATAATCTTATTTTGCTTGTTCTTCATTTCGGATTGTAGGAAATAAAATTTTAATTCGGAACTTTTAATTGCATTATTTTAGTAACTACGTTTTGGCAACTGCACGATATTATTCTCTTTTAGATGTAGAGCTATATTATATGCAGTCAGAAATGCTAACGCTGCAATAAAAATATTTAGTCTCATAAGCTGCAGTAACTTATGAAAGATTTTTTTTTTTTGTAAAAAATACAAATATAATAATTTTTATTTATGAAAATTATTTTATTATTTTTTTTAAATATAAATATTTAATAATAATAAAATATTTAATATAATAATTATTAATAATAAAATATTTAATAATTTTAATTACTACAAAATTGGGATTCAAATACTAAACAATGGTAAAGATTTATTTTATATTTGTTTAAGATAATTTTATCTACGCTAATGAGATCTAATTTTTATTTTTCTGCTAGCTAGTATATCATTTTCAATTAAATTTAAGTCACAAATGGCCACGAATTTCAAATATTTTTTACAAATCCTTTTTTTCGGGGTTCTTACCAGTAATTTAATAATAACTTTCTATTTTATACCCCTATACCACCTATACCAGGACGCCGGCAGGAAATGGAATAGATATAATAAAATAATATTTCTATTAATATTTCGATTTGTTAAGATTTAATGAGTACAATTTAACTTAAAAGCGAATTTCGAATGTTTCGTGCAAATTCGCCGATTTCGGTTTCCAAGCCCCCTAATATTTCACATTGACTGTACACAGAATGGAATATGCTCCCCTATTCCATTTCCGTTGCTGCACCTTATCAATTATACACAATCGGATTTACATAAACTGCACAAGTAATGAATTACAACTCTACCGAAATGATTAAAGAGAGCTCGATGATGGAGTACTGTGCACTTGCGCGAACAGCTATGATTCATTCATTGCACTGTAGCGTTCGAATGATTTCTCTTTTCACCCAAAATACAAAAAGAACAACAAAAAAAAAGAATTCGTGGACTCGTGACAATCGGGAGGGTCCTTTAACATTCGAATCAGATCGGAAGTCGGGGATGTGTCAGACGACATGTCAGGCTGTAGTCGTGTGCGTGCCGTTCTGAATGACACTCCCATGCTACGCCTTGAGACCAGACTCCCACAAATTAGGGATGGGTTTCCTCGGCTCGCCAGGAATATGTTGGAAGTGAAAGGTGGGTAAGTCAGCAGGTGGGAGTTGTTTAGAGTAGAAGAAGACTGAGTCAACAGAGCAGATGTTAGTAAATGCAGATGTGACGGAATATATGAATATAAATGTTGTGATCTATTTGCGTGATTTTGTTTAATTTATTTTATGTTTACGATAAAGGAATTTTGTTCGCTTTTCACTCATTTTTGTTGATTCGTTAATGTTCTGAAATTTTGTACAACTGCATTATCGGTTATTTACTATTTTTAAATTATATTCATTATTTTGAAAACTTTATTATAAGTTAATAATTTGATTAAATTTTGATTATATATGATTAGAATCATTTGGTTGTAAATTTAAGATTTATCACAAGATTCAGTAATATTTGCAGCTAATGAATTATGGAATATATTTTCTGCAGTATTGGTTGCAATTGATTGATCGATTGCTTTTTTTTTATTTATTTCAAATTAAAAGCGCCATCGGGTAAGGAATTTCAGGAAAACTAATTGCAAAAGATCATAATATTTAAAATAATGGGGAAATATAAAGTTAAAGACTAAAATGCAAAGACAAATAAAAATCAATTTATTATATGCGAACTCAGAAATAAAATATTTCTATCCTATTTTAGGGTTATGAGAAAGTAATTTTAAAATAATTCATTAATTTTAATTACATATGACTGGCGACTTTTAAGTGTGAAAATGTTAAAAAATTGATCACTCGTTTCATAAATATTAACAATAAGGAACATTGAAATTTACCAAAATATATTTCTAGAACCTAATTACCAGTTAATCGATTAATTTTTTTTTTTTTTTTTTTTTTTTTCATTTTGTGCAAAACATGCCATCTGGCACAGAATTTAAGAGAAACTGACTGAAAAAATCCGTAGTATTTAAAACAATGAAATACGAAATTAATGACTGAAATACAAATAAAAATTTATTTATTTATTAGTTTATAAAAATTAAAAATTAGTTTATTAAAATTTATTTATTTATTTATTAGAAGTAAAATATCTCTTTTACAAAAATAAAATCATGAAGAGTAAGGCATTAAAAACCGTACTGTAAACATCACAATGAATAGGTACGAAAGGAAACTGAATTTTTAGAATATTAATTTGTTATAAAAATGGACTGAATATGTTTTAATTTCCAGTGTCCCATATCTTCAACGAGTTTTGATTATATTGTTGATGAAAAATTATCATTTTATATTGAAAAATAATTAGATCGTATATTTAAACACTTTTTTTATTTTCTTCTGTGGAGATTGGCGGAATTGAATTTCTAAATAAGCCATTTGACAGATATTTTGACAGTGCTGGTATCATCTGCAGAAGGCGCTAAAGAACATTTTTAAAGCTGTTCCCAAGTTATTTGACATTCTTCGAGGTTTCAAAATTAATCTAAATAGATAGAATGGGTTCAAATTAGATTTCAATGCAGTATAAGTTTATATATGTCCCACAGTACATCTTGATTTTCTCAAAAACAAATGAAAAGAATTGAATTATTTTTAATATTTTTTTTCTCCAAATGTTGAGGTATTTGGAGCCATTTTATCGAAATTTTAGAATTGGTCCTGGGACTTCGGAAATGAAAAAATTCCTAAGTCTAAAATCACTTTCAAATAGGCTAAAATCTTTAAAATTTTTCAAATTAGCCAACAACAAGACGATAAACTATTCTGCTTTTTTCTTTTAAAATCTCCTTAAAAAGGTACAATAAAAATAAAAATAAGATGCACATAAAAATTATAATATAATTTTCTATACGCGTGGTGTAAATATTAAATATTTGCTATTCATTCCTTATTAAGTCTCACACATTTTACCCTATTATAACAACAATGTGCAAAATTATATGAAATACTTTGTAGCTAAACATAAAATACTCACAAATTTTCTAAGTATTAAGGTAATCTTTTGCTATGTTAGTTGGCACAGTTATTGTACCAAATAATCAGGAAAGTTTCACTTCTTGCTATTTATTTCATTTCGAAAGTTATTGCAGCAATAAAGCCAAAATTTGCTTTAATTTTTAATTAATTAAAATTCAATTTTTTTCAAGAACTCTTCCCAAGAAGCACACTTTTATCCTCGAAGCTAGAAGTGCTAGATTCGGTACTTGTAAATTAAATGGTTTAGCCTGTGGAGAACCAAACCACGCATACATTCATCTTTATTATTGGTGGAGATTCTTATGAAATATCAACAAATTTTAAAAGAAATATTATTAGTAGTTCTTAAATAGTATTTCATTTTTATTTCAATCTTATTGAATATGTTTATATGCTTTTCATTGAGTCTGTATGTTCGTTCAATTTTTCATCGGTGATTAACATGTAATTTAAGATTACATTACATGTTAAAAATATCTTATTTAGAAATAGATTTGGTCATTTTTTATCTTAAAATACTTAAACCTACTTTTAGATATTCCTCCTTGTATCATTTGTAACTGTATCAGAATTGTATGCATTTTTGTGGCGGATATAAGTGAAAGAATTAAAAATTGTGTTCAACGAAAACATAATTAAATAAGATATTTATCGTAATTATTTTGGATAACTGATATTACAGTTCAACAACAAAAAAGGAAATAGCTAATATTACGAATTGAAGAGCAAATGTGTTAGATTGCAGACGCACAAAGTTATTTTAACATATAAAGAACTATACATGTTACTATTTGTACATTATATCATGCTATTCTTTTATATGATTACACTTTCCGGATTAGAATTCTTTCAGTTTTTTTCCATTTAGCTTCGGAATCTAGAATTTAAGGAAGATTGGTTCATATGAAACGCCTCTAATAATTAGTTTCTTACTTTAGACATATAAAAGCCATCCTGTTTTTGAAATTCATTTCGATTAATGAATTTCAAAAACCTTTCTAACTACAACAAATAACTGGATTATTGTGACTCTTTCATCTACAACATTTTTCCCATCTCTCTTCCCTTCTCTCAATCCCAAACTCACCCACCCTTCGAATTGTCATATACACACCACAACAAATTCAAACTCTCTCCCCTAAATTACGAAAACTCCAGACCATTCATTCCGCAGGCCACCTTTTTCGCCGAATTGAAATCCGCACAGGTATCCCAGAATCCTGCACGTACAACAATATTTTAACATATTTGAGCGTACTTTCGGAACACTGGGCCAGACACGTGGCTGCCCCCTCTAATGCGCATTTCTATCGCTATCCACATTCCCAGTGATGGGACCCAACGGGTTGAGTTGTTCTGTGGCTGTCTCCCCGCTTCATTATTTACCCAGACACCTCGATGTGCGGCTAGGTACACGGAATGCATAAACGAAACCTTTTAGGCAGATGGAATCGGGTCGGGGTTCGCAGGTGGTTTTAGTTTGAAGGCAAAGTGGTGTGGTTGGGGTATTGCTGTAATTGAAATGGTGATAGGTAAAAATAACATAAAAGAAGGGTGACATATTTATATTCTGTCAATGATGACTCTTACAAAAAGCTATTTGAGAGAAATGATCAAAATGAAAATAATTCTCGATTAAAGATCGCTTTAAATTGTATGAGTTGCTTATCATTGATTAACCCTTAACTGGGGAGGTGAGGTCTACGAGACCGCATTTCATTTAGACTCAAATTAAATTTTCTAATGAATGTATTAGTATGAAAAACTGCCAATATATTTTGCAGATATTTTTCTTGATATATAGATATGTTTTACAAATTTTTCAAAATATATTGTCATTGAAAAAATTAAATGCGTTGGAATATACAGTTTCTTCTCAAATTACATGTTACAATAAATAATATTCTTGTAAAAGCCTATTACTTTTTATTTTTTAAATCATATTTATTTTTACAGTATATGGAGGTATATAGAAGACAATATAATGTAAAATTCACCAATTATATATAAAAAAAATGACAACTGGTAAAATTGGCCCTTTTTTTATCGGCTTGTGTGATTTTCATAGCACGGTTTTCTAGGGCTTTTTAAACATACAGGTTAAGAACTAGTATAAAAATCAACCTATAAATTCTGTATATATATCTCTTGGTATATTAATATATTTTATAAATTTTTCAAAATACATTATCACTAGAAAAATTGATTATGTTTGAACATACATATCAAAATCAGTTCAAAGCGAACTTTCATCGAAAAACTTTTTTGTACAATTATCCTTAACACTAAAATCAATTTCGGCTTCATATAAAAGTGTCTGGAGCACTGCTTCATTATAGGATCAGTAAATTGGATGATATTTCGGGCCCCAAGTTTAAGCGCCATCTGCTAAGCCTTGTTTATCACTGGGCCACTAACAGGGAGAGGCGGTCTTAGAGACCGCGCTCGAAGAAATAACTGAATTATTTTTTAAAACATCTGCTGAAATCGGTTGAAAAAGTGCAGGTGTATTGAAGGTCACAAAGCAAGAAGCTACAGGGTCAATCCATTCAATTGAGCTAAAAATAGAATGGGGGTGACAGAAAATCCATCGCTAGCGGTCTCACAGACCGCACGTCCCCAGTTAAGGATTAATACTTCGAATGTTTTATCATTTCCTTGATGTTTCGAAACACTATGAATGCGCAACAATCTGTTTCTGGAGTTATGCTTACATTTCTGGATGTCTGCCCTTAAATTTATAAACTCAAGAACACAGAACAATATCGGTATAGACATTTGACATTTAAAAATGATATATCTGAACAAAATTTTAAGGTGTGTTTGGAATTCGAGAAGAATCTGTTACCAAAAATATATTAGTTTGTGCGAAACATTCTAGAATTTCTCACGAGTACTATGAAGATGCATAAATAGCTGGTGTATTTATAAATGTGATTTAAACATATCCTTCATGGAAAAAAACATTTTATGCTATTTTAGTTAAATAATTTAGATATCAACATGTCCATTCCCATAATTAGGAGGGATACACATGGCCAACAAAAATAGCACACTTGATTTTCGCAATTAGACCTTACTGACTTGGTGTTATCATTTCACTCAATGAAAACACCAAGTGCATACATTTCATGAACCCCATCTTTCAACTTATCACAAATCATTTTCAAAAATTCATTAAAAGGGAATTAAAAAATACACCATGGTAGTCAAATGAACTTCTTTAAATAAATAACATTTTGGATTTTGGGACGAAATATTTTTTTCTTAAAATAAATATTCGAATTTCGAAATAGAAAACTATGTCAAACTGTCTATGAAAAAGATATATTCGATTGTGAAAAGATACACTTAGAGTAATTTCAAAACGCAGGTGAGAACATTCATCTCATAACACATAAATATTATTATTTTTATTAAATGTTATTTCTTTAGTACATTCTAAAATTTAAACAAATTGAATTATTGATCGATTGGAAGCTCACATACGTTTATCTATAAAATTTTTATAGATAATCAAATTTATAAGGAAGATAATTTTTTCCTCCAAATTTTTCTTTGTTTATCGAATCCGTTTTAAATAAGAATTTAAATGAAAAGATAATTAATTTTATTAACTTAAAGTAGTGAAACATTTCTATTAAGTCATATCTTATGCAGAAGTTGAAAACTAAATTTCATATTTAAAAAAGATATTAAACATGACTTTTATAAGTAATAACTTTCTTTGCTTTTAAAAATCTTTTAATCTTGGAAAATAAGTTTAACATTGTAACGTAATAAGCATAAAATTCATAAAATATTTGAGAAAATTTAGCTTATTGCTGCTATCGTTCATAATAAATAACAATAAGCATGGAAAATGCAGTAAAAGTAATAGGATTTAGGTAGGAAAAAAATTTTCATAAAACAATATTTTTTGCAAAGAATAATTTTTCAATGAAAAAATAATTAAATATTTTGACTTAATACATTTTACTACAAAACTATTTATAGAAGACGATTTGAAAACAGCTTTATTATTTAATTATATAGATAAAAATACTAATTTTAAATCGTCTACTTCTTACATTAAAATTTAGCTAAATAAATAATGAAGTTATTTTTAAATCGTCTGCTATAAGTGCAATATCCAGGGGGGGGGGGATTGACTTTTAAAAATCCTTCTAAATTATCTACAGGATAATTATCTAGAGGAAGGATTTTATTCCAATATACATACATGTAAATATGAAATTCAGATAACTTTCCATGAATTTATTTTATTTTATTTTTAAGCATAGTTTGCAGAAACTGTATAGAAGAAATACTGCATTCATTTAAATAAAATCGTATCAATACATTTTTATCATCTATATTTTTACTAAATACTTATATTACTGATATTCTTATTAAATATATCGCATTATAATAGTATATTCTTATTAAGAATACTAATAAAAAATATATTTGTTCTAGTTGTAGAATATGAAAACATTATTAACAAGAAATTTATAACATGGTTGGTTATTGTAATGAAACAGGGTAATGTGTATTTAAAATAAAGCCTTAGATCTAATAATTATTATTTAATTATAGTTGTATTTTAATATAATTATCAGTAAAATATTATTGCAAATACAGTATTAAAAAAACATAAAATTTATTGTTATAATAAATTAAAATAAATAGATTTTTAATAAAAACATTTTTTAATTATATTTTATTTTATTTAATGATTATATTTTATTTTATATTAATTATATTATTATTAATTATATTTTATTTTATATTAATTATTATTAATTATATTTTATTTTATATTAATTATATTATTATTAATTATATTTTATTTTATATTAATTATATTATTATTAATTATATTATTATTAATTATATTTTATTTTATATAATAAATAAAAATGAAATATATTTTTATTCACTAACAATAAATCAATAAAATGTGAATGAATTTCAAATAATTCGTTGAATGTATTTCAATGTATTACTAAGCGAAATTCAGTGGTTTGAGGAAAAAATATTATATTTCATTATTTGGAATCGATGCAGGCCAAACGATTTTTATCCTTTATATTTTTGCCAAGCATTATTTGAAAAAAAAATCTTTTATAAAAAAAATTCGAATAATTTTTAATAATAACTATCAAAACAATAAAATCATCGACAAGTTTGTAAAGTCATTGACCTGATATCCATTTAACATCGTTAAAATATGTGTAAACTGTCTTCTTTACAGAGAGATGAACTGCAATGGGAAAAAATATTTCATTCCAAACAATATAGTACTCAAATATACTTCTGCTTGTATGTTTCTCCTGTGATCAAAGGAACTTACAAAAAGCAGTTATTACATACGCAAGTTAAATTTTGAGCTCTCTTCAGTATTATTTCTTCTTTCATTATTTACCAGATAGTTTAATTATATTTGATCGGTGCATTTGTTCTAAATAATAGGCTTATTACTCTTTTTAATAAGTTCAGAACAAAATATAATCCGCAAAATGATACCCAAAATATAAATATTCAAATCATAAACAATGCTTGAAATAAAGACATATAATACAATTTACAATCTTAATGATAAATCTTTATTTACAGATTTATTTGGCTAAAAAGAACGTTTCTCACTGCGTATATATCTTAATACATCTTCCAGACTAATTTCTTATAATCAAGTTTTCTTATACATCTTTATTCTCTCCCACGTCAATTAATACATTCTCTTGTAATAAAGCGGAAAAGCATAGTGTCACCGAATTCCTTACATTCTGTATTAAACACTCACATTACTTAACTATTAACAGAAAACTAATTATGTTTGTTTTGCGTAGAAAATTGCACTATGCTGCTCGACACTGAAATTCACTTATTACTATTATAAGATACTTAACCTGCCAAACGGCGATATTTCTGAGTTAATTACTCATTTCTTGGTTTTTGTATATTGTTTTGAAGCAACAAAGCGAGTATGGAAAAATTGAGAACTCGCTAAAATTTGTTCTGAATTAGATATATTAATTAATTCCCTGTTTATATGAAAATACAATTCTTTGTATCATATAGAAAACACTATTTATTAAATAGTTATTATAAATTAATTAGCCATATAGATTAGGAACTGCAATTACTTTAAGAATATTTGGTTGTTGTGACTTATGGCACTTTACAATCCCTCTGACAGTTTTCTGCCAGCGACTTAAGCCGAGTGAGCGTCTCTTGTTATTCAGTAGCGCCAACTAGGGCCAAGAGCACGACTTAACTACGTCATACGTTACATTCGCTTGCATGACCCCTTTTTACAGGGGGTACATTCACGCACCTCACAGATAGAAGAACAACCATGCCTGAACCGGGACTCGAACTCGGAACACCCAGATCGCAAGGAAGACGAGCTACCCCTATGACAGGACACCGGAAAGAATAGTTAGTTGGATTATAAACATCTGATGATTATGAAATAAAAAGCCAGTATGAATTGTAACTGTTTCGTTATTGTCAATCATAAGTTTTCACAAAAATGCTTTTAATAAAGAATAGATTTTCTAATAATTTTTAAAAATTCAAATTCGTTCATTACGTTCTATCCATCAGTTAATTTGGTTAGAATATTAAAATAAAAATGAAATCCTCTCGGAAAGCCGAAAGGCAGAGATAGATTCATTTATACCTACGTTACTATCTGGCAACATAAATTGGTGATATTAGAAACAGTCAAAATTAGGGCATGAAAATCACTTTTCAATCTGTAATTTCTAAGGTATTGCCGTTACTGAAAAACTTTAAAATCAAAAGCTGTTCGCCTTTATGAGGCTCTAATTTGGCTAATTGGATTTATTTATTTTTCTATCTTGAATATTAAGAAATTCATAGCGAAACGACAATTTCAACTCCCCACCATTTCTAACTTTTTTGCTCTAGATGACTCATCTGCGAACACATCCAAGGTTTTTACATTTCTAACAACATATTCCAAGCCATTTAAAATCCAAAAGAAATAAACTTTAATTAGCCTTTTCACAAGATAACATGGGCAAAGCGTTATATGCATATATTGTTACAAACCTGTAATTTTGCTTCCCAGTACGACTAGTGTCATCGTAAGAAAGACAGGATGTACGATCTGTTCTGTGCGTGCTAAGCGTCAATGAACTCAGCGCTTGGCGACTAACTTAGCAACCATTTGGCGACTTGGCGATGGATTTGGCGACAAAATGGATCATTCTGGAAAGTTCGAGAAGTTTCACGATCCATCCAGTAGGAACCGAGATACACCCAGGGACGTCCTGATTAGTCTGAGGATTCTAGCCCCGCCTCCCGGAACTATAAAAGACGGACACTCTGAAGCTGCGAGGAAGAAGAAGTGGTGTAAGTGAAGACGTGTGAGAAGTAGCGAGTCAGCAGCTAAAGCGAGAAGGTCAGACGTTGGAGAGACGGTAGAACGAAACTCCCAGGAACCCTTCTCCTGCTGGATTCTGTCTATCCGCTTCGTGTGCTGCTGTCTACTGAAGTGTGCTACTGTCGTCTACAATGTTCTTCTGTGCTGTATATAGTTGTCGTCTTTGCGCTGTCCTCTGTGTCTTCGTGTCAATAAACGTCATTGTTTTTTTTCTACTGCCGCCTGCTGATTGAGCGTTCTCAACACCAAATCACTTCCACTATCCAAACGAACCTGGAAATTTCGTAACAATATAGATACTTCTGTATATCTTTTATAATATCAGTCTGAAATTATAATTTTTAGGTAGATTTCTTCTCGCCAAGGATGACACGATAGATTCAGTATAAATGCTAAATTTACATTAAAAGTTAATATTTCGTAGCTCTCGTACGCCATTTCCATGCATGTTTATTAGAGAGTATAAGAGAAAATATTGAGGAGATCGCTTCCGCCAGTTTAAATTAATTATGTTGCGTTAACTATTTTCCTTTTGAAAAATACTACCTTCTAAACATTTTTTAATCAATCAAGAGCTTTTGGCCACATATTTAAACAATGCTTTTACCTGAATTGAATTTTATGCATATTAGCTTGTAATATTTATAAATACATTTTTTTTTTAATTAGGCCAGTATAGCCAAATTTATGACTTTTGAGGCAAAAATACCAAACGATTTCAAACAGACCTACAAAGAAGCTCTTTTCAACTTCTGGCTACTCAATACCCAATCCTTATTGTAAGTCATGATGATGGCCTAATATATATCATCTCATTTACAAATATAAATCTCCGTACATCCTCAGTTAAAAGATGTCCCATATCAACTTTATAATTGGATCCATTTTTCGGTGTTCTCATTGAAATAGCTTCCGGCATTCAATAAATCTATAACTTCATCTTCCAGAAATCTACTCCTCTAGGTTACTTCTTAATCCTACTAATCGCTCTCATTTATAATTGCTTCAGAGAGTGCCAGACTCGTAATTGCTCTAAATGTGAACATCTAAATTATTTAGGATAGCGAATTCAATGCAGATAGGTATATTCCATCAATATATTCGGTGTTAGATAAACAGATCTTCGAAATGTGTTTAGTAAAATATTAAATTCTCAGAGTTGAGTGAATGCATCAAAAGTGATTCCTCCGGGCTAGTGTTTGATTTCAGATAGATGAATCAATTTGCACAATCAGTTGTATCTGAAATATTTTGCATCTGATGAGTCTGATGGTAGGTTTTTTCCAGAAATGATAAAAGTTAGCCTTTGCAGTTGACACAGCAGAGCATTATTATATTCTAACGGATTCTAATTTCTATAAAACCTTTCGTCTATATTTATTTGCATGGAAGAGGTTGAAGAATTCAATTCGGTTCGTTTAATGGAAATAAGAATAATGGATCTAATGAATGCTTTCAAAATTTGCTTTTAACCAAATAATTTCATAATTTTTTATCTTTTTCTCGTTTTCAGCCTTTAGTTTCGTTAGAATAAATAATAATAAAGTTAATGAACGTTTTCTACATTTCTTTTCAAGCAAATAATTCCTCAAGTTCGTTTATTTTCTTATTCAATACTTTTCATTACCTTAAACTAAATAATAGTGTAGATAATTAATTTTTTCTAAATTTCCTTCCAAACTAATAATTTCTTAAGGTCGTTTCTGTTCTTTTTTTTTTCATCCACTGCTTTTAATTTCAATAAAATAAATAATAATGCAGTAAAGGAATACTTTCTTAATTTACTTTCAAGCAAATAATTTCATAATTTTTTTTTCTTTTCCTATCCACTGCTTTCAATTTCGTTAAAATAAAAAAAACTAGTACAGTTAATGAATATTTTCTAAATTTCCATTCAAGTAAATAATTTCAGAAGATCGTTTCCTTACATAATCACAACTAATGGTTTCATTAAAATAAATAATGCTGCGACAAATGAATACTTTTAAATTTCCTTTCAAGCAAATAATTCCTCAAGATAGTTTCTTTTCTTATCGACAGCTCTTACTTTCTTTAAAATGAATAATAATGTAGCTAATGAATGTTTTCTAAATTTCCTTTCAAGCAAATAATGTCTCAAGCTAGTTTTTTTTTTTTTTTTTTCATATCGACAGCTCTTATTTTCTTTAAAATGAATAATAATGTAGCTAATGAATGTTTTCTAAATTTCCTTTCAAGCAAATAATGTCTCAAGCTAGTTTTTTTTTTTTTTTTTATCGACAGCTCTTATTTTTTTTAAAATGAATAATAATGTAGCTAATGAATGTTTTCTAAATTTCCTTTCAAGCAAATAATTCCTCAAGCTAGTTTCTTTTCTTATCGACAGCTCTTACTTTCTTTAAAATGAATAATAATGTAGCTAATGAATGTTTTCTAAATTTCCTTTCAAGCAAATAATGTCTCAAGCTAGCTTTTTTTTTTTTCATATCGACAGCTCTTATTTTCTTTAAAATGAATAATAATGTAGTTAATGAATGTTTTCTAAATTTCCTTTCAAGCAAATAATGTCTCAAGCTAAGTTTTTTTTTTTTTTTTTTTTTTTTTTTTTCATATCGACAGCTCTTATTTTCTTTAAAATGAATAATAAATGTAGCTAATGAATGTTTTCTAAATTTCCTTTCAAGCAAATAATGTCTCAAGCTAGTTTTTTTTTTTTTTTTTTTTTTCATATCGACAGCTCTTATTTTCTTTAAAATGAATAATAATGTAGCTAATGAATGTTTTCTAAATTTCCTTTCAAGCAAATAATTCCTCAAGCTAGTTTCTTTTCTTATCGACAGCTCTTACTTTCTTTAAAATGAATAATAATGTAGCTAATGAATGTTTTCTAAATTTCCTTTCAAGCAAATAATGTCTCAAGATAGTTTTTTTTTTTTTTTTTTTTTTTGTTATCCTCTGCTTTTAGTTTCCAAATTTCCTTTCTAGCAAATGACTTCTTAAGATCGATTCTTTTCTTATCCATTAAATTCCTTTACAAGAAATAATAATGCAGCTACTGAATGATTTCCAAATTTCTTTTCAAGCAAATAATTTCATATTCACAATTTCTTACTTGGTTAAAATAAATAATCATATAGCTATAGAATGCTTTCTTGGCTAATTTTCAAAAATTGTATCAAAAGACCCCTTTTTTTATTGTCAACAGTCTTTTGTTTCTTTAAAATAAAAAATAAGGAAGCCAATACATGTTTTCAAGCGAAAACTCATTTATTTCTTTTGCAATGTTTTTTAGTTGTTTTTACTCTAAAAACAATGGTCTTTTAACTAATTTTAAATATAAATGCACCATTTATTCTCGGTATTTTTCTTCTAAATCTTTGTATGGTAGATAAATTGATAATTTGCAAATATCTATACACTCATAAATAATATTCCATTATAAAAGAACCTCTTATTTCAATACTTTGATTTAAACAGTGAGAAGTTATGGGAAATTCCTTGTGATTTTTATAAAATTATTATACCAAAACATGAACATTTGTATAGTTAAAAAGTACTCAAATTCAAATGGTGCGCTTAATACTTCAATTCATTATTAAATTTGAATTCCAATGAAATTCTATTACTGCAAAAAGGAACAAAATAAAGTATTTCTCTTTTGAAATATTGAATCGACAGACAAAACCAATAAACATCATTGATGTCTGTTATTTCTTTGCAGTAAGAACGATATTTAAAAATAGATAGACATCCACAGAAAATTCATTAAAGTATTATTTTCCAGTATTTTTCGTCCAGAAAATCGTTCATGTTTACCCAGCAAAATAATTGTCGAAGGGCTTCAAATAATTTTTTTCTACATCCTTCCTTTGATCAATGAGAATTTAATTACATTTCACTCGGGGCAAAAGATAAGAGAAGAGTCCAAGATTTTTTCGATAAGAACTTGTTTCCATCTCTTTCTTGAAGAAGCGCAGATATCCGCTCTCTGATGGAGGATCGGATTTCGAGGACAATATCACAAAATCGGTCCTCTCATTATCATTAAATGTGAAGTAACATTGCGCAGGGGCCTCTTATCTCAACGGAGTTCGTTAAACAGTTCCGGAAGCATAAAAAATGCAAAGAGTTATACATGATATATGAAAAAAAAATTAAGGGCCTTTTGCATTGATTTATGATGTTGTTTTTAATGAATCAAAAGGATCGTTATTAATTCCTATTTAAACTACTATGTGGTTACTGAATGCTGAGAAATAAAAATTAATTAAAATCGTTTGGTAACATATTTGTTTTTATTTTTGCAGTTTCCAAATTGCAATCAATGCAGACGATTTTTTTTTGTTTGTGTGTGTTTGTAAGATCGGAATTCTGTTTCTTATTTAAGATAGAAGCTAAAAGTAAATTTTTCAAGAGTATTAAAGTATATCCACGGTGTTGTTGGGTAATGGTGTAAAAGATCATTTATGATAAAGGTGGATAATGATCGATAATTATTGAATAATGATGACAGGCGATTTGAATTGAATTATTTTAAGTTAAGTGACCTCTTATCTCAACACTGTTATAAAATAATTTAGGAAGGTTAAAAAATTCAAAGAGTTATACAAGATATATGAAAAAAAAATTAAGGGCCTTTTTCACTGATTTATAATGTTGTTTTTACTGAATCAAAAGGATCGTTATTAAGTTTTCATTTAAACAACAATGTGGCTACTGAATGCTTCAGCATTCTAGAAAATAAGAATAAATTATAATCGTTTGGTAAAATATACTTTTCTATTTCTGCAGTTTCCAAATTTTGATCAATGCAGACGATTTTTTTTGTGTAAGATCAGAATTTCGTTTTGTATTTAAGATGGAAGATATAAGTAAATATTTCAAGAGTATTAAAAGATTTCATTGCTGTTGTTCGGTAATGGTGTTGGAGATAATTTATGATAATTTGATAGGACAGCAGTCGGTTAGAATTAAATTATTTTGTTAAACTTTCATTTTTGATGCTAATCTCTCTACTTGTATTTTTTATTTTAAATCTGTAAAATGGAATGTATCTGTAATTGTTTCAGTATTTAATAGTCACCTTGTAAATAGGTTCTATGAAACAAATTTAGTTAAAAACAATAGAATTTTATGGTGGATTTAAAAGATGGCATACTGATTTCTACAATATAGTAAGGAAAAAAATAATAATAGGAACTAAATAGTCAAAAGGGAATACTCAAGTATATCATAATTACTTCATTAGAGACACATTGAGATTTCTTGGTAAATTTTAGTGTAACGATATATTGTTAATTTATTTTAATATTCCTTTTTTTATGCATCAGCCAAACACATTGACCTCCAAAAGGTAAGGCCATTAACAAATGGCAGTAACAGTAAGCTTCACAGTTTATATGCATGATAATAGCATACCTTAAGAAAATCTATGCAAAACCAACAGCTATTACTTTTATTTTAACCTCTTAGTCATCCGTAACGCATCTAACGCGTTCAAGTGAATCTTCTGTAGGGCGGCCGTAACGCGCTTCAAGTGCTCTTCTGCATTTTAAAACTTGTAATCATTTAAAACACTTTGTAAAAGTTTACTTGTATAAGTTTTTGTTTGTTTGTTTGTTTTAATGCTGCAAAAAACAGAGGAAAAATAGAAATTTTCGTGGCAGGAGAGGACGGCGAAAGGGTTAAAGAACTGAACACTTATATAAAAGGTGGGAAAACATTTTACCTTTATAATTTTGTAAGTTTAGTGCATTAGTGTTGATTGTCAACCATTAGTCAAGAATGAGTTTTCCAAGATTTCATAGATTTGTTCTTCCCCATTTTGTATACAAGAAGAAGAAAAAAAAAAAAAAAAAGAAGAAGAAGAAAAAAACAGTTTCAATCTTGACCCCTAATTTGATTTCAACATTTTTTTTTTTTTTTTTAAGGTTCATGAGCTCACATGATTGTTATCTCCCCACGGCTCTCCTTTTCCGAAAAAAATCTACAAAAACTATTTAACTATTATTTTTCCAAAAGAAAAAGCTTTCCTTAATTTTTATGCATTTTAAATCAGGTGACGCATAAGAATGCTTTCAATGAACATATCCCCCCTCTCCTACATTCATTTTTGGAAGATACCTCAAATAAATTTTTAGCACAATTCCCAGCTTCAATGAGTAGACCGTTATCTCCAATTTCATTTGCTGATTAATTTTGCCATTTTGTGTACTTAGCTAACCATTGAGAATGCTCGTTGTTCATACTGAAGCTATAGTTTAGAATAGTACTTTCATTTGAGATGATAAAGCAAGGTTCCTTTCTATTGATTAGCAAGATTAAATTAAGGCCATTAATATAGCAGATGGACATTTAATCGCCAAAGACGGCTAGTAATTTTCATGAATTGACTATTCCTACCCATCCTGAGGCACAAGGAACAATCTGAAAGACCGGGCTGCCGAGACAGCTACACTGGCTGGAACTATGTTTGAATCTTAAGGGGCGTCACCAGCAATGGTACAACCTTTCCAGTGGAAACTACGCCTCGTCAACAATAAGAGATACCCACTAGGGTGTCGAGAACCAAACACCATTCCGGAAGCTTCTCATCCTCATTTCGAAGTCCCCCCACCGTGCTAAAAAGGCAGCTGGTAAATAAAAAATAATCCTGCGTTGGCTATTGATCACAATTATATTTAAATGTAACAACAAAGCAATATTATAATTTTTGTCGGAATTTTCTGTGACCGTTTTGCATAAATGGGGCTGAATTCTATTGATACAGCGTTGAATTTCCTCCTTCAATGCATGCGTGCTTGTGGGCTTGCTGGCATATACTTTTGACTTCAAATAACCCCATAAAAAGAAATCTAGTGGTGTTAAATCAGACGATTAAGGAGTCCAATTCTCAAATTTTCGAACTGTGGCCACCAGACTTTCATTATTCTTGAAATATTGTTCAACAATGAAAACACGTTTTTCTACCTTGTGACGCTCCATTTTTATTTATCCTGAACTATCAACTATCAAATGAGTTTTTTTAAAAGAGTTTAATAGAGTTTTTAATATGAGTTTTTTTAATAGAGTTTAATAGAATTTTTAATATGAGTTTTTTTAATAGAGTTTAATAGAGTTTTTAATATGAGTTTTTTTAATAGAGTTTAATAGAGTTTTTAATATGAGTTTTTTTAATAGAGTTTAATAGAATTTTTAATATGAGTTTTTTTAATAGAGTTTAATAGAGTTTTTAATATGAGTTTTTTTAATAGAGTTTAATAGAGTTTTTAATATGAGTTTTTTTAATAGAGTTTAATAGAATTTTTAATATGAGTTTTTTTAATAGAGTTTAATAGAGTTTTTAATATGAGTTTTTTTAATAGAGTTTAATAGAGTTTTAATATGAGTTTTTTTAATAGAGTTTAATAGAGTTTTTAATATGAGTTTTTTTAATAGAGTTTAATAGAGTTTTTAATATGAGTTTTTTCAATAGAGTTTAATAGAGTTTTTAATATGAGTTTTTTCAATAGAGTTTAATAGAGTTTTTAATACGAGTTTTTTGAATAGAGTTTAATAGAGTTTTTAATATGAGTTTTTTTAATAGAGTTTAATAGAGTTTTTAATATGAGTTTTTTTAATAGAGTTTAATAGAGTTTTTAATATGAGTTTTTTTAATAGAGTTTTTAATATGAGTTTTTTCAATAGAGTTTAATAGAGTTTTTAATATGAGTTTTTTTAATAGAGTTTAATAGAGTTTTTAATATGAGTTTTTTTAATAGAGTTTTTAATATGAGTTTTTTTAATAGAGTTTAATAGAGTTTTTAATATGATTTTTTAAAGAGTTTAATAGAGTTTGTAATATGAGTTTTTTTAATAGTTTAATAGAGTTTGTAATATGAGTTTTTTTAATAGTTTAATAGAGTTTTTAATATGAGTTTTTTTAATAGAGTTTAATAGAGTTTTTAATATGAGTTTTTTTAATAGAGTTTAATAGAGTTTTTAATATGAGTTTTTTTTTAATAGTCAAACCTTGCGTTAATTGTGGGACACCCTTTATATTATATAGGTATACTAATTGAATTATAATAATTCCAGTGATTCAATATAGGCATTTGTTAATACATCATAATGTATTTCCATGCCAGTTTCTAAGGTGTAATCTTCTTTTAATCTAAAATTTGCTTCTATATTTTAATTCATTAATCATATTCTGTATTCTGATTTTCTTCACAATTCACTTGGTTCTTAACATTTTCACTCCATCACGCATGCATTATTTAACTTCTAATGTGAAACAGCTATATAGCAAATTAAAATACACTCAACGACAAGAAAATTCACTTATTTCCATTAAAAGGCAATCAACGCATCATCCTGTGATATTTTGCAATGAATGCTTCATTGCTACTTTCTGGACTCTAGGTGAAAAATTGCAAATTAATTCGCTAGCATGTGTTTTCTGATACCTTGGCAAATGTTATTTTCTAACTGATGATAGGTTTTGTAAAGTCTCGATCCAATAAAAGGTAGCGTTATGATCAAATTCTTTATTTACAGCTTTATTTACATAAATTTACAGTTCATCATCTAGGTTAAATGATTTTTATTCGACACAACAAGGATATTTCCTCGAATACTTCGGAGAAACCTCTTAAGAAAACAGCTAGCCGACTCGTAGCGTTCTCGCAAACAGGCGTAGCTCCAGGGATCCGCCGAATCTTTTCGGGTGGAATTCTAGTCGGACACTCCGCTTTCTGCCTCAGTGTCCACCATTCTTCTCTTCCAATCTCCTCGCAATTTTATCCTGTTCCCACCCTCATTCACATCGGACCATTTTCCCGGTTATCCAATAATCGTTCAGCAACAACTTCACTGGTCTACCGTCGACCGTGGGAATGCGTTGGGGAGCCACCCTCCACAATGTAAAGAAGGCAGGTTTACATCTGTTTCAAATACAATGCAGGTGGGGTCCCTTATCTGGACTCGCACTAATTGCCCAAATGTCCTTACTTTAAAGGAGTTGACCACCTGGCACTTCTGGAAGCACTTACACTGCGGTAGGGTGTAGCCATTGCTGATATTGCTGTCTGGATGCTAATTATGGAGCGTGGGAAAAGAAACGTCACCATGGTCAAACAGGGAAGAAGCTGAATCATTACAGTTTATTACTTGAGTGTTCTTGAAGCTAATTGTAATTTAAGTACATTTACATAATGGAGGACAGATTTCCAGATGGAAAGGTGAAGTGATTTTTATAATATTTATTCAAAAAAATATGTGATGTGCAACAAGAAGAAGAATCTGTTGTGTCTCTGGATATTTTTCAAATTTGTTTGTGGTGTTTGGTAGATTTCAATCAACTAAATTATTAAATAAATAATTTAGTAGTTCGATTTATTTCTTCTTCAAATTGTTTTTATACATTTCTTTAAAGTCTTGGCTAGTTTCTTATTTATAAGGATGGAACTTAAGTTTTATTCAGTTTTTAATGCGCTGGGGGTTTCAAATTTTGTATATGTGCTTAGTAACAACGCAATTAAGAATGTTTTCTGTTAATATATTGATTAAATTAAATTTTGATGTCACGTCAGTCGCGTTATCTAGTAGGAGATTTCAGGGGGGGAAAAATGCCTTCACGTTTTTTTCTGTGTGTGAATTACAAACTAAAATGTAAAAGAATTAGAAAATAATTTAAATAAAAAAAGACAACTCTACAATTTGGTGTATTCATAAAAAAGTGTGTGAAAATTTTAGCATTGAACGAATGAATTTGGAATAAAAATATGATTATAGTATTTATAATAAAGCAAGATCTAATTTTGAAAGAATTTTTAAAAACAACTTTTACACTTAATGGCAATTACAGCTATAATTAATTCAGAAGAATATTTTTATTCTTAATAATTGTAATTCAACACAATGAGATAGCATAAAATTAGATGGCATTGGCTTCTATAAATAATCGATATTGGGACTACATCAATTTATGATAAAAGCAAGTGACAAACATGGCGCTATTCGTTTCTTATTTGGAAATGTGTTCAAGCTATAAGATAGTATTATTTGTTTGCTGAGATCCTTTTACGTTATTTTCAACTCCATTTCTTGATTTTTTGAAACAATAGCACCTTTTTTTTGTTGTAATAAACTCTTTTGAAAGTCTGGAAACTATTGAAGATTAAAAGTTTGTGTTGAGCGTATTTTTCCCTCCCCATTTTGAGGGAATTATATTTTATTAGAATTTCACTTCACCCATACAGTATCAAAATGGAATGTTATCAAGAAAAAAATACAGATAATGCAGATTTTAATTTCCATGCATCTATAGATCAGAAGAAGGAATACATTGTTATTTACACCTTCTCCTTCTCTCATTTGTGTATATCTTCTTAGACAGGCATCGAGTGTTTAAGAACGAACTCCGGAACTCAATTCCTAATGGAAATACCTCTAAGATTTACACGAATATTCGAGTACTTTCATTTTTCCATCAAATCCTTTGCAAATAATCGCCAAGATCGGGTGTCCTTTAAAAAGGTATTCATATCAGCACCCATTTAACTATATGTAAAACTTCACCCCAAAATATGAAACAAACTGCTCTTGGAAGCAATATTACAGGTTCGTAACAATATTATCGTTTGCCTATTTCTAAAATGGATATTAATGATTGTATTTGACCAAGAAGGGAAAATGGACTTTAACGAAAGGTTAGAATATAAATATTCTTTCAACTGTGGTCGAATTTTAGTTCATTCTGAATGTTTAATGACGAGAATGCATTTAAAAAAACAAATAAATAAAATAAAATAAATAAAGAATAAAATAATAAGAAATAAAGAATAAAATCAGAATAAAACAAATAAGAAACAAAGAATAAAATCAGAATAAAACAATAAGAAATGAAGAATAAAATAGTATAAAATAATAAGAAGTGAAGAATAAAATCAGAATAAAACAATAAGAAATAAAGAATAAAATCAGAATTAAACAATAAGAGATAAAGAATAAAATCAGTATAAAAAATAAGAAGTAAAGAATAAAAATAGAATAAAACAATAAGAAATAAAGAATAAAGTCAGAATAAAATAATAAGAAGTAAAGAATAAAATAATCAGAAATAAAGAATAAAATCAGAATAAAACAATAAGAAATGAAGAATAAAATAATAAGAAGTGAAGAATAAAATCAGAATAAAACAATAAGAAATAAAGAATAAAATCAGAATTAAACAATAAGAGATAAAGAATAAAATCAGTATAAAAAATAAGAAGTAAAGAATAAAAACAGAATAAAACAATAAGAAATAAAGAATAAAGTCAGAATAAAATAATAAGAAGTAAAGAATAAAATAATCAGAAGTAAAGAATAAAATAATCAGAAGTAAAGAATAAAATAATCAGAAGTGAAGAATAAAATAATCAGAAGTAAAGAATAAAAACAGGATTAAATAATAAGAAATAAAGAATAAAATCAGAATAAAATAATTAGAAGTAAAGAATAAAATCAGAATAAAATAATCAGTTTCACAAATTTATATCGAAATTTTATAAATATAAACTTTATTCACATTATGGCTTTATTTTAAAACTAGCCACCTTTGGCGACCAGCCTGTTCGCCAATCTTAATGTTCGTTTAAATTTTAATAATTAAATAAGTTGAACCGGAGTTTAACCCCCATCTTCGCCAAGTTAAGATAACGCGCCAAGGCTGGCAATCTTTATTATGCACTATAATTGAACATCTGCTCCTTTGCTTTTGAACATTTCGCAAGGCCGTTGTTGGCGATTTTTAAAAATTGTGCCAAGCAGGGGGATAACCTCCGGTCGTACCATTAAATATTTTACGCAATTCCAACTTTAATGGATTCTTCAGCAAAATATTTTAAAATTTCAAATTTTGATAGTCATATAATCCACTCATAATATTATATAGGCCTTCAGTCATAACGTTATATTTATCTCTCTAATTTTCTGTTGCCCCTCGTATAATAATATTTTTTACTGAAACAAAGCATTTTTTTAATGATAATAGAGTCACTGAGCGTTTAAACTTTATGGGCACTAAAAAATATCTTTCTTAATTTATGTAATATCTCAAGAATTTGTCAACAAAATTTTCTCAGATTCATCATGAACAGATCGATTCATTAACAATGTTTCATTTTAAATGCATCAAACACTAAGAAAATAAAATGAATTGTTTAAAATAATCGGTCGAAAACAGGTTTAAAAAAACTACTTAAAGACGATGTACTTAAAACTATAAGCATATACAAAAAATATATAACTAACATAAATACAATTTACTTACAAAAGCATACAACTAACCTAAAAATAATTTAAATCATCCGTTGATAATGGTTGTCATGACAACAGTCAGAACACAGTGCGCATGTGTGAATTTTCTTCGCCAGTTACGGTAACGCAAATGCGTGAATTTTTCTACGCCAGTTTGCGTAACGCTATGCAGATTATACATTTTTAATTTCCTTTATTCTGTCTGATTTGAATTCAAAAGTACTTCAGAATGAATCTGAAACATGGATTAATTAACAATGTTTAATTTTAAATGCATCAAACATTAAGAAAATAAACAGATTCGTTTGAAATAATCCGCCGAAAAATGTTAACCCTAGCCTCATTACTGTTGGGAGAAAAAAAACTGAAGCCTTACTCATTTGGCGGTGGGGGAAATTTAAGATTTTTTTGGCGGAAAAGTTGGCGTTGGGAAAAATTGAAGATTTTTTTGGCTGGAAAGTTAGTTTTTAATTAATAATTAAAATTCTGATTAAAATTTCAAAAAAAAAGGAACCCCAGGTGCACATCCCCGATCTCTAAGGTATACATGTACCAAATTTGGTAGCTGTATGTCAAATGACCTGGCCTGTAGAGCGCCAACACACACACACACATTGAGCTTTATTATAAGTATGTAGATATGAAAAAATAATGGCTTAGTACTTACTTATAAACTTTTAACGCATCTGCGTTCCACGTTAAAATTGATATAGGTTTTGAAAATATTCCTTCAAGGATGTCTTTGTTAAAATCTAATTTATTTTGCAATAACTCTGCCTCTTAAACTCTAAAATGTTTACTTCAATTTATTTTTACACCAAAGTTCAATCTAAGTCAACAGAAATCTAAGCCATACTGTTCCCATCATTCTGTGCTACTTTCTATGAATCAATTACAACCAACTTCCTCAAATGAACTAAGGTAATATAAATTCTGATTCATATTTAAAATCGACCCATTTCCCTGTTTAACTGATATCCAAACTTCAATTCTATAATGGAGTCCATTTTTCGATGCTACCCTTAAAATAGCAGCATCAGTCAATAGATTTATAATTCCAAGGCATGAAATTAATTCCTCTTAATCCCACAAAATTGCACTCGTTTATAATTTCACCTCATTGAGATATACGCAGATTACTTTAAAATATGAATGTTATAACTTACTTGCGATTAAAGAGTGGATATCTGTGGTTATATTCCATAGAAATGAGGAAATAGTAATTAAATTGAATCATCAGAGTATTGGTCTGTCAAATGTTAGATAATCCCTTTTGAGCTCTTGGTGATTATTTCCTTATGATTTAAGCGGCATTTTCTTTAGAGAATCGCCTTGTACTATTAAAGCTGTCTCTGTCACTCTCTGAAATAATATCTAAGTACAATGTGTACTAAGTGTGTATCTTAATATGTGTTAGTACTCCACAGGACAAACCGTTTGACATAATACAAACAAATTTGGTATATTCTTTGGAAGGGGAGGTATGAATATCGGAGCGATTTCTTAAAAAATTGTGGAAACAGCCAATCTAATAATTCTCATACTCTGCACAGAGCATGTTACGTCATTGATAACGTCATGAAAATTATATGATTTTTTCGAAACCTAAAGGTGGATTTACACTCGGCCAGTAGGCAGAGAGTGCATAAAAAGGCTGGAAAATGCAGCTCGGTAGATGTCAAGTAATTGTCCAAATGGGACAACAGCATGCTGTATTGTATTTTTTTCCTCCTTGCTGCGCATGTGTTTGTAGAATTTGTGAAAAAATTTATCTTTTATCATAGATTAATTCCAACATTCTTTGCTTTTTGTTCTTTCTGATGCAAGATTGTGATTTTTTCGTTTTAGTTAACATATTTTGTTCTATACTTTTCTAAATTTAGGAAGTTGACCTTTTTATTTTACCATGTTTTTTGTGTAAATATTCATCATTTTAATGCGATACACAGTGAAAAAGAAAAATTCAAGTACACCAAAGCAGCAATTTATAGCCAGTATGCCTGAATCTGAATATATCTTATGAAATTATGTCAAACATAAATCAATGCCTTTTTGTGTATGCGTTATCTTACTGGCCATCTTATAACTGGCCGAGTGTAAACCCGCCTTAAAATTGCAGGCGAGAATTCAAGGCTTAGATTATTATACGGCCGCTCACATTCATTTAAATTTTATATGCTTTTATGTTAGTTAAGTGATATTTTGTCCCTGTATTAACGTATATGTCGTTTAATAAGTATAAGTATCAGTTGATTATTAAAACTGATATTGCTTTTCCCCACAACAATAACTGAATTTTTGTTAATTGAAAATTAGGTAATTAATTAATTGAAAGTAAAATCTTGACATTATTTCGCAATAACTCTCAAGATATATTTATTTCATTAAAATAATTTTCATCCTACTTTAAAATTTGAAAGAATGAGTCTTCAATGAGAGTTTAATTATCGATCAAATATTCTCTTGAATTTGGTTAGTTTTTTTTTTTAAATATTTTTCTTTTAGTTTTGAGCAATAGATTTCGTTGCACTATTGAAATTCACACCATTTTCATTTTTTCATCCATTATTTAATCCTATAATTTTATACCATTTCTGAAATTTGAGGAAGAAAAATTATATTTAATATCTACATAATTTTAATGCCAAATAAGAAAGTGAATTTACAACACCGTGGAAGTTCAGGGACAAATGAAATGAACACTTGCATTTTTAATTTCATTATTATATTAAAGGACTTTATTGTAATGGGGTTAATCATCACATCAGAGATAAAAGAAGTGTAAAGCTGTTAAAATAAGGCAAAACTATCACAATTTAATGCTTAAAAATCTTTTTCTTCTATTGATCGAGATCATCAAGTTATACATAATAGACACAAAAAGTAATCACAACAACAATCTCGAAGAATAACTAGATTGCGAGAGAGATACGAATTCATTTTATTAAATATTGTGGAATGTCAAAAAAAAATTCTAATATTTAATAATTGGGTTACTCCAATATTCTAGAAGTAACTTATACGATAAATTCGTCTCACGGAATAGTATTATTTTTAAACTAGATTCCAGCATCAACTTAGAAAAAGAAAGCTATGCAATTCCTTACAAGTTATTGAATTTAAAAAATATTATATATGGAAGGACTTTAATCCCGAGAAAAGCCGTATATATCAACTAGTCTTAGTATAAATCAATTTTGTTGTACAGTGGCTCCCAAAAGTGTTCGTACACCAACAAGAATCAATTAAAAACCTCATTATTTACCATTATATATTCTTATTTTTACATGAAAATTTTTTCATAGCATATTTTTACAGTTCTTAATAAAGCAGTCAAGAATAAATTTTAATTACGATGCAAATTATTTTTTTTTAAAAATGACAATAAATAAAATTGCACAAAAATGATCATACACTTTAAAAAAACATCACTAAATATGAAATTTTCTAAATTTTTATAAATGTTTAGTATTTAGTAGGATATCCTTTATTCTTTATAACAGCTTTTAAACGTTTGGGCATAGATTTAACTAAACGGTCGGTTACTTCTGCACCGATCTTGTTCCATTCTTCGATCATTACTGCTTTCAGTTGAATTTTCGATTTAATGTCGTGACTTCTTATTCGCACCTCCAATTCTTTCCAAATATGTTCTATAGGGTTTAAATCCGGTGATTGAACTGGTGTTGTAAGGGTTTGAGGGCAATGATAGAGGCAAAAAAGACGAACATTCATGGCCGTGTGCTTAGGATCGTTGTCTTGGTAATACACAAATATGTTTAAAATGCCCAATTTTTGTGCTGACACTTTTAAATTATTATTGAGAATATTTATATAAACTCTATGATCCATCAATGAATACTAAATTGCCTACTCCAGCCGCTGACATACACCCCCAAACCATGACACCTCCACCACCATGTTTTACTGTTCCAACTAAATTCTTGGGATTAAGTTCTTCGTTTATATTTCTCCATACAATGATTCTCCCATCCGACCCAAAGATATCAAACTTACTTTCATCTGCAAATAAGACACGATTCCAATAGCTCTCTGGCTGGTTTATCATAGATTTGGCAAATTTAAGCCTAGCAATTCTGTTCGTCTAACTTACAAAGAATTTTCTTCGTGCAGAGCGGCCATATATACCAGCATTCCGAAGAATTCTACGAATAGTTTCACAGGAAATAGAAGTTCCATTTGATTCATTATATTGTGAAGTAAACTTTATTGCACTCAGACGTGGATTTTTTAGAAATTTACTCACAATATTTCTTTGACTTCTAGCTGACAGAATTTGAGGGCGGCCATTACGAGGCTTGTTTGCAATCCTTTTTCCCTCTCTGTAACGTTTTATTATGCTTTGCACCATTGAATGAGGTAGATTACTTATAGTTGCAATTAGGGATTGCAATACCGGACCAAAATTTCAATACCGGTATTCGGTATTTTTTAAATCTTAATACCGGGATACCGGTTTTAATACCGGTATTAGAAATTTTAGAAAAAGAAAGAAAACGCAGGTGTTTCTTTGTTTTATTTGCCAGTTTTGTTAGAAAGTGTAAATATCACACACAAAAAAATTGTAACTTATAAATTATAACAGTGTATAGTCACAAAAAAGTAAAGGAACATCTTATTTATTTAAATCACAAAAAAAAGGGTAAATATCACATTTAGTCTGTGGTACAATTACAAATTTTTGAAATGTGATTTTAAAAAAAACATAATTCATCACTTGTACTGTCATTAAGCCTGAAAAGTAATTTTGTGTAAAAATTACCAGCTGTCGAAAGCGCTCTTTCGGCTACTTGGTGGTACTGTTTGCAATGCGCGATATACTTTTTCCAAGTATTTACCTCTAAATCTCTCATCTTAAAATAAATCGATTTCTCGTCGGATTGGTTTGGATATAACTGATTTCTGTATTGTATTTTGGTTTGTTGGAATTTTTTTATTTATCGCTAATTCTAATTTTTGTCCAAGTGACAATTCCTTTTCACTATCGACAGTAGTGACATCATAATCTTCGATAATTGAACCGAATTCTTCTAAATGTGGATAGGTTTGTGGGTAAAAAATGTTAATTTAGAAATTTACTCTAAAATTTACTCTAAACTTAAATTAGAAAACTTACTCTAAACTTAATCAGATTTGAATTGGTTATTTTCTTTTCTTCTTTTTCATTTTCATTTTTAAAATCATTATAATTATGTAAATACCATAAGACATTTTCTATTTCGGTATGCCTTTCTTCTGTACGATTTTTCAATGTAATATATAATTCTTCAGATACTGATGTGTGCTGTTCTTTCAGTGACTGCAACATGAAATTTATTGTTGCATTAGCTGTTAATAAATTAGAATCTCTCCGACATAATGCCTCAATAGTCAGTTTTATTGGAAATAGAGCTGATATAGTTCTGGATGTTAAGTCGAATTCACTACCTGAAAAATTAATTTTCTGGTTTAAGTCGATTATTGCTTTTTGGATTGGATTTCTCAGTTTCAAAAATCGTTCCAGCATTAGAAGTAAACTGTTCCAACGTGTTTTAGAATCTTATATTAATATATGTTCTGTTTCTTTTTAGTTAGTATATATTTTAGTAACATATCCCTTTTTATTGGGGAACGTTTAAATATCTTAACAATTTTTCGAACTTTATAAATTATAGGAAACAATTCTTGATAGGTTAATATTTCATCCTCATTAGCAATATCTTCTTCAACAATTACATTGTCATTATCTTCATTGTCAATATCACTCTCACTCTTAGTCTCTTCAAAGTTGGAATCTGAAGTTTCTATATCCACAGTATTTGGATTCTTCTGTTCTTTATTTTTTTGTTATAATACATCTATTAGTCCTAATTAAATTCCATGTGCATAGCACAACTGCTGATTTGCACCAATCAACTTTCCAACTTTTTTCATAATTGTTTCTCCATAAGTCGTTATGGATACAATATTTTCTTTCAGGGATAATCCATGTTTCGCTAATTTAGATTTAAGCAATTAATTAAGCCATTAATTAACTAATTAATTTCGCCCGTTAGGGAGACATAAAAACAAAAACGTATACTATTTTGCTATGTTCGCTATTCCTGAACATATAGTAGAGACAATTTAAAAATGTTTTAGTAAATACCGAAAAACCGGTATTAAAACTTGTGAATACCGGTATTACAAAACTGTACAAACGGCTCAAAATACCGGTATTCGGTATCCCGGTATACCGGTATTGCAATCTCTAGTTGCAATGCCTCTAATTGATTTTCCAGCTTTAAAATGAAATATAATTAATTTTCGTATGTCTAAACTCGTTTCTTTACGATTGCGCGTCATATCTAAGAATAAAGTAAATATAATAAATAATTGTGATATTAAATACTGAAATCAAACGATTTTAGTGTATTTTTTAATTAGAAGAAAAATAAGCCGCAAAAGATATTTTTATGATGAATTTAAATAAATAATGTTTGGATGTACGAAGATTTTTGTGTTCTAATTTTGTGATATTTTTATTTATTTATTTATTTATTTATTTATTTTTGAACAATACTACTTCATTTTTTATAAAAATATTTGTTCAGTTTTATTAAGAATTATTTAAAGATGCTAATTTAAAAAAAAACCAACTAATAAAATGCTTTATTAAGAAGTATAGAACACAATTTCTGCAAATTTCTTTAGTGTACGAACACTTTAGGGAGCCACTGTAGGTGTACATTTATAAATGATCCAGGAAGCGAATACAACAAATTCAGCTAAACTTTTCATACTTATTATTTAAAACAAGAGAAAGAATGCTGTGAAATTTCGCAATGCTACTTTAATTAATCATTCAATTAATTAGAAATTAAGACGATATTTTGCTGCTTTTTCCGCAATCATTTCGGAACAAATTATCTAATAAATTTTTTACACCATCTTAAATTTCGTTTTTTTTTTCAATGACAAAAATTTCTTTTAAATACATTTTTTTTTTAAATTTTATTATATTTTTCATGATTTAACAAAATAATTTGTTAGATTTAAACGATTTTTAAATACAAACGTTTGCAAATATTCCGCTGCTAGGCAACGATGAGACTTTGAATTACTTTATTACCCTTTTTTGATACTTCTTTGTGATTTTTTTTTTCAAATTCTGGTCACGTTTTCAATTTGTATTAAAAGAATTCTTAAGTTATTTAAATTAAAAAAATTCTGGCATTAAAAACCTACTTTCATCTACAAATATATTCCACAAAAAAAAGAAAATAATGAATATTGCAATTAAGAAAAATATGGAATTATAATTATAAAATTAAGTATAGGTTGTTTTTAAAATCATCTAGCTGAATTGATATCCCATTTTAATTTTAAAAGAAGCTTCAGGCAAGAAAAGGATTTTGCATATTATAATATTTTATACGAAAGCAATTTTTACATCTAATCCCTCGGAGTATATCAACTCGTATACAATAAGATTTTGAGAACAATTATCAGGAATAGTTTCTTTCATTAGCATTATATTTAATTTGTTTTTTATCTAAGGTCTCTTGTCTTAGAGAAGTCATTAAACGTTTTAGAATATAAAATAATTAACGGACTGAAAATTTTAAAAACTGATGATTTTGTTAATTGCATTCTTAAGCTTCTTTCGCATATAAAACCAGTGGAAATCGTCCCCTCAAAACTTTCTCGCAAACATTCTACACTGGCGTGCAAATTTTAAGCAACAGTGCCTTTTTTTCCATAACTCCACGGGAAATCATCTGAGAGGCATGAAATTCAGAAATGAGAGACAGTATTTTGTACTTAAACGATAACGAAATCATAGTTGCACAAAAATGAGTACAATGTAGATAGTAGGCAATCAAACAAAAAAAAGCTTTATTGAAATCATAGTATCACTACACATGATTCTCAGTTCAAGGGGAAGAACAAAAAGCAGATGGTCCTTAGTACGGGATATTCCCTCCCCTTACTGGAATGATTGCTTCGCACCGTCTCTCCATACTCAGCACCAGATTGTCCAACAGTTCTTGAGGTAAGAGTGTCCATTCCTCAATCAGCATCTATTTCAGTTGTTGAGTGTTCTCCGGAGGATGTAATCGTGCCGCAAGGCGTCTCCTTAAAGCATTCCACACAAGTTCTATGGATTTAAATCAGGAGTGAATGCTGGCCAATTCATTCGAATGGTATCTTCACTTTCTAATAGTTGCTGAACATGAGCAGTCCGGTGTAGCCATGCATTGACATCCATTAAAACGAAGCCTGATCCAATAGCACCTAGGAACAAATTCACAACGGGAAGGATCACCCGCTTACAATAGCAATCCCCGGTCTTATAAGTATAATCCCAGAAAATGCCTTCCATTGAATTTGCGTACATAGGCTACGAAATACTAATCTTTGGCGTAAATTAAGCGCTTTTATTGAAATTATCGTGTCATTCTTGGTGAGTTATTTGACATGCGGTTAATATTATTCGAAAATCTCATTCGGAATTTAGACACATTTTACACAATCGATTGAAACAAAATTTTGACTCAAAACTACACTTGTAGTCACAAAACCCCATACCAAATTTGATATATTTAAGTCTTTGCATTTCTGAGTTATCGAGTTTACGTGTTTCTGTAAATACAGACCGACAGATGTTCAAATTCTCAGTTGGATTTGGTTCAAAATTTGACAGTTGATTACGATATAGATATTCAAGCAGTTCAGTGAATTTCATCCATCTGACTGTCTTGGTTTTGTTGTTCACTTCGGACTACAGAGTTCCATATTCGAACAGCCTGGCAGACAAATTTCCTCTGAATCGGTTTTACTCAAAAATTGGTAGAAATCTAAAAGTTTGGAATAAAGATCATAAACAAATTTCATCCGTTCTAGCTCAAAGTATTTTTTTTTGCATGTTTTTGAAAGTACTAATGGTCAAACCTTTGTTGGATTTTGCTCAAACTCTGGCAGGTTTCACTATAGATGTAAAATCTGTGTGCCGAATTTGATCCTTCAAGAATTTTTTTTCGTTTCGTAGTTACCGCGTTAAATTATATTCAAATAGCTGGAAGACTTTTACTAAACTTATTTAACTGGAAATTTCATAGAAATCTAAGGCTGTATACCAAATTTCATCCATTTAGTCAGAGCATTTTTTTAATTATCTTTGGCACAAACTTGCAGACAGAGAGACGGACATTTTTTTAAATGTATTTTTTGTGGTCAAGGAGGTCTGAGACATGGAAATTTGCCCAAATTTCGACTTTGAATATTTTGATGATGACAATACTTTTTCTATACAAAGCATACGAGAAAATAAAAATAATAATTCATGCTTCGTTATTGAATTTAATAGAAATCTGCAATAGCATATATTTTGTAAACAAGAAATTTGGAATATTAAACAACATGTCTGCGTACCGATATGAAATGTAAGACTGTTATGTCTTATTATTTATTTTAGTTTATTTACATACCAATCGTCTTTAGCCATTAGCTTAGTAAACAAGAAATTTGAAATAAAACTGACATTTGCCACGAGGTTCAAATGGACAATGCTGTAGCGGCACTACAAAGTGAAACTAAAACTGACATTTGCCACGAGGTTCAAATTGACAATGCTGTAGCGGTACTACAAAGTGCAACTAAAAACTGGCATTTGCCACGAGGTTCAAATCAAATTGACAGTGCCGCTTTGTGGTTATTTTTGATGTCGGCAAATATGCAAATCAACGACTCCTTCAGTCTATTTTTAAGCCAGCGAAGCAAGAATAAAAGAGAAACAAACACTGCCGCGACCGGAACGATTCTGATTTAATCTTTAAGCATGTTTCAAGAATCTTGCAATTGTACGAAGTCTTGTAAATATGTTGTAATTAAATTTCCTCTAACTTAAACTTTGTTTTCTTAGCTCTAGCATATTTTAAATTAGGCAGGCAAATTTGTAGGTTAGGTAATTGAAACCAGCACTAACCCACAAATTAATTATTTAATGAACTAATGAAAACTGTTTGAAATTTCATGTTGTCTATTCTACTTTGATTTAATTTTCTTATTCTTCCTTCAAACTGAGTAAATAATAAAAGCATGATATAAAGCAATATTTGAAGAAATGGTGAAATTATTGATAAAGATGTTCCAAACGGATAGTTCAAAAAATTGCATTTTGGCACAAGAAAGTGAAATGACAGTCGCCAAAAGGAAAACATAGAAGATAGATTTACAGAAATTTAATTGTTTAATGGTACTATGGTGTAAAGTGACATGACTTTAATAGAAAAGGTTCATGCCTACAATAAATAGAATAGGTGTAAGGCTAATAAAATAAAAAAAGATTGCAATATCGGAGTCAATTCGAGGCATAAGAAAGTGAAAGGCTATGTTAAAAGATTCAGGGATATCAAGTTAGGCATCGGTTATGAAAAATATGATTGAAATTAAAAGCAACCAATATTCTTTGTAAACCAGCTGATCGTTAAAATAACAAGTATGTTTTAATTAAAACGAGAGGGAATGGTCTCCTAAAAACTTTCTCGCATACTCTCTAATAAATGTGTTATCCTGGAGAACTCTTTGCATGGCATTGAAGCATAATAATTACGGAATATTAAACTTTGGCGGGAATATAGAATCTATCGTGTTTTATTTGGCGAGTTATTTGGCGATTAAATCCTGGCATGCGATTAATAGTATCCGAAAATTGAAATTGTGTTTGAGACGTGTTTAACGAAGCCGATTGTAACAAAAATTTGACACAGAGCTATAACTGCAGTCATTAAATCATGTACCAAATTTGATATATTTGTCATTGCGCCTATGAGTTATCATGTTTAAATGTTTTTGAAAATACAGACAGAGAGACGGTCAACCCCTTGTTAGATTTAGCTCAAAATTTGAAAAATGATTACTCTAGAGCTGTTCATTCTGTGTATAGAATTTTACGTAACTAGTTCTCTTCATTTTGTAGTTATCATGTTAAATTATATTCAAATAGTCGGACGGACAGACTACCTCTAAGGGGATTTTGCTCAATTTTTTATAGAAATCTACAAATTTCGTATAAAGCCCTTATACCAAATTTCATTAGTCTACATGAAAGCGTTTTTGGGTTATCTTTGTCACAGGCAGACAGACGGGCATAATTTTTTGACGATTATTAGACTATCTTTATACTAAAAATACGAGAAAGTAACCAAAAAAATGTGATTCAGTGATTTATTTTATTAACACTGCAAACGCGAATGAATTTACATTAAACAGAAAACAATAGTTAAATATATGTAACCACGGCAGGCACAGTTATAAAAAACATTATTTGAGCTTTACAATAAGAAAATAAAACATATTACTAAAATATTACAAAAATAATCTAATATCCCAAATGTTAAAAAGATATTTTTAACAATAATAACAAATATCAGAAAATGGGTAATACATTCAAAATATGTATCAAAATGGAGTGCTTTACATTTAGGAATAGAAATCAATTCAATTGAAATACTAATGATTTTCATAATTTCTCAAGAGAAATATTTCAATTCCGCTTATTTCTTATCAACTCAAAAGAAGTTTGAAAGAAACGTTAAAAGTAGTAAATCAAGCAATTACTTCATATTTTTCCCTGGCAAATTGAATAGCAACATTGAAATTCACCTGCTTTCGTCAATACCAATTTCTTTGAAATTCTACAGTCTTTTCATCTGGAATTATTACATTAAAGCAAGTTTAAAGCATTCTGTATGTTTACGGTCACTGAATTTTAATAACATCAAATCATTGGATGTTAAAATGAAAGATTTCGATACTTAATGAAATCGCGTCTAATGAAAATAAATCATATATACTGAATGAGTTAATGTTCCGTGAGTAGTTCAAAGTAACTGCTTGAAAAGTAACTCCATGAAAAAAAAAGAATATTTGAAGATATTTTCATAATAAAAAATATAAAAATTTTAATGAGAAACACTCATTACTTATAGAATCGTCTTAAAATGAATTAAAAAGAGACTCAATTTGTTCTCTTTAGAGGATCAAAAGAAGCAAACTATTCAAAGTAGTTCTTTGATTTCATTTTTGTTTTCTCAAAATTGAAGATAAGTAGAATTCAAGTTATAAATTCTATTATTTTTTTTTATTTCTTAATATTAAAACCCTATTTATATTTAGTATTGTAAAGAATTCGTAATATTGATTCTCTGTGACACATGTAAAGTGATAAAGCTTTACGGATAACTCTAATCGATGGTGAAAGGATACTGAGTCAATAATCTTTGGACTTGGCAACAAACGTGGCGATAATTTAATATTTTGGCAACAAAATTTGGCGTTATTTTGGCGACAAAAAATGAAGGACCTGAATATTCGAGAATCTTGGTACTATCTCCATTAGGACTCAAGTTCCAACGTTCGTTCGGAACATCCGATGATCTGTTAAACTCAAAGACGCACAAATGAAGAAGAAAAACAGAGTCATGAGGAATAGTCATTGGATTTCTCTCTTTACAATGTTTGTCTCTGGTAAGTTCTCATTGAGAGCTTTATACAGTTGTAGTGCTTTAATATCAGTTGGCGGCTTCTGTATATTTTTTTCTTTGAAAGTGCTGTTTTGTGTACATTTCATCCGAGTTTTATTAAATGTACCTCGCACAGAATAAAATGTCTTTATCAGTTATTGAACCTGTTTCTATACACCATAACATGAACCCAAATTTTTCAATAATTATATTCAGATATTTCAGTCTTAAACGTTAACATAATCAAAATTATTATTATAAAAATAATTACCATAAATTATTTTCAGTTCCCATTAAAAAAACTCTGATTATTCCATCACTTTTATTTAATTATATATTTTAATATTACTTATCTGGAAATAGATAATTTTGGTTTTTACTGTTTCTGAATAAGAAATTTTAGATTGATTTTTTTTTATCCTTTTATGTGGTGGAGGTTGGAAATTTTACAATATTTGTTCATTTTCGATGACAATAAAATATTTTTATACTATCTGAAATTAGTTATCATTTTCTTTAATTATAAGGAAGGCTCTTTTCCTTTATTCCGGCTGTAGTCAAAACCTTACCAAACCATAGCGATAACTCATCATTTAATGCCATTAAGATATTAAGCGCAGTTCATAACGCAAGATACTTTTCGGCATTTGTATTTATGTTTGACTGAAGCCATACTAATGGCAATATCAGAAAATTAAATTTTAAAACCGAATCAATGACGTTATCTGATAGTGGGTTTGAGAAAAGATGGACCCCATACTAAAAAGTAAAAAGCAGTTTTAAGAAATTCTACTGCTTAGTTGACTAAATAAAGTATATTTAAAAATTGTTTTTTATTTTTTACTTTATTCTTTACTAGTCGCTTTTAGAGTTTAACTAATTCAGGTAGTATCAGTGTTCTTTAACTTTAGTGAAATCTTTTAAAATAATATTCATCATTTAACAAAACATTATTTATGAGAAATCTTTGAATCATTTTATATTAATAGCCTTATACTTACTCTGTTCATTGTGAACATGAACCATGCTATTAGAGTCAAGTCTATGATACTGCAATGACATTAAAAGCGTAAACTGCAGGGTTATTGCATATTACTTCTCGTTGAATAATTGTTATTCTTTTTGTTCATCATAAGAATTGGCCAGATAATAAAAATAATATTTCTTCTTTAATTTTCAACAAAGGAAGAAAACTCATATGATCAAATATTTGATAAAAGAACTCAAATTGTTTAAACTTCCTTACATCCTTTTTTTCTGAAAACTGTGCACAAAAATATTTCTTAAATCTTCTCTAAATCTAAGGAAAATTCCGTGATAATTAAATTAATATTATTAAAAAATTTTTATCTCAATAACTATTTTTTGCAATTACGTTTAAAGAAGAATATCTCTAAAAAGCATTAAAATCTCCCATTATTTATTAATCAATAAGGATTCGAATTATTTGTTTTTAAAAACAACTCTTTGTTGCACATTTTTCAAATTTCTCTCTGGAATGTATTCTTTTTAGATCCGTTAGTTCCAGATCGAACCGTCAGGTCTATAGACTACATTGTACATCATTCACAGATACTTGACACAAAATTTCCATTGTTATTAGTACAGTTAAGGATAGGTTCATTATTAAATTTTTACCAAAACTACAATTCAAATGGTAATTAATGTTCATTTTATTCTACGATGTTATAAACTATGGACAAAGAACTGGAACACTCGTTTCGGATAAAAAAGAGTAATCGCTTTTAAAAATTACTCCATGGTTCACATTTTTCAACTTTCTCTGTGAAATATGTTCTTTTCAGATTCGAAAGATCTAGAGTAAGCCGCTAGACCTGTAGACTATAGTATAGATAGTTAACAGATACACTGACACAGATTATCCTCTACTATTAGTACAGTTAAGGATTTGTTTATTATTATGTTTTTGTTAAAACAACCGTTCAAGTGTAAATGAACTCCCATTTTATTCTTCGATGTTATAAATTGTAAGCAAAGAACAGAAACACTCTATGCGAATAAGAAAGGATGATAGCAAACGTAAATATGATATATTTTTCGCATACTGCTTACATTTAAAGTAAATCATTTTTTGTGTACTCTCATCCTCTATTTGATGGCTTTAAATTGATTCAATTAGTACTCAAAAATTAGTTTCTAAAAAGTATTAGAGAAACATTTTAAGGTATTTTGTCTAAATAATTGACAAATCTGTTGAGATCTAAAATGCAAAATAGGTTTGATAAATTATTTTTTTAAGATTAATTATTTTTATTATTATTATTATTATTATGGCGTATATGCAATTCCTAACTCCATTGTTACAAATCGTGAACTTTTTTAACAATGGAAACGAAGAAATTTTATTTTTATGAAGTTTTATCCGATCCAAGTGGATTCATTTCTACAAAAACACCTACGAAGCTTAACATATATATATATATATATATATATATATATATATATATATATATATATATATATATATATATATATATATATATATATAAAACGTACGTTGCGCAAAATTCGAGCTTATTACTAATTGCCGACTGGCAACAATTAAATATAAACAAAACTTCATGTGAAATTCTGACTACTTTATTCGTTGGACATTTTTACAGCTGCGCTGAATCCAACTCTTCGTTACCTAATTAATGAAGTGCAAAATATTAATAGAAGTGTTCGGAAGATAGTACGGCATGTCATCAAAGAAGACATTCAGTCAGAGGAAAGAAGATATAAATGAAATCAGGAAATAGGCTTGAAACAAAAAGTTCAACCGTTCAAAAGTAGGCTTAACTGTTGTTACATAAGAAATTGGGTTAAAAATTTAATTCACGGTTTCTCGCCAATCACATCAAAATCGTGCCAATCATCAAAAACTCTTTAAAAGTTTGAAATCCCGTGTATTTACCAGAAACGATAACAAATGACTTTTAATGTCGCAATAAAAAACTATCACAATTACATTTGGCGAGAAATTACTCAAACATTATTCAGCTTTAACGTCCGTATATTAACTTAAGTCGAACCGTAATCGCTATGACTTGCCATTGGAAATTGATACTGATATCTTCCAAAACAATTATCATATAAAAAGTGGTTTTTTTAATCTTAAGACTTAAAATATTACCTTTTTAATGACATAAATTTCATTTTCGTAATATTTTTCATTTAACTTAAATAATGTTTTTTTATTTCCATTTGATACACTCACAGAAACAATGTTTTTAAATGATTAAAACTTTCCATCAAAGCATTCAAACTGAAGCTTTTATCAATCATTGAATCTGTGGTAAGATTTTCATTTCCGCTTTTTCTTCCTAATATATACGCTTTGTAAATTGCAGTAAACTGTTTCAAATGAATTCATGTCTCTTTTTTTGTATCACATTACAAGATGAAATACTTTTTAAAGAAATGCATCTCATATTAATTTAACAGCTCAATAAGTAATAATCTGGGGGATCAAACTGGTCCCCAAAGGCGGCTATTTTAACAAAGTAGTACAAGATTCCTTTCACCTTAAAATTCTAAAACTAAGATCTACTTTGTTATATAAGTATCCAATAGAAACCTAATGGCAGAAAATACCGTTTAAGGCCAATTCACATATTTTTAAACTGTTCTTTTTTATTACTGAAAGTCATTCATCAAAAAAAATTTTAGTTCTTCCTCAAGATGTTCTTTTTCTTTGACTAAGAGATAAGTCTTGAAGGGGCAGCGTTCATCTTGGTTTGGCAATCCATCAAACTACTGTCCATCTTCCGAAAAGGAATATTTTTTCTTTTTTTTCCAATATTCCTATTTTTTTTAAGTATTTCAAACACCTCGCTATAAAAAAAACTGAAGTGGATGAAGGAAGAAAAATATGCTAGCATAAATCCTCAAACAAAAATCTAAAAAACAAGAACAGAAAAATATGAGCAAGAAAAATCTGTTTCTTAAAAGTTATTGATAGCAAAGTGATAGACTCAAAAAAACGAACTCAATAATTCTACTGTTAAATCATTCATAGAAATGAAGATAAAAAAAATGCAGACGAAAGTGACCTTTTTGCCTCTATAGTGAGGATGGTAAACTCAAAAACAGAAAAGGAAACTTTGTTTTTGAGAGTAAAAATTTAAAAAATAACTCAAATTTTCCATAATTCAAAAAATTTAATACTTTCCAATATTTTTTTTATTATTAGCAAAAAATACAAAATGCCACACAATATCGTAATTATATATCTGACAGTACTGGAGGACTTCTGATCAACATCTTAAGGATATGGTACAATGCTTTTTGCGAGTAGGATTAAGAGCAGTTTCCTAAATTTGCATAGAATTTCTATTCTTTTGCTAATTTTACTTTCTCTTATACATAATATAGAGGAAATATAGTAATTCTCAAAAAAAATTGAAACTCGAGATTTTGAAGAATTTCCACATTTTAGAACTCCATGAAATCGAAAAACACATTTTTGAAAAAAATGTCCATCTGTCTGTGACAAAGATAACACAAAAACGCATTGAACTCGAGGACTAAAATTTGGTATACGGATTTTATACCAAATTTGTAGATTTCTGTCAAAGCCGGGAAAAATACGCTCAGAAGAAGTACGTCGGTCCGGCTGTTCGAATATAAGTTAACATGATAGCTGCAAAACGAAGAATGCTATACAAAAAAAATTCAGTACACAGATCTCCATATTTTAGACCTCTCTGAATTCGAAAAAAAATCTGTCCATCTGTCTGCCTGTTACAAAGATAACTCAAAACATTTATATAATGTTTGCTCCAAACTTGCAAATTTTTAGTAAAATCTATTCAAAGGAAGTCCATCTGTCCGGCTGTTCGAATACAAGTTAACACGATAATTACGAAACAAAGAGAGCTAGATAAATAAAATTCAGCACACAAATTTAACATCTGCAGTGTAAACACCAGGCAAATATTTAACAAAGATGAAGAAAGGGTTGATTGCCTGTCGGTCTGTACCCTCAGAAACAGAATTTAAAAATCAAATGACTTAAATATATCAAATTTGGTACGGGATTTTGAGACTACAGATGCAGTTTTGTGTCAAATTCTTGTTCAAATCGATAGAGAAAAATGTGTCCAAAACACAAATATTTTTTGGATAATATTAACCCATGCCAGGAATTAATATGGAAAAAATGCCAAGGATCACACGTTAGTTATAGCAAATTCATGCTTAAGGTTTATATTTCGTAACTCTTATGCACCAGTGCCATGTAAAGCGTTCTCTGACAAGTTTATTATATAGTATGCGGGTAAGGTTTAGAGAGACCACGACCCTTGGTTTCCTAATCTATTCGCGCTTTGTTGAAAAAACTCGATATTAAAAAACTTCAATTCCCAATGGCTCCTATTTGCTGGATCAACAAATAATAGTTTCAAGGTAAAAAAATATTTTTTTAAACACCACATTGTGCTTTTATTTTCCTGATATTATGAACAGTAGGACTTACAGGTAATAGCCAATTCGGGCGTTTTGCCACTTCAGATATTTCGCCTTATAAGATCCATGTTTTAACAATGAATCAATTTAGCTTGACATTCAATTTCAATAAATTTGGAAATGAATCAAAATGTTAATGATTTATTTTAGTTTGAAATTTTGCTTTAATCCTTTAGGAAAAATATATAAATATCATAATACCCTCTTTAATGTGTACGTGATAGGAAAAAAAATAACTAAAGTAAAAAAATTCTGAACTACTAATTAACGATTTCATAACCATTGCCATAATGCCATTATTATTAGTTAAGGATTTCGTTATTTATAAATGAATTTAATTAATTATTTTAGATTTTAAGGAAATAAGAAACTTGACTGTTATTATAATTATTTATAGGACAAGCCGAGTACAATATAATCTACATCTTAAAAGGATAATTTATATCTCTGTCTATTATAAATTGGCAAATAATTATAATTTAATTTATTTAATAATAATTTTAATAATTCACTGTAACCATGCATTTAAACGTTATAATATGCAATTCATACAATCTCAAACTTTTGCAAATTTATTTAGTTGCTTAATAGCTTTTTTTATCTGCCTACTATGAAGCCCCTCAGATCAGAGAATTTAAGCAAATAGTACCTAATCTCCCTCTTCTTTTCTGTTTATTACAAATAAGAAACCGTTTTTCTAAAAGGTATGAACAATCTTTTTAAATATATACAATTTACGTCTACATAAAAGCAATATACAAAAATATCAATTCTTTGTTCTTTACGAATTTTTATCTCTCAAAATAGTTTAAGGATATGGAAAACTAGATTATAATGCAATATTATTTTTTATGTAATAGGGAATTGATTTCCTTAAAATGTCGACTGAAAGGCGATCCTCTATTAAAGAGCGCATTTCTGGGTTTCTTCAAATAATCTTATCTGAAAAGAAAAGTCTTTATCAATTTTTTTTTTTCTGTTTCGGCTTAAGCGAAACTTAATTTAATTATCTTTGATCAAAGATAAGACTGTTGAAAAAGAATGAACGTCTTCAATTAGCTTTGCTTAATCAATGAATATAAATTTTGGATAAACATATAATAAAATAATGCATTAATACTAAAATGGTTTAGTTTAGAATATTTAAATTGGAAGTGTGATTTTATCTGAATTTTCAGATTGTGAAAAAAAAATATTTTCAGAAATCGTCTGCGCAATTTCAATTGAAATTTGTCTAAAGTTTGCAAACCTTTTAGCCAGTTAAAATCGATTTTCTAAACAGAATCGCATATACTTAAATTTATAGACATGCATTTTTTTTAATATTTCTGCACCTTTAGATTGGAATATCTTTTAAAAAACAAATGCTAATGTCTAACAAAAAAAAACTCAATTGCTATAACTTTATTATTTGAAAAAAAATCAACAAACAGAAATAAATAATCTAATAAGTAATCTTTCAGCATATAAGATAATATATTGAATATATTCCCATTTAAATATAAACCCTTATTTAAAAATATGATTTACAGTTTTAATTTTTCTAAATATTGATTGCACTATTAATATGCAGTTTTCAAGTCAATGAATACTTTTAATTAATGAATCAGGCTTTAGATATCAATTCCTAAAAGTCTTCAAGTTTCTGAATCACATGATTTTCAATTTTTTTTCTCAAATCCTTATAATGATGGTTTTACTTTTTTTATTACAGATACAAAATAAATGAAAAAAAAATGGCACACAAAGCCAGCAATCTCATTTTCTTGAGTATATCTTTTTAAAAAAATCTTTACAATTTTTCGATCGCCCAAAGAAATCTCATCATATCTTTTCAGAAAATTGGAGCTCTGTTCAAACATATCCAGCATTTACGAAAATGAGACAAGAGAGAATTTCTAAAGTTGCAGACGATTCTCAATTACAAGACTTTTATTTGCGATTCTACAAAAAGATGAGAAAAAATCGTTTTGAAAAAAAAAAATCGTTTTTTCTTTTATCTTTTTACCTCAGGCTAAATGTAATTAAACTCTCATTGATCATGAAAAGAGAGAAAAAAAATTGAGTACTTCTTCAACAATTATTTTGTTTGCTTAACTCAGAGGAGTTTCTTCAAAATGTACGAAAAAATAACAGCAAAGTAATAAACTAATGAAGTTCTCGTATTTTCCAGAATGCATGTAAATATGACTTCTGTGGAGAAATAGAAAACTTGAGTTAATCTTTGTGAATTTGTCAATAGATCTAATGTTTCCTATTAAAGAATTCCTGATTATTTTTAATACTAAAGCTTTCAATCTTTTAAAATTTGAAATAGAAAATAAAAGCATCTAATGAAGAATTACATTCGAAATCTTTCGTATTAGTCTGAAGAAGTTTGTAAGCATTTCATTCGAATTCAAAAACCGTAAATAACATTAATTTCTTTTACAATTTCACAATTACTTCATTAAAAATCAATCTTAACATCTTTATTGAAGCACGAAAAAATCCCAAATCATTCCATGTTTGATGTTATAATGGATTTCTTAATTAAGCTGAATGTTGTTTGTGATAATCTACAATCAATGAAGAATTAATTAGTTCGTATATTTTTAATTCATTACAACATCAGAGAAAAAGGAAGGAAAACAAACATTGAAATGAGTTTGTTTTTAAAATTAACCAAAGCATCCCCTGAATGAAAGTCATAAATAATTCAAAAGCTCTCTTGAAACAAATTAAGAACTTTCCTTTATTTCCATAAATTGAAATCCAGTTAATTGGATAAAATTTAATTCAATTCATTACATTACAAAGCATGATATTATATTTCATTTTATCCAGCCCAGAATCTAAATTTATTTTTTTGTTATATTCATAATACTTCATTGTAAATTAAATATCTTCTTCTTTTAGTTTTTAGATTAATAAATACATCACATATTATATTGCCTATATAACACCTCTTATCGTACTGTTACGTAAAATCCATCCAGTGGGTATACAGTAAAAATTCCAACAGTCTCTAAGGGATAAAGACGCTTTTTTTTCAGCAAGATAGGTGACAAAACGAGGTAACATACATAAGCACATGCAATACAACGCAGCCGAAGCTGACACAAAATAAAATTTGCAGAAATGGATAACATAAGGAGGTAAATTATTATTAAACAATCGCAGCAGCATGAAATGTGCAGAGAGATATCGATAATTCAAAGAGAGAATTCGCTATATAGCTCACATCGCTCAGCTCGAATACTGACTGCCTTCCTTATAGCTCCCGTGGCAGGGTATCAGGTAGTTTCTAGAACAAATACTGCTACTCGATGGAGCTATTGCCAAGATTCTCGTATATGCGGGATCCTTCATTTTTATCGCCACAAGTTTGTATTTATCGGATACTGATTGCGTAAGAAAGAATTACTACAAATTTGTAGCAATATTTTTTGTCGATTTTTATCTGACAATTTTATCTGAATTAATTAGCAAGATTAAATTCAAATTGCAGTGTCAGATTTGTTTCACTACTTGTTTTCTGAATGCAATTATTACATTTGAAAGAATGGAGATTTTGGCCGTAAATGAAGTCAAAAAAGAATCAACAACCCTTTTTTGCAATGAAATTTACCTTTTTTACTTTCTCGTAAACGCAGTATAGTAATAGTAAAAAAATTCGAACTCGAGAGCATCTCCATGTTTTAGACTTCTCTGTGTTCGAAAAACACAATTTTATAAATTGCCCATCTATCTGTACTGTCTGTGACAAAGGCAACTCAAAAACACTTTGATCTAGATGGATGAAATTTGGTATACGGTCTTCACGCCAAATTTGCATATTTCTATCAAATTTTGAGTAACGTCTGTTCAGAGAAAGTCCGTCTGTCTGGTGTTCGAATATATGCTAACACGATAATTACAAATCGAAGAGAATTAGATAAATAAAATTGGGAACACAAATTCAACATTTTATAGAGTAGACACTTCACAAATTTCGAGACAAAGTAACTTCTGGTGACCGTCTGTCGGTCTGAACATTCAGAAATAAGAAAATGCGATAATTTAAGTACACAATGACTTAAATATATCAAATCTGGTGTGAGATTTTATGACTACAAGTGCAGTTTGACTACATCTTATCAACGGTTTAAAGATGAAATCCATGGTGTTATCAAAGGTTTTACATTGAGCAATTCAGTTTTCCACACTCTCTAAAAAAGGTGTTTCTTCCACCTCTACCTCCATATAAAATTAAGGATTCTCGAGACATTTCAGATTTTTATTTTCAGAGTCTCACTTATTTATATATAGAAGAGAACTTTATAGTATAGTAAAGAAAATCGAATCTGCATTTTGGGTACTTTTTTTAGTTATTGAAACCAGAATTTAACGCAGAACTATAAATTCAGTCAAAATATCACATATGAAATTCCCTTTATTCAAGTAGTAAGAAATTACCACATTTAAATGCATGGGAAATTAAAGGTCTATATATGTTCAATCCTCAGTTTAGTTCTAAATTTATAAAGATGCATTCTTTATATACTAAACTCTTATACCTAGTTTTATCCATCAAGCACTCTACTGTCAGATTTTATCTTTACTATGTTGCAGATAGATTTCCTTTAAATGGATTTGGTTCTTTACAAATCTACAAATTTGGTAAAAAGAAAGCAAACCAAATTTCAAATAACCTAACTCAAAGCTGTTTAGAGCAACCGCCTTCACAGACAGTCATAGTTCTAAAAATGTGTTTTTCCTGCTCAGGAATGTCTAAAACGTGGAGATTTGTGAAAATTTCGAATTCAGTTCTCCCTTTGACAGTCACAATATTTTTTTTTATTTTTTTATTTCGTATACTGGAAAGTAAAAGATCATTGTGTTTGATGAGCCACATATCTGGTAACTTATCAAAGTTCTATACTTCATACTGTTTACGTCTGAGCTGTAGAAATAGGCATAGTAACGATTCAAAACCATTTCCAAGATTTTTTTAAAAAAAATGCTCTTCACCAATAAAAGTTTAAAAGTAATATAAACAAAAACAATGTCCATTTTTCTAATTACTCATTTGTTCTAGAAAATTTTGTTGTCATTAATCATTTAAAAGGAGAACGATTCCACCATGATTTGAAAGTCATGTAAAGGATGATTGATTGAAAAGCACTATAGGTAGACAGATTGATGATTGATTGAAAAGCAATATAGGTAGACAGGCTGATGATTGATTGAAAAGTAATATATGTAGACAGTCTGATGATTAATTGAAAAGTACTATAGGTAGGCGGACTAATGGTTGATTCAAAAGTAATATAAGTAGACAGGCGGATGATTGATTGAAAAGTAATAATGTAGGGAGACAGGCTGATGATTGATTGAAAAGTAATATATGTAGACAGTCTGATGATTAATTGAAAAGTACTATAGGTAGGCGGACTAATGGTTGATTCAAAAGTAATATAAGTAGACAGGCGGATGATTGATTGAAAAGTAATAATGTAGGGAGACAGGCTGATGATTGATTGAAAAGTAATATATGTAGACAGTCTGATGATTAATTGAAAAGTACTATAAGTAGGCGGACTAATAGTTGATTCAAAAGTAATATAAGTAGACAGGCGGATGATTGATTGAAAAGTTATGTAGGGAGACAGGCTGATGATTGATTGAAAAGTAATATATGTAGACAGTCTGATGATTAATTGAAAAGTACTATAGGTAGGCGGACTAATAGTTGATTCAAAAGTAATATAAGTAGACAGGCGGATGATTGATTGAAAAGTTATGTAGGGAGACAGGCTGATGATTGATTGAAAAGTAATATATGTAGACAGTCTGATGATTAATTGAAAAGTACTATAAGTAGGCGGACTAATAGTTGATTCAAAAGTAATATAAGTAGACAGGCGGATGATTGATTGAAAAGTTATGTAGGGAGACAGGCTGATGATTGATTGAAAAGTAATATATGTAGACAGTCTGATGATTAATTGAAAAGTACTATAGGTAGGCGGACTAATGGTTGATTCAAAAGTAATATAAGTAGACAGGCGGATGATTGATTGAAAAGTAATAATGTAGGGAGACAGGCTGATGATTGATTGAAAAGTAATATATGTAGACAGTCTGATGATTAATTGAAAAGTACTATAGGTAGGCGGACTAATAGTTGATTCAAAAGTAATATAAGTAGACAGGCGGTATGATTGATTGAAAAGTTATGTAGGGAGACAGGCTGATAATTGATTGAAAAGTAATATATGTAGACAGTCTGATGATTAATTGAAAAGTACTATAAGTAGGCGGACTAATAGTTGATTCAAAAGTAATATAAGTAGACAGGCGGATGATTGATTGAAAAGTTATGTAGGGAGACAGGCTGATAATTGATTGAAAAGTAATATATGTAGACAGTCTGATGATTAATTGAAAAGTACTATAAGTAGGCGGACTAATGGTTGATTCAAAAGTAATATAAGTAGACAGGCGGATGATTGATTGAAAAGTTATGTAGGGAGACAGGCTGATAATTGATTGAAAAGTAATATATGTAGACAGTCTGATGATTAATTGAAAAGTACTATAAGTAGGCGGACTAATAGTTGATTCAAAAGTAATATAAGTAGACAGGCGGATGATTGATTGAAAAGTAATAATGTAGGGAGACAGGCTGATGATTGATTGAAAAGTAATATATGTAGACAGTCTGATGATTAATTCAAAAGTACTATAAGTAGGCGGACTAATAGTTGATTCAAAAGTAATATAAGTAGACAGGCGGATGATTGATTGAAAAGTTATGTAGGGAGACAGGCTGATAATTGATTGAAAAGTAATATATGTAGACAGTCTGATGATTAATTGAAAAGTACTATAAGTAGGCGGACTAATAGTTGATTCAAAAGTAATATAAGTAGACAGGCGGATGATTGATTGAAAAATTATGTAGGGAGACAGGCTGATAATTGATTGAAAAGTAATATATGTAGACAGTCTGATGATTAATTGAAAAGTACTATAAGTAGGCGGACTAATAGTTGATTCAAAAGTAATATAAGTAGACAGGCGGATGATTGATTGAAAAGTTATGTAGGGAGACAGGCTGATAATTGATTGAAAAGTAATATATGTAGACAGTCTGATGATTAATTGAAAAGTACTATAAGTAGGCGGACTAATAGTTGATTCAAAAGTAATATAAGTAGACAGGCGGATGATTGATTGAAAAGTTATGTAGGGAGACAGGCTGATAATTGATTGAAAAGTAATATATGTAGACAGTCTGATGATTAATTGAAAAGTACTATAAGTAGGCGGACTAATAGTTGATTCAAAAGTAATATAAGTAGACAGGCGGATGATTGATTGAAAAGTTATGTAGGGAGACAGGCTGATAATTGATTGAAAAGTAATATATGTAGACAGTCTGATGATTAATTGAAAAGTACTATAAGTAGGCGGACTAATAGTTGATTCAAAAGTAATATAAGTAGACAGGCGGATGATTGATTGAAAAGTTATGTAGGGAGACAGGCTGATAATTGATTGAAAAGTAATATATGTAGACAGTCTGATGATTAATTGAAAAGTACTATAAGTAGGCGGACTAATAGTTGATTCAAAAGTAATATAAGTAGACAGGCGGATGATTGATTGAAAAGTTATGTAGGGAGACAGGCTGATAATTGATTGAAAAGTAATATATGTAGACAGTCTGATGATTAATTGAAAAGTACTATAAGTAGGCGGACTAATAGTTGATTCAAAAGTAATATAAGTAGACAGGCGGATGATTGATTGAAAAGTAATGTAGGGAGACAGGCTGATAATTGATTGAAAAGTAATATATGTAGACAGTCTGATGATTAATTGAAAAGTACTATAGGTAGTCGGACTAATGGTTGATTCAAAAGTAATATAAGTAGACAGGCGGATGATTGATTGAAAAGTAATAATGTAGGGAGACAGGCTGATGATTGATTGAAAAGTAATATATGTAGACAGTCTGATGATTAATTGAAAAGTACTATAAGTAGGCGGACTAATAGTTGATTCAAAAGTAATATAAGTAGACAGGCGGATGATTGATTGAAAAGTTATGTAGGGAGACAGGCTGATGATTGATTGAAAAGTAATATATGTAGACAGTCTGGTGATTAATTGAAAAGTACTATAGGTAGGCGGACTAATAGTTGATTCAAAAGTAATATAAGTAGACAGGCGGATGATTGATTGAAAAGTTATGTAGGGAGACAGGCTGATGATTGATTGAAAAGTAATATATGTAGACAGTCTGATGATTAATTGAAAAGTACTATAAGTAGGCGGACTAATAGTTGATTCAAAAGTAATATAAGTAGACAGGCGGATGATTGATTGAAAAGTTATGTAGGGAGACAGGCTGATGATTGATTGAAAAGTAATATATGTAGACAGTCTGATGATTAATTGAAAAGTACTATAAGTAGGCGGACTAATAGTTGATTCAAAAGTAATATAAGTAGACAGGCGGATGATTGATTGAAAAGTTATGTAGGGAGACAGGCTGATGATTGATTGAAAAGTAATATATGTAGACAGTCTGATGATTAATTGAAAAGTACTATAGGTAGGCGGACTAATGGTTGATTCAAAAGTAATATAAGTAGACAGGCGGATGATTGATTGAAAAGTAATAATGTAGGGAGACAGGCTGATGATTGATTGAAAAGTAATATATGTAGACAGTCTGATGATTAATTGAAAAGTACTATAGGTAGGCGGACTAATAGTTGATTCAAAAGTAATATAAGTAGACAGGCGGATGATTGATTGAAAAGTTATGTAGGGAGACAGGCTGATAATTGATTGAAAAGTAATATATGTAGACAGTCTGATGATTAATCGAAAAGTACTATAAGTAGGCGGACTAATAGTTGATTCAAAAGTAATATAAGTAGACAGGCGGATGATTGATTGAAAAGTTATGTAGGGAGACAGGCTGATAATTGATTGAAAAGTAATATATGTAGACAGTCTGATGATTAATTGAAAAGTACTATAAGTAGGCGGACTAATAGTTGATTCAAAAGTAATATAAGTAGACAGGCGGATGATTGATTGAAAAGTTATGTAGGGAGACAGGCTGATAATTGATTGAAAAGTAATATATGTAGACAGTCTGATGATTAATTGAAAAGTACTATAAGTAGGCGGACTAATAGTTGATTCAAAAGTAATATAAGTAGACAGGCGGATGATTGATTGAAAAGTAATAATGTAGGGAGACAGGCTGATGATTGATTGAAAAGTAATATATGTAGACAGTCTGATGATTAATTGAAAAGTACTATAGGTAGGCGGACTAATGGTTGATTCAAAAGTAATATAAGTAGACAGGCGGATGATTGATTGAAAAGTAATAATGTAGGGAGACAGGCTAATGATTGATTGAAAAGTAATATATGTAGACAGTCTGATGATTAATTGAAAAGTACTATAAGTAGGCGGACTAATAGTTGATTCAAAAGTAATATAAGTAGACAGGCGGATGATTGATTGAAAAGTTATGTAGGGAGACAGGCTGATGATTGATTGAAAAGTAATATATGTAGACAGTCTGATGATTAATTGAAAAGTACTATAGGTAGGCGGACTAATAGTTGATTCAAAAGTAATATAAGTAGACAGGCGGATGATTGATTGAAAAGTTATGTAGGGAGACAGGCTGATGATTGATTGAAAAGTAATATATGTAGACAGTCTGATGATTAATTGAAAAGTACTATAAGTAGGCGGACTAATAGTTGATTCAAAAGTAATATAAGTAGACAGGCGGATGATTGATTGAAAAGTTATGTAGGGAGACAGGCTGATGATTGATTGAAAAGTAATATATGTAGACAGTCTGATGATTAATTGAAAAGTACTATAGGTAGGCGGACTAATGGTTGATTCAAAAGTAATATAAGTAGACAGGCGGATGATTGATTGAAAAGTAATAATGTAGGGAGACAGGCTGATGATTGATTGAAAAGTAATATATGTAGACAGTCTGATGATTAATTGAAAAGTACTATAGGTAGGCGGACTAATAGTTGATTCAAAAGTAATATAAGTAGACAGGCGGATGATTGATTGAAAAGTTATGTAGGGAGACAGGCTGATAATTGATTGAAAAGTAATATATGTAGACAGTCTGATGATTAATTGAAAAGTACTATAAGTAGGCGGACTAATAGTTGATTCAAAAGTAATATAAGTAGACAGGCGGATGATTGATTGAAAAGTTATGTAGGGAGACAGGCTGATAATTGATTGAAAAGTAATATATGTAGACAGTCTGATGATTAATTGAAAAGTACTATAAGTAGGCGGACTAATGGTTGATTCAAAAGTAATATAAGTAGACAGGCGGATGATTGATTGAAAAGTTATGTAGGGAGACAGGCTGATAATTGATTGAAAAGTAATATATGTAGACAGTCTGATGATTAATTGAAAAGTACTATAAGTAGGCGGACTAATAGTTGATTCAAAAGTAATATAAGTAGACAGGCGGATGATTGATTGAAAAGTAATAATGTAGGGAGACAGGCTGATGATTGATTGAAAAGTAATATATGTAGACAGTCTGATGATTAATTCAAAAGTACTATAAGTAGGCGGACTAATAGTTGATTCAAAAGTAATATAAGTAGACAGGCGGATGATTGATTGAAAAGTTATGTAGCGAGACAGGCTGATAATTGATTGAAAAGTAATATATGTAGACAGTCTGATGATTAATTGAAAAGTACTATAAGTAGGCGGACTAATAGTTGATTCAAAAGTAATATAAGTAGACAGGCGGATGATTGATTGAAAAGTTATGTAGGGAGACAGGCTGATAATTGATTGAAAAGTAATATATGTAGACAGTCTGATGATTAATTGAAAAGTACTATAAGTAGGCGGACTAATAGTTGATTCAAAAGTAATATAAGTAGACAGGCGGATGATTGATTGAAAAGTTATGTAGGGAGACAGGCTGATAATTGATTGAAAAGTAATATATGTAGACAGTCTGATGATTAATTGAAAAGTACTATAAGTAGGCGGACTAATAGTTGATTCAAAAGTAATATAAGTAGACAGGCGGATGATTGATTGAAAAGTTATGTAGGGAGACAGGCTGATAATTGATTGAAAAGTAATATATGTAGACAGTCTGATGATTAATTGAAAAGTACTATAAGTAGGCGGACTAATAGTTGATTCAAAAGTAATATAAGTAGACAGGCGGATGATTGATTGAAAAGTAATGTAGGGAGACAGGCTGATAATTGATTGAAAAGTAATATATGTAGACAGTCTGATGATTAATTGAAAAGTACTATAGGTAGTCGGACTAATGGTTGATTCAAAAGTAATATAAGTAGACAGGCGGATGATTGATTGAAAAGTAATAATGTAGGAGACAGGCTGATGATTGATTGAAAAGTAATATATGTAGACAGTCTGATGATTAATTGAAAAGTACTATAAGTAGGCGGACTAATAGTTGATTCAAAAGTAATATAAGTAGACAGGCGGATGATTGATTGAAAAGTTATGTAGGGAGACAGGCTGATGATTGATTGAAAAGTAATATATGTAGACAGTCTGATGATTAATTGAAAAGTACTATAGGTAGGCGGACTAATAGTTGATTCAAAAGTAATATAAGTAGACAGGCGGATGATTGATTGAAAAGTTATGTAGGGAGACAGGCTGATGATTGATTGAAAAGTAATATATGTAGACAGTCTGATGATTAATTGAAAAGTACTATAAGTAGGCGGACTAATAGTTGATTCAAAAGTAATATAAGTAGACAGGCGGATGATTGATTGAAAAGTTATGTAGGGAGACAGGCTGATGATTGATTGAAAAGTAATATATGTAGACAGTCTGATGATTAATTGAAAAGTACTATAAGTAGGCGGACTAATAGTTGATTCAAAAGTAATATAAGTAGACAGGCGGATGATTGATTGAAACGTTATGTAGGGAGACAGGCTGATGATTGATTGAAAAGTAATATATGTAGACAGTCTGATGATTAATTGAAAAGTACTATAGGTAGGCGGACTAATGGTTGATTCAAAAGTAATATAAGTAGACAGGCGGATGATTGATTGAAAAGTAATAATGTAGGGAGACAGGCTGATGATTGATTGAAAAGTAATATATGTAGACAGTCTGATGATTAATTGAAAAGTACTATAGGTAGGCGGACTAATAGTTGATTCAAAAGTAATATAAGTAGACAGGCGGATGATTGATTGAAAAGTTATGTAGGGAGACAGGCTGATAATTGATTGAAAAGTAATATATGTAGACAGTCTGATGATTAATTGAAAAGTACTATAAGTAGGCGGACTAATAGTTGATTCAAAAGTAATATAAGTAGACAGGCGGATGATTGATTGAAAAGTTATGTAGGGAGACAGGCTGATAATTGATTGAAAAGTAATATATGTAGACAGTCTGATGATTAATTGAAAAGTACTATAAGTAGGCGGACTAATGGTTGATTCAAAAGTAATATAAGTAGACAGGCGGATGATTGATTGAAAAGTAATAATGTAGGGAGACAGGCTGATGATTGATTGAAAAGTAATATATGTAGACAGTCTGATGATTAATTGAAAAGTACTATAAGTAGGCGGACTAATAGTTGATTCAAAAGTAATATAAGTAGACAGGCGGATGATTGATTGAAAAGTTATGTAGGGAGACAGGCTGATAATTGATTGAAAAGTAATATATGTAGACAGTCTGATGATTAATTGAAAAGTACTATAAGTAGGCGGACTAATAGTTGATTCAAAAGTAATATAAGTAGACAGGCGGATGATTGATTGAAAAGTTATGTAGGGAGACAGGCTGATAATTGATTGAAAAGTAATATATGTAGACAGTCTGATGATTAATTGAAAAGTACTATAAGTAGGCGGACTAATAGTTGATTCAAAAGTAATATAAGTAGACAGGCGGATGATTGATTGAAAAGTTATGTAGGGAGACAGGCTGATAATTGATTGAAAAGTAATATATGTAGACAGTCTGATGATTAATTGAAAAGTACTATAAGTAGGCGGACTAATAGTTGATTCAAAAGTAATATAAGTAGACAGGCGGATGATTGATTGAAAAGTTATGTAGGGAGACAGGCTGATAATTGATTGAAAAGTAATATATGTAGACAGTCTGATGATTAATTGAAAAGTACTATAAGTAGGCGGACTAATAGTTGATTCAAAAGTAATATAAGTAGACAGGCGGATGATTGATTGAAAAGTTATGTAGGGAGACAGGCTGATAATTGATTGAAAAGTAATATATGTAGACAGTCTGATGATTAATTGAAAAGTACTATAAGTAGGCGGACTAATAGTTGATTCAAAAGTAATATAAGTAGACAGGCGGATGATTGATTGAAAAGTTATGTAGGGAGACAGGCTGATAATTGATTGGAAAGTAATATATGTAGACAGTCTGATGATTAATTGAAAAGCACTATAAGTAGGCGGACTAATAGTTGATTCAAAAGTAATATAAGTAGACAGGCGGATGATTGATTGAAAAGTTATGTAGGGAGACAGGCTGATAATTGATTGAAAAGTAATATATATAGACAGTCTGATGATTAATTGAAAAGTACTATAAGTAGGCGGACTAATAGTTGATTCAAAAGTAATATAAGTAGACAGGCGGATGATTGATTGAAAAGTTATGTAGGGAGACAGGCTGATAATTGATTGAAAAGTAATATATGTAGACAGTCTGATGATTAATTGAAAAGTACTATAAGTAGGCGGACTAATAGTTGATTCAAAAGTAATATAAGTAGACAGGCGGATGATTGATTGAAAAGTAATGTAGGGAGACAGGCTCATAATTGATTGAAAAGTAATATATGTAGACAGTCTGACCATTAATTGAAAAGTACTATAGGTAGGCGGACTAATGGTTGATTCAAAAGTAATATAAGTAGACAGGCGGATGATTGATTGAAAAGTAATAATGTAGGGAGACAGGCTGATGATTGATTGAAAAGTAATATATGTAGACAGTCTGATGATTAATTGAAAAGTACTATAAGTAGGCGGACTAATAGTTGATTCAAAAGTAATATAAGTAGACAGGCGGATGATTGATTGAAAAGTTATGTAGGGAGACAGGCTGATGATTGATTGAAAAGTAATATATGTAGACAGTCTGATGATTAATTGAAAAGTACTATATTTAGGCGGACTAATAGTTGATTCAAAAGTAATATAAGTAGACAGGCGGATGATTGATTGAAAAGTTATGTAGGGAGACAGGCTGATAATTGATTGAAAAGTAATATATGTAGACAGTCTGATGTTTAATTGAAAAGTACTATAAGTAGGCGGACTAATAGTTGATTCAAAAGTAATATAAGTAGACAGGCGGATGATTGATTGAAAAGTTATGTAGGGAGACAGGCTGATAATTGATTGAAAAGTAATATATGTAGACAGTCTGATGATTAATTGAAAAGTACTATAAGTAGGCGGACTAATAGTTGATTCAAAAGTAATATAAGTAGACAGGCGGATGATTGATTGAAAAGTTATGTAGGGAGACAGGCTGATAATTGATTGAAAAGTAATATATGTAGACAGTCTGATGATTAATTGAAAAGTACTATAAGTAGGCGGACTAATAGTTGATTCAAAAGTAATATAAGTAGACAGGCGGATGATTGATTGAAAAGTTATGTAGGGAGACAGGCTGATAATTGATTGAAAAGTAATATATGTAGACAGTCTGATGATTAATTGAAAAGTACTATAAGTAGGCGGACTAATAGTTGATTCAAAAGTAATATAAGTAGACAGGCGGATGATTGATTGAAAAGTTATGTAGGGAGACAGGCTGATAATTGATTGAAAAGTAATATATGTAGACAGTCTGATGATTAATTGAAAAGTACTATAGGTAGGCGGACTAATAGTTGATTCAAAAGTAATATAAGTAGACAGGCGGATGATTGATTGAAAAGTTATGTAGGGAGACAGGCTGATAATTGATTGAAAAGTAATATATGTAGACAGTCTGATGATTAATTGAAAAGTACTATAAGTAGGCGGACTAATAGTTGATTCAAAAGTAATATAAGTAGACAGGCGGATGATTGATTGAAAAGTAATGTAGGGAGACAGGCTCATAATTGATTGAAAAGTAATATATGTAGACAGTCTGATGATTAATTGAAAAGTACTATAGGTAGGCGGACTAATGGTTGATTCAAAAGTAATATAAGTAGACAGGCGGATGATTGATTGAAAAGTAATAATGTAGGGAGACAGGCTGATGATTGATTGAAAAGTAATATATGTAGACAGTCTGATGATTAATTGAAAAGTACTATAAGTAGGCGGACTAATAGTTGATTCAAAAGTAATATAAGTAGACAGGCGGATGATTGATTGAAAAGTTATGTAGGGAGACAGGCTGATGATTGATTGAAAAGTAATATATGTAGACAGTCTGATGATTAATTGAAAAGTACTATATTTAGGCGGACTAATAGTTGATTCAAAAGTAATATAAGTAGACAGGCGGATGATTGATTGAAAAGTTATGTAGGGAGACAGGCTGATAATTGATTGAAAAGTAATATATGTAGACAGTCTGATGTTTAATTGAAAAGTACTATAAGTAGGCGGACTAATAGTTGATTCAAAAGTAATATAAGTAGACAGGCGGATGATTGATTGAAAAGTTATGTAGGGAGACAGGCTGATAATTGATTGAAAAGTAATATATGTAGACAGTCTGATGATTAATTGAAAAGTACTATAAGTAGGCGGACTAATAGTTGATTCAAAAGTAATATAAGTAGACAGGCGGATGATTGATTGAAAAGTTATGTAGGGAGACAGGCTGATAATTGATTGAAAAGTAATATATGTAGACAGTCTGATGATTAATTGAAAAGTACTATAAGTAGGCGGACTAATAGTTGATTCAAAAGTAATATAAGTAGACAGGCGGATGATTGATTGAAAAGTTATGTAGGGAGACAGGCTGATAATTGATTGAAAAGTAATATATGTAGACAGTCTGATGATTAATTGAAAAGTACTATAAGTAGGCGGACTAATAGTTGATTCAAAAGTAATATAAGTAGACAGGCGGATGATTGATTGAAAAGTTATGTAGGGAGACAGGCTGATAATTGATTGAAAAGTAATATATGTAGACAGTCTGATGATTAATTGAAAAGTACTATAGGTAGGCGGACTAATAGTTGATTCAAAAGTAATATAAGTAGACAGGCGGATGATTGATTGAAAAGTTATGTAGGGAGACAGGCTGATAATTGATTGAAAAGTAATATATGTAGACAGTCTGATGATTAATTGAAAAGTACTATAAGTAGGCGGACTAATAGTTGATTCAAAAGTAATATAAGTAGACAGGCGGATGATTGATTGAAAAGTTATGTAGGGAGACAGGCTGATAATTGATTGAAAAGTAATATATGTAGACAGTCTGATGATTAATTGAAAAGTACTATAGGTAGGCGGACTAATGGTTGATTCAAAAGTAATATAAGTAGACAGGCGGATGATTGATTGAAAAGTAATAATGTAGGGAGACAGGCTGATGATTGATTGAAAAGTAATATATGTAGACAGTCTGATGATTAATTGAAAAGTACTATAGGTAGGCGGACTAATAGTTGATTCAAAAGTAATATAAGTAGACAGGCGGATGATTGATTGAAAAGTTATGTAGGGAGACAGGCTGATAATTGATTGAAAAGTAATATATGTAGACAGTCTGATGATTAATTGAAAAGTACTATAAGTAGGCGGACTAATAGTTGATTCAAAAGTAATATAAGTAGACAGGCGGATGATTGATTGAAAAGTTATGTAGGGAGACAGGCTGATAATTGATTGAAAAGTAATATATGTAGACAGTCTGATGATTAATTGAAAAGTACTATAAGTAGGCGGACTAATAGTTGATTCAAAAGTAATATAAGTAGACAGGCGGATGATTGATTGAAAAGTTATGTAGGGAGACAGGCTGATAATTGATTGAAAAGTAATATATGTAGACAGTCTGATGATTAATTGAAAAGTACTATATTTAGGCGGACTAATAGTTGATTCAAAAGTAATATAAGTAGACAGGCGGATGATTGATTGAAAAGTTATGTAGGGAGACAGGCTGATAATTGATTGAAAAGTAATATATGTAGACAGTCTGATGTTTAATTGAAAAGTACTATAAGTAGGCGGACTAATAGTTGATTCAAAAGTAATATAAGTAGACAGGCGGATGATTGATTGAAAAGTTATGTAGGGAGACAGGCTGATAATTGATTGAAAAGTAATATATGTAGACAGTCTGATGATTAATTGAAAAGTACTATAAGTAGGCGGACTAATAGTTGATTCAAAAGTAATATAAGTAGACAGGCGGATGATTGATTGAAAAGTTATGTAGGGAGACAGGCTGATAATTGATTGAAAAGTAATATATGTAGACAGTCTGATGATTAATTTAAAAGTACTATAAGTAGGCGGACTAATAGTTGATTCAAAAGTAATATAAGTAGACAGGCGGATGATTGATTGAAAAGTTATGTAGGGAGACAGGCTGATAATTGATTGAAAAGTAATATATGTAGACAGTCTGATGATTAATTGAAAAGTACTATAAGTAGGCGGACTAATAGTTGATTCAAAAGTAATATAAGTAGACAGGCGGATGATTGATTGAAAAGTTATGTAGGGAGACAGGCTGATAATTGATTGAAAAGTAATATATGTAGACAGTCTGATGATTAATTGAAAAGTACTATAGGTAGGCGGACTAATAGTTGATTCAAAAGTAATATAAGTAGACAGGCGGATGATTGATTGAAAAGTTATGTAGGGAGACAGGCTGATAATTGATTGAAAAGTAATATATGTAGACAGTCTGATGATTAATTGAAAAGTACTATAAGTAGGCGGACTAATAGTTGATTCAAAAGTAATATAAGTAGACAGGCGGATGATTGATTGAAAAGTTATGTAGGGAGACAGGCTGATAATTGATTGAAAAGTAATATATGTAGACAGTCTGATGATTAATTGAAAAGTACTATAGGTAGGCGGACTAATGGTTGATTCAAAAGTAATATAAGTAGACAGGCGGATGATTGATTGAAAAGTAATAATGTAGGGAGACAGGCTGATGATTGATTGAAAAGTAATATATGTAGACAGTCTGATGATTAATTGAAAAGTACTATAGGTAGGCGGACTAATAGTTGATTCAAAAGTAATATAAGTAGACAGGCGGATGATTGATTGAAAAGTTATGTAGGGAGACAGGCTGATAATTGATTGAAAAGTAATATATGTAGACAGTCTGATGATTAATTGAAAAGTACTATAAGTAGGCGGACTAATAGTTGATTCAAAAGTAATATAAGTAGACAGGCGGATGATTGATTGAAAAGTTATGTAGGGAGACAGGCTGATAATTGATTGAAAAGTAATATATGTAGACAGTCTGATGATTAATTGAAAAGTACTATAAGTAGGCGGACTAATAGTTGATTCAAAAGTAATATAAGTAGACAGGCGGATGATTGATTGAAAAGTTATGTAGGGAGACAGGCTGATAATTGATTGAAAAGTAATATATGTAGACAGTCTGATGATTAATTGAAAAGTACTATAAGTAGGCGGACTAATAGTTGATTCAAAAGTAATATAAGTAGACAGGCGGATGATTGATTGAAAAGTTATGTAGGGAGACAGGCTGATAATTGATTGAAAAGTAATATATGTAGACAGTCTGATGATTAATTGAAAAGTACTATAAGTAGGCGGACTAATAGTTGATTCAAAAGTAATATAAGTAGACAGGCGGATGATTGATTGAAAAGTAATGTAGGGAGACAGGCTGATAATTGATTGAAAAGTAATATATGTAGACAGTCTGATGATTAATTGAAAAGTACTATAGGTAGGCGGACTAATGGTTGATTCAAAAGTAATATAAGCAGACATGCTGATGATTGATTGAAAAGTAATGTAGGGAGACAGGCTGATAATTGATTGAAAAGTAATATAGGAAGGCAGGTTGATTGTTTCTGAAGCACTCGGGATGATTCTCTACTGACTGATTATACCAGGAAAAACTATAAGCACACTATGATGCAAGGCATGGATTGATATTACCAGTATATATTCTGTAATAAAAAAGAATTGCAAATAGGTAACATTTAAGGATGTTATTTTCAGCATTTTCTATTTTGTATATTGAATTTTTAGACTTGCCAAGGAAATTCTAGTAACTGGATCTTTTTGTATCTCACCCGTTCTACACTGAGATGCTTGCTATATCCCTGTTAGGGGATCAACAGGATTCGTTATCTTAGAATTGCATGCTTTTTAAATTGTATTCACATTCAAAACGAAAATTATAATGATAACTTTATTAACAATATTCCTTCAAAGTTTATTCCTATCAAAGTTCAATATTCCTTTTTAAAATAAATAAAAATATATTTTGAAATTAATTTTTTCGCCTTTCTGAAATATTCTTTTTTTCTTCTGTTTTTACAAGCGTATTATTCCATTTTGTTAACAAAGGAGACGGTATGGTAGAAGGTACGGTTTTGTTACCAGAGCTGCTTTGTACGGTAGAAACAAGTTCCATCTACTGTATCCATTTTTTTTCTGTGTCGTGAGCATGACGAATGACTTTTTTCCACAAGCGAAACACCATATATTCACTTTTTTTTCCCTCTCCTGTATTCCCTCTTTTCTCCGACTGAAAGGTTGAAACTATTTGTTTGTTTTTTGCGTCGATAAGTTCGATATCAATAACTTTGCTGGAACGGAAATCTTGTATCCATTTTTTTTTCCTTGTCAAGGATTTTCAAAAATTGTATTCACATTTATGTTATCAAACGTCATTCATGTTCCTTTTGTAGTAAGACAATGAAGTATTTTGATGACAGGGGAGGTGATATTAATTTATATTTTGTTTGATGAGTGGAAGAATAATTAAACCTGCGGGACTGGCCTTCGCCAAACATTCTCGCATATTCTCTGATAAAGGTGTCATCCCAGTGAACATCTTACAGAGCATTGGCGTACAATAGTTACAAGATTTTTACCATTGGCACAAATTCAACAGATTTACTGCATCTGTCCTGTCATCCTTGGCGAGTTACTTGGCGATTGATCCCAGGCATGTGGTTAATAGTATTTGAAAACCGAACTTGTGTTTTAGATGCATTTTTGCCAAACGATTGAGAAAAAAAAATGACACGAAACTATAGTGTCAATAGTATACTTATAGTCACTGAAATTCACATAACAAAATTGATATATTAAAGTCATTGCGTTTTAGAGTTATCGTTTTTACATGGTTCTAAAAGCAAGGACCGACAGACGGTCAATCCCTTGTTGGATTTCACTTAAAATTTGATGGATGTCTAGACTATAGATGTTAACCCTATGAACCAAATTTTATCTATATAGCTGTCTTCATTTTGTAGTTATTGTGCTAAATTATATTTGAACACCTGGAAAGATAGATTTCCAATGAGTGAATTTTTCTCGAAATTTACAGAAATTTGAAAATTTGGCATGAAGATCATATTTTAAAATTAATCCGTCTAGTTCAAAGTTTTTTTAGTTATCTTTGCTACAGACAGACGGACAATCAATAAAAAAGTATTTTGCGACATCAAGGAGGTGTGAAACGTAGAGATTCGTCGAAAACCTCTAGTTCGAACTTTTTGACTATTACAATACTTTCTTTGAGCGACTTCTGCGAGAAGGTAAAAACAAAAACATAGGCATCCATAAAAATGATATTCAACATCAGTTTAAATTTTTTTTCAAGGAAATTTATAATATATGGTTTTCTCACTGCATAATGAGGTTCCTGATCAAGGCCATGAGCGCCACAAGATTAGATTTTTATCTTCAGAGTTCCACAAATGGAAGATATGCTCTTAACAGTATAGTAAAGAAAGCCAAAAATGCCCTTTAGACAAATTTTTTTCAACAAATAAAGAACCTAAATTCGGCAGAGAATTAAATTTTAATTGCAAGATTGTGTAAAACATTTCATTAATTTTAATGCTTATTTTTTGTGTATTTCTCTTATGCGCATTTGAAAGAACAGACATACATACGGTGCTCCTGCTGTCAAATTTGGCCCAAATTTAATACAGATGTATATTTTAAATGCTAAACTTGTGAATCAAATTTTTATCTCTCTACCGCTCCTTTGTTTTGTAATAATCGTATTCATTTGTACTTGAACAACCAGATACACAAACTCCCCACAAATGAATACAAAATAAATGAAAGTACAAAAGTAAATTAAAGGTGAACCACACAGAATTAAATTTGCAAAAGCTTTTTTCTGTGAAATTTAATCTAATAGCATTGAAAATAATATTAAATGAATTTCCGGATAATGTATAAAGCTATTTAAAAAACAGTTTGCTTAATTTCATTAAAATGAATAACATTTTGCGTAATGCGGAAGTGTTAAAAAAAATTTTTAAAAATCGCTTGCATATAATATTTTTAAAGATTCGAAAAAATTCTGAAAGATTTAATAGATTAAAACGTTTTTGAAAAATGATGAAAGGAATTATAGAAGTCTAACATTAATATACCATTGCACATCTTCTGTTATTATTAACAGTATTAAGCAACAGGTGCTTATCCTATACTGTATAGAAAACTGATGGATATTTCTATTATAATATATAATCCAATAAAAATGTTTTGGCTTCATTTAATATCAATAATTATTATCGCAAATAAAATAAAAATTAGATGCCAAATATCGTTTTCTGAATTACTCCATAGAAGACTAATGCGTTATTTTCTCTCTTATTTTATTACTGAAAAATAGACAATATGGAACAATAACTAAACATGAACTGCGAAATGTCTCTTTTTTGGTGCATTTATTAATTTACCAAGAGAATAAGAGTTGCTCTGAGACGTAATTTAATTTGATCCGAAGAACAAATGTAATAAACCTTTATTTTTCATTATAGTTTACACGTGTTTTCTATAATGAATGTATTACTATGTATTTCTATAATGAACATATTAGTGAATGTAAAAAATAAAATGCAATGTGATCAATGTAATATGTTTGGTCATAATAGAAAAGACCAATATATTAATCGGAATGCAAATATTATTTCCTAGCTTAAGAATATTTTTCTTTGCAGTTATATTAAAAATTGTCTCATTTATGTGAGACAAATAATATCAACAATTCGAAGAACTGTTACAAGTTTTTTCTTCAGATGGGATTTATAATATGACATCGCATCTGAACATTAATTATATATCATCATGTTTCTAAATAAAATAAAAATTATTATATATTTCTACAGTAACTCTTAATATTAACTGAACCTCTTAATATTAATGGCATCGTTAATATTAACCGAAAAACTCTTAGTTTTGAAAATTAGCACAAGAAATAAAAATAAAATCGTCTTTTAAAATTTTTGCAAGTCAGAAAAAAAATCGTCTGCAAAATTAGATTAATCAAAAAAAAAAAAGTTTTTTTTTCAGATGTCAAAAAAAAGCTTTAATAGTTATTTATCTTAAGGCTTTTGATTATAAAATTGATCTTTTCTTTGTTATATTTAACTCTGTTTTCTAAAATAATACATATTCTTACCATTTCAGTGGTGAATAAAGCCACTATATATGCTGCTGATTTTAATTTTTATATTTCTTTTATTTATCCATTTTGCATATTTTTTAACCATTTAAAAACGCTACAATTAAATAGTTAAATGTTATAGGAATAAATACAATTAACGTACTTATTTCGAATTTCACATGTATAAGTTGTTGCGAAAAGTCTGTAATTTAGGTTCCAAATTTAGAATAAAACCATTAAATTCAAGTTTTAAGTTATTTCTCGTATATTAAGTTCAATTTTGATGCTAATAAATTAGATCATAACATCAAAATTAATGATTTTTCTACACTGTATAAAACTATTGAATTCAAAAATATCATTGAAGATCTTGAATTATTTGAAATGTACATCAATGGATCCGTGATTTACAGTAAGGTTGGGCTATGTTGTGTATTTTTTAAACTAATAAACTAAATAGAACTCATTATTTCAAATTAAACTTTTATAATTGAGTTTTCGAAGCAGAGATGGAGGCAATAAATATTAAAGTAGGCTTGAAGTTATAAAATTTCATAAAAATTAATTTTTTGTATGGATAACCTTCCATCAACTAAATAAGTGTAATCAGAAATATATTAATGATATTAAACTAAATATACTTAGAGAGGAAGAATTGGTCAGCTTGTTCTGATGAAAAAATCGAATAAACGAGATGGCCAGCTAATATGCCAAATCCGCAACAATCGGCGGAGAATAAATTACTATCCCAATCCAATATTCATACTTAAAAACACAATTTAGATATGTATATATTTTATATAATTAATTTGCTGCTATAACAGGAGCACTCAGACAAAGCTGTGAGAGTCAAAAATTAATTATTGATTGAGTTGATTAGAATCTATTAACACATAATAAATAATTTTTTTGTACCTGGTTTGTCTATATTGCATCTGCTATTGTCCTTTTTCCTCTTTACTTACACAGATTTTATATTAGAACTAGAAGACGAAATTGTACCTATCCTTCTAGAACTTTCTTTAACTTGTCTCAGAAGTAATAACAGACGGAATATTTATTATATGAAATATAAATAACCCGTCTCCCATTTGCTGTGATCTGAAGGAAGCCAACTACTTCAATTTCGAATGTAGCAAATCATTTTTTAACACTTTACCCGTATTTCTAACGATCCAAAACTTATTGGTGCACGAAGGAATGACGTTTCACTGAGAAGGATGGAGAAAATTTGTGAAATTTCAAGCGATATCTGTCATGGAATTCAGGGTCAGGTCGGGTGATACGTATGTACTTTAGTTATTGCCTTTTCTGGTAAATTATTTTTTAATTAATTTTGGCAACACCTACTGGTGGATATTTTTGAGTAAAGAACATAATTTTTAAAACTATGTATTGTTTTAACAAACTATGTAATTGTAATGTGTTGTTTTATTATGTTATTGTAACTTCTGTATTGTTCTGTGCAGGTTCTCAATTCATATTTCCGGTTATGTTTTTGTTTTTGTTTGTTTATTTTCTCTCTCTGCCATATTTGGAATTTTAATTTAATTGCTCATCTTTGTATTTTTACTTTTGTATATTACTTAACTGAATGCATTGAAAATACTAAGAATTTGTTGCTTAATATTCATATACAGTATACTATTTATTCAGTCATTTCAGCGCCGAGGTTTTATTCTTTTGTTTATACATATCTTCCGCTTGTTTGTTTTTTGTTAAGTTTTAATTTACATCTCCAGACTTCAGAGTATAGTTTATTAATTCATTTTATTCATTTATTTTGGTTAAACGAATTATATTGTAAACACTTAATTACAGCCCAGGCTCTGGCAATGATTATAAGCCATTTAATGAATAAAGAATGACCCCCCCCCCTCCCCAACATACACACACACTCAGCAGCCTTCAACTCAGTAAGGTAAGCGGATAGTCGAGGGAGAATGGGTTGACCAAGTCTAAAGTTAAAGACAGTGAAAAAGATCGTCAATTCTTTTTGACTTAAGTATCAAAGGTATCAACTTAAATGAATTTAATGAAAAAACTCTTGCATCACGTTCTATTAGTATACTTGTAGTAGTTTAACATGTTGGCCGTCGTGTCACCCACATTTAGGTGACAGCAAAGTTCTAAATAGAATTTGTCGCCAATAGGACACTTCTATGTTTAGTTCTTATCTTCTTAACATAACATATTGTTTATCTTGTGAATCACCTGTGATTCACAAGATCTAATTAGATATTATCTTCTCTATTACAATTAAGAGATAGCAAACATCTTATTAGACAGTAATACGAATCACAGGCAGGAATCATGGTAGCTAACCTGTTATGAAACAAATTATAAATTAATGAAATTCCAATGTTGCTTACTATATATATATAAATTTCCTTTAAGAAATTATTGAAGTTTATTGTTAATCAGCTACTTTTTTATAGATTCAAAAGTATCAATGAAAACGTTCGGTAATTTTTTTGTCATTAAATTTTTATTTTCAGTCTTATTTCAATAGATGTAGAAACAAATTATAAAAATTTAATAAGAAAGCCTAAACAATGTTCAATAAAATTAATTCTTTCCGGTTCATTAAATGAAAGCAATAAATGTAAAAAACAAAGCAAAAATTAAATACCAAATATTATATTTCCAAAGTTATTGGACACAATTACTAATGAAATAATTCACATTTCTCTTCTCGCCGAGTTTCTTCCATGAAAAAATTACAAAATCAATATCTTTTTTATTGTGTTTTAATTAAAACAAATGTATTCCGTGTATAATAAATGCAATAAGTCATTCAGCTTAATTCAATTTATTACGAAAGCAATTAATAATTAAGTGATGCCAGATAATATCATGTAATGAATGAATAAAGAACAAAGATTGTTATTATATATAAGATGATTTCATAAATATTTCTTTAAAAAATGTATAAGATTTATTCATTAATTAGAATATAAAAACAGATCTTGTTACCTAAGATTTTTTTTCTATATAATTAATGTGAGAAATGTATTAAGGGAAAATGAAATCTAAATTACTGAAGTTATTAATTCAGACAAAGATATTTTTCAATAATTCGAAACCTGCTCTGTGTTTTAACTAAAGATGGTATTCATATAATCTTACATAAATATTAATTACCTTTTTTTCGAATAAAATAAAGGTTAATTGATTATTCAATCACTCTTTTAATATTGTTCTTGAGAAAGAAAAAATTAGTAGTTTTAGAATTGCTTGATATGCAAAATTAAAGAATGATTTTGTAAACATTATGTTACTCATAAAAAAAAATCGTCTGCAAAAATGTGAGACATTTATTCTTTGCATTTGCTTTCAAATGTTTTCGCTATGAATCGCTTTATTTCATCCTTTTCATTTTTATGACCGAATTTAAAATTATAAAGAAAAATTGATTCAAATATAATAAAATCTGCAGAAAATGAAGATTATATCTTAAAAGACAAATATGAAAAGCGATAAAAAAAATTATAAGCAAGTTCTAATGTAAATTTCCAGGCACCTTCTTTTGAAAATTTATTAAACATATTTTATGCATCTGAATGTTCTCTAAATCTACCGGATATGGATGATTCCGGGAATATGAGGGAATTTACGGAAATTAATCTACAACTTAGCCTCTCTCACATGAGATTCATCATATAATTCCACATATCTAAGCCAAGTATGGCAGAAATTGTGTGAAACGAGTATGTGTACTAAAACCATACTCTCTGATAACGATACTATCCCACAACTAACTTGAATTACGGAGAAGGGGTTGCCATTTCAATTGCTATTTTTTAATTTCCAACGAACGATGACTTTGTTTTGTTTCTGTTTAATAGCTTTTGAAACTTAAAATATTTATTTTTGAACGCATTGAATATCTGAAGCTTACTAACTATAAGGATGCTCACCTTAAACCCTTTCTAGGGCCGTGGGAAGTATGCTTCCCACCAAATTCATCAATCTTTGTATGAAATTATGTAGGTTGGCATAAGTTCTGACATTTTTTTTTAGTAAGTCAGACACTTAGATGCTTCAGTTCTTTATCTCACACAAAATGATGTGTCTTGTTTTGTTACTTAATTATTATTTAACCAAATTAATTAATGAATCAAATTAAATTTATCTAATAAGCTAAATGAATCCCTTTTCTTATTCTAATTTCAAGCCTAAAAATATTTTAACATCATATGACTAGAAAAAAAATGGCCCTTTAAAGTGTTAAGTATGAGGATGAAAACATGCACTTCCAGTTGGGCTTATTCAAGGATATATACGTATATGCCCCTAAATTTATTTTTACATATATCGAAAAAAGTTTTACATAAGGCTCAAATGATCGATGGCTTCAGAGAAAAGTGAGGTTCTTCGTCGGATAAATTATTTAGTAACATCTGTAAATTTACTTGCAATTCGATCTATTAAGCTCTTGAAAGGGTAATTACAACTATCCTTCCACCACCCAGAACCATTTACAGCTTGAAGGCAGTGTCGCTGGAGAACTGCGATCGCCTGTGGTCTGCTTTATATGCAATACGAATGTAAGATTAGAGATTTGTATTGATTCAGAGGAGATCTCAACAGCAAATTTTAGTTATTATTGGAGAAATATTAAGTAAAGACTCAATTGCTTTAAACATTATAGATGGTCCTTTTCATTATAGGACACGGGCTTAGAGAAAAGACAATCACAAGAACATAAAAATACAACCCCTTCATTGGACACATTCCAAAAGCGTCCGCATAGTGAGGTGTGCACTGCCAAACAAGATGGAGCACTTTTAAGAACAGTTCACAGCATATACAAACAAATAACCCGCCATTTTGTTACACTTTGTAACATCTGTCTCATATTTTACAGCATTAATGTGTCTTATTTACATCTGTTTGTGAGTACTGTCTCAGTAAGACGTAAGGAAATAACTCGAAAACACAAATACGCAGTAGCAAAACACAATCGAAGCGCACACAAGAACAGCACTTGCAATAAACACCAGCGGCTAATCGCTATTAAACAAATACAACAGCACACATCGCTCAGAAAACTAGCAAGAGATCAACACTCCGAAGAAAAGTTTCGCTCAAATGCTCATTTGAGCTCAAAACATCTCTATTACGAATTTACTTCCTTCCGACTGTTCATTCTTCACGTCCGTGCTGTTCTGTTTTTATAGCTCCTATGACAGCATCGAATGATCTAAATGCACTCAGGAACAAGATCCATTATTCTTATATAAAGCGAATCGAAAATGGAAAAAAAAAAGTTTCTCTATTTCAGACGCCCAATGAAATAAGGAACCGCTTTTAAATTTCTCAAATATGATTGTGTGTGTGTGTGTGTGTGTGTGTGTGTGTGTGTGTGTGTGTGTGTGTGTGTGTGTGTGTGTGTGTGTGTGTGTGTGTGTGTGTGTGTGTGTGTGTGTGTGTGTGTGTGTGTGTGCTTGCATGCGTGCGTCTGTGTGTATTTACAATCCGCCTCTTAATGTCTAGGAAAAAGTACCAGCGTTTTTCCAAAATAAATATAACTTTACATTTCTAAGACCTGTTTTTAGCCACGCATTCCGTATTTCGAAAAACATGACTACCTTCATTAAAACTAAACAATCTATTACAGGCAGTAAATAAAATCTATTTGATTATTTCTTTTCGTTTAAAAGAAGAAAATAAAAGTGATAAGATAGAATAGAAATCATAGTTTTGCCACTAAATAAAATTCCCACTTTATCTAATTTAGTTCTTAGGATTCAATTTAAATTAAATTTCTTTGATGTGCATATCTTCAATCTAGCTTAGATTTCCATTGAGATAATTTTTGAAGTACATTGACAATATAAATATTTTTTTTAAATATTACGTTGATACAAGATAGAAAATATCTGAATAAATCATGTATTTTAATCTCAAAATTTATATTATTCGACAAAATGTACTTTTAGTTTATTCGATTGAAACCTTAACTATGAACTCTAAAATTATTAAAATAATTAAATACTAAATATTTTATAAAGATTTTATTCTCTTATTTACTACCAAAAGAATAATTCCAATTTTTTAAACGCCATCTACTCATTGGAATCGAATGCATAACGCATAAAGTAGCCTGAGAAATAACAATAGCTGCTGTATTAAGTAAGTTATAAAATATTAACAGATTATGAAATAAGCTTGCTATGCGACATAAATGTAATAAAAATCATTTTATGCTAATAGTTAAGTGTTGTGAAGGTTTAAAATGAAATGAAAATGTAAAAAACAAGGTGATATACAATTCGTATAAGCTATTTAACATTTTTGTAATAATTAACATTTTTGTGTTTGTTTATTTGCTTTGACAACGTATGACATTAGTGTAAAAGAATTATGGAGAATTCATATTTATATTTTTCTAATTCTAACATTATCAACTCTGCAAGTAAAATTTACAGAATCATAAACTATTTTAGATCTTTAAATTCAGAAAACAAAATCGAATTTCTGCTCTCAGGTATTGCAATATAATAATGTTTTGAACTTCATTCATTTTTATTAAATTCGTCTGGCTTTATTACTTAATGATCCTGCTTAATGTACTTAATGAGATTTATGTTTCGCAATATACAAAAAACATTTCAGCCTGAAAACATTAGCTTGCTTAAACACCATTATGGTATTTCCGTTTTTATAATTTTAAAAATTATAAAAAATATCATATTAAAAACCATAATATATCTATCATGTGCGCTTTAATGATATCATAATTATAAAAATATACTATTATAAAGAATTATTTATTTCAAAATCTATATGTTTCTATGATTCCATCATTTTTAAACGAAGCATATATTCATAAAATAATATCAAAACATTAGAAAATGCCAGACAGCTTAATTATAACAAAGTAACATATTAAAATAAATAATATATTTATCTTCTTCGTTTTCATGATACTATCTATAATTACAAAAGAGTTAAAAATATTAGCTTGCTTAAAGACCATAACATCGTCTGCGTTTTTATAATTTTAAACATTATATAAAATATCGTATTAAAAAATATAATATAATTTATCGTCTGCGTTTTTGTGATATAAAAATTACAAAAAACATCAAATCAAAAGGCATTATATATTTAAACATATAAGTTTATATGTTAGCATACAAATCTAGTCGTTGCGAAACCAAGCATACTAACTCATAAAATAATATCAAAATAACACAAAATATCAGATAAAACTTAATTAAATCTAGAAAAAATGCTCACAAACTAATTTTCAAAATTAAATATTATAAGTTTGCAAATATATTTATTTATTTATATAAACGATATGCTGCGAAAAAAGAAACAATAATTGAACAGACAATTGAGCAATTCAGTAGCAATTCAAAGGTTAAAGTCTATTATCTCAGCCATTTTAATAAAATTCATTTCGTTCACTTTTGTATTTCAGCAACTCCTCCTTAGCAACTTAATCGAATTCAATCAAACATTTCGCAAATACTATTTAAATAGTAGCAAAGAATGTATTCGATTTTTGAAATGCTAAAGCTGATTAAATATTTTATTGATGAAATTCAGTCGAACTTTTGCTGTATTTTTCCAGTAATTTCTTTGCAAATTATTTTCGTCTCAAGGCGTATTTTGATACCATTTTTAAATTCAAATTTTATTTTTGTAACATTACAAATTTTATTTCCATTTAATTCTTCAACTTTAATTATATTTCAAAATTTAATAAATAATTGAATAGATGCAGACGATTTTGTAATCATCGGTGTCTATTCAATTGACGTTGTTGTGCTACAGTGAGATAATAATTTTTCGAAATTTATTTTTTTGATATTTTTATTTCAATATGTCTGTTCAAATATTGCAGCAACATTTTTATAGGTTTTCAAAGAATTCTAAAGCTTACTTAATTATATTAAAAATTTATTAAATTTATTAAAAACGATGTTTTTTATAACAATCTAGTTTGTGTCGAATTTTAAAGCCATTTCAAACATTAGAGTCTGACAATTTTAACTTTTAAGATAAAAATGTTTATTTTAATTAAACCTTAAGCCTGATTTTGGTATTTTTTCCGAGATAGCATCCAAAATGTTATTGAAAAAAAAAATCTTTTTTTTTTCTTTTCTGATGTATTAAAGTTTAAAAAATCAACTTTTTGTTGATGCAAATTTCCTTTTCGTGCAATGTGTTCGTCTTCCTTTTTTATTTTTTATACACAATTTCGAACTATATATATTTATTTTATTCCATAAGAATAAGAAAGTAGACAAAGGATTTTTTACGGAATACAAATCAGAATTCTGGACGAACAATAAAAGAAAATTTTAAAAGTAAACGATTTAAGGTTAATAGAAATAATTGTTATTTGTTTCATTTATTTAATACTCACTAATAATAAATAAATTACTTATTAGATAATTGCCTTAAAAACCTACATTAAATTACTTTTTCTGTATTTCAGTATTTTTTAACACAATATGAAATGATTAATGAGAATTCATAATTTATGAAGAAAATTACATACAGCATTTTCGAAAAATCGTCTGGTACAATAAATATTCTCAATTTAATTAAACCTGGTTTCAGACAAGAAGAATTCCTTTGTGTATTATTAGATTTCAAAAAAAGCAGCTTTTAATATTCAAAATATTAAACTAAAAATGTAAGCATTATAATTTTGGATGACATTAGATATAGCATCGAATAATATAATGAAATTTGGAAAATTTATTAATATCAAAGAAAATAATTGCACAAGAATAATATAGACATCACTGAAAAGATAATTCTTTGAATTTTAAATTAATTTAAAAATGGTTTTCATACAGTAATTACTATTAATTTATTATTCAAAAATCTAATTAAGATTATGAAAACCTATAGATAGAACATATTACGCAAAAAGAGATTACAAATCAAATTGATTGCTGTCGATGCAACAGTCCGTTTTATTTTCCCATTTTTTCTCTGAGGGAGATTTTTATGCTACCGAATCCGTATATATAAAACTAAGTGAACATTTTTTTTTCTTTTTTAATCTTTTGATACACTTCTACTGCCTTTGACAGAATCGGACAAAATTTGACACTTTTATTTCTTAGAATCTAAAAGAATTAAATACACTATTAAATTTTTTTAAATCCTTAAAAGGTATAAAAGAAGGATAGAATAATTTATATTTTCCGAACATGAATTTAGAACATATCGATGTTCCAATTTTTTTTTTATTTTACACCATACAAAAAATTTATATCAGCTTTACAGTGCTAGAAAATTTATTTCTGTACGACTAAATAAAAAAAAAATTATTTATCTTTTCAGTTCTGTTTTTATGCAATTATACTATTGATCTAAAGCATTCCAAGAGGAACAAGAATTCGGAAACGAAGCAAAATTATGCGCATATTGTTTTTCCTTATATACAGGGTGCTCAATAAACTCCTTTTAAGTCCTCTAAAACCTAAAACGGCGTCTTGCATAATCGTATTATAGTAAACTCAAGCTGGATGAAATTATGATTATAAATTTACTTCAGAAATTTCCTTTGAAAAGATTTGATGGGCTAAAATAACTCTCTACATCTATATAACGCAATCCTATTCATGTTTAACTGAATTCTGCACAGCAACTATGTGATTTTTTTTTAATCTGTACAAAGCAGTGTTTCTAATGAGATTCTCACAATCATCTATTCTTTATCCTTTCCTCGAATTACTTCCAATTCTCAGTTATTCTTATTACCTTAAGACGCTTAACGCAACTTCTAAAATAAGAAACTCATGGATAAATAGCGTTCAATTTTAATGAGTAAACCGATTTTCCAAAGCTGTCCTCAAAAGTCTATTCTCTTAAAGACCTATCTCTGCCTTTCGTAGGAAAAAACAGAAGAAAAAAAAACAGTGCTTGTTAGGGGAAAAAACCTCAACTTTTCGTATCCTTTACTTCAGGCGAAATCTAATTAAATTCTCATTGATCAAAGGAAAGAAAAAAAATAGATCGAAATCTTCTATGTAATTATTTTGCAGCATCAGCCCAAATAATTTTAAGGAAAAGTTGCGATAAAAAAAATTTGTAACAGTATTTGTTGAACATAGCAGTGTTATTCAGTTTATTTGAAAATATAATTTTTATATATAAAAAATCTTCTCAGCAACCTATAAGGCAAAAGTAGATTTCTTTACATCTAAGGTCATTTCTGGCAATATAAGTTGTTACTTTGTTATAGTTAGAAATTAGAAACAGTGAATATTAGGATCGAAAATCCCTTTTTATCCCCTAAGATATTGCTGTTATCAAAAAATTTTAAATACATAAATTGTTCGTCTTAATGAGACGCTAATCTGGCTAGTTGGATTTATTTTTATTTCCTCAATATTAAGTAAGTTATAGCGAAATAAAAATTGCAACTCCCCACCATTTCCACCCCCTTTGAGCTAGATGGTCCATTTACAAACTCGTCCGAGATTTTTAGGTTTCTAACAGCATATTCCAAGCCAGGTAAACTCCAAATAAAATTACTCTATTTATAATATTCACAAGAGGACATGTTAAAAGCAATATATGCATACATATATAAATGAAGAACAGAAGAAATTTTCCCTACGTCTTGTCATGAGAACCATTGCAACAGGTAATCTTCCTTTAGGATTCTACCTAAAAATGGGTGGATGATTGGTGATCAACAAGAAAGCCGAGGTTTTCCAAGAAAGATTTAGGTTGTTGTGCTTTCTTGTAGATAAATTGTAAATTGTGACTAAATTTTAAATTTAGATGGGAAAAGCGTATATATAAATTATTGAAAATTATAATACACCGTATTCAATAGTATATTAATTACAGCTTTCAAATTCAGGAATCTGGCATTTAATTCCAGTTTGCGTCAGATTCATGTCATTTTTGGGTAGGAATGTGTTTCATTAAACAATTTTTGACAGGAATTAAAAGAAACAAGCATATTTCAAATTATTAAAATTGATATATATGCTTTAAATATAAAATAATTTAAAAAATTATCTCTTATGATAAATGGTTTTTAATAATTAGTGCGCGTATTTGTGTGTGTGCTTATGTATGCATATGTGGGTGTGCGCGTGCGTGCGTGTGTGTTGTATGTATACACAGCTCTGTTGATATCTATTGCTTCCTGGAAGAACTATTAGATACTTTTTTTTTGTTTGCTAAAGTAAATAATAATTTACATTCTTAGGACTGTTTTTAATTAAATACTTATGTATTTTAAAAAGCAAGAGGAGCCTCCTTAAATCCACATGGTCTATTAAAGATAGTGGATAAAATCTATTTAAATATCTCATTTCGCTTAAAAGAAAAACATAACAGTAATCAGATTTTATAGAAATCATATATTTGTCATTAACAAAATTTCTCTTTTATCTAATTTAGTTTTCGATTGAAGTGCGTATTTTTAATCTATCTACTTCATATTTCCATTCTAATAAATTTTTAAGTACGCTCTCAATAAAAAAGTCTTTTTCAAAAAATATTATAATGATGCAAATTAGAAAATATCTGAATATTTCATGTCCTTTAATATCAAAATTTCCATTCTTCCATTAAATGTATTTTTAGTTTATTTGATTGAAACAATACATATAAAATTTAAAATTAAGCTGATAATTAAATAATAATAATGGGGTTTTTTTTAGATTTTTTTTTAAAAAACGATTACTAAAAGACTAATTTCTATTCTTTTTAAATATAATCTATCTTTGAAATTAAATGCATAACGCATAAAGCAGTCTAAGCAATAACAATAGATGCTGTATTAGGCAGCTTATAAAAAATTAACTGATTCTGAAATGAATTAGCTATACGACGCAAATGTAAAAAAAATCCTTTTATGCTAATAGTTAAGTATTGTGAAGGTATAATATCCAATGCAAATATAAAAGGTAAATTGATGAATGAATATATTATTTTTTCTATGCAGATGAAAGGAGATTAATTATTCAGAATATTGAAGTAATTCTAGCATTAAAAAAATCTTTTTAATGGTTAGTAATGGGCAGAAGAAATGTATTATGTGATATACAGTTCGTATAAGCTATTTTTCTCTTTAATACTTACGCAACTAAAATTTATCCTTATAATTAAATCCACTTCATTCTTTTACTTGAAGCGCGGCACATATAACGGTTTTATATGGATTTCAATTGCTTTTCTAATGCTCAAAAAAGGGAATGAATATATTTCTTTGATTACTCTATTGTTTTTGTTGGAGAGAATATGCTTAATATTTCTCATTAAAAAAGAAAAGTTGTCTTGAGAACAATTTTTTTAAGAAAAAAAAATTCATTGTAATACCATTAGCCATTTGAATAGAAAATTACTGTAGATAATTTTAAAATATACTATATGTTGTTATCAATTTTTTATGCATAAATTCCGGCAACTTATGTAATTTCTATTTTTTGTTTGTTTATTTGTTTTTCCAATGTCAGAGCAGTGAAAATTAATTGTATTACTTTAAAACAAAAGAATTATAAAGAGAATTCGTGTTTATATTTTTCTTATTCTCACATTCTCTACGGTGGTGTTAACATTTACAGAATCATAAACTATTTAAGATATTGAAATTCAGAGAAGTTAAAAAAAAAACAAAAAAAAATCCAGTTTCTGCTCTGAAACATTATAACATAAAAATGCTTTGAACTTCATTCATTTTTATTATCTTCTTCTGACTTTATTACTTAATGATCTTGCTTTATGTACTTATTGAGATTTATATTTCGCAATTTACAGAAGAAATTTCAGCCTAAACATATTAGCTTTCTTAAAAACGATAATATCATTTTAAAAATAATAACAAAGTAACATATTTAAAACCAAAATATAAATATCGTCTTCGTATTCGTGATACTATAATTATAATAGAGCGAAAAATATTAGCTTGCTTAAAAACCATAATATCGTTTGCGTTTTTATAATTTTAAACATTATATAAAATATCGTATTAAAAACTGTAATATAATTTATCGTCTGCGTTTTCGTGATTTTAAAATTATAAAAAGCATCAAATTAAAAGGCATTATATATATAAACATCCAAGTTTATATGTTAGCATACAAATCTGGTCGTTTCGAAACCAAGCATACAAACTCATAAAATAATATCAAAATAACACAAAATGTCAGATAAAACTTACTTAAATCTGGAAAAAAAATGCTCACAAACTAATTTTCAAAATTAAATATTCTTATTTTGCAAATATATTGATTCATTTATATAAATGATATACTGTGAAAGCCGAAATCATAATTGAACAGACAATTGAGCAAATCAGTAATAATTGAAGGGCAAAAGTTTTTTATGGCAGCCGTTTTAATAAAACTCATTTTGTTCATGTTTGTATTTCAACATCTCCTCATTAGCAACTTAGTCGAATTCAACCAAACCTTTCGCAACTGCTATTTAAAGCAAGAGAAAGAATATATTCAATTTTCGAAATGCTAAAGCTGATTAAATATTCTATTGGTTAGAATTCAATCTAACTTTTACTGTGTTTTTCCAGTAATTTTGGTGAAAATTACTTTAATCTCAAAGTATATTTCGCTACCATTTTAAAATTCAAAATTTTATTTTTCTGACTATAAAAATTTCATGTCTATTCAATTCTTTTACAAATTTTAATTATATTTCAGAATTTAGCGAATGCAAACGATTATGTAAACGTCTACGTCTATTCAATTCACATTGTTATGCAAAAGTAAAATGTTGAACTTTTCTATATTTATTTAATTTTTTTGTTTAAATGTGTCTGCTAAAATATTTTAGCATCATTTTTATTGGATTTTCAAGAATTCTAAAGCTTATTTAAATAGATTAAAGGATTATCTTTATCAGCAATCAAGCAATACTGTAACATGAAATTATATTAAAAATTTGAGAACTTAGCAGCTGTGTTCTTTATACAAATTTAACGTTTGTGTAGAATCTTGAAGACATTTAAAACATGTAGAATTGGAAAAATTTCCGTTTTCAAAATGAAAATTTTGATTAAAATGTTCGTTTATTAAACACAATTTGTGTTTTTTCGAGATAACTACTTTAAATATTATTTTTCAAAACTCATTTATTTCAGCCATAATAAAGTTTAAACAATTAGATTTTCATTGATACAAACTTTATTTCCTACAAAATTTTCCATTTATATATATATATATATTTGTCAATTGCCTATAAATGATCATATTTGTTAACAAAGTATGTTTACAAATTTTATTTTAACATAGCGATTACAGAAGGAGAAAAGACAAATAAATATAATGAAATTTTCATTTAAATATTTTTTTTTTGGGCAAAATCTACATGATAAAAAAAGTATTGGCAAAATTATAAAATTGACAAGATTATGAGCGAAAACAAAATCAGTATACGTTTAGTACTTTGTGTACATACCTTCTGCATCTATAACAGCTTGTAATCTATTTCTCATAGAGGAAACGAAGGTCTTTGTTGTACTGTTGGGAATTTTGTGCCACTCCTGCAAGAGTAAACGTTTGAGGTCGTCTTTACTTGAAATTTTATGGTTCCTGATTTCTAGATCTAGCAGGTGCCATAAATTTTCAATTAGATTGGTGTCAGGCGATTGAGGTGGGGTTTTTAACTGGCGAGGAGCATTGTAGAGTAGCCATTCACGGGTGAGATTCGCTGTATGCTTGGGGTCATTGTCTTGTTGAAAAACGAATGATGTTCCCAAGCCAAGATTTTGGGCACTGATTTTTAAGTTATGGCGCAAAATGTCAGTGTATGTACTTGCTGTCATAATACCATCAATAAAATACAGGTTGCCAACTCCATTAGCTGCCACTCAGCCCCAAACTAAGACGCTGCCTCCACCATGTCTTACAGTAGCAGTTAAATGTTGCTCTTCCAATTCAGTATTTGGCCTCCTCCATACATATCGTCGTCCATCACTGCCGAAAATGTTAAACTTTGATTCTTCGGAAAAAATAACTGTGTTCCAAAACTTTTCGGATAAATCAACATGGGATTTTGCGAAATCTAACCTCTTTCTCCTATTTATTTGCGAGATGAATGGTTTCTTTCTAGCTGCCCTTCCATAATAACGTCCTTCGTGTAGAACATTCCGTACAGTCTGTACGCTGAAAGTCTTTTGCGAAGTGAAAGCAACATCTCTAGCTATCTGGAGTGCACTTATTTTAGGGGTTTTCTTAACCTTGTTAATAATGGCACGTTTTTCTCTTGTAGAAAATATTCAAGGTCGTCCACTTCTAGTCTTATTTTCCGTTGATCCTGTTTCCTTGAACTTTTTTACAAAACTTTTGACAGTAAATAAACTTATATTCAACTGCACTCATATAGCACGATAAGTTAAACCTTCATTTCTGAGCCTAATAATCCTGTTTTTAACACTAATGTCCAACTCCTTCGATTTCCAAGTCATTTTACTGCAGTAATCGCAAAATAATGCATAGACACTTTTGGAGTAGTTTTGCAGACTTTATACCGGTAGAGTTTCTTATCAGTCGAAATACGTGACTTCAATGTAACAAAATTTGCGTAGCATTTAAAACTTTGCCAATATTTTTTTTGACATGCAAATTTTCGATTTTGAAAGAAAAAATCTTAGAAAATGCAAATTAAAATAAAAGTTTTACTATTTTTATATATCTAAGATGTCTTGTATTTCATTACGACAGCTAAAATTGCATAACATTTTATTTATTTGTTAATATGAATAAATTAAGGTAATATCCAATATATCCAATATATATATATATATATATATATATATACAGGGTGTTTATAAAGTCCCGGACCCATTTTGATGTTTAATAACTCATAAAATAATAAAGATAGATTTAAATTAATAACATAAATGGTTAAATAGACTCAAAAAGTTTCATGACCCTTGTCAATGAACTTCCACGTGTGCCCCCTTCGTCGCACGGAGAATATCAAGTCGATAGTCAATTTCACGCCAGGTAGCGACAAGCATGTCGGCATCCACAGAGCCATTTGCGCACATTATGGCGATTAACAATGCCAGAAACATGAAAGGATGCTTCATCGGAGAACATTATGCTCTTCAGAAAATCAGCAGCATCTTCTATCCTCCTTAGCATATCTGTTGCAAAGGCCATCCTCCTAGGTCTATCGTTCGGTTCCAAAACTTGAACAATTTGAACTTTGTATGCATGCAGTCTTAATTTTTTCTTAATAACCTTGTACACCGTCGAAATTGGCATATCCAATTCTGTTGCCGCTGATCTCACAGATATTCAAGGATTGTGTAAAAATGTCTCTCTGACACGCTCAACATCAAAATCACTTGTGCAAGGACGTCCGGAACGTTTCTTATCTTCGATACTTCCAATTTCTAGAAAATTCTTTTTCCACCGCAAGGTGCTGTTTTTGGATGGAGGATCTTTTTGGTAAATTCTTCTGAAATTTCTCTGTGCTTGCACTATCGATTTCATTTCTATGAACCACCATAAAATCTGTGCTTTCTCTTGTGGTGTATGCATTCTCCTTAATATCCGCTCGAATAAAACATCACATAAAAAAGTACTACATAGAACAAACACATCAAAAGTAAACATAACATTGCAATAGTTGACAAAAACAAAAGAGAGAAAAATGCAATTAATAAGCAGACAATATTTAGAAAAGTACAGATATTTAGACTGGAAAATGAAATTATCTGAAATTAACCACACGCGCAGACGATATTTACAAAAGTAAAAATATTCAAACCTGAAAAGGAAAATATATGAGTTATTCCATCAATAAATGTCATAAGTGTGTTTATATCTTTATTATTTTATGAGTTATTAAACATCAAAATGGGTCCGGGACTTTATAAACACCCTGTATATATATATATATATATATATATATATATATATATATATATATATATATATATATATATATATATATATATATATATATATATATATATATATATATATATACGGAATTTCTAATTTCTTTGTTTCAAAAAAATGTGAAAGCAAATAAGCAAATGAAGGATTTTTTTTTCCGGAAGACATCAGTAAAATTCTGGAAAAATATTAAAGAAAAATTTTAAAAACAGACGATTTAAAGTTTATGTAAACCCTACTACTGACTTAGCTTATTTTTATGTTCTCGATTAATGAATAAATTACCTATCAGATTAATTGTCAAAAAACCTACATTAAATTATTTTTCTGTATTTCAGTATTTTTAACACAATATGAAATATATAATAATAATTGACAATATATGAAGAAAATTATATATAGAAGTTTCGAAAAATCGTCTGGTACAACAAATATTCTCAATTTAATTAAACCGCGTTTCAGATAAACAGAATTGCTTTGTGCATTATTATATTTTAATATTAAAAAGTTTTAATATTGAAAATATTAGACTGAAAATATAAGTATTATAATTCTGGCAACACTCTATATGGCATCGAATAATATAATAAATTTTAGATAATTTATTAAAATCAAAGAAAATAACTGTACAAGAATAATACAGGCAGCACTGAAAAAATAATTCTTTCAATTTTAATAAATTTATTTAAAAATAGTTTCATACAGTAAATTGCTGTTAATTTTTAATTCAAAAATCTAATTAAGATTATGAAAATCTATAAGTAGAACATATCACCCAAAAGGAGATTACCGATTAAACTGATTTCTGTCGATGCAACAATCCGTTTTAATTTTATGTTTCTCGGCCATAAATTTGGAACATTCTAATTTTTTTTTTTATTTTACACCATACAAAAACATTTATAAAATTAGTCTTTCAGTGACAGAAAATTTATTTCTGTACGCTAAAAAAATAATTTTATTTATTTTTTTCAGTTCTGTTTTTGTGCAATGATACTATTTAAATAAGATCTAAAGTATCCCAAGAGAAACAAGAATTCGAAAAAGACGCAAATTTACGCGTATGTTGCTTTTCCTTATATAAATACTAGCCGACTTTGGCGACCAGCCGGTTCGTCAATCTTAATGCTCGTTAAAATTTTAATCATTAAATATTTTATGTAATTCCTACTTTAATAGCTTCTTCATCAAATATTTTAAAGCTTCAAATTTTGATAGTCATGTAATTCACTCATAATAATATAAAGTCCTTCAGCCATAACATAATATGTATCTCTCTAATTTTCTGTTAGTTCCGGTAGAATTTATGCTTAAAATTAAAATGGAAATGAATAAACTGCAATTAATATAATAATATTTTTTACTGAAACAAAGCATTTTTTTTAATAATATGATTACTGATAATAGAGTCACTGAGCGTTTAAACTTTATGGGCACTAAAGAATATCTTTCTTAAGTTATGTAATATCTCAAGAATTTGTCTACAAAATTTTCTCAGATTCATCATGAACAGATCGATTCATTAACAATGTTTCATTTTAAATGCATCAAACTTTAAGAAAATAAAATGAATCGTTTAAAATAATCGGTCGAAAACAGGTTTAAAAAACTACTTAAAAAACGATCTACTTAAAACTATAAGCATATACAAAAAATATATAACTAACATAAATACAATTTACTTACAAAAGCATGCAACTAACCCAAAAATAATTTAAATCATCCGTTGATAACGGTTGTCATGGCAACAATCAGAATGCGCATGCGTGAATTTTCTTCGCCAGCTCCGGTAACGCAAATGCGCGAATTTTTCTACGCCAGTTGGGGTAACGCTATGCAGATTATACATTTTTAATTTCCTTTATTCTGTGTTATTTTAATTCAAAAGTACTTCAGAATGAATCTGAAGCATGGATTCATTAACAATGTTTAATTTTAAATGCATAAAACATTAAGAAAATAAACAGAATCGTTTGAAATAATCGGCCGAAAAATGTTAACCCTAGCTTCATTACTGTTGGGAGAAAAAAAAACCCTGAAGCCTTACTCATTTGGCGGTGGGGAAAATGGAAGATTTTTTTGGCGAGAAAGTTGGCGGTTGGGAAAATGGAAGATTTTTTTGGCGGGAAAGTTTGTTTTTAATTAATAATTAAAATTTCAAAAAAAGGGACCCTAGGTGCACATTCCTGACCTCTAAGGTATACATGTACCAAATTTGATAGCTGTATGTCAAATGACCTTACCTGTAGAGCGCCAACACACACACATTGAGCTTTATTATAAGTATAGATATACAGGGGGTGCTCAGTAAAATCCTTTTAAGTCCTGTAAAATCTATAACGACGTCTTGCATAGTCGTATTATAGTAAACTCAAGCTGGATTAAAAAGTGATTATACATTTTCTTCAGAAATTTCCTTTGAAAAGAGTCTGTAGGCTAACTTTAGTCTCTACGTCAATATAACGCAATCCTATTTATATTTATCTAAATTCTGCCCAACGACTATGGGATTTTTTTATCTATACGAACCAGTGTTTCGTATAGATACACTATACTAATGAGATTCCAAAATCTTCTATTCTTTACACTTTCCTCGAATTATTTCTAATTCTCGGTAATTCTTATTGCCAGGTCTCTTAACGCATCTCCTAAAATAAGAAACTCAAGCACAAATAGCGCTTAATGTTAATGAGGGAATCGAGTTTCTAAAGCTGTCCTCAAAAGTCTATTCTCTTAAAGACCGAACTCTGCCTTTCTTAGGAAAAAGATATGGAAAAAAAACAGTTCTTGTTAGGGAAAAAAAACTCGACTCCTCTTCGTATCTTTTGCTTCGGGCGAAATGTAATTAAATTCTCATTGATCAAAGGAATGATGGTAGAAAAAAACAGAGCGTATTCTTCTGTGTAATTATTTTGCAGCATCAGACCGAATGATTTTGAGAAAAAGTTGCATTTTTTTAAGTACTTTGTTGAAGATAGCAACGTTATTTAGTTTATTTGTAAATATCATTTTTATATAAAAAAAAATCCTCTCGGCAAGCTGAAAGACAAACGTTGATTCTTTCACATCTATCTGGAAACATGAATTGCTCATGTTAAAGCAGTCAATATTAGGGCTTGAAAATCACTTTTCAGCCAACAGCTTCTAAGATACTGAAGTTCTCGTAAATCTTTAAATACAAAGTTTGTTTATCTAAATGAGGCGCTATTTGACTCATTGAATTTATTTTTTATTTCCTCAATATTAAGAAAGTTATAGCGAAATGAAAATTTTAACCCCCGATCATTTTCCCTCCCTTTGAACTAGATGGGCTACTTACGAACTCGTCTGAGATTTTGACATTTCCATCAACATATTCCAAGCCAATTAAAATCCAAACAGGATTACTATAGTTATCCTCTTTACAAGATAACATGGGCATATATATATATATATATATATATATATATATATATACAGACACAAAAGTATTATAATCAAGTTAATAGGAAAAACAAAAAATCAAAAAAAAAATTAAACCAAAAAAATTATAAAAAAATACTTATAGTTTTAAGTACATCGTTTTTTAAGTATTTTTTTTAAACCTTTTTCGACCGATTATTTTTAACGATTCATTTTATTTTCTTAGTGTTTGATGCATTTAAAATGAAACATTGTTAATGAATCGATCTGTTCATGATGAATCTGAGAAAATTTTGTTGACAAGTTCTTGAGATATTACATAAATTAAGAAAGATATTCTTTAGTGCCCATAAAATTTAAACGCTCAGTGACTCTGTTATCAGTAATCATATTGTAAAAAAATTCTTTGTTTCAGTTAAAAATATTATTATATTAATTGCAGATTCATTCTTTCCACTTTAATTTAAAGCATAAATTCTACGAGAGCTAACAGAAAATTAGAGAGATACATATTACGTCATGACTGAAGGCCTTTATAATATTATGAGTGAATTATATGACTCTCAAAATTTGAAGTTTTCAAATATTTTGATGAAGAATCTATTAAAGTTGGAATTGCGTAAAATATTTAATTATTAAAATTTAAACGAACATTAAGATTGGCGAACCGGCTAGTCGCCAAAGGCGGCTAGTAATAAATAAAACCCAAAGAATGATCTCAAAGAAATTTTCTGCAATACCCTCTACTACCTTTTCTAAAAATTGTAGATTTTGCCCAAGAAAGAGAACCAGCCACTGATTCTAACACTTGAGTGCTTTGTGTTCTTAGTACAGAAATTCAAGTTTGCGTTTTGTCTGTGTTCAGTGTTTAGTCTGTTTTCAGTCCAACTTATATATATATATATATATATATATATATATATATATATATATATATAAAACGAAAATTTAACGAAAAATGAATTCAGATATATCTAAAGATTCGATGTTTTTATAACGGTAACATTTTTATAAATTAATGGCAGCATGTTTATAATTCTCAAATATTATCAGTTTATATTTAAAATAATTATGATTTGAATACTTTAATAAGCAATTATATATAAGTATTATCAGAAAAATTAGAATTAATAATGCAAGAATACATTCCTACTCATAGGAGTAATTAACATAGGAGTAAATTGCATGTTCCTATGATACTGTACTTTGAAATATATTTCTAATTTATTATCAAATTGTATTTCTATTATTCAAGAAAGCAAAAAAAAAAAAAATTAAATGTCGACAGTGTGCTCAATATGATTCCATCGTGACATTTTGGAAACAGAAGTTTATATAATTGATGTATTTGTGTATCCCTGAATAACGTAATTTACGTCCTTGTTCTTAAACAAGTAGTGATCTAAATACAATCTCAGCTCTATAGCCGTACTATTTTCAATCATACATCCAATTGGACTTGATAACACAGAAGATCCATCAAATGAAGTCTCAAAAACCGTCTGATTTGTATATATATTTTTTAATTTCTTATACATTGATTTATTGATCATCGTTTTTATGACAAAAAGGTCAGAACTGGCCGATCTGAGGCCAAATTCATGATAATTTAAAATAAAAAGTCTTAAAACAATATTATTCTAATATATTTATACAAAAAAAATTATAATCAAAAATTGTTCGCTTTTTAGAAAGGAACAAAAAAACAAATCTACGAATTTATGTGTATTTGCCTGAGGGCACAATAGCCAAACCAGCGGAAGAGGTCTCCTCTAAACAATCTCGCATACTCTCTAATAAACTTATCATTCCAGATAACTTTGGCGTACAATAGTTACGAAATATTTACTTTTGGCGTGCATTTTGGCTGTGGATGATCAGTGATGTGTCATCCTGAGCGAGTTTTTGGCGATTAGTCCCTGGCATTCGCTAATTATATTCAAAAATTGAATTTGTGCTTTATAAACGTTTCTTTCTACCATCTGAAATGAAAATTTGAATAAAAAATGCTCCTTTTGTCAAAATTTAATATGATTAAGTCACTGTAATTTTGAACGATCGCATTTACATTTTTTGGAAAAAGCAGACCGATAGACAGTCAACTCGCTGCTGGATTCGACTCAAAATTTGACAGATGCAGACAATATAAATGTTAAAATCTGTGTTCCAAATTTTATCCATTCAGCTGTCTTCATTTTGAGGTTTTCGTGTTAACTTATATTGAACAACAGGACAGACGGACTTCCTTGAAACAGATTTTCCTCAAAATATGACAAAAAATCTAAAAATTTGGTGTAAAGACTGTATTCTAAATTATTTCAAAAGCATTTTTCAGCCATCTTTGTCACAGGCAGACAGACGGACATTTCTCAGAAACTTGTTTTTCGAACTGAGGGAGGTCTAAAACGTGGAGTTCCGTCAAAATTTTTGGATCAGTCAAATTTTTCAATCGATATGAAAAATGTGTGTGAAACCCAATTTCGATTTTCAATTACCCATGCCAGGAATTATTCGCCAAAATATATTCGCCAAGAATCACACAATAGATTCAATAAAAATGCTAAATTCAAGCCAAATATTAGTATTTCACAACTTTTCTATACCAATGCCATGCAAAGTGCTCTCAGGGATAAGATCTTTATTATGCGAGAAAGTTTTGGAAGACTACTCCAACTAGTTATGAGTACAAAAAAGTAGTAGCCCTAATAAGATTCGTTAAATCATCAATTTTTCATTCTTTACTAGAATTATATCTAATTCTTTGTAATTTTCGCCACTTTCAGAAGCTTAACATATTTTCTAAAATAAGAATATCTTATCTCAAAGATAACCAGCATCCAATGTTAATAAGTGAACCGATTTTCTAAAACTGTCCTCAAATGTCTATTTTCTTGAAAAGATCAATCTCTGCCTTTTTTTGGAAAAAAGAGAGAAAATTAGTTCTTGTTAAAAAAAAAATTCAATTTCTTCTCTATCTTTTGCTTCGAGTGAAATGTGATTAAATTCTCATTGATCAAAGGAAGGATGGTAGAAAGAAACGGGCCTAAGTCCTTTCGGAAATTATTTTGCAGCGTCAACCTGAATGATTTTTCGGAAAATCTTGTATAAGAGTCTGTAATTCAGTACATTAATGAGAATATCGGTATTTTTCAGTCTGTTTGTAAATATCAATTTTAGAAGGAGTGGTTAGATTTCTAGTAATAGTCAAGAAAGAAATTGTTTTTCTTTGATTTCCCGATAATAGAAATACTCGATTTTCTTTATAGAGAAAGTGTAGTATAGTAAAATAAGTGCTCAAAATATTCTGACTCAAGATTTTAATCAATCCCCACGTTTTATACTTCGCTTTATACTTTATAAAAAATTATTTTTCCGCAACTCTTGATTGTTATTATGCTTCTTTGAAATTAGATGGAAACAAATGGAGCTCGTATAAACATCCTATGGATTATTTTCGTTAATTTAATTAATTTTGATTTGTCTTGTTTTAATACTGATATTTATAGAACATGATATATTCTTCGAATATCTAATTATGAAGACCTCCTGCATACATTCCAAGGGGCTATCAACCTTTTTCGAAAAAGAATTATCTACATCTTCATTATCTGATTCAACAATTGATAGATAATTAAATTCTCTTTAAACTATTACCTATTTAACAGATAATATCGCATATAATCGATGTTTTCATATACGCTTTTCCCGAAATTTCAAGTTTCTTATGAGCAAGAATATTAACTCTACTATAATGAGGAATACTTGTTACTTAAAATCATTGATTCGACAGTATACATAGACGTTCTCTTAACTCAATTTATTATGAGCAACTAGATAACTAATAAGCGATACCAATTTCATGCAAGAGTTATTTTTAGTATATCATCTTCACTCTATTACAGGCTGACATTTAATGACCTTTTATCCCTCCTAGGTAGGCTTAGTATCAAATTGATTGGTTTCAAATTATTCTGAAAGCGGCAACTGAATTAATAGATTCTTTAAAAGCAAATCACACTTACCCCGGAGGTATCTAACCTTACCTATCGAAGGGATTCTGAGAAATTCGTAATATTTCAGTAATTTATTTTATCGTTTTCATTCTATTATACCAAAAGATGGCAGTTTGCAGATTAATGCAATGCAATAGTATGAGAATTAATTCGTGTGTATCCAGCTTTTCATCAAAGGGTTTAAATATTTTATCAATATATTAATAAATGCAGCATTTTCATGGAATAGTGGCCCTGTATTTCTAACTCTTAAATGTATAATTTACATTAAAAATAATTAAGCAATTATAAATGAATAAAATTAAAAGGATTAGAAATAATCATGTTGGAGAACATTCCTGCATTTTGGAGTTATTAATCCGATGAGCTGATTACTCTGAAAAGAGGCTGCAATTTATTAGCAAGTTATTCCTTTTATTCGTAAAGAGGGGGTGAGCTTTAAGGTAGGTGAGTACATTAAAAAGTCGATTTTTCAAAAATATAATTTTTTTGATTCAATATTCTTAATGTTTGAACAGGGTTCTTTGTAAATCCCTTAGAATTTGGTTTCTAAGTCTATTTTGGAGAAGTTACACTAATTTTTATATTTGTATTTATATACTTTCAATGCGGTTTAACATATTTAGATAATGTTTTCACAAATTCTGATCTTTAACAGAATTTTCGCACGAAAAAGTTCATAAATCAAAATCCATTGCATAATTTTTGTGCAAATTTCATATAATAATTTCTCAGCATGTTCTGCAGTTCCTGAATTACAGAATAACTAATAGATTCATTTAGAAATATATTATAGTAGTTTTAGATCCTCACAATGCGAAAAAAAATTGAAGATTTCATGTAATTTATCATTCGAAACCCCAATATTTAAAAAACGGATAGAAATGAAATTTATTTTGTAATTCAGGAACTAGATCATATATTTCTATATCTGTCTGCAAAATTTTAAGCAAACACCTTGAACTGAAAGATTTCTGCTTCATTTCTCTTTTTAACCAAAACAAAGCCCCCTTTTCTAATTTTTAAAATAATATTGCTATTTAACTGGTACATTTCGGTTTCATAGATTTCCATCTTTTTTATGCAAATTTTCAAAATATAACTATTTTCGAAAAATTTTCAAAAAAAAAATCATGCCCAACGTAGTTATATACCTTAAATGGTGATAATATGTTGAATTTAAATCAATATAGCTAGTTTGGGGGGGAAAAGTCCATGTATGTTGGAAAACAGGAATTCATTTATAATTACAATGCATTTGAGTATCATAGAATAAAATATTTTAAACATAACTTCTTATTCTTAAAGAAGCATTCAACTAAATACAACCTCACTCCCCTCACTCAAGAAAAAAGAAATTAATCCATTAGAGCAATACTTCCCAATGTAGGCTTACTTATTTTAAACTGTGATATCATGAAGTCATGAAGGACGAGTGAAGTAAGTTTTTAAGAACAATGACTTCTATATATCCAATTTTTTTTAATTATATTATTTTCCTTTAGATTCTCTCTAGAACAGGTTTAAGTAATCTTTTTTTGTTTAACAATTTAGGGTTTTTATTTTCTCCTATACGTAATATAGAGAAAGTATAGTAATCTTCAAAAAATTCGAACTCGAGATTTCGATTAATCTCCACGTTTTAGATCTCCCTGACTTCAAAAACACATTTTTGCGAAATGTCTGTTTGTCTGTCTTCCTCTGTGTGGCAAAGATAATTCAAAACGTTTTCAGCTGGACGGATGAAATTTAGTATACGGTCTTCGCATAAAATTTGTAGATTTCTGTCAAATTTTGAGCAAATTATGTTCATAGTCCGTCTGTTCGATTATAAGTTAACACAATAATTGAGAAGCGAAAAGAGTTAAATAGATGAAATTTGGTACTCAGATTAACATCTACAGAATAGACACCTATCAAATTTTGAACTGAATCCATCTGAACATGCTGCACCTTCAGAACATGTGAAAGTGATAAGTCAAAAATGCAGTAGCTTAGACGTATCAAATTTGGATGGAAGTTTATGACTGCACATGTAGTGTTGCGTCAAAATTTTGTTTCCGAAGGTTGAGAAAAACGCACCTACAACACAAATTCGATATTCAGGCACTAACAACCGCATGCATGTCATTAACTTGCCAAAGATGACATGTCAGTTTCAGTAAAAATCCTAAATCCAAGCTAAAACTTAATAATTTCGTAATTTCAGTAGGCTTTGTAAGAAGTTCTCAGGCATGACGAGGTTTTTAGAGCTTATGTGAGAATGTTTTAGGATAAACACTGTTTTTTTTTAACTCTTCCTTTCTTTTATTTGCCATTTTTCACTAGATCGTGTAGGAAACCCTTAGTTCTAGGGGCTTTATTAAGGTGTTTCGTAAAATGTTCGTGAGTAAAAATCGTACAAGCTTCAAAAGTTAAAAGTATTAATCGAACAATATTAAATGATTTCCAAACACAATTGATTCCTCTGGACATTTCTATCTTATCGATAAAAGCAACCTCAGAATAAAAAAAGGAATTATAAAGCTCTTGAATAAGTTCTCAAAGAAGCTGCATTGGATCATAAAGATGCAGAACGCAAGAGTTTTATTAAAAAAATAAATTACCAAAAGCCATTTTCAACATTATCATAGTAACTAATCCCATGGTTCTCTCATCCGTGGTATATTTTCTAAAAAAAAACAGCAAAAAGTCTGAATTGAGCGACGACCTGAGAAATATCACTGGTTGGTGCATTAATTTTCCTTTAAAGGAAATAATTGAATTTAGATGTCGTGAAATAATTTAATTTATTAAACAGCGCTGATGCTAATTTTATGTTATTGTCAAGTAATACGATTTTATGTTCGTGAATGATAGTTAAAAGAGCCAAATTTATGTATTAATGTAAATTGCTTTTGGTGATCAGTGTTTCGAAAAAAACGAAATAATAAAAAATCTAAAAATCATTCTACGAGTATAGAAAGGAAGTTCCTCGGGAAAAAATTGAGGAAAATACATTAAAATATTAACAGAAAAATACTTTCAGTAATATACTAATTATAAAATACAAATATATTAATAATATTATGTCAAGCTGTATATATTTCTGACCTTTCAAAGACATGTTTTGCTCATCATTACAATGCAAATCTTAATGAGATTTTAAAATTAATATAATAATAAAGAATCTAATTTTCTTTTACTGCATTATCATTATTATTAGGCTTAAAACTTATTATTATCTGAAAAACGCTCTGGCAAATTTAAAAAAAATCGTCTTTGAATTTTTCCCCTTTTTTTAAGACAAAAATGTCTTCATCAAAATTATTCAAATATTTATCTTAATTACGCTAGTTTTACTTTTGACCTTTGGTGAAATCTATCATTATTATTTTCAAAGATTTATTTATTTTTATAAAAAATCACTTTTTTTCCTAAACATACATTTCATTCATGTAATATAATTTTTTTTTAAATGTATGGTAAAATCTTAAAGCAATAGAATTTTAATGAATCTGAAAGTTTAAGAACACAGTAAAATTTAAATAATTGAAAAAGTTTTACAAGTTTAATTCATGATTGAATTTTTCTAATTTCTTAATTCACTGAAAATTGATATCCATCATTATGATAGATGCGTAATCCAATAATATATTATAATATGAGTTTTGATCGAAAAGAAATCAAAACTCATAAATATTAATATGATAAAACAATCTAAAAACAGAAAGCTATTCAATACATTTTTTGCAATTCTGTTAAGCTTATGTTGTTATAACAGAAAATATATTTCTAGCAATTCCATTAACTTTAAAGCTAAAATTATTTTATTTTATTTTATTCAAGCCTGATTTATTTTAGGAAATTTTAATTAATTAAAAATTAGATGAAATTGTTTTCCTGGATAATTCCTGAAAACATTACAGCACAAAAAAATTGTATGCCAAGAACTTTTCCTTCTAATGATATCAATTTAATAATAGTATAAATTTTTCCTCATTTTTTTGCCTAATTTTTGGCAATACTTGTTTGCATTATTTATTGATATTCAAATCGTTTTCACTTTTTCATCAAGTATTTTATTACGTAGTTTTCTACAATTATTACAAGCTAACGAAGTATTATTTTGTTTGATATTTGTGGAACTAACATAGCGAATAAGATGAAGATTTTGCATTACCACTAAAGTTAGAAGACAAATAAATCGTACAGCTACTATTTTAAATATTAACATCTTCACATACATAATAAACGGGTTCTATATAAGACTATTAAGATACCAGAGCTTTAATTATTGTCACAATTTGCTTAAAAATATTTTCATGAATTTTAGAATCATTAATTTTAATCATGAATACTAAATTATGAATCAGGAAATGAATCATGAATATTAAGTTATACATAAGATAATTAATTGCAAATAAGCAAAAATAATATCCCCAATGAGTCAACTGGTTCACAATAACAACTATTTAATAAATAAAAAAAATGCTCATATTTTAGAAAATATTTGCCAAAAGATTTTTTTTTCAATTCTTTATTACATTAATTTTATTTCATACAGCAATCAAAATTACTGAAAACATTTATTTTCAAAAAGAAATGAAAAAGAAGTGCTGTCCTGGAATTCTAACCAATAAGCTGCAATCCCTGAAATTGCCAAAGATCAGTGCAATGAGAATCGCGAAAAATCTTTATAATAAAAATTTTTTTTTACTTCTTTATTACAATCACTCTACTTTATAATAATCGAAATTTCTCTAAATGTTTATTCTTGAAAAGAAATATAAAGCTATCCTTCAAGTTCTAAGTAATAAGATGCAATCTTTGAAATTCTGTGCCAGCTAGAGCTTTTGAACTTGTTTGCTCTTTCCCTTCTCAAAAAATTTCATGTAATTTTTTTGTTCTCATCTTTACGAATTGGATCATTCCATTCTGTTTCCAAAGAAACTGCTCAATTTTTGCCTCTGGCAAGAGAACTTGCTTTTCTTTCACCTTTTTTACTGTGCCGCGAGCGTGACAAATGGCCTTCTCGAGACAGACGAGAGAACAATTCTTCTCTGTCGGTTTTGTTCTTCTCTAACTTCTCACTTCTTATCGTCTGCGAGACTAAACTAATTTTTTTTACTGTCTCGTCAATAAATTTTCTATTGATAACTTTATGGGAACGGAATTTTATAAAGCATTCTTTTCTTCCAGTTTTAATACATGACAACTCTTTCATTGGTTTTATTTCCTAGATGCATTCTAGTTTACGATGTAGTGAGATTTCAGATTTATATCAGGAAGGGAAGAATCATACGGGAATAAAAGAAATTTTGCTAAACAGCTGTATGCATTCTAGGTTGACTAATTAATAATTGCTACTCTTTTCTTAGTTAATACACAGAGTAAAACCATGAGAATGCGTTGTTATCTTTAAAAAATTCAACTTCGCCTCATAGGTCCCACGGTCTCTCATATTACAAACCTAGTTTTTTCACGTTTTCGAATCTCTCCCACATTGCCGATCACGCTCTCTACGTTTCAGGTAATGTATGATCATGTTTTTCACATTACTTTCGTACGTTCCCTCATATTACAGGCCGCGTTTTCCACGTTTCCAAAACTCTCCCATATTGCCAATTACACACTCCTAGTTTCAGGTAATGTATGTTGAAGATCATGTTTTTCACGTTACTTTCGAATGTTCTTTCATATTACAGGCCGCGTTTTCCGCGTTTCCAAAGCTCTCCCATATTGCCAATTACACACTCCTAGTTTCAGGTAATGTATGTTGAAGATCATGTTTTTCACGTTACTTTCGAATGTTCCCTCATATTACAGGCCGTGTTTTCCACGTTTCCAAAACTCTCCCATATTGACAATTACACACTCCTAGTTTCAGGTAATGTATGTTGAAGATCATGTTTTTCACGTTACTTTCGAATGTTCTCTCATATTACAGGCAGCGTTATCCAAGTTTACAAAGCTTTCCCATACTTCCAATCATGCTCTTCAACTTTCAGGTATTGTATGTTGAAGATCGTGTTTTTAACCTTACTTTCGAATGTTCTCTCATATTACAGGCAGAGTTATTCAAGTTTACAAAGCTTTCCCATACTTCCAATCATGCTCTTCAATTTTCAGGTATTGTATGTTGAAGATCATGTTTTTAACGTTACTTTCGAATGTTCTCTCATATTACAGGCTGCATTATCCAGGTTTACAAAGGTTTCCCATACTTCCAATCATGCTCTTCAATTTTCAGGTATTCTATGTTGAAGATCGCGTTTTTAACGTTACTTTCGAATGTTCTCTCATATTACAGGCAGCGTTATCCAAGTTTACAAAGCTTTCCCATACTTCCAATCATGCTCTTCAATTTTCAGGTATTGCATGTTGAAGATCGTGTTTTTAACGTTACTTTCGAATGTTCTCTCATATTACAGGCAGCGTTATCCAAGTTTACAAAGCTTTCCCTTACTTCCAATCATGCTCTTCAATTTTCAGGTATTGTATGTTGAAGATCATGTTTTTAACGTTACTTTCGAATGTTCTCTCATATTACAGGCAGCGTTATCCAAGTTTACAAAGCTTTCCCATACTTCCAATCATGCTCTTCAACTTTCAGGTATTGTGTGTTTAAGATCGTGTTTTTAACGTTACTTTCGAATGTTCTCTCATATTACAGGCAGCGTTATCCAAGTTTACAAAGCTTTCCCATACTTCCAATCATGCTATTCAACTTTCAGGTATTGTATGTTGAAGATCGTGTTTTTAACCTTACTTTCGAATGTTCTCTCATATTACAGGCAGCGTTATTCAAGTTTACAAAGCTTTCCCATACTTCCAATCATGCTCTTCAATTTTCAGGTATTGTATGTTGAAGATCATGTTTTTAACGTTACTTTCGAATGTTCTCTCATATTACAGGCAGCATTATCCAGGTTTACAAAGGTTTCCCATACTTCCAATCATGCTCTTCAATTTTCAGGTATTATATGTTGAAGATCGCGTTTTTAACGTTACTTTCGAATGTTCTCTCATATTACAGGCAGCGTTATCCAAGTTTACAAAGCTTTCCCATACTTCCAATCATGCTCTTCAATTTTCAGGTATTGTATGTTGAAGATCGTGTTTTTAACGTTACTTTCGAATGTTCTCTCATATTACAGGCAGCGTTATCCAAGTTTACAAAGCTTTCCCATACTTCCAATCATGCTCTTCAACTTTCAGGTATTGTATGTTGAAGATCGTGTTTTTAACGTTACTTTCGAATGTTCTCTCATATTACAGGCAGCGTTATCCAAGTTTACAAAGCTTTCCCATATTTCCAATCATGCTCTTCAATTTTCAGGTATTGTATGTTGAAGATCATGTTTTTCACGTTATTTTCGAATGTTCTCTCATATTACGGGCCGCGTTTTCCACGTTTCCAAAGCTCTTCCATACTGCCAATCACGCTCTCCAAGTTTCAGGTAATGTATGGTGAATATCAAGTTTTTCACGTTACTTCCGAATGTTCTCTCATATTACGGGCCGCGTTTTCCGCGTTTCCAAAGCTCTCCCATATTGCCAATCACTCTCTCCAAGTTTCAGGTAATGTATGGTGAATATCATGTTTTTCACGTTACTTCCAAATGTCCTCTCATATTACGGGCCGCGTTTTCCACGTTTCCAAAGCTCTCCCACATTGCCGATGACATTCTCCAAGTTTCAGGCAACGGACGTTGCTGATTATGTTTTCCATAATTGTCATGTTCTGTATATTAAAAATCACGATTTTCAAGTTTCCAACGCTCTCCCACATTTCCAATCACATTTTCCAAGTTTCAGATAAGTCTTTTCAAGTTCTCTGCATAGCAGAGTAAATTTTTCACGTGGCATGTTACGTTATTTACGTTTTAGTACGTTTTCCACACTGAAGATCATGTTTTTCATGCTCCCCATATTGCGCATCACGTTTTCAACATTCTCTATGTTACAAACCGCGTATTTCATGTGCCCCATGTTTCCAGAAACACATTTTTAGAATTAAGTTCCTTTGTCTAAAAAACGTATTTACAACGACTTCTAGGACAAAAAGCATACTAAAAATTATTTCAATGATCAAAACATTCTATTGAGAACTTTCGATGAATCTTTGACACGATAACTAAGAGACCCAAAGAATTATATATTGCAATTTGCTCTTTGCATCAAAATTCAGAATTTTATCAGATTTTATACCTAATCCATCAAAGGGTATATAGTTTTATTTATCAATGCATAGTTGAAAAAATAGCTCAAAACTCTAATAGCACCAAGCAAAATTTAGTATTTGATGTTTAGACCAGAATTTTAGATTTATATCAAATTTTCGGTCAAATTAATCTTATTGGCTGATGGTAACACGTAAAAACATTTACCGAATTCTCAACGTTACTTTACGAAGTTAAACACAAAAACGTTATATTCTACTGCTGTATGAAAAAAAATTGGTGGCAAATGACTTCCATTCCCTTCTCTACAAGCATATAATTCTATTCCGTTGCCAAAACAACTACTGGAATTTTGACTCCACCAAATCTAACTTTTTCTCTTTCCTTTCTGGCCGTTTCACGTGTATGACAGATGGCATCTTCCAGGCAGATGTTAGAACGCTACGGCTCTGTCATTTGTTTCCTTTCTATCGTCATTGTTTATTTTGGTTGATGTGTTGAAAATAAAGCTATTAGTATCATTGTTTTCCTTCCTTCCCTTTCCTATCGGTAACTTTATGACAACATATTAGGATTATCTATTGTATTGGTTTTATGCTTTTCAACGACTCTTTTTAATTTGTTATTTTTGTCATGCCTCTTGGTTTACTTTGAATCACTTACTAGATGAGAAATGGAAAATATTAGATTGAGTACTTGTGCAAGACATAGATATAAGGAGAGAAATGTAATATATAAGAATATATATATATTTATAAGGAGAGGATATATAATTAAAGAATTGATATATATGTAATGATATTTTAAAATCTAATTTAAACTTAATTAATTTAGTCTATATTAACTTCATTCTAAAATGCTCTTTTATTTCCTGATCCAATTCCACCTTTTTTATTTAATTAATGCAACTATAAATATATGAAATAGGCAGTTCACACGCTCCTAATGAATAAATAAAAAATTGTCTAGCTAAGCGAATTCTTTTTTAAAAGATACCTAAATTCCCCTACCTAAATCGACACGTGTAAAGAAATCCCTATCAGTATATAATCACGGGGATAAATCTTTCGTTAACTTTTACTCCCTTTTCTGCTCTTCTGCTCTTGTATCGCTGGTGAACAAACGCTAATCCGTCAGTGCTTCTTGCACATAAATTATGCCTCCCGGGACGGAATAAAAGCGAAGTTTAAAATTCGAAAGGATCTTCTCACTATTCGTCCACGATGCTGCTTAAAAATTTATATATATATATATATGAGGAGAAATACATAAGGAGAGGAATATTATATACAGCCTGAGTAAAAACTTTAAGGCCAGTAAAAATTTTGGAGAAAAGGGAAACATATAAACTGAGGAATTAAAATACCATTTGATTGATAATTATTGAGCTTAAATAAAAGTAAAAAAAGTAGAAAAATTAATTTGCAAATATTTTATAATTAGAAAATATTACAGAACACACAGATGAATATTTGAGCCTGAGTAAAAACTTTAAGGCCAACATAGAAAATAACATATAAGAAAAAAATTACAAATTCTTAGAAGGTTGTGTAGGAGCCATTTCTTCGAATTACTTCAAATATTCTTGTTTTCATGGATGAAACGAGTTTTTGACAAAGGGTGTGGTCGCTTTTATACCATTCATCTTCGATAGTAGATTTCAGCTCTGTTGTTGATGTAAAATGTCTCCCATTTGCATAAGCTCTTCTTGCTAAGTCATTCCAATGGTTCACCTTCGGGTTGAGGTCAGGTGATCTAGCTGGCCATTTCACAGTTTCAACATTGTTGACTTGGAACCAATTTTTTGTGCTGTTATTCGAATATATCGATGCATTATCTTGCTGATATTCCCAATTTTCTCCAGCAAGACATTCGGCATTTGGCAAAAGATGATTTGTTAGGACATTTTGTTATCCTTATGAATTCATTCTACTTGAAACGAATGCAATTGAGCCCACACCATTGTCAGTAAAACAGCCCCAAGTCATGGCAGACCCTCTACCTAATTGGTGCTTGGAGAATATTTCTTTTTCATTTCTTATATCATGCCAGTAGAAATTCCAGCCATCTGGTCCATCCAAATTCCATTTTTTTTTTCGTCAGAAAAAATAATTTCTATCCATTGGTTGTCCCAGGGCATAACTTTCTGGCCAGAGTTCAAACGCTCTATTTTGTGTCTCTGCAGTAACTGAGGCTTAGTCAATTTTGCTGTATAAGTGAACCTTCCAGACCTTCTAATTGTGTTATAAATCGTTTTTTGACAAACTTTTAAACCTGTCGTCGGAATAAGTTTCCTGGTTGAGTACTTTCCAGTAGATGCAAGTTGGCAAACTCTTCTTTCATCACGCGATGACAAAGCTTTAGGTCTTCCTCCAGTATTCTTTTTACCATAATTATCTTTCAATTTTAAAAAATTGTTGACTACAGTCTTTGACCTTCCTATCTTTATCGCAATAGCACGACTACGCATTCCTGTTGAAGCCAAAGCTTCGATCTGTCCTCTTTCAGGATCAGTTAAATTCTTGCCCTTCGCCATCTTCACAAAGATCACCAATGCTTCGAAAAAATGTATGACAAATACGAAAATTGCAGCGTTGTCACAAGCTAGTAGTTGCAATGGTAATTACACGATTATATTATATTTATTTAAAAAAAAATGACTGGTGGCCTTAAAGTTTTTACTCAGGCAGAAATACTAACTTTGTAAATAATCACATGTTTCTCATAATTATGTATTTACAAATTATGTTAATGGCATTTATTTCTTATCAATGAACATTAATAATTAATATTATTTGAATCCCTTTTATCTCATTTTACATTTTCTCAAAAATTTTTACTGGCCTTAAAGTTTTTACTCAGGCTGTATAAGGAGCGAAATGATAAACACACAAAACATGGAAATAATATCAAATCTAAATTTTTAAGAGCTAATCCGGTTGGAATAAATAATTATGTGAAATTAGATATTTCTAGAATTATTTATTTTAAATTTTGAAGCATATTGTAAAAGTGTGTGACTAAGTTCATAATAAATTTTTTGAAAAATGTTCTACATTTTTTTATTATTATTATTATTTTATTGAATCAGATTCAAAAAAAATCCATGAAGTCAAAATATACCAGTTAACTAGCAATATTTTTAAAATAAACTGGAGAAAAGGGTCCTTTTCTCAGATTAAAAATGGGTATAAAGTGAATACTTTCTATTTCAGATGATTTGCTTGGAATTGAATAGATTATTTATTCTCTAGTTCAGGAATTACAGAGCATATTAAGAAATTATTATACCAAATTTGAACAAAAAATGTGCTCTAGATTTTAATGTATTAAATTTTTCGTAAGAAAATTCTATCAAAGATTAGAATTTGGAAAAACATTTTGTAAAGCTATAAAATAACATTAAAACTTATGTAAATTCAAATATAAAAATCAATATACTTTACTAAAAAATAGATTTGGAAACAAAATTCTAATCTTTCTATGAAGAAACTTTGCCAAAAATTAAGAATATTAAAAATGAATTGTTTCATAATTTCGCAAAAAAAAAAAAAAAAAAAAAAAAAAAAATCAGCTTTTTAACGTAGTCACCTATCTAAATGTATATTTTGCTACAATCTGCCAAATGTTGTTTGATTCCTTACATTATATTGAATTCGAAATTACTTTGAAATTTTTTTATTTATTTCATTATCTTATGAATGTAATGCAAAATCTTAATGTTTTTATAATGCGTTTTCATAATTATTAATACTTTTATGATGAATATGTATGAAATATATGAATGAAAATATATTAATAATAAATAAATAAATGCAAAATCTTGATTTTTTTTATAATTCGTTTTTATGATTATTAATACTTTCATGATGAATATGTATGAAATACATGAATGAAAATATATGAAGAATAAATGAATTAATGAACTTTATATTGAATTCGAAATTACTTTGAAATTTTTTTATTTATTTCATTATCTTATGAATGTAATGCAAAATCTTAATGTTTTTATAATGCGTTTTCATAATTATTAATACTTTTATGATGAATATGTATGAAATATATGAATGAAAATATATTAATAATAAATAAATAAATGCAAAATCTTGATTTTTTTTATAATTCGTTTTTATGATTATTAATACTTTCATGATGAATATGTATGAAATACATGAATGAAAATATATGAAGAATAAATGAATTAATGAACTTTATATTGAATTCGAAATTACTTTGAAATTTTTTTATTTATTTCATTATCTTATGAATGTAATGCAAAATCTTAATGTTTTTATAATGCGTTTTCATAATTATTAATACTTTTATGATGAATATGTATGAAATATATGAATGAAAATATATTAATAATAAATAAATAAATGCAAAATCTTGATTTTTTTTATAATTCGTTTTTATGATTATTAATACTTTCATGATGAATATGTATGAAATACATGAATGAAAATATATGAAGAATAAATGAATTAATGAACTTTATATTGAATTCGAAATTACTTTGAAATTTTTTTATTTATTTCATTATCTTATGAATGTAATGCAAAATCTTAATGTTTTTATAATGCGTTTTCATAATTATTAATACTTTTATGATGAATATGTATGAAATATATGAATGAAAATATATTAATAATAAATAAATAAATGCAAAATCTTGATTTTTTTTATAATTCGTTTTTATGATTATTAATACTTTCATGATGAATATGTATGAAATACATGAATGAAAATATATGAAGAATAAATGAATTAATGAACTTTATATTGAATTCGAAATTACTTTGAAATTTTTTTATTTATTTCATTATCTTATGAATGTAATGCAAAATCTTAATGTTTTTATAATGCGTTTTCATAATTATTAATACTTTTATGATGATTGTGTATGAAATATATGAATGAAAATATATTAATAATAAATAAATAAAAGCAAAATCTTGATTTTTTTTATAATTCGTTTTTATGATTATTAATACTTTCATGATGAATATGTATGAAATACATGAATGAAAATATATGAAGAATAAATGAATTAATGCAATAATTTGTGAATATAATACAAAATCTTGATTTTTTTTTATAATGCGTTTTCATGATTATTAATACTTTCATGATGAATATGTATGAAATATATGAATGAAAATATATGAAGAATAAATGAATTAATGCAATAATTTGTGAATGTAATACAAAATCTTGATTTTTTTTATAATGCGTTTTCATAATTATTAATACTTTCATGATGAATATGTATGAAATACATGAATGAAAATATATGAAGTATAAATGAATTAATGCAATAATTTGTGAATGTATGGCAAAATTTTTATTTTTTTTGTATAATGCGTTTTTATGATTATTAATACTTTCATGATAAATATGTATGAAATATATGAATGAAAATATATGAAGAAAAAATGAATTAATGCAATAATTTGTGAATGTAATACAAAATCTTGATTTTTTTTTATAATTCGTTTCCATGATTATTAATATTTTCATGATGAATATGTATGAAATATATGAATGAAAATATATGAAGTATAAATGAATTAATGCAACAAATTATGAATGTAATGCAAACTCTTGATGTTTTTATAATTCGTTTTCATGATTATTAATACTTTCATGATGAATATGCATGAAATATATGAATGATCATATATGAAGAATAAATGAATTTATGCAATAAATTATGAATGTATGGCAAAATTTTTATTTTTTGTATAATGCGTTTTTATGATTATTAATACTTTCATGATGAATATGTATGAAATACATGAATGAAAATATATGAAGTATAAATGAATTAATGCAACAAATTATGAATGTAATGCAAACTCTTGATGTTTTTATAATTCGTTTTCATGATTATTAATACTTTCATGATGAATATGTATGAAATATATGAGTGAAAATATATGAGAGAATAAATATGATGCTCCAAGTCCATTTTGCTACTAAATGTTCCTTAGATAGACAAAAATTTTAACCAAAAAAGTGTTTGGGATTTTCGATTAACTTTATTTTTATTTGTAACTAGCCGCCTTTGGCGACCAGCCGGTTCGTCAGTATTACCGCTCGCTACAATTTTCAATTAAATATTTTTAGTAACTGGTCTCTTAATAGATTCTCAAACAAAACATTTTTAATCTTCAAATTTTGATAGTCATACCAAACTTATACTGTTGTTTAGATCGTTTCGTTCAATTTACTATATATATTTTGCTAATTTGTTGTCATTTCCGGTAAAACTTTAACTTTAATTTAAAGTGGAAATGATGAAATTGCAATTAATATAAAGATATTTTTTTAATAAAACCAAGCGTTTCATCTTATTTATCATCTTTATTGTTATTTATTATTATTATTATTATTGAATATGAGTATTGCAAACAGAATCGCTCGGTATTTAAGTCTTATGTGAACAACAAAAAAATTTTCATAATTTATGTAATATCTCAAAGAATAATTCAACAAAAATTTCTCAGATTCAGCATAAAATTCAGTTTTTAGTTTTGCTTTCAAAAGGATTGAAATGAAATCAATAATAATATTTTGTTCCGGCCTATAAATATATTTCAAAAATTATGAAGTCTAAATTTAATGCAGTAAGGTATCATATTCTGAGAAATATTCAGGACACACCAAATTTAAATAAATGAATGAATGTTTCTATTTTCCACGATCAACTAAGACTTATTTATGAAGTTTTGAATGTTAAAAATTTAGAAAAACTCAACATTTTCATAATCATAGGCCAATTAACCTTGAGAATTTTTTAATTGAAATTTTTTTTATTTATTTCATTATCTTATGAATGTAATGCAGAATCTTAATGTTTTTATAATGCGTTTTCATAATTATTAATACTTTTATGATGAATATGTATGAAATATATGAATGAAAATATATTAATAATAAATAAATAAATGCAAAATCTTGATTTTTTTTATAATTCGTTTTTATGATTATTAATACTTTCATGATGAATATGTCTGAAATACATGAATGAAAATATATGAAGAATAAATGAATTAATGAACTTTATATTGAATTCGAAATTACTTTGAAATTTTTTTATTTATTTCATTATCTTATGAATGTAATGCAAAATCTTAATGTTTTTATAATGCGTTTTCATAATTATTAATACTTTTATGATGAATATGTATGAAATATATGAATGAAAATATATTAATAATAAATAAATAAATGCAAAATCTTGATTTTTTTTATAATTCGTTTTTATGATTATTAATACTTTCATGATGAATATGTATGAAATACATGAATGAAAATATATGAAGAATAAATGAATTAATGAACTTTATATTGAATTCGAAATTACTTTGAAATTTTTTTATTTATTTCATTATCTTATGAATGTAATGCAAAATCTTAATGTTTTTATAATGCGTTTTCATAATTATTAATACTTTTATGATGAATATGTATGAAATATATGAATGAAAATATATTAATAATAAATAAATAAATGCAAAATCTTGATTTTTTTTATAATTCGTTTTTATGATTATTAATACTTTCATGATGAATATGTATGAAATACATGAATGAAAATATATGAAGAATAAATGAATTAATGAACTTTATATTGAATTCGAAATTACTTTGAAATTTTTTTATTTATTTCATTATCTTATGAATGTAATGCAAAATCTTAATGTTTTTATAATGCGTTTTCATAATTATTAATACTTTTATGATGAATATGTATGAAATATATGAATGAAAATATATTAATAATAAATAAATAAATGCAAAATCTTGATTTTTTTTATAATTCGTTTTTATGATTATTAATACTTTCATGATGAATATGTATGAAATACATGAATGAAAATATATGAAGAATAAATGAATTAATGAACTTTATATTGAATTCGAAATTACTTTGAAATTTTTTTATTTATTTCATTATCTTATGAATGTAATGCAAAATCTTAATGTTTTTATAATGCGTTTTCATAATTATTAATACTTTTATGATGAATATGTATGAAATATATGAATGAAAATATATTAATAATAAATAAATAAATGCAAAATCTTGATTTTTTTTATAATTCGTTTTTATGATTATTAATACTTTCATGATGAATATGTATGAAATACATGAATGAAAATATATGAAGAATAAATGAATTAATGAACTTTATATTGAATTCGAAATTACTTTGAAATTTTTTTATTTATTTCATTATCTTATGAATGTAATGCAAAATCTTAATGTTTTTATAATGCGTTTTCATAATTATTAATACTTTTATGATGATTGTGTATGAAATATATGAATGAAAATATATTAATAATAAATAAATAAATGCAAAATCTTGATTTTTTTTATAATTCGTTTTTATGATTATTAATACTTTCATGATGAATATGTATGAAATACATGAATGAAAATATATGAAGAATAAATGAATTAATGAACTTTATATTGAATTCGAAATTACTTTGAAATTTTTTTATTTATTTCATTATCTTATGAATGTAATGCAAAATCTTAATGTTTTTATAATGCGTTTTCATAATTATTAATACTTTTATGATGATTGTGTATGAAATATATGAATGAAAATATATTAATAATAAATAAATAAATGCAAAATCTTGATTTTTTTTATAATTCGTTTTTATGATTATTAATACTTTCATGATGAATATGTATGAAATACATGAATGAAAATATATGAAGAATAAATGAATTAATGCAATAATTTGTGAATATAATACAAAATCTTGATTTTTTTTTATAATGCGTTTTCATGATTATTAATACTTTCATGATGAATATGTATGAAATATATGAATGAAAATATATGAAGAATAAATGAATTAATGCAATAATTTGTGAATGTAATACAAAATCTTGATTTTTTTTATAATGCGTTTTCATAATTATTAATACTTTCATGATGAATATGTATGAAATACATGAATGAAAATATATGAAGTATAAATGAATTAATGCAATAATTTGTGAATGTATGGCAAAATTTTTATTTTTTTGTATAATGCGTTTTTATGATTATTAATACTTTCATGATAAATATGTATGAAATATATGAATGAAAATATATGAAGAAAAAATGAATTAATGCAATAATTTGTGAATGTAATACAAAATCTTGATTTTTTTTTATAATTCGTTTCCATGATTATTAATATTTTCATGATGAATATGTATGAAATATATGAATGAAAATATATGAAGTATAAATGAATTAATGCAACAAATTATGAATGTAATGCAAACTCTTGATGTTTTTATAATTCGTTTTCATGATTATTAATACTTTCATGATGAATATGCATGAAATATATGAATGATCATATATGAAGAATAAATGAATTTATGCAATAAATTATGAATGTATGGCAAAATTTTTATTTTTTGTATAATGCGTTTTTATGATTATTAATACTTTCATGATGAATATGTATGAAATACATGAATGAAAATATATGAAGTATAAATGAATTAATGCAACAAATTATGAATGTAATGCAAACTCTTGATGTTTTTATAATTCGTTTTCATGATTATTAATACTTTCATGATGAATATGTATGAAATATATGAGTGAAAATATATGAGAGAATAAATATGATGCTCCAAGTCCATTTTGCTACTAAATGTTCCTTAGATAGACAAAAATTTTAACCAAAAAAGTGTTTGGGATTTTCGATTAACTTTATTTTTATTTGTAACTAGCCGCCTTTGGCGACCAGCCGGTTCGTCAGTATTACCGCTCGCTACAATTTTCAATTAAATATTTTTAGTAACTGGTCTCTTAATAGATTCTCAAACAAAACATTTTTAATCTTCAAATTTTGATAGTCATACCAAACTTATACTGTTGTTTAGATCGTTTCGTTCAATTTACTATATATATTTTGCTAATTTGTTGTCATTTCCGGTAAAACTTTAACTTTAATTTAAAGTGGAAATGATGAAATTGCAATTAATATAAAGATATTTTTTTAATAAAACCAAGCGTTTCATCTTATTTATCATCTTTATTGTTATTTATTATTATTATTATTATTGAATATGAGAATTGCAAACAGAATCGCTCGGTATTTAAGTCTTATGTGAACTACAAAAAAATTTTCATAATTTATGTAATATCTCAAAGAATAATTCAACAAAAATTTCTCAGATTCAGCATAAAATTCAGTTTTTAGTTTTGCTTTCAAAAGGATTGAAATGAAATCAATAATAATATTTTGTTCCGGCCTATAAATATATTTCAAAAATTATGAAGTCTAAATTTAATGCAGTAAGGTATCATATTCTGAGAAATATTCAGGACACACCAAATTTAAATAAATGAATGAATGTTTCTATTTTCCACGATCAACTAAGACTTATTTATGAAGTTTTGAATGTTAAAAATTTAGAAAAACTCAACATTTTCATAATCATAGGCCAATTAACCTTGAGACACCTGCGCGCTGATTGGCGTATTTTCTTTGAAACGATCGATGGAAAATCTAAAATTATCCTTTTTTTTATTGAATAGGGATATTCAAATTTTCATAAATTAGACAGTTTAAGTGATTGATTTAGTTGATTGGAAATTAACTCTTTTTATTTAAAATATTAGTGTTTCAAGAACATTTTGTTAATCGTGATTTACACAGCAGAAGCTTTATGTAAAATCAAAAATGCGTTATTTATTAGAGCATTTATTGAATCAAGTTACATAAAATATAATCATTTTCCATTTAGACCATTTTAGCAGATCTGTGTCTTACTAAAGGTTTACAAATTAGCTGTGTGGCCCTGATTTGAATGGATATCCTGTTTATATTAAACAAAACTTGCCTTAAAATAAAACTGATTTATTGGATTAATAATATAGAGAGTGTAAAAGATCATAAAATAATTTTTCTTGAATTTATTTTTTAGAAGAAAATAATATTTCATATTTGTTTCATTTCCTACAGACACATGCCGAAAATTATATTTTTGCAGATTTCATTTCCAAAAAGAATTAATTTATTTTTAATTGGAGCTTTAATCAATGTTATGGCAACACTTTGAAAAAAGCTAAATTTTTCCCATGAATGCGAAGCGTGCTTGTGCAGCTTAAATTTTATTTTTATTTTGTACGAAAAAAAATTGTTCAAAAATATAGTTAACATTTTTATTTAAAAATTCATTAAAAATAGAAATTTAATTTTAAGGTTAAAACATTGGTATCATTTAAAAGATAAATGTTTGATCTTTAACTTCATGTAAAAATCTTTTTTGTGCTGTAATATTTTCGGAAGCTATAGCAGAAACACCCCAAAATTTCGCTTAATTTTTAAATAAATAAAGTTCTAATTAAAAATTCGCAAAAATAACCCCCAGGTGCACATTCCCGGCCTCCAAGGTATACACGTGCCAAATGTGGTAGCTGCAGGTTGAATGGTCTGGCCTGTAGAGGCACACACACACACACATTGAGCTTTATTATAAGTATAGATAAATTAATTTAACAGTAACATTAAATATCAAGAACTTACCAAAAATTAATTACCAAATGTCATTTTCCAACTTATCTGAAAACAATTACTTACGGATTAATTTGCACTTTTTTTTTCTATTCTAGTTTTATTCCTTTAGAAACAGATCACGGGAAATAGAAATTGAGCTTTCTTTGCTAGGTATCTCCGATTAGTGCGTTAATTATCTTATAATGAAAATAAGTGGATTCTGATGTCGAGAGACATAATTTAATTTGTTTAGTGGCAGAGGTGAAATAAACTAGTTTCATGTTAATAGTTAAACAATGCATGAATATATCACCGCATGCAAATGTTAAAAATAACGTGATGAATAAATGTATTCTACTTTTGTTA